>NC_092350.1:23542049-24177049 GCF_963676685.1 Mytilus edulis | reverse complement strand
GTTGTGTTCTGAATTGAATATTACGTTAGATGTTGTTTGGATCCCGAGATCTGAAAATACTGAAGATGATTATATTTCAAAAATGATTGATATAGAAGACTGGGGATCAAGCATAGAATTTTTTTAATTTATAGATGATATGTGGGGTCTGCATACTGTGGACTAGTTTGCCAGTAATTTAAATAAAAAATTACCCAGGTTTAATTCTAAATTGTGGAATCCAGGTGTTGACACAACACAGGTTTCTGACACAGAATGATTGTTGTCTAATAACTTAAACTTAAAAACTTTAAATTTTAAATTGGACATTACCTATGATGGTCCAATATCCAAAATCTAAATACATGGTTAGATTCAGCATATCAAAGAAATCCAATAATTCAATTTTTGATGAAATCAAATTAATTTCAATTTTGGACCCTTTAGACCTCAATGTGGACCAATTTGATAACCGGGCCCAAATATCAAAAATCTAAATACATGGTTAGAACCGTTAGATTCACCATATATTAAAGAACCCCATATATTCAATTTTTGTTGAAATCAAAGTTTAATTTTGGACCCCAATTTGGACCAACTTGAAAACTGGGCCTATAATAAAAAATCTAAATACATGTTTAGACTCAGCATATCAAAGAACCCCAAGGGTTCAATTTTTGTTGATATCAAACAAAGTTTAATTTTGGACCACGATTTAGACCAACTTGAAAACGGGCCCAATAAGCAAAAATCGTAATACATATTTAGATTCAGCATATCAAAGAACCCCAAGGATTCAATTCTTGTTGAAATCAAACAAAGTTTAATTTTGGACCCCGATTTGGACCAACTTGAAAACTGGGCCCATAACAAAAAATCTAAGGACATGTTGAGATTCAGCATATCAAAGAACCCCAAGAATTTAATATTTGTTGAAATCAAATAAAGTTTAATTTTGGACTCCGATTTTGACCAACTTGAAAACTGGGCCAATAATCAAAAATCTAAATACATGTCTAGATTCAACATATCAAAGAACCCCAAGAATTTAATTTTTGTGAAAATCAAACTTAGTTTAATTTTCGACCCTTTGGACCTTAACGTAGACCAATTTGAAAACGGGACCAAAAATTGAATCTACATACACAGTTAGATTCAGCATATCAAAGAACCCCAATTATTCAATTTTTGATGAAATCAAACAAAGTTTTATTTGGCCCCTTTTGGCCCCTTTTTCTGTTGGGACCAACCTTCCTTTTACTGTCATAAACCTTGTGTTTAAATTTCATAGATTTCTATTTACTTATACTAAAGTTATTGTGCGAAAACCAAGAAAAATGCTTAATTGGGCCCCTTTTTGGCCCCCAATTCCTAAACTGTTGGGACCCAAACTCCCAAAATCAATCCCAACCTTCCTTTTGTGTTCATAAACCTTGTGTTTAAATTTCATAGATTTCTATTTACATATACTAAAGTTATTGTGTGAAAACCAAGAATAATGCTTATTTGGGCCCTTTTTTGGCCCCTAATTCCTTAATTGTTAGGACCAAAACTCCCAAAATCAATCCCAACCTTTCTTTAGTGGTCATAAACATTGTGTTAAAATTTCATAGATTTCTATTTACTTAAACTAAAGTTATAGTGCAAAACCAAGAAAATGCTTATTTGTGCCCTTTTTGGCCCCTAATTCCTAAACTGTTGGAACCAAAACTCCCAAAATCAATCCCAACCTTCCTTTTATGGTTATAAACCTTGTGTTTAAATTTCATAGATTTCTATTTACTTATACTAAAGTTATAGTGCGAAAACTAAATGTCTTCGGACGATGACGACAACGACGCCAACGTGATACCAATATACAACCAAAAAATTTTCCAATTTTTGTGGTCGTATAAAAAGATCTGACTAAAATTTTACTGACACACATGTTTCTTTGCTCATACAGAAAAGCAAAACTGATCATTATAGAGAAGGCACACAGGTTTTAATTGCTAGAACAGATACACAAACATGTCCTGTTAGTATGTTGGAGAAATGTTTATTATTATCCAATATTGACGTATCATCTTCAGATTATATATTTAGATCCATGTATTTATGTAAAAAATCTAAGTCTTATAAACTGAGAGGTCTTAAACCTTTATCATATACTAGAGTAAGAGAAATTATATTATCAGCTCTTGAATCTATCGGTTTAGATAAGTCCAAATTTGGATTACATAGCTTGAGATCAGGTGGAGCTACTGCAGCTGCATCAGCTGGCATTCATGATAGATTATTCAAGAAGCATGGTAGATGGGCTTCTGATAAAGCAAAAGATGGCTATGTAAGAGAAAATATTAAAGAAAAACTGACAGTATCTAAAAGTTTGGGAATATAATTTTCATAAATATACTTTATATATGTATTACTCTTTGTTCAGATCTACTTGGTATTCTTTGTCTTTCTAAAGGCTGCTACAGCTGTAGGCACACTTATTTATGTGTTGTTTTATTTATTAAATAATTTATATTCGTTTGAGCTGCAAATTAGAATATAAATATATTTATTAAAGGTATCAAGTCACATGACGTTGTAACGGTCAAGTGATTGTTTACTATAAACACGTGTGTGAGTTTATATCAAGCACATAGTGTGTGTTTACGTTCAATTTGATTGGATGGCATATACCCGTATTGCCGGTTTTACGGGTATATGCCCGCATGATTTTCGTGAAAAGCATGATTAAGTATTACTTAAGGGGTTAGTTTGAGAAAATCAAAATATTTGAAGTTTGCCTATAGTTCAACGTAGCAGCATTCGTTATTATGTTTACCCACCCACCCCCTCTTTTATGAGATGGTTATCGTTAATAGGAGTATATGAATATATTACATTATATTAATATGATTTTTTCCTTTTTTGTAGATAGTTTTTGATTGTGTTATATAATTACCGTATATAACTGTGCTATTGTTACTGTATGATTGGATTGGTAGTGTGCCTGAATTTAAAGTGAAGGACTTTAGTTTGAGAATCATATAGAATGTAAAATTAATATTAAAGGCTGCTACAGCTGTAGGCACACTTATTCTATTAATGTGTTGTTTTATTTATTAAATAATTTATTTTTGTTTGAGCTGGCGAATAAGAATATAAACATAAATAGTTGTCTCATTGGCAATACCACTACATCAGTTCATCTCCTTCTTTCTCATACCTTTAGGTCAATATACAGATTCCAACTACTGTAAACCAAACTATATTTGTGAAGACTTTTTAATACTCACTAAGCCAATTTAGATTTTCTTATTTTGTTGTTGTACATGTTGTACTTAAATAGAGTTTTTACTAATTCACAATGATTTACATTTACTTAATTTTTCTACTGGTGAAAGTGACAAAAATAAATCCACCAAGAAAACTAGTTGGACTAATATTACAATATTAAAAAGCTATAAAAATGTAAAGAAATTTAAGTACAGTTATTAATAAATTCAACCAAATATCTGACATCAACTTCAAGTTTTGGATATGGGAAATGAATTCCTTTCTTGAAACAGGCACATCTTAATAGGTACATAAATTGATGTTATTATCAAAAGTGTAATACAAAACTTTTAACATCTTATTGTACTACATCAAGACTTCCAAATCTCAAACTATTGTCATTAATCCAGTCTAATGTTTAATGTTTAAGCTAATCAGACATTTTTATTCACCCTATTTTCAATTAAAAAAAAATCATTATTTTAAAAACATATCAAGACAGTCATCAAAACTTAAGAAAACTGATTTAGGCCTGTAACTTTGTTCAGACACAATTTCTATTTAAGAAAGAGAGAGAGAAGACACCAAGGGGCAATCAAAATTCAAAAGTCCAATAATTATAGTATAACTAATCGCCCTATTTGAATATCAAAAATAAGACAACGCGTGACCGAACGACGCATGGATTAAATGAGTGCGCAGCACGAGTTTAATCCATAGCGGCGTTCGGTCACAAGTTGTCTTATTTTTGATATTCAAATACAGCGATTAGTTATTCTTTTTATTACATTGGCAAATGGCTTTTTTATATGAAATTAATGTAGAAAATGTAAGGAACTATATCTTTTTCCTACGCATTGACAATTTGTTTTGATCCGACGTTATCGACGTCTTGACAACGCCTATTGTTGTATGACGTCAGAGAGTGAAATAACCACGTTTATTTCACATGTGAAATTATCGGTTTTTATTTAACTGGGAAATCAATGTAATATATTGCAACCAATGTAATAATCAAAGAGCTGAATAGCTCTGAGGGGAAAGACGGCCCTTGTTTCTATTTTATTATGTTTTTGGAAAGGGGGGGGGTATCTTTTGATAGTTTACATATGAAGAATGAAAAAGAGAACCGCTAGAACATGTAGAAAGGTTGACAATATTGAAATCAATTGTTGTTTATGTAATTTCATTTCCTTAGTTTAGGATTCAATTTGGACCAATGGAAGTGATCTGCATCTTCTAAATCTAAACATTTGATTAAAGTTGATAGCTAATTATCTAAAACTCAACTGAATTCTGTCATTTCACAACAACTACAATATTTTTTGAAATCTTGATTGTGTACCACTGAACTGCAGGCTAGGGCCATTTTCCATTTTTTGTGACAGTACTCTTGGATTTTAAAGTTTTTTCTTTAGAAAGTGTGGACTGAAAAATCTATTCAGTTTTAAATTTCCATTGTTAAAGTTCTTAGTTACAACTCTCATCACAGGGAAACAGGTACTAATAAAAAAAAACAATATGAGTGATGTAAACTGTGTGAAGCTTGTTTCCAAATCATAATTTTGAAATATTTGTAAATATAAATATGTTAAAACTATAAAAATGCAAATTTTTTTTTTTTTTTTTTTTACCATTACAATGATTATGTAGGTACACAAAAATTTAGTTTTAATAGAAGACTACTAATCCAATGAAATGTCACATTTGAAGTGTTTAAATACTTTAACTTTTATTTTAGTGGATAATTATTCATCAATTGAGGTGCTCCTGATTGGAGGAAGATTCTCAGAATTTTTACAGAAACAAGTGGTCTCACTAATTAACAACAAAAAGAATTTTAGCGACAAGAAGCGACAAGAAGAATATGTTTTTCTTGTCGCTAAATAGTCTTCTTGACGCTTCTTGTCGCTTTTTGACGCTTCTTGTCTCTAATTAGTGAGACCCGAAAAAAGTAATAAAATCGTTTCTTTCCCCTGTGTCATGTAACCCCACGATCTTTGTTTATTTTGAAAGTTGTTGACCTACAAATTAAAGTATTGCATGTTGATGTTTAAATCATCTACAGTAAACAATATTATGTTTAGATTTAACAAATACAAATTTGTGATTAGTGCACGATCTCTAAGAATGATTTAAATAACCAGTGAACTGGTGAAGGATATCCCTGCTTCTTCCAAGAATGACGTCACTATAAAATACAATGTAGGTTGGATATATTTAGAATATCTCGTCATACTAATTTTTCCGGATTGTTAAATAAACGTAAATAGTGTAAAGGAGAGTTCAAGATACGATAATTTCGTGGGAAACAGAAGGGAAATGTGTAAAAAAGTGTTTAAAGTCAAACTATTCATTTCTGGGTCTCCTTCTCTTCAATCTAAGTAAGATTTGTTGGGGGTTTTCCCACACTATAACATGTATAAAAACAAAATGAATGATGTGAGGGAGTGTCACTCTGGTCAACCCCATAGGGGATTGACGGCTTGAAGCCGTCTTTCCCCAAAAACAGATAACTTTCTTCCAAGTGAGCTAAAAAAAAGAGCTTTAAATTAGCTTGGAGAAAAGATCTGCAAAATCTTTAACAGATCGATATTTTGAGTATTATGTAATTTTCAACTAATTTAGTGTGAAGATATTAAAGCAGTCTACGTACATGAATACACAGAAAAACTGAGGTTTTTTTTATATAAAACCATGAAAACTAAAAACCAATTTCAAACAGAAAAGTTGTGTTGTCAGAACTCCTTCCTGCATTAAACAAAACTTTGAGAATCTATGACTAAATCATCTATTACTTCCAGTTTTCCTATGAATGACATTCCTGCAAAACAGCTAGTGGCTGCAAAATTTGAGTGACTCCTAAAAAACTGCTAGGTTATAATACTATATAGAAACAATTACCATGATGCAAAAAACTTACTTGTACAGTTTGATGTATCACTGGATACTTGGTTTACCAACAAAGAAAACTGGAAAAATAATAGTAACCATGATAGCCATTCACTCTTAAAAAAACCTGAAAAAATAATTAGAAATGTTAATACAAAGTAGTTGCTTCTCTTAAAATCAGACATCATAAATGTAAAAGGTATTTCAATCTAAATTTCACAACAATGAGCTCTAGTATTCTTTATCAGATGACAAATTATTAAAGACCCCCAAAATAGTAAAAAAGAAAAACTAGAGGCTCTGAAGAGCCTCCTTTTGCTCACATTTATCTACAGTTTGTTTTGGAAATTATGTAAAATAAGTTTAAATCATACTTTATAGTATTAGATACCATTATAATATTTAAGATAATAACCCAAAACTGCAAAATTTCATTAAAATTAACAAATCAGGGGCAGCAACTGAACAACAAGTTTTCTGATTCTTCTGAAAATTTCAGGGCGTATATAGATCTCAATCTGATATTTTTTTTTACCTCATGTCAGATTTTCTTGAAAAGCTGTACTTTCAGAGATATAAGACAAATAAAATTGAGAAAGGAAAAGGGGAATGTGTCAAAGCGACAACAACCCGACAATAAAGTAGACAACAGCCGAAGGCCACCAATGGGTCTTCAATGTAGCGAGAAACTCCCGCACCAGGAGGCGTCCTTCAGTTGGCCCCATAAAAAATATGTATAGTAGTACAGTCTGCATTTAACACCTATGTTCTATTTTTAGACATGTCTTCTGGTTGGTAGGTGGGATCACCAGTAGTTTCAGAGAAGATTTTTGTAAAGGTTAATGACGACGTACAGCGACAACAACAGACGACGACAACGGATCTGAACTTGGGAAAACTTGTCTGTTTGCATATTTCACGTCCATGAATTTTTTGTCAACATTATCAGATGTAATTACTGATTTCTTGTCCAAGTGCTCAATATTTTGCTATTGCAATTCATTTAATCTAGCAAATATAAAGTAGCTAGGCAGAATAAATCAAACAGTTTAACTATTTGTACTCTTGGATCGTCTACGTTCTGGTGATTGATCAACAGAAATGAAACAATATAATTTTAAATAGAAAGTTGTCCTCAAAAAGGCTGTTAAAAATATCCATTCCAAGACTTCAAAACTTTTTATTCTATGATTTAAAGTATTAAAAATATAGAATAAATCTTTTTATGAATAACAATATGTCTAAAGTAAAGTACAGTGTAAGAAAATTGAAACTGAGAGTGAACGTCCAGTATTAGCCCATGTGCCAATACAGCTTTTTTTCTGTAATGGCCAAGTTTTGTTCCGTATTGGCCCTGTTCAAAAAGCAATATTAACTCTTTATTTATATTGACAGTGGAACGTCATCAGTATTGCACATGCTGACAGTGATATTGTTTGCCTTAAATTAGTGGAGAATAAAGGCTTTTTCCCCTGGAGAAGAATCCCAATTTGAAAATAAAATGGCTTAAAATTATTCCCAAAAAGACAATTTTTTTCCCAAACAGTGCTAAAATGACTATATTTGCAGATTTGAGGGTTATTTATGTATCATCACTGACAAAATTTAATTTAAAGCAGGGTTTGAATCTTGAAAATGGCTCTGTAAATTGAAGTTTCAGTCAAATTCATGGATAATTTTAAATTTCCCAATTTGATGAAAATGACGCATATTTTCCCAATAAAAAAGGGTAGAGGTAGTTTTGAAAAAAGCCAACAATATCACTGGCTGATTTATCCATATTAGGGCTGATTTGCTCATATCATTTAATCAAATCTGATATTACATTTAAATGGGTAAATCTTAAAAGTTTACCTGACAAAAAAGTCTTTCCCATCATCTCTCTCCTCATACATTGATTTTCTTGACAATACAAGGATGAGCTGAAATTAAAGTAAACAATATGAGAAGATGTTCATGCTGAATTGTCAGGCTTGTTACATTGATTATGATTGAATCTTATTTTGAAAGACTTTATGATTCAAATATTTCTACAGTTATAACAGAAATATTCTATTGCAACATTTAAAAAATGGCCAACTTCTTTTGATGAAAAACAATCCTATCAGGTATGAGAGCTTACTTATAACCAGACAGAAGGGTGGAAAATTGTACAAATTTTACTTTTTTTCTGACCATATATATGTGTAACATTCCACAGTATGTTTTTAAATAAGTACCTAAAATCCAATCATGTTAAACAAAATGTGGTCATTTTGAAATTTAAAAAATATAGCCTATATCTCTGTGTGTCATATTGAGAGAATACATGCATGTATATATCATGTATATGCTTAACATATATATTACATAAAACATTTACCATGTTTACAGCAACTATTTAATGACCAGAAATTATTGTGTGCATTTATTGTTCAATTCTAGACAAATGGACTGAAATGCAAGTTTTATTGTTGAGATTTCAAAAACATCAGCATGCAGGTATATGTATCAGTTATTAGAATGCTAATTCTTATGATTGCGTAACTTATTCCGATCGTTGTTCACATTTATAATATATACATCACAATAATTTCTGAATTTACAGTAACCAGCTGCAGCTTACCATTTAACTGGATGTGAAGAGTTTTTCATTTTGGTGTCTTCCACTTCTTTTCCTGGATTAGTCAAAATGCTATTAAGCCTAACACTGACATCAGTGTCAAGTTTCAAATTAAGGCCTGAACTGCTGGGGGTGATAATTTTGATAGCAGCATTCCTTTCAACATCTTTCAACCCTGATGTGGGATGTGAATCAACACCTTGGGCTGAACAGAGCTCTGATGTGGAATTTGTGCCAACACTCTCAGATGAGCAAATAACAATGCAACTTTCATTATCTTTGAACCCTGATGTGGAGTTTGTGTCAACACCATGAACACTCAGGGCCAAGGAAAACTCTGATGTGGAATTTGTGTCAACACACTGGGCTGAACAGACAGCAATGCTATCTCTGATCTCTATGAAGTCTGAATTGGAAAAAGTGCCAATACTCTGGGCTGAGATAGCAGTGTTACTTTCTGAGTCTTTGAATTCTGATGTGGAATGTGTGTCAATACTCTTGTCTGTGCAGAACTCTGATGTGGAATTTGTGCCATCACTCTCTGGTGAGCAACCAGCAGTGCTATCTCCAATCTCTATGAAGTCTGAATTTGAAATAGTGCCAATACTCTGGGCTGAGATAGCAGTGTCACTCTCTGAGTCTTTGAATTCTAATGTGGAATTTGTGCCATCACTCTTTGGTGAGCAACCAACAGGGCTACTTCTAATCTCTATGAAGTCTGAATTGGAAAAAGTGCCAATACTCTGGGCTGAGATAGCAGTGTTACTTTCTGAGTCTTTGAATTCTGATGTGGAATGTGTGTCAATACTCTTGTCTGTGCAGAACTCTGATGTGGAATTTGTGCCATCACTCTTTGGTGAGCAACCAACAGGGCTACTTCTAATCTCTATGAAGTCTGAATTGGAAAAAGTGCCAACACTCTGGACTGAGCAGATAGCAATGTTACGTTCTTCAACGTTGAACTCTGATGTGGAATTCATGTCAACACTCTCACGCGAGCAAATAACAGTGCTATCTTTCAACCCTGATGTGGAATTTGAGTCAACACTCTGGGCTGAGCAGAGCTCTGATGTGGAATTTGTGCCAACACTCTGGTCTGAGCAAAATTTTGATTCTGAATTTGTGTCAACACACTGGTCTGAGTAAAACTTTGATACAGAATTTGTGTCAACACTCTGGTTTGAACAAAACTTTGATACAGAATTTGTGTCAACACTATGGTCTGAGCAAAACTTTGATACAGAATTTGTGTCAACACTTTGTTCTGAGCAGACAGCAGTGTTATTTTTTATATCTTTGAACTCTAATGTTGAATTTGTGCCAAAACTCTGGGCTGAGAAAATAGCAGTGTTATTTTCTATAGCTATATCTTTCAACTCTGATGTAGAATTTGTGTCTTCACTTTGGTCTGAATTGATAGCAGTACTGCCTCTTCTGATCTCTATGAACTCTGATGTGGAATATTTACCAACACTCTGGGCTGAATAGATAACAGTGTGATCTTTGATATCAATGAACTCGGATGATGTGGAATTTGTATCATCACTCTTGACTGAATAATTAGTAGTGCTACTTTTGATATCTTTCAACCCAGACTTGAAATATCTGCCAGGAGAATCAGAACAAATCAGTGATTTCATTTCAATTTTGCTGTTCACTTTTTTTCTGGCTTCCAGTAAATCCACTGTTGGTTCACTTTCTTTATTCTCTTCTTTTGATCCTCTTGGTAGTATTGCCTATAAAAGATAATTATCATTGAATAACTAGTAGAAGAATTCAAACGTAGAAAAAAATTCAAAGATTAACCAAACAACACATTAATTCAGAAATGTGTGGTGCCCATGTATATTTGCCAGTGTTATTTGTTTTTTGATATATGAATTCTTTAGTTAGTTATTCTTTTTATGAAATTGACAATGGACATTTTAATTGAAATGAAGTAACAAATACAAGGAACTATACTTTGATAACACATTGTCAATTTTTTTTGATGCAACATCAATGACAATGTCTTAAAAGCAGCAATTGTTGTATGATTTCCATAACAGTTTGCATGAAGGACAATAAAAAAATAAATTCTATTGCAGAAAATTCTCAGGTTGGAGTGATGCAATTTTGTTTATCCTGCAATCAGCCATCTATTGTACAAATAACAGGTCTACAAATAATTTTTTGCTTTATTTGTACATGTACGAATAAAGTCTCCTGCTACCCCCGCTTCCATGTTGAGCATGAGGTAGTGTTGATTTTTCTTTTTGCAAACCAGTTCATTTTTGGGGTACTCTCCGCGGTCCCCGTTTAAACTGTAGATTTCATTGAAAATTAGAGACAATGAATTAATTTTAACAATGAAAGTTTTAAGTGTAGGGTGTAAATTTCAGGATAAAAGCAATATATGCACATTCGTCATTGTATATATATTGTTTTAGCAAATTACAATCGAACCCTGTTTTGTCGAACTAAGTTGTCGAAAACCACAATGAGTCGAATTAATTTCCCGGTCCAAGTACAATTCCTGTATGATCAATGCATAACTTCCACTGATGAGTTGAACTCGTTTGATACCAATACTCTGTTAAGTCGAGTAATTTTATAGTCTTGTCAATATAAATTTCATGAAACTTGACCCTGATGTATCGAAGCTAGAAAGCGATGATCTTTAAAAGATGAAGACCTAATGAATTTGAGTTCAAATCAGATGTACTTCTTATGTAACCTATAGCTATTTATTTTCAAAAGAGATTAAAGCTGAGTAAACATACTTGTTTGTATAACAGTTAAAATAGATATAGGAAGATGTGGTATGAGTGTCAATGAGACAACTCTCCATCCAAGTAACAATGTATAAAAGTAAACCATTATAGGTCAAGGTACAGCCTTCAACACAGAGCTTTGGCTCACACCGAACAGCAAGCTATAAATGGCCCCAAAAATTACTAGTGTAAAACCATTCAAACGGGAAAACCAATGGTCTAATCTATATAAAAACAAAATACGATGAACCACATAAACAGAAGACAACCACTGCATGAACATCAGATTCCTGACTTAGGATAGGTTCAAACAATTGCAGAGGGATTTAAAAACGTTTTAATGGTACCAAACCTTCTCCCTTTTCTGAAACAATACTATAACATCAAACATAGAAAATCACACCATAAAATGTCAATTGGAATACCTTAACTCAATTACTGTTCTAGGAGCGAAGCGTAAAGCATTAAAAGGGAAAGGACTTGGAAACAAAAAAAGACGTGCAGACCCCTTCACTTCTGATGAAATTGATTCCTTGTTCAACAAAAATCTGCTAGGAATAAGTAAGTTTTGATCAAAATTTATTTTATAGTTAAAACACAGTTCCCGTTTAATAATAGGATAGTAATTAAAATTCGTCAAAAGTTTCAGTTATACAATAAACTATGGTTGTATTTTTTTTTTCTATAACTAAAAAACTAATTTCGAGAGACTCTCCTCTCAATTTATAGAATTTCTTTCAATAAAAGAAACCAGATGCTCCGCAGGGCGCAGCTATATACGACTGCAGAGGTTGAACCCTGAACGGTTGGGGCAAGTATGGACACAACATTCAAGCTGGATTCAGCTCTAAATTTGGATTGTGATTAAATAGTTGACACAGCATAGGTTTCTGACACAGAATGAATGTGTTTTTGAGCAATTCACTATGCTGTTGAATATTAATCCTCTCAAAAAATGTTTGAAGAAATTTCTTTTTATTTATGAAATCTGAAATGAAAAAAAATTGACCCCCCCCCCCCCCCCCCAGCCCACTAATTTTTTTTTCACATCCCCCTTTCCCTTATTCCAAAACTGATCTCAATTCAAATTTCTATTGGAGTTTGCAACAATAACTTCTCATTTAAATACATATTAAAATGTAAAAAAGTGCTTGTTATCACTGAATGGTAAAGATTGTTTTAATTTATCAGTTGGCAGTAAAAGTGAATATACATTGTATATTGTATAAAACAATGATTTAAGTTGATTCAACTACTATTCTGGACAAAGAAAGATAACTCCAATTGAAAATTTCTTGCTATTGCACAATATTGTGCAATTAGATATTTCTTGCTATTGTGCAATACTGTGCAATTGAAAATATTTGCTATTGCACAATACTGTGCAATTGAAGATTTTTTGCTATTGCGCAATACTGTGCAAGAAAATTTCTTGCTATTGCACAATCCTGTGCAATTGAAGATTTCTTGCTATTGCTGAATACTGTGCAATTGAAAATTTATTGTATTGCACAATACTTAATATAATAATTTTGGATCCTGATTTGGACCAACTTGAAAACTGGGCCAATAATTAAAAATCTAAGTACATTTTTAGATTCAGCATATCAAAGAACCCCAAGGATTCAATTTTTGGTTAAAATCAAACTAAGTTTAATTTTGGACCCTTTGGACTTTAATGTCAACCAATTTGAAAACGGGACCAAAAATTAAGAATACACAGTTAGATTTGGCATATCAAAGAACCCCAATTATTCAATTTTTGATGAAATCAAATAAAGTTTAATTTTGGACACCGATTTGGACCAACTTGAAAACTGGGCCAATAATCAAAAATCTAAGTACATTTTTAGATTCAGCATATCAAAGAACCCCAAGTTTTCAATTTTTGTTAAAATCAAACTAAGTTTAATTTTGGACCCTTTGGACCTTAATGTAGACCAATTTGAAAACGGGACCAAAATTTAAGGATCTACATACACAGTTAGATTTGGCATATCAAAGAACCCCAATTATTCAATTTTTAATGAAATCAAACAAAGTTTAATTTTGAACCCTTTGGGCCCCTTATTTCTTAACTGTTGGGACCAAAACTTCCAAAATCAATTCCAACCTTCCTTTTATGGTCATAAACCTTGTGTTTAAATTTCATAGATTTCTATTTACTTATACTAATGTATGGTGCGAAAACCAAGAAAAATCCTTATTTGGGCCCTTTTTGGCCCCTAATTCCTAAACTGTTTGGATCTCAACTCCCAAAATCAATCCCAACCTTCCTTTTGTGGTCATAAACCTTGTGTTTAAATTTCATTGATTTCTCTAGATTTATACTAAAGTTATTGTGCAAAAACCAAGAATAATGCTTATTTGGGCCCTTTTTTGGCCCCTAATTCCTAAACTGTTATAACCAAAACTCCCAAAATCAATCCCAACCTTTCATTTGTGGTCATAAACCTTGTGTTAAAATTTCATAGATTTCTATTTACTAAAACTAAAGTTATAGTGCGAAAACCAAGAAAATGCTTATTTGGGCTCTTTTTGGCCCCTAATTTCTAAAATATTGGGACCAAAACTTCCAAAATCAATCCCAACCTGCCTTTTGTGGTCATAAACCTTGCGTTAAAATTTCATAGATGTCTATTCACTTTTACTAAAGTTAGAGTGCGAAAACTAAAAGTATTCGGACGATGAGGAGGACGACGACGCAGACGAGGACGCCAGCGTGATACCAATATACGACCAAAAATTTTCAATTTTTGCGTTCGTATAAAAAGTAGTGACATGTTTATGGTGGCTGCTAATAATAGCACCTTTGTTGAATGTTGATCGTTTGAGCATTACTTTAGTGTGTTGAACATATTTCACATGAGATAAAAACAAAACAAATTTAAATGACACAAGCCAAGATTAAATGATCTTAAATGAATCGTTTAAATAAAAACACATTAATTACAATAAATAAAAGTAATAAAAACATAACTAAATTGTATCTTTTGAGGCGGGATATATAGAGACACACACACGTTAATTTTTATCTCTAAAGAAGTCGCTCCTCGCTATCCTACTACCTGTTGATACATTTATTTTTGGCATTGCACAAGTCATGTCTTCTCTGACTGTTCATGACGTTAAAATACTAAATCCCTGGGATGTGTTTTAGTTGATTTTAGTCTCTGATGCATGATTTTTTATTATAAATTGTTTTTGGCTTTTAACTAGCTGTCAGTAACTGTGAGTACTCTCAAATCGTATTTTCTTGTTAATTCGACCTGTTGATATTGTTTATAATGGTTTTTTTGTTATTTTATATTAATATGGATCTTGTCTATATACCAGCTTTGATTATTTGGAATATCTACTAATTTTCACTTCTTCGTACTACATTTGTATGAACATCAAGATTATTCTCCTTAAATCTGTAAAGGGAAGTTTTAACTAGCTCTAATTGTATAGATTTATTGTTGATATTCACCCAAATTTGTATATAGTGTTAAATTATGTATTTATGTGACAGAATTTTCTTGGTATTCCTAATTATTGGAAGAATTTTATACACATATGTAGTATACCTTAAACGACAAAGTTATTTTTCATTTACCTGTAGATATTATTAAAACCATGCTATTTTCGAAGGGTTAAATATTTCGCGGTGGTGTCTTGCCATGGCTTTGTTTGGACCTTTTTGTTTGCTTTTTGGCCTTTAATGTTTGTCCCTAATATTTTATTAACTGTCACAGTGCATTTGCATTCAGGTATTGCAGATCAAATTTATTCGTTCATAGTGTGTTAATTTTATGTTTTTTGATTGAGTTAAGCCTTCCAATTGATATTTTATTGTGTGGTTTTCTATGTTGTGATGTTATGCTATTGTTTCAGAAAAAGGGAGAAGGTTTGGTACCATTAAAACGTTTAATCCCGCTGCAAATGTTTGAACCTGTCCTGACTCCTAAGTCAGGAATCTGATGTACAGTAGTTGTCTTTTGTTTATGTAATTTATACGTGTTTCTCGTTTCTCGTTTTTTATATAGATTAGACCGTTGGTTTTCTCGTTTGAATGGTTTTACACTAATAATTTTGAGGCCCTTTATAGCTTTTTGTTCGGTGTGAGCCAAGGCTCTGTGTTGAAGGCCGTACATTGACTTTTAATTGTTTACTTTTATAAATTGTTATTTGGATGGAGAGTTGTCTCATTGGCACTCACACCACATCTTCCTATATCTATGAAAGCAATTATTATCAATTTAATGATACTTTATTGTAAAGCAGACAACCTCATCAGAGACTGTTCAGAACTTATTTAGTTTCGCAAGTAATTTCATAATTTATAGTGACTAAATATTTATGTAGAATATTGATTATATTTGTGCATCTGTACTTGTGTGTTTAATTATAATAAAGGGCAAGAAATGGAGACTGATTATGCAATCATCATGATCATATAGTGTCATATAGAGAGAAGGCACACTGTTCAAATTATCAAGTTGACGTATATCTCATACCAAAATTTATGCACTCTCAATTTATGACGACACACTCGACCTCAGAAGAGTCGAAACCTCGGATGCGTAAAATTATTTGGTCCGGTCTCTAGCTTTGACTTCGATACAATGAGTTTCAACTGTACTAATAACTGTAACTAAAATTAACCTATGTTATTGACTAATATCAGATGATTATGACCAGGGTTTCCAAAAAATATTTGAGCCAGCCAGACATTTTTGTCTTATCCTGATTTTAGTCCCATAAGACTTAGTAACAAAAGGCAACCATAGTAATCAGTTGGGCATCATATGAAATATGATTGATACAAAAATAGTATTTGACTTGATTTTTAAAATTATTTAATGTTCTGGCGCTAACTGTTAAATTGAGAGTGCACCATTCGCAGTGTGCAACATCAGCATTTTAATATCTGTCACAGACTCTTTATTTGTGCAAAATTACGCTCTCAATAAATACACTTTCATTTTTAAAAGTACTTTTCCTATAACAAGATTTTGATTTGACAATGGTATAACACGCACCAGAGACAGATACATAAAATCAGTGTACGTTTACAAAGCACGATTTAGTTTAAATAGCACTTTCCACGTTTTTTTCTACAGGAAAAGACTCAACAAGAACATAAGTTATAGGTATCAATGATATTTTTAGCCTTTTTGAAAAATACAGATGCCTATTTCATCTTACACCTGAGCACATGCGTACGAGTGTATTAGTTCAACCAACGTGGTTCTGACAATTTATCACTGAAAAACTTTATTACTACCTTTTTAAATTTTCATCAAATTTAAATACATTTCCTAGTAATCTGAATTTTGTTGACTAAATTAATTAAAGAACCTTAGTGAGCATGCTCACATACCCCACGTCACCACATTGTCATTGGAGAAATTAAACAAGTATAAGAAAAAAAAATTGTATAAGAAAAAATACTGAATAATAATTTCCTGTCAATATACACATCTACATAGTATGTCCTTATTATCTACAAAATTTCATGAAATTCTGTTGTGTGTTTTCAGAGGAGTTGAGATGACAAACTGTTGCAGTAGTACATTAAAGTAAATAAGTTCAAAGGGGCGTAACTCCTAGAAAAATCAAAGAGCAGAATGCTCTGAGGGATACGATTGCCATAGTTTTCATTGACACATGTATAGCAGTTCTGCCAAATTTTCATTAAACAAATGCATGAGATTTGGCCAAAATTGAAAAGATCAAAGAGGAAAAAAATAGATCAATAATATGAACATGCGGGAGTCTCAAGCATTTTTGGCCAGTAACCCTGGTACAGCTAGATAGTATTAATCTCTAAACTAATTCAACTGCACATGCAAAATGTAACAATCTGAATAGTCACTCAACTTAAAGAATAGCCAATCCCCGTTACAAGTGTATGAGCCATGTACTTATTGTGTTTTATCGAATTATAGTTATCCTGTACCATTGTAAACTCGTACCACTAAAAAAAAAACTTGTACCAATGCAAACTCGTACCATTGCTAACTCGTACCAACTTATTTAAATGCATTCAAATGGTGTTAAATGATGAATATACATAATATACGTTACTTTCACCCAATACCTCTTAAGTCTGTAAAATGTATATAATTTGAAAGTACAATGACCAATTTGTAGCTAATGTTCCTTTTTTATTGGATAGAAAATACTGTGGCAGATGTAGATAATTAAAGTATTAACAGTTTCACCCGAAGAAAATTTTTCATGAATAATTAAATCTTAGCAGTTAGTCAAAATGATTGCCAAAATTATTTTTACTGTCTATAAATAACAATGAAATGTAACTGATTCCTGTTAAGGGGGTCCGTATTTTCCCCGCAAAAAAAGCACATGGCTTTCAACAATTGTAAACATAGCATTCAATTTGTGATCATGGATTACAGCTTTAATTAACTTAAATTGGATATATATATATTCAACATGTTCAATTTTAATAAAGTACAGTTAAAGCAATGTTTTAACTTTCCTCTGGATTAAGTTCTACAGTGGCGGATCCAGAACTTTTCCTAAGGGGGAGCCCGCTGACTGACCTAAGAGGGGGCTCGCTCCAGTCATGCTTCAATGATTCCCTTTATAATCAACCAATTTTTTTCCACGAAAAAAGGGGGGGGGGGCCTGGATCCGCCTATGTTCCAGTTTGAAAGATCAGTTAAAACATTAATGCTTTAACACATTCTTTATTTTTGTCTAAGTTTTCATTTAACTCCTGTGTAAAATTCAAGTAATTCAACTTTATTTCTATTAAGTTTACAAACAGAAACCCATAAAACATATTTTTTAATATATTTTTCTGAATGGTACGACTTCCCAGTAGTACAAGTTAACTTTTTTGGTTCCAATGCCGCGGTACGAGTTAACTTGCTTCCGTATCTTATCACCGTAATTCTAGGAGGAACCCTAAACTGGACCCCTGTTGTGTTCACTTATCGTTACACTGACCTTCGGTGCGAAGCTATATATAGAACGGCGGACCAGTTTAGGAGGAACCCCATTTCTTACTCTTTAGTTATTGAAGTTCCTTTGGGTCAGATGGCATGACTCCTTTCCGTATACACTCCTCTGTTTACATTGAGATCGTTCTTAATATAATACGACGTTTATCGGCATTAACGAGTTAATTCTTCTTGACCAATACTTCGAAAAGGGAGACAACTCGAAACGATAATATGGAAGATTCCATTTCTGCTGAAGGGGTGTTATAGGAAATTTTTACGATGAAACATTTATTTTAATTTAAATTATGCATATGATTTAAAATTGTGCAACAACAATAACCCTCCATATGCAGACAGACATAGAAAGAATCCCATGAGTTTCAAATTAATCAATGAAGCGGGGAATCACTCAATCTGATACCCCTTGAAATCAGGAAAACTACACGCATGTGGGGTCTCACTAATTAGCGACAAAAATCGTCAAGAAGCGACAAGAAGAAAAAAAATTAGTGACAAAAAGCAACAAGAAGCTATTTAGCGACAAGAATACATTTTGTTATCACATACATCAAAATATTTTTTTAGGATTATATTGAAAGATGAAGAAATAAAAAAATTTCGAGGAAGAGATTGTGTACTTTTTATATGAAGAAATTAAACATGTGTAAGAGCAAAGGAAATGTAAACGCTATAAAATGAAAATAAAAACAAAGATTTGTCACCTTCCTTTTGACGGATTTAATAAAAAAAAAAAACATGAAATATTATTTCCTTCCTAACTGTACAATTAATTTTTCCTGATAGGACCAACATTAGCTGTGGCTTCACTCTAAAGTAATACACAATTCAGAGCATCAAATGAGATTAACTAGGTGCGTGTCCTTTGTATAATTGCTACAATAACATCCATTAACACCTTCATCTATTACATGCACCAGAATATACAATTATTGTACCGAATAGTGAACACCTGACTGTTGAAAACTCAAGATTGTCATCAGTTTCCTTTAATCTTCAATCTATTTGCATAAACATGATAAATATCGTTAAATGAGACAATACACTAAATAAAATGATGAAAAATATTCACGTTTTAGTTATGTTTTCCTCTTGTTTGATTTCAGTTCTTAATTTGTATTTCACAATTTGTGTATGTATTTTCTGGACAATTATGCACAAATAATGCATTTTGCAAGTTAATTATATATTGTACAAAAATAGTTTTAAAAACAAATAAAAATCAAAATATATTATTGTTCTAAAACACAAGTAAAAGTAATACCATAAAACGACAGGGTAAAGGTAATACTTCCTGTGATACCTTATATAAAATATCATGTAAATAAATGTAGCAACTGAATTAGATTTACAAGTTTAATTTTTTCCCTATCAAAATTAATTTTCCTGTCGTTGAAATTGTTTTCTTTTGCATATCTTTTTAATATTTATTTCGAATAAGTATAAATATAAATAAAAAAATGTTTTCTTGTCGCTAAATAGTTTCTTGTTGCTAATATTATTCTTCTTGTCGCTTCTTGACGCTTTTTGTCTCTACAATTCTTTTTGTCTCTAATTAGTGAGACCACGCATGGGCATTAATACATAAACAAACCGCGACTTGCGATTTGGAACAAGAACGTTTATTAAATGATATGATGAATGGTTCTCCATTTCTTTATGAGAGTACAGTATCAAATATCAGTTTCATAACGGTAAAATATAGAAATACTCCACTTCAGTTCTTGTGACAGAAATAGAATTATCGATCGGCTTTCAGAGAACTCTCGCAAGTTATCAAAATTTGGGAATTCCCTCTGACGTGTTTCTAAATTTATAAAAACACTAAATATAAATACTGTTTAATTCTGATTTTCCGTATTGTTAAAAACACGCATATAAGTCAAGGAAAATATCACACATGAAGATTATGAGTAAAACATTACAGGAAAGTTGTTTATGTTCAATTGTTTTGCTTGTTTTTACCTTTTAAAGCAAGACAATCATAAGAATCTGAGATGTTGCTGAATGTTTAGAATAAAACGAATGACGTGAGGGAGTGTATCATAGGGTCAATGGTAAAAGTCTACAGATTGCTTGACAGCAATCGTATCCCAAAAATTGAATCGTAATTTCCCGTCGATATGCACAACTACATAGTATGTCCTTATTATCTGAAAAGGTTTCGTGAAATTCTGTTGTGTGGTTTGAGAGGAGTTGTGATGACAAACTGTTGCAGTGGTACATTAAAGTAAATAAGTTCAAAGGGGCGTAACTCCTAGAAAAAAAATTGAATCGCAATTTCCCGTCGATATGCACAACTACATAGTATGTACTTATTATCTGAAAAGGTTTCGTGAAATTCTGTTGTGTGGTTTGAGAGGAGTTGGGATGACAAGAAAGAGGACTGACGGACGGACGGACGGGTCAAAAACATTATACCCTCCGCAACTTCTTTGCGTGGGGTATGATTAGATGCAAACTGCTGAAATTTAAGAAAATAACTTTTATAACTTGACAGATCAACATCAGGTACAAAATAGTTTACCTGTCGACTGAACAGGTAAAATCAGCTGTCAGACCGAGAGAATTAATTAATGTTGTTGGTAATGAGAGGCTATTATAGTAGGGTTTGTTTTGATGTCAGCTTTTTTTCTGAGCTATATTAAAATAAGTAAATGTTTCAGCCATGTTACAACAAGTCATTTATATAATTCAACGGACTTGTCTGGAAAATATGACTCTTTTGAAAGCCCTGATTATGACACTAATTTTACAAATTAAATGGACCCTGCTTGAAATTTCTCTTTTCTCTTTTGAAAAAAAATCTTAATGATTCTTTATCATTTTTTTTATTGCTGGAGAAAGCCAGAGAGACTGAAGAGAAGGTGTCAGACCACCAATTCACTCCCTCCACTTTAAAACATATGTAAAAGTAGCCCTACTCTGACACAAAATAGTGTCATTGTTTACCTCAACTAATCAACAAATTTGCAGAAATGAAACTTTTGTTAAAGATAGATATACTTAGAACATTTCGAGTCAAATTTTACTTGTCTATAAGTTGGCATTTCAAAATCAAAGAGCAGATTGCTCTGAGGGATACGATTGCCGTTGTTTCATTGACACATGTAAACATGTAGCTGGATAATATTATTTTCAAAACTAATTCAACTTCACATGTAAAATAGTTACAAAATAGCCAATCCTGGATAAAAGTGTATGAACAATGCAATTAGGCCTATTGTGTTTTATTTTTGTACTATCAATTCCAAGTTTACTTTCCACAGCAGTCACTGAGACTCAGAGTGAGAGAAGGTATTTCACTTCGTATCTTATCACCTATTTTCCTACGTTAATTCTAGGCAGAACCCCATTCCTAACTCTTTAAATATTTAATTTCCTTCGGGTCAGTGATCATGACTCCTTTCCGTACACATTTATCCGTTTAAATTGCGATAGTTTTTAATATAATACACTTTATTGCCAGAACGAGCTAATACTCGACATTTTGTTTTGATTCAGAATTCACGGAAGTTACTTCCCGAAGGGAGACAACTCAAAACGATAATATGGAAGACTCCATTTTGCCTGAAGGGGTGTTCTACGATGTGGACTATATTTATTTTAATTTAAATGATGCATATGATTTAAAATTATGCAACAACAATAACCTTCAATAGCAGACATACATAGAAAAGATCCCAGGAGTTAAAAATTAATTAATTGAGTGGGGAATCCTGAGCAACCATTCAATCAAAAACCCCTTGAAGTTAAGAAAACTATACGCATGCGCATAATTTCCAAAACAAACCCTGGAGCAAGAACGTATATTAAATGTTTATTAAACGACCTACATGGTTCTCTATTTCTTTATGGAAGTACAATCTCAAATATCAGTTTCATAACGGTAAAATATAAGAAAAACTCCACTTCAGTTCTTATATGACAGAAATAGATTTATCGGAATTCAGAGAACTCTTGCATTTTATCAAAACTGGGAATTCCCTCTGATGTGTTTCTAAATTTATAAAAACACTAAATATAAATAAAATTGAGAATGGAAATGGGGAATGTGTCAAAGAGACAACAACCCAACCAAATAAAAAAACAACAGCAGAGGGTCACCAACAGGTCTTCAATGTAGCGAGAAATTCCCACACCCGGAGGCGTCCCTCAGCTGGCCCCTAAACAAATATATACTAGTCCAGTGATAATGAACGCCATACTAATTTCCAAATTGTACACAAGAAACTAAAATTAAAATAATACAAGACTAACAAAGGCCAGAGGCTCCTGACTTGGGACAGGCGCAAAAATGCGGCGGGGTTAAACATGTTTGTGAGATCTCAACCCTCCCCCTATACCTCTAACCAATGTAGAAAAGTAAACGCATAACAATACGCACATTAAAATTCAGTTCAAGAGAAGTCTGAGTCTGATGTCAGAAGATGTAACCAAAGAAAATAAACAAAATGACAATAATACATAAATAACAACAGACTACTAGCAGTTAACTGACATGCCAGCTCCAGACTTCAATTTAACTGACTAAAAGATTATGATTTCATCATATGAACATCAGGCACAATTCTTCCCATTAGGGATTTAGTATCATACCATCATAACATATATGAGAAGAACATAACCCGTGTCATGCCAATAACTGTTTTTAGAATAAATGTGTTTAGTACCGATGCAAAGACCTTATCAGTGACTCAATATTAACGCCAAAATATGCAATCTTTAATGACTTGACAACAGTATCGTAATTATATCCCTTCTTAATAAGTCTATTCAAAGGTTTTGTAAGTTTCTGAGGTGAATACTTACACCTTTGTGCTTTATAAAGAATATTTTCATAAAAAATTGGATGTGAAATACCTGAACGTATTAGAAGTCTGCATGTTGAGCTATATTTACGAATGATGTCTTTATATCGATGATAAAATTTAGTAAATGTTTTGACTAGTTTGTGATATACTGCTTAATTCTTATTTTCCGTGTTGTTAAAAACATGCATATAAGTCAAGGGAATTATCAAACATGAAGATTATGAAAAGAACATTATAGGAAAGTTGTTAAAGTTCAATCCCTTTGTTTGTTTTTACCTTTTAAAGCAAGACAATCATAAGAATCTGAGATGTTCCTTAATGTTTAGAATAAAACGATTGACGTGAGGGCAATGCTCTGAGCCACCGGTATAAGTCTACAGATCGCTTGAAAGCAATCGTATCCCAAAAATTGAGGACTAATGCGCTCCATATTATACTAATTTAAGATTTCCAGTAATCCAGGGGTTATTTTTAGTAGTACTTCTCTTAAAAAAGGCAGTTCTTTCTTGGAAGTCTTTAAACATGGGTTGAAAATTGGTATGTTACAAAAAAGGTGATACATGTACAATTCAGGATATATATGTACCTGGTTTTTATGAAGTTAAACTTAAGGAAGCTGTAAAAATTGCTAAATTTGATTGAATAGATAGGGATGTTGAATTGGTTGTCGATGGCGAACCATGACCTTTGTCAGGAAGACTGACAATCCTAGACCATAAAGATTCCATGTGCGAGATTTGCACTCAAAACCTTTAATAGTGTTGATAGGCTAGTGATCCAGTAGTTTCACAACTTGGTCACCAAGTCCCCAGTTATTATTGTGCAATAATTGTGTAATAAAGTAACTAAAATGTGTTAAATTATGAACAAGAGATATAAATTACCTCTAATCTACTTATATGACAAATACAAGAGTCTGTAGCTGGTTCTGAGTCTGCAGTCTCTAATAAATCCTCTTTACTAATACATTGGTCTTCACTAAGCCTAGTGTTTGGACTGGATAATTTTCTGTAATTACATTTATTTAAGACATTCTAAATTAAAACTATTTCAATAAGAGTAAAATTACTAGAAAATTACCTGGCTTCTCACAAAAGAAATCAAAGTTACTCAATTTTATTACGGCACAATATATACACATGACAAACAAATATATTTTACAGCACAGGATAAACACTTGACTATACCATTGACAGTCACATGTAAAGTTAATGTTAATGAGCAAATATAGCATCTAGCCATTAGAAATAATAAATATAATCATCCAAACAGATCAAATAAACATATGAGCTAGCCACAGTATACACAAGCACATCTTATAAATAAGTACATAAAATACAATAAAATTCATTATCACATATTTGTTATGAATACCTTAGGTTTTGCATATGCAATAACCTTAAAATTGCCCAGGGCAAAAAAGAGATATTCATATTGTGCCCTCTA
This sequence comes from Mytilus edulis, assembly GCF_963676685.1. Taxonomy (NCBI): domain Eukaryota; kingdom Metazoa; phylum Mollusca; class Bivalvia; order Mytilida; family Mytilidae; genus Mytilus; species Mytilus edulis. Next base: position 24,152,340 of record NC_092350.1, on the reverse strand, counting down.
AATGACGTGACGTCATTGCGTCCTTAACGGCAATGGCGAACAATGACGGTGACGGTGCTCTTTTCGTCGCAGTGGGAGATGGCGAAACGGGAGACTTTGTGGAACTAATGAAAAACGCCAATACTGTTCTAGGAGCGAAGCGTAAAGCATTAAAAGGGAAAGGACTTGGAAACAAAAAAAGACGTGCAGACCCCTTCACTTCTGATGAAATTGATTCCTTGTTCAACAAAAATCTGCTAGGAATAAGTAAGTTTTAATCAAAATTTATTTTATAGTTAAAACACAGTTCCCGTTTATTAATAGGATAGTAATTAAAATTCGTCAAAAGTTTCAGTTATACAATAAACTATGGTTGTATTTTTTTTTTCTATAACTAAAAAACTAATTTCGAGAGACTCTCCTCTCAATTTATAGAATTTCTTTCAATAAAAGAAACCAGATGCTCTGCAGGGCGTAGGTTTATACGACCGCAGAGGTTGAACCCTGAACGGTTGGGGCAAGTATGGACACAACATTCAAGCTGGATTCAGCTCTAAATTTGGATTGTGATTAAATAGTTGACACAGCATAGGTTTCTGACACAGAATGAATGTGTTCTAATGAACTTAAAATTTTTGTTTTCTCTTAGAGCAATTCACTATGCTGTTGAATATTAATCCTCTCAAAAAAATGTTTGAAGAAATTTTCTTTTTTATTTATGAAATTTCAAATGAGAAAAATTGAACCCAATTTTTTTAATCACATCCCCCTTTTCCTTATTCCAAAACTAATCTCAATTAAAATTTCTAATGGAGTTTGCAACAATAACTACTCATTTAAATACATCATAAAATATTAAGATGTAAAACCAGATGCTCCGCAGGGCGTAGCTTTATACGACCGCAGAGGTTGAACCCTGAACGGTTGGGGCAAGTATGGACACAACATTCAAGCTGGATTCAGCTCTAAATTTGGATTGTGATTAAATAGTTGACACAGCATAGGTTTCTGACACAGAATGAATATGTTCTAATGAACTTAAAATTTTTGTTTTCTCTTAGAGCAATTCACTATGCTGTTGAATATTAATCCTCTCAAAAAAATGTTTGAAGAAATTTTCTTTTTTATTTATGAAATTTCAAATGAGAAAAATTGAACCCAATTTTTTTAATCACATCCCCCTTTCCCTTATTCCAAAACTAATCTCAATTAAAATTTCTAATGGAGTTTGCAACAATAACTACTCATTTAAATACATCATAAAATATTAAGATGTAAAAAAACTGCTTGTTATCACTGAATGGTAAAGATTATTTTAATTTATCAGTTGGTAGTAAAAAGTGAATATACATTGTATATTGTATATAACAAAGATTTAAGTTGATTCTGGACAAAGAAAGATAACTCCAATTAAAAAAAAATCTTGCTATTGCACAATATTTTGCAATTAGATATTTCTTGCTTACTATTCTGGACAAAGAAAGATAACTCTAATTAAAAAAAAAATTGCTATTTCACAATATTGTGCAATTAGATATTTCTTGCCATTGCGCAATACTGTGCAATTGAAAAGACTTTCTATTGCACAATACTTAATATAATAATTTTAGATCCTGATTTGGACCAACTTGAAAACTGGGCCCATAATAAAAAATCTAAGTACATTTTTGAATTCAGCATATCAAAAAACCCCGAAATTTCAATTTTTGTTAAAATCAGACTAAGTTTAATTTTGGACCCTTTGGACTTTAGTGTAGACCAATTTGAAAACAGGACCAAAAATGAAGAATCTACATACACAGTTAGATTTGGTATATCAAAGAACCCCATTTATTCAATTTTTGATGAAATCAAACAAAGTTTAATTTTGGAACCCGATTTGGACCAACTTGAAAACTGGGCCAATAATCAAGAATCTAAGTACATTTTTAGATTCAGCATATCAAAGAACCTAACTGATTCATTTTTTGTCAAAATCAAACTAAGTTTAATTTTGGACCCTTTGGACCTTAATGTAGACCAATTTGAAAACGGGACCAAAAGTTAAGAATCTACATACACAGTCATGACAGTTAGATTCGGCATATCAAAGAACCCCAATTATTCAATTTTGATGAAATCAAACAAAGTTTAATTTTGGACCCTTTGGGCCCCTTATTCTGTTGGGACCAAAACTCCCAAAATCAATACCAACCTTCCTTTTATGGTCATAAACCTTGTGTTTAAATTTCATAGATTTCTATTTACTTATACTAACGTTATGGTGCGAAAACCAAGAAAAATGCTTATTTGGGTCCCTTTTTGGCCCCTAATTCCTAAACTGTTGGGACCTAAACTCCCAAAATCAATACCAACCTTCCTTTTGTAGTCATTAACATTGTGTTTAAATTTCATTGATTTCTATTTACTTAAACTAAAGTTATTGTGCGAAAACCAAGAATAATGCTTATTTGGGCCCTTTTTTGGCCCCTAATTCCTAAACTGTTGAAACCAAAACTCCCAAAATCAATCCCAACCGTTCTTTTGTGGTCATAAACCTTGTGTTTAAATTTCATAGATTTCTATTTACTTATACTAACGTTATGGTGCGAAAACCAAGAAAAATGCTTATTTGGGTCCCTTTTTGGCCCCTAATTCCTAAACTGTTGGGACCTAAACTCCCAAAATCAATACCAACCTTCCTTTTGTAGTCATTAACATTGTGTTTAAATTTCATTGATTTATATTTACTTAAACTAAAGTTATTGTGCGAAAACCAAGAATAATGCTTATTTGGGCCCTTTTTTGGCCCCTAATTCCTAAACTGTTGAAACCAAAACTCCCAAAATCAATCCCAACCGTTCTTTTGTGGTCATAAACCTTGTGTCAAAATTTCATAGATTTCTATTAACTTAAACTAAAGTTATAGTGCGAAAACCAAGAAAATGCTTATTTGGGCCCTTTTTGGCCCCTAATTCCTAAAATCATGGGACCAAAAAAGCAATTAGATATTTCTTGCCATTGAGCAATACTGTGCAATTGAAAAGACTTGCTATTGCACAATACTTAATATAATAATTTTAGATCCTGATTTGGACCAACTTGAAAACTGGGCCCATAATAAAAAATCTAAGTACATTTTTGGATTCAGCATATCAAAGAACCCCGAGATTTAAATTTTTGTTAAAATCAGACTAAGTTTAATTTTGGACCCTTTGGACTTTAGTGTAGACCAATTTGAAAACAGGACCAACCAGATGCTCCGCAGGGCGTAGCTTTATACGACCGCAGAGGTTGAACCCTGAACGGTTAGGGCAAGTATGGACACAACATTCAAGCTGGATTCAGCTCTAAATTTGGATTGTGATTAAATAGTTGACACAGCATAGGTTTCTGACACAGAATGAATGTGTTCTAATGAACTTAAAATTTTTGTTTCTCTTAGAGCAATTCACTATGCTGTTGAATATTAATCCTCTCAAAAAAATGTTTGAAGAAATTTTCATTTTTATTTATGAAATTTCAAATGAGAAAAATTGAACCCATTTTTTTTAATCACATCCCCCTTTCCCTTATTCCAAAACTAATCTCAATTAAAATTTCTAATGTAGTTTGCAACAATAACTACTCATTTAAATACATCATAAAATATTAAGATGTAAAAAAAACTGCTTGTTATCACTGAATGGTAAAGATTATTTTAATTTATCAGTTGGTAGTAAAAAGTGAATATACATTGTATATTGTATATAACAAAGATTTAAGTTGATTCTGGACAAAGAAAGATAACTCCAATTAAAAAAAAATCTTGCTATTGCACAATATTTTGCAATTAGATATTTCTTGCTTACTATTCTGGACAAAGAAAGATAACTCTAATTAAAAAAAAATTTGCTATTTCACAATATTGTGCTATTAGATATTTCTTGCCATTGCGCAATACTGTGCAATTGAAAAGACTTGCTATTGCACAATACTTAATATAATAATTTTAGATCCTGATTTGGACCAACTTGAAAACTGGGCCCATAATAAAAAATCTAAGTACATTTTTGGATTCAGCATATCAAAGAACTTCAAGATTTCAATTTTTGTTAAAATCAGACTAAGTTTAATTTTGGACCCTTTGGACTTTAGTGTAGACCAATTTGAAAACAGGACCAAAAATGAAGAATCTACATACACAGTTAGATTTGGTATATCAAAGAACCCCCCCCATTTATTCAATTTTTGATGAAATCAAACAAAGTTTAATTTTGGACCCCTATTTGGACCAACTTGAAAACTGGGCCAATAATCAAGAATCTAAGTACATTTTTAGATTCAGCATATCAAAGAACCTAACTGATTCATTTTTTGTCAAAATCAAACTAAGTTTAATTTTGGACCCTTTGGACCTTAATGTAGACCAATTTGAAAACGGGACCAAAAGTTAAGAATCTACATACACAGTCATGACAGTTAGATTCAGCATATCAAAGAACCCCAATTATTCAATTTTGATGAAATCAAACAAAAGTTTAATTTTGGACCCTTTGGGCCCCTTATTATGTTGGGACCAAAACTCCCAAAATCAAACCCAACCTTTCTTTTATGGTCATAAACCTTGTGTTTAAATTTCATAGATTTCTATTTACTTAAACTAATGTTATTGTGCGAAAACCAAGAATAATGCTTATTTGGGCCCTTTTTTGGCCCCTAATTCCTAAACTGTTGAGACCAAAACTCCCAAAATCAATCCCAACCGTTCTTTTGTGGTCATAAACCTTGTGTCAAAATTTCATAGATTTCTATTAACTTAAACTAAAGTTATAGTGCGAAAACCAAGAAAATGCTTATTTGGGCCCTTTTTGGCCCCTAATTCCTGAAATGTTGGGACCAAAACTCCCAAAATCAATACCAACCTTCCTTTTGTGGTCATAAACCTTGTGTTAAAATTTCATAGATTTCCATTCACTTTTACTAAAGTTAGAGTGCGAAAACTAAAAGTATTCGGACGCCGGACGACGACGACGACGACGACGACGACGTCGACGCCAACGTGATAGCAATATACGACGAAAATTTTTTCAAAATTTGCGGTCTTATAAAAATGAAGAATCTACATACACAGTTAGATTTGGTATATCAAAGAACCCCATTTATTCAATTTTTGATGAAATCAAACAAAGTTTAATTTTGGACCCCGGTTTGGACCAACTTGAAAACTGGGCCAATAATCAAGAATCTAAGTACATTTTTAGATTCAGCATATCAAAGAACCTAACTGATTCATTTTTTGTCAAAATCAAACTAAGTTTAATTTTGGACCCTTTGGACCTTAATGTAGACCTATTTGAAAACGGGACCAAAAGTTAAGAATCTACATACACAGTCATGACAGTTAGATTCGGCATATCAAAGAACCCCAATTATTCAATTTTGATGAAATCAAACAAAGTATAATTTTGGACCCTTTGGGCCCCTTATTATGTTGGGACCAAAACTCCCAAAATCAATACTAACCTTCCTTTTATGGTCATAAACCTTGTGTTTAAATTTCATAGATTTCTATTTACTTATACTAACGTTATGGTGCGAAAACCAAGAAAAATGCTTATTTGGGTCCCTTTTTGGCCCCTAATTCCTAAACTGTTGGGACCTAAACTCCCAAAATCAATACCAACCTTCCTTTTGTAGTCATTAACATTGTGTTTAAATTTCATTGATTTATATTTACTTAAACTAAAGTTATTGTGCGAAAACCAAGAATAATGCTTATTTGGGCCCTTTTTTGGCCCCTAATTCCTAAACTGTTGAAACCAAAACTACCAAAATCAATCCCAACCGTTCTTTTGTGGTCATAAACCTTGTGTCAAAATTTCATAGATTTCTATTAACTTAAACTAAAGTTATAGTGCGAAAACCAAGAAAATGCTTATTTGGGCCCTTTTTGGCCCCTTATTCCTAAAATCATGGGACCAAAACTCCCAAAATCAATACCAACCTTCCTTTTGTGGTCATAAACCTTGTGTTAAAATTTCATAGATTTCCATTCACTTTTACTAAAGTTAGAGTGCGAAAACTAAAAGTATTCGGACGACGACGCAGACGACGACGCCAACGTGATAGCAATATACGACGAAAAATTTTTCAAATTTTGCGGTCGTATAAAAAAGGTAGTTGCATTTGTATTCGTATATAATATACATGTAATTTTGCATTGTTTCATATTCAATTTATGTTATTTTAGGTAACCCTGAAGCCTTAACAAACACAGTATGGTTAAATAACAGTCTCCATTTTGGAATGAGAAGTAGACAAGAGCATACAGATATGTTATTTGGTGATGTAACAATGAAAGCAACATCTGAAGGAAAGCACTATCATGAATATTCAGAAAGAATGACAAAAACAAGACAAGGGGAGTCTGGAAATACAAGGTCGTTTGCACCTAAAATGTTTGAAAACCCAGGTAAATACCGTATAGAATTATATCGTGACATTTTAATCTTACAAAAACACATATTTGTAATATCAATTCATATATAAACTCACAATAAAACTACTTTGCAGCAATAGGAACAGAACACAAAAAAGCCGAAATCGAATTCTTAATACATAACACAACATAACATATATTCTCTGCGATTTACATTTAAGAATATTTATAAAAAGTGTTGTTTGTTTTGAAAAAAAAGGTTCTTCTTTATTTTGTAAGTTTAATCATTGGTCTTCTTTGTAGGTGACCCAAGATGTCCTGTAAATGCATTTAAAGAGTTCATGAAAAGACGGCCTGTTGATACTTTGACACCAGACAGTAGGATGTATCTGTCAACACTCCACAATATTACCCCTGACAGCACTTTTCCACCTATTAGAGCACTGTGGTTTAGTAAACAACCACTTGGAAAGAACAAGCTTGGTGACCTGGCAAAAACTATGTCTCTTAAAGCTGGTCTCACAGGCCGTAAAGTTAACCACAGTGCCAGAAAAACAACAGTTACTTCATTATTACATTCTAACGTTGAAGCTACCCAGATAATGCAGTTGACTGGACACCGTAATGTTCAATCTATAAACCAATATAGCTCTTCTTCTCTAGAGCAGCAAGAAAAAATGTCAAACATTTTGAGTGACATCTCTTCTGGTAACCGAGGATCTATAGCTAATAAACCTGGAAATGTCTCTAATCAGCCAAGTACATCCACTCACAATATTGAACAATTAACAGATGATGATTTAACAAATGTCGATGTCGATGCAATGGTTGCTTGTATTGAAAGTTATGAGGAGAATTCTGCTACAATGGCAACTAGCAACAGTGCACAACCAACAGTTATAGATTTAGCCCCAATTATGCCAAATTCACGCGTTTGTGTATTGCCATATTCTAAAATAAGTGGAAATGTGACAATAAATTTCGATGGAGTAAATGATAAAAACTAAATTTGAAAATGTGATAAAACTTTTGTGATATTTTTTAAAGATTTACCTGTTTGTTTCATTAAATTGTTATAATTGAACCTTTTTCCTCTTTCCTGCAATACTTAAATATGTGATAAATAGATTATAACATGCCCTTTTCCATATTGGCCCTGGTATCACCCCGAGACTCCCATATCGGCCTCGAGGCTCGAAGCACATTGTTGCATAATTTTAAATCATATGCATCATTTAAATTTTTTCAATATGGAAAAGGGCATGTTATAATCTATACTAATTAACACAGTTGTATGCGGCGGGTGGGAGGGTAAATAATTTCAACAGAAAATTTCAAATGTACCACAAATCCTGAAACAAAGAAATATATAAGAGCGTCCTGTATCCAGGTAACAAATTAACCAATCAAAATAAGGAAAACTCAGAACAATTTCTTCCGAGTAAATGTAAACAGTGATTCACGTGGTAATTATCCATTTTTACAAAAACTGAAAATTTCACCATTTATCATTATGTCTCACACAGCTGATCCTTTATAAAATATAAATTTTAAGAGAAAAATGCATGGTTTACTTTTTACACATTGTGACTTGGATGGAAAGTTGTCCTATTGGCACTAGTTCTCATACTACATCTTCCTATATCTGATATATGATGTTTGAACTCATTGTGCTTTTTGTTCTTGTGGATTCATTAATTATTATTCATGGCATACCAATTTTCATGGATTCCATGGGTGTACATGAACATGAACTTAAATGTTTTAATGTAAAGATCAACATATATATTGTCGTAGAACTTATTTTATTTGTGACACTGCCAATCATAATAATGATTAGTAGTGGGATTTGAGAGATTTATGACCAACTAACAATAAACTCATCATAGATACCAGGATTAAATTTTGTATTTACGCCAGATGCGCATTTCGTCTACAAAAGACTCATCAGTGATGCTAGATCCAAAAAAGTTTAAAAGGCCCAATAAAGTACGAAGTTGAAGAGCACTGAGGACCAAAATTCCTAAAAGTTTTGCCAAATACAGCTAAAGTAATCTATTCCTGAAGTAGAAAAGCCTTAGTATTTCAAAAATTCAAAAGATTTGTAAACAGTTCATTTATAAATATGACCATATCAATGATATATCATGTCAGCACAGAAGTGCTGACTACTGGGCAGGTGATACCCTCGTGGAATTAAAACTCTCCAAGCAGTGGCATCGACCCAGTGGTTGTGAATAAACTCATCATAGCTATGATCAAATGGGTGAGTATACATTCACTAATAGTCTTTTTTCACTGGCTTTATAACTGAAGTCAAACAGATTAATAACTATTCTGACAGTTGTTAAGAAATAATTATCATATGATTTTTGCATATATGCAACTACATGTACTTGAATATTATAAATCTGTTCACCCTTTGGTTTACACTTTGAAAGACCATGTTGCGAAAACTACATTTGTGACCTATGTGAACACTTTGTCAATTTCAGTGTTATATATTCCTGTGTGATAAGCATTCATAAGATATTAGGGATAACGGTTTCAAAAAAATAATATTTAACAAAAAAATATTAAACAAAGAAAATGAAAGAATTTCCTTTTCTAATGCACAACAAAAATGATAAATGTATAAACTTAATTCAAAACAAAATTTTGCAATATTTCATGAATGATCATGGTGCATCAACCTCAACCATGGCAATTAAAAAATGACATCACATGAATGAAAAATTTCCAGCTTATGGTTATTCTTCACTTTTATCTTGAAAAGTAACATCTATTCAAGTTTCATAACAACCCATAAAGGTTTAGACATTTATCATGTGAACAAAATTCAATTTGTCTGTAAATGTTAACTATTAAAAACTAAGTCCATTTATCAGAAAAATACTGAAAATGAAGAAAATACATATTCAAAAAATGGCTTATAAAAGATGATATTTTGTATAAGGCCTCTTGAATCATGTTAACAATGATATCATACCTTTTTCTGCCTGTTGAATCTGATGCAGATGTGATATCAGCAGCACAATCAATGAATGCTGAAACTGATGCATATCTATAAATCTGAGCAACCACCAAAAGGCATCTATATATAGCAGTGAAATCAAAGTCTGATTGACTGTAAATAAAGACATGAAAGATATAATCATTTGTTATAACAAATGGATCACAAACAAAATGCTCTCTTCAATTACAGCCCTATCCTGTTTAAATACTAGATTCCTGATAAAATTGTACCAAAGTTAGGTAATAACTAGTCACTTAATTCAGTGAGGATTGGTTCATATCATAGGTGTTGATCTGTCTGGCTGCATGCTGTAAGATATTTGTCAAACTTATAAGGCCCTGTCATGAACAAACTGGCCGACTGTAAATATCATGTAAAAAGTACTTCTGTATGTGTTTTCACAGTACACAGTTAAACATTTATTTTATTGTTTATCTTGTTGTCCCCAATCCTGTAATTTTTTCCATTATTTTTTTGGTGTATAGATTATTTTTTTTTACATTGTTGAGTTGGTATTTCAAGTCACATCGTTGACGAAAACAATGACCTATATCCAGGGGTCAAAACTAGATATTTTGTTACTTGACAAATGAGTTTGGGCCAGGTGAGCTAGAAAGCAACTAATTATTAAAACAATTAAAGATAAATAAAGATAACATCTTATATTTAAAATCTAGTGGATTTACAGGTTCATATTAAATCAAAAGAATGTGGTTTGATTACCAATGAACATATGAAACAACTCTCCACCAAGGACCAGATGACATAAAATTTTAAAACATCTATTGGTCACCGTACAGCCTTCAACAATGAGCAAAACCAGGGTTAAACATAGTTGGGGCACCCAATCTTTCCCCCTTAACTCCAACATTGGTGTTATAGCATAATAAATGAACAAACTATAAAAACCAGCTCAAAAGGGCATAAATGGTTTAATGGCATCCGATACAGTTTCAAGGGAGTTAACTCTTGGCGCGATGTTAAGCGTTTGAATTCCTTCAAAACGTCACTTTTTGCGGGACGTAATGAGTGTAATTTTCCTCAATAAGAAATGTAATGTGGATTTTTGATGCTCCAATTTCTGTTTCTCCCTTATGCTAACTTCTACGCCAATTATATTGGTGTATTTGATTCTAACAGGATAACAGTCTAATAACAGACCAGAAAACATAATGCCCCTCTACTATCGTAGGTGGGGCATAAAATCATAAGAAATAAAACACATTACTGTTTCTGTGATATCTTCAACAAAATATCGTATAGTGAGCAATCTCAAGACGACTGACTCTTTTGGTGTTACTAATATAATGCATGTCAATTATCATTTCATCATAAAATTGAGAATGGAAATGGGGAATCATCCATGATTTTGATTTTATTTAAGAATTGAATGCTTCTTTTTGTAACTTCATTGGGGTGTAAAAGCCATGATTGAAGTACATTTTGTATTCCGCAATTCATTCTAAAATGTGCACACGGTCAACGCTTTTACAACCCTATAACTACATTTTTTAGCAAGGATCATGAAAACATGAATTTTATCAAGTTTTTATTCAATTTACCTGTACACTTTATTTTAGTACCTTGTGTCATCATAAATGGTAAATTTTATTGTGTAATGAAGTTGCTTAAGGAATAATGCTAGATTGCAGAAAAGCCAATCACGTATTATAATGAAACATACATCTAATGTTATTATTACAGCACAAAAAACCAAATTGAATGATATTTTAAAACTAATACCGAAAAATTTAGGTACACAATAAAGTAAATTTCCTAACTGAACAATTTATTCAATTTATTTAAGTTAAATTTATAATGGTAGACCGCTATAATATTAACAATGATACAATCTTAATTAAAGAACAAAGTTCCTATTTCCTCCACGTTGCATGTATTTTATCTAACAAAAGGCAATAGCCAACAATATTTCTATATGCTGGTAAAAATTGTGATGGGACATATTATGGTATACAAATGCCCGGCGTCCGTCTGTCTATCGTAAACATGGTACAGTATATTATCCAAATTTCAACTTAGCATAGTTGTTTTTTATGATGGTCAAACTATTAGTACTGCAACCAGAGTTCATTTTTTAAAACTTTAATGGTCCGGAAGAACACACACCTATATTATATACCGACGGAAAGAGGAAAATGTGTATAATGAGAAAAGTTGGGTCGTAAAAATCCAGAGTGGTCACAATTTTGTGAAATTGAGGTCAAAGGTCAGACCTAAAAATATCAACATTTCAACCACAAGGACAACCAGATGCTCCACAGGGCGTAGCTTTATACGACCGCAGAGGTTGAACCCTGAACGGTTGGGGCAAGTATGGACACAACATTCAAGCTGGATTCAGCTCTAAATTTGGATTGTGATTAAATGGTTGACACAGCATAGGTTTCTGACATAGAATGAATGTGTTCTAATGAACTTAAAATTTTTGTTTTCTCTTAGAGCAATTCACTATGCTGTTGAATATTAATCCTCTCAAAAAAATGTTTGAAGAAATTTTCTTTTTTATTTATGAAATTTCAAATGAGAAAAATTGAACCCAATTTTTTTAATCACATCCCCCTTTCCCTTATTCCAAAACTAATCTCAATTAAAATTTCTTATGGAGTTTGCAACAATAACTACTCATTTAAATACATCATAAAATATTAAGATGTAAAAAAACTGCTTGTTATCACTGAATGGTAAAGATTATTTTAATTTATCAGTTGGTAGTAAAAAGTGAATATACATTGTATATTGTATATAACAAAGATTTAAGTTGATTCTGGACAAAAAAAGATAACTCCAATTAAAAAAAAATCTTGCTATTGCACAATATTTTGCAATTAGATATTTCTTGCTTACTATTCTGGACAAAGAAAGATAACTCTAATTAAAAAAAAGTTTGCTATTTCACAATATTGTGCAATTAGATATTTCTTGCCATTGCGCAATACTGTGCAATTGAAAAGACTTGCTATTGCACAATACTTAATATAATAATTTTAGATCCTGATTTGGACCAACTTGAAAACTGGGCCCATAATAAAAAATCTAAGTACATTTTTGGATTCAGCATATCAAAGAACCCCAAGATTTCAATTTTTGTTAAAATCAGACTAAGTTTAATTTTGGACCCTTTGGACTTTACTTTGGTTCTCCGTTAAAGCGCCCATTTTATGACGTTATTTTGTCCCACCATATTAGAAAGAAAACCTAACGACTTCGAGTAATATACCCGTAGCTTGTTATACTTATATCTGAGAATTTTAGATTTCTTTATTATCTATATTTTTAATTTATATAAAGTTTAGTATAGTTTTCACAGCGATAATGATCGTATCGGCCGTCCATAATGTTTTCTTCGTAAACCTGAAATTTCCGTAGGTGGATAAAAGACCAAGCAGGACAAAATATTTAGTACAATACAGAGTGTGATATAAGAAAAATTTGATCATAAGGTTACCATAAATAGTTTTATTTATAACAATGGTCATTTATTCCAAATTGCATCAGTCTAAAAAACTAAACAAAGTTGAAAACTGCAGAGATTTGTTAAGCATGTAATCTCCGTGGAATGGTCAATTCTTAACAAACACCAATTTTGTAAATAAACTCCACATCCAACAGATCGATAACGGTGTCAACATTTAATTTAGAACAACTTTTATCTTCAGATACTCATATTATGGTTCATAAATGACGAAATCGTCGAAATGTAACCTCCGTGGAATGTAATCTCCGTTGACGTATTGGTAAAGGATGCTTTCTATCACGTCCGCACTTTTTATCGAGTATGGAATGCCAAATAAACATATTAGATATTTATAACGGATGGTGGATATATCACTTAAATATCAATAATATATTGTTACCAAAAGACAAACGAAGATACCATGTACCAATTTTTATTAATCAATTGTTTGAGTGAACCATAGTTGCTTATTTCTCAAATCTAGAAGCAGAAGAAAAAACCGGACGTTTTTATAGCAAGTAAATAATTGGAACCGGTTATCAATATTCAAGATATGAAACTTCTATGAATAATGTAAATTTGATTTTGAATTTAACAAGATTTAGCAATTATGCAACTGCAAGTAGCCATACAAATTGCTCTTTCTTATGAGTGTTTCCCTATTGCACTAGGAGGGAAGCTTTAAATTACACAACATCCCGGTCGGATTTTGCTTTTTCCACCGACCCACCGTGGGCAGCCTACCCTAGCTATAATATCATATTTTGTAAAAATAGTGATTACAAATATTTTATCGGGGCCTTTTATAGCTGACTATGCGGTATAGGCTGTGCTCATTGTTGAAGGCCGTACGGTGACCTATAGTTGTTAATGTCTGTGTCATTTTGGTCTCTTGTGGACAGTTGTCTCATTGGCAATAATACCACATCTTTTTTTTATATTATCTGTTTTTTTTCAATTGACTGTACTTGCCAGTCTTTTAATTAAACAACAGACATTGCTGTACATATGGTTGGGCAGAGTGGGCAAGCTAGACATTTTGTCAACCCGGTGCCCACCCCCACTGTGAACGGGTGGACAAAGCAAAATCCACCTGAGCTGTAGTGTACTTTCTTTCATTAATAAAATGAAATTACGACGTCGGCCTAAAGGGCATTATATATATTATTAACAAAACCTTGTACATTCTTTTCGAAAATACATTAAATAAAACTACCCGTTACAATGATACACTATTTATATGTAACGGTCTGTTAAAGGTGATCATGAGGGGGTCTACATTTCTGAACTTCGTTTGGCCATTTTTCTCTAGTCAGTAAGAAATATATGCACTTTTCAGTAAAATTCTTATGTTCAGTTCCTACATTTGAAAACTTCTGTATACGATAAAATTTTGATATCAATAACACACGTATGACGACACTACTTCATATAACCCCCTTTTTATTCTGTCGCTGTACTGCTTAAATGATACCATATATCAATTAGAATTAAAATAAAACTTGGGGAACAAAAACACCAAGTATTTCAAATAATTTGGAAAGCTGAGATAATTGGTACCGTTAATTTTATTACAAAAGTAAAGATGACATGAGATATATTTGATCATATTTTCCTTGTAATCTGAGTTACTAGTACAAAATGTAATGTGGAGATGAACGTTCAGAGACAGTACCGTTGTAGTTAACCGACATGAAAGATACCTGAAATCGGAGAGAATAACAATTTGATCATCAAAAATAAATGTTATCCTTAATTACTTATCTGTCCAACACAATATAGAAAGAAACATTGCTTATCAATCAATTGTTTCTGGAGCATATTAAAATTTATCTAATGTTTTTTGGTACTAAATAAAATAGTATACCCCCAAAAAAAATCGAAGACAATGTCATCCGTCCTCAAGCATCAGTATGAAACTGAGGACGCAATAATTATGATAATGTTTTGATTTTGCAAATCCTTACAATTCCAGTCAATTGTCCATTAATATGTTTTAGAATTATAAAGATACATAAGGTTTAACCTCAATCAATCAATGTTACAATCGACTGATTTGACTATTTTTTGTCACAGTCCTTCTTGTCATATAGCTCATCAACTCATTCATTTCTTTGACATCCTTATATTTCAAATACTCGTCGCTGGACGTAAATGATGAAGATAAATTAAAAAACGCTTAGGACGCATGGAATTTATATCTTGTTTTTCACCAACTATTGCAGATCTTTTTGTTGCTTATGCTTATCGTGGTCTGACATCTGTCACAAACTATTTTTTCAAAGTGTGTAAAATTATAAAAATAATTGTTGACACAATGTAGGAGGAGGATGTAAGGTTAAATTTGCCTGCAATAGGAGACGAATTGATACGTTAAATCGTGCAAGATTGGGAGTTTAGCGGAAAACACCGATGCCTATGAATGTATGAAATATGCATCGTAATTGTATTTGAACAGGTGCGTTTACTACCAATTTGAAAGTAAAATATTTCATCCAGAATGATCTACTAGAATCTTGTCAATAGTGAATTTAATATGCAGAAGACGCAAAGTTTCATTATTCTTCCAATCATTTATTTCTGTTATTTTTATTTTACCTTTTTTTCAATTTTCCTGTGTTTTTTACCTTTCAACCAAATAATGTTATTTTTATTCTTTATTGCCGTTTTCTTTATTCCTTTTTTAGGGGTTGGGATGGGGGGGGATGTTGTCTTTATTTTTTAATTTGTAAACCATCTCATATATCTTGAATTATTTAAAAATACTTCAAGATATATGAGATGGTTTACAAATAATCTATGAAAATGATTTTATATTTTCATATTTTGCTGGATTATTTTTTGTCGTGTCTCTCTCATTGTTTTTTTTTTATATATTTATATTGAACCTTTTTGAATTTTTTAAAATATTCTTCTCACGGTCATAAATCTACATGGAATATTTGCCACTGAGCGTTCAGAAAAACATATACCAATAAATCTTATATCCTATATTTGTAAATTGTAGAATTATAAAAACTATAAACATTATCAAATAAGTGATTCGTTTAAACTCTGGTCAGATATTGTCAGTAACATAGTGTGTTAGTGACCTACATGTAATACGATATATACGGGGTCAGTAAATTCCATAATGGAGTTTGAGCCAATAAAAAGACCTCATATGGAATTTACTGACCCTGTATATATCGTTTTAGGTCACTAAAACACCATGTAACGAATTTACCCTACCGACTATCTTGATTTGTTAAATGTACACTGGAGTTGTCTCATTTAAAATCATACCACATCTTCTAATTGTTATATTAGAGTGTTCAATTCTAAGGACATACTCCCATTGGTCTGCACAAAAAACTAATAGACACTTCTTGTCTCTCTTCTTATTTTTTTTTTAATTTCCGACACATTGAACCCATCAAAGATACAAGAGTTGAATTTTGGCTTCGAAAGAAATTTTCAAAACAGTACTAGACCAGAGCAAGGGATTCAAGCGTTATACGCCATTCTTGTGCATTCTGAAATTGAAACAGTTTAAAAGTTATATATTTGTTTATGGTATAACTATGACAACATCAGTGATAAGTCATGGTAACACAGATTGGAAAATAAGATATAAATGATGAAAAAGAGGAGGATTCATTGGCGAATTATATACATATTCGGGTTGAAAGCATGTTAATACGATATCAATATTTATCCTGCTTGTACAGATCGGACATCCTGACTGGATTGTTTAGCATACTTGTTCACACGGAAAAAGCCGAAAGGCAGATTTATCACCTAAATTTGTGTAATAGAGATAAAAAGGACTTATATAATAATGCCGACATGACTGAATATTAATCTTAATTTAAGCTAACAAGAAAAACGAAAAACAAGAAATAAAAGTTTACGTGAACTAATAACTAGAGGCTCTAAAGAGCCTGTGTCGCTCACCTTGGTACATTTGTATATGTGAATATTCAACAAAGGACACAGATGGATTCGTGACAAAATTGTGTTTTGGTGATGGTGATATGTTTGTAGATCTAACTTTACTGAACATTCTTGCTGCGTACATATATCCCCATCTATAATGATTGTCCCAGTAGTTTCAGTTAAAAGTGTTAGTAAAAATTTACAAATTTTATGAAAATTGTTAAAAATTGACTATCGATTCGTCTGAAATTTTCAGGGCAGATAGATCTTGACCTGATAAACTATTTAACCCATGCCAGTTTTGCTCTTAATGCTTTTGTTTTTGAGTTATAAGCCAAAAACTGCATTTTATCCCATGTTCTATTTTTAGCCATGGCAGCCATCTTGGTAGGTTGACCAGGTCGACGGACACAATTTTTAAACTAGATACCCCAATGATGATTGTGGCCAAGTTTGGTTTAATATGGCGCAGTAGTTTCAGAGGAGAAGATTTTTGTAAAAGATAACTAAGATTTACGAAAAATGGTTAAAAATTGACTATAAAGGGCAATAACTCCTAAAGGGGTCATTTGACCATTTCGGTAATGTTGACTTATTTGTAAATCTTATTTTGCTGAACATTATTGCTGTTTACAGTTTATCTCTATCTATAATATTTTTCAAGACAATAACCAAAAACAGCAAAATTTCCTTAAAATTACCAATTTAGGGGTAGCAACCCTACAACAGGTTGTTCGATTCATCTGAAATTTTCAGGGCAGATAGATCTTGACCTGATAAACAATTTTACCGCATGTCAGAATTGCTCTAAATGCTTTGGTTTTTGAGTTATAAGCCAAAAACTGCATTTTACCCCTATGTTCTATTTTTAGCCATGGCGGCCATCTTGGTTGGTTGACCGGGTCACCGGACACAATTTTTAAACTAGATACCCCAATGATGATTGTGGCCAAGTTTGGTTTAATTTGGCCTAGTAGTTTCAGAGGAGAAGATTTTTGTAAAAGTTAACGCAGGACGACGACGGACGACGACGACGACGTACGACGACAGACGCCGGACGCAAAGTGATGAGAAAAGCTCACTTGGCCCTTCGGGCCAGGTGAGCTAAAAACAAATTGTTAAGCATTTTGGTATTGAAAATCACGACGTCAAAGGAAATAAAATGACGTTAAATATATCTTTTTTTAATTTTCTGTCATCAATACTGTCTCGATCATTACAAATTAACGGTAAAATATTACATGCTGAAATTTATAGGGTTGGTAGAATACACTATGAGGATGTTATATGTATCTTATTAAAAAGTTTTGCTGCAATTTATATTTTTATCATTTTTTACTCTGACGTTGGGCGCTTTAACGGAGAACCAGTGTTTAGTGTAGACCAATTTGAAAACAGGACCAAAAATGAAGAATCTACATACACAGTTAGATTTGGTATATCAAAGAACCCCATTTATTCAATTTTTGATGAAATCAAACAAAGTTTAATTTTGGACCCCGATTTGGACCAACTTGAAAACTGGGCCAATAATCAAGAATCTAAGTACATTTTTAGATTCAGCATATCAAAGAACCTAACTGATTCATTTTTTGTCAAAATCAAACTAAGTTTAATTTTGGACCCTTTGGACCTTAATGTAGACCAATTTGAAAACGGGACCAAAAGTTAAGAATCTACATACAAAGTCATGACAGTTAGATTCGGCATATCAAAGAACCCCAATTATTCAATTTTGATGAAATCAAACGAAGTTTAATTTTGGACCCTTTGGGCCCCTTATTCTGTTGGGACCAAAACTCCCAAAATCAATACCAACCTTCCTTTTATGGTCATAAACCTTGTGTTTAAATTTCATAGATTTCTATTTACTTATACTAACGTAATGGTGCAAAAACCAAGAAAAATGCTTATTTGAGTCCCTTTTTGGCCCCTAATTCCTAAACTGTTGGGACCTAAACTCCCAAAATCAATACCAACCTTCCTTTTGTAGTCATTAACATTGTGTTTAAATTTCATTGATTTCTATTTACTTAAACTAAAGTTATTGTGCGAAAACCAAGAATAATACTTATTTGGACCCTTTTTTGGCCCCTAATTCCTAAACTGTTGAAACCAAAACTCCCAAAATCAATCCCAACTGTTTTTTTGTGGTCATAAACCTTGTGTCAAAATTTCATAGATTTCTATTAACTTAAACTAAAGTTATAGTGCGAAAACCAAGAAAATGCTTATTTGGGCCCTTTTTGGCCCCTAATTCCTAAAATGTTGGGACCAAAACTCCCAAAATCAATACCAACCTTTCTTTTGTGGTCATAAACCTTGTGTTAAAATTTCATAGATTTCCATTCACTTTTACTAAAGTTAGAGTGCGAAAACTAAAAGTATTCGGACGATGACGACGACAACGACGCCAACGTGATAGCAATATACGACGAAAAATTTTTCAAATTTTGCGGTCGTATAAAAATGATAAAAATTACATTTTCAAAAACACTTTATTTCCATATTTTTAGGTTATAAAAATACCACTTTGAGCATCTGGTCCGCAATGTCAAGCAAGGATTGAATAATTGCATAGTCATTCGTGTAGGAATTTATTTTTTCCTTATTGTCACTTATCACAGCTTCAGATTGAACCCAATCTTAATAATTTACGACGAAGAATATCTGCTCCAAATCTTTTATAACATTGCCTAACTTTTTTTACAAAATTGGACTATTTTATAACTCGCCAAGGCCTACAACATATTTCAAAATTATAAAAATGACATTATATCGAGAAACTGTATCGGATGCCCTTAACTCTTTATACTGATACAAAGCAGAAAAACAAGTAACAAATTATATTTAAAGCACCTACAGGACATGAACATGGCAAGGAATTTGTACATCATGTACATCCCCGCAACAAAAAAGACACTTAAAATACAGATCTGCAATTACTCATTATTACTAACAGCTAGTTCAAAGCCAAAAAAAATAAAACAAACATGAATCTAAGGCTAAATTATTAATACAGTACATATCCAACATCCAATGGATTTAGATTAAATACATTTATATGTCATTACAAGTCAGATAAAAACCATGACCCATGACCTTGTGAAATGCTAAAAACAAAGTATTGAATATTGTAGAACCCTGATGAATGTGCATATTATATATTAATAGTATTTGGTTTGGTTGTCAATTACTGATTAAAAAAAATTAAGTTTTTACCTATATATATATAATAATTACAATGTTGAATTGGTGAACTTTCAGAAAAGTTTTTTTCTTCAAAATATTGATTAGTTTACCCAGTTCGTATCTAAATTTCAGGGCACTGTAAACAATTAAAAATTAGGATGTGCTATCCGTTTTGAAATAAGTATTCTACAGGTAGAACCAAACTTTCAAACCAAATCTTTGTATTTTTGTAAAATTAAGTAAAGGCTTGAAGAAATTTGTGGTATCGAAGTTCCTTACTTAATAATTAACCAGTAATACATAGATAACAGCAACTGCTAGTAGTCCTTTGTTCATCATTGTTATTTTGCTTACTTTCTTCAGTCACTTTCTCTTACATACCCTTTGACTTCTTTTGAACTTAGTTTTACTGTGTGTATTGCTGTATATTTTTTTCTCACATTGGATATAGGTATAGCAGGAAGGGTTGAGATCTAACAAAACATATTTAACATTTTCTTAAGGATCAGGTTGAAGCCCACCTCAGGGTGCAGAATTGTCTCGCTGTTGAAGACACATTAGTTGCCCTATGCTGTTTTCTGCACTTTTGGTTGAGTTGTTGTCGATTTGACACACACCCTGTTTCCATTTTTAAATATACATTCTTTGAAATCCAAAACATCAAACTAGACATGAGCATAGTGTATGAATTGTAAAATTTACACAATATTCATTTTAAAAAACAGGAACATTTAAATTTTCAATCCTTGATTAATATTAGCTCACCTTCTTAAAATTTGTAAAATATGATACATGAAAACTGCATCCATGTCTGCACTGTAAATACCAATGGTTTACAAAACTCTGAAAAAAGAAGCAGAATAATTTCATGGGCTAATTAACAAAAATGTAATGTATAACATTTATACTCATTTTACTAATCATGCTAATTGATGTACCTTAGAATAAAATCTAAAATAAAATCAAAGGTAAATTAATTTTAAGTAAAAGTTACATGTATTGATTGATGGTGACTTCAATGACATATATATAAATGATATAAAAAAAAATGCACAAAAATAATAAATAAGGAATCTAACAAGTAGAGGCTCTCAAGAGCCTGAATGGCTCACCTGTTATTTTATGGCTTAAATCTTTCATCAATGATTACTTTTGGTTTTCAATATATAATAATGAGTGGCTTAAAAATGCCATTTAAATGTTCATTGTATCTGTCATATTTTCTTCAAGAGCAAATGAATGCATTTTAACCATGTGTTCCATTTCAGCTAAAGTGTCTATGTTTCTTGATGTACAAAGAAATAAAATACTAAAGTCATTTGAGAAGATTTTTAAAGTTAAAAAACATAACCAAAATGAAAAATTGTCCTTAAAGGGCAATAAATCCTTAAGGTGTCAATTGACAATGTTGGTCATATAAACTTTTTGTAGATCTTACTTTGCTGAACATTTTGTTATTTACAATTTATCTTTATCTTCAATAATATTCAAGATAATAACCAACTAGATGCTCCGCATGGCACAGCTTTATACGACCGCAGAGGTCGAAACCCTGGACGGTTGGGACAAGTATGGACACAACATTCAAGCTGGATACAGCTCTGAATTTGGATTGCGATTAAGAAATTGACACAGCATAGGTTTCTGATACAGAATGAATGTGGTCTAATGAACTTAAAAATTTGTTTTTTCTTTTAAATACATCATAAAATATTAAAATGTAAAAAAAAGTGCTTGTAGTCACTGAATGGTAAAGATTGTTTTAATTTATTAGTTGGTAGTAAAAGTGAATATACATTGTATATTGTATAAAACAATGATTTCAGTTGATTCAATTACTATTCTGGACAAAGAAAGATAACTCCAATATTCAAAGAATATTTCATAAAAACTGAGCAAATGAAAATTTCTTGCTATTGCGCAATATTGTGCAATTAGATATTTCTTGCTATTGTGCAATTGAAGATTTCTTGCTATTGCACAATACTGTACAATTGAAGATTTCTTGCTATTGGGCAATACTGTGCAATTGAAAAATTCTTGCTATTGCACAATACTGTGCAATTGAAGATTTCTTGCTATTCGCAATACTGTGCAATTGAAAATCTCTTGCTATTGCACAATACTTAATATAATAATGTTGGACCCCGATTTCGACCAACTTGAAAACTTGGCCCATAATCAAAAATCTAAGTACATGTTAAGATTCAGCATATCAAAGAACCCCTAGAATTCAATTTTTGTTAAGATCAAGCTAAGTTTAATTTTGGACCCTTTGGACCTTAATGTAGACCAATTTGAAAACAGGACCAAAAATTAAGAATCTGAAAACACAGTTAGATTTGGCATATCAAAGAACCCCAATAATTAATTTTTTGATGAAATCAAACAAAGTTTAATTTTGGACCCTTTTGGCCCCTAATTCGTTGGGACCAAAACTCCCAAAATCAATCCCAACCTTCCTTTTGTGGTCATAGACCTTATGTTAAAATTTCATAGATTTCTGTTTACTCATACTAAAGTTATTGTGCGAAAACCAAGAAAAATGCTTATTTGGGCCCTTTTTGATCCCTAATTCCTAAACTGTTGGAACCAAAACACCCAAAAACAATCCCAACCTTTCTTTTATGGTCATTAACCTTGCATTTAAATTTCATAGATTTCTATTTACTTTTACTAAAGTTAGAGTGTGAAAACCAAATGTCTTCGGACGACGACGACAGACGACAACGCCAACGTCATACCAATATACGACCAATAAAATTTTCAATTTTTGCGGTCGTATAAAAATAAAGTCACTTACCAAATGATTTATTTTACATCTTTAAAACAGAAATTCATCAATTTTATTTCCCACCAACATAGCTTTTTAATGAATTATTTTTGATTTTCAAACTTTATAGTTCAGCGCCCCAAAGATATATACAAAATGTTCCAAAATCTGTGACATTGCCCATTTACACTACACTAACCTAATTAAAGTCATATGAAATGAGTGACTGTTAAAAAATAATGTTTATCCATTTCTTGAACCAATTCATACATGTATAAACATGTATCATTAACCAAGGATTTGTATAGTAAGACTATACAAATCATTGCATAAACTTAATCTTCTGTGCACAATTTTGTAATTTTTAGTCAATATCATAACTTTGTCCAAAAATAAATTCTCTCAGTCTGTTATGATGTGAATATATGGCAGCTAACCAATAGTCCTGTTTTAAAGCCATAGTTTACCGATTGTCACCTTAGAAAAAAATGAACAAAGAAGCAAGGCTAGTGAGCAAGTGCATAACATGTAAAATAAGCATGATAAGATAATAGTTTATTTCAATGACAGATCCATACATATTGTTATCACCATATTTTTACGGGAAAGATCACACTGATTTTACTGCATACGGAAATTGAAAACCAACTACAACTAAGATGACGACTTGATACCAATATACAACTGCAAAATTTTCACAGTAATATAAAAATGTGGGAATCAACCAAGATATATCATACATATTAATACACATGTTGACCTAAATTTCATTGAATAAAAACTTACACATGCATAAGATTCAAATATAATACTTTCAAAATTCCACTGATTCAATTGATGTACAAATACTTTATTAAATTAATTCATCAATTGTAAATCATTATAAATTTTGATTTACAAAGGAACGATATGCAAATGTATATCTAAATTAAAAGGTTAATGATGATGGTTGGTTGCTTAATGTCCAGTGGCAAATAATTCATGCATGTTCAGGACGAGAACAAGCTTAACAATAAATACAATAGGTAGGTCTTGTCATAATAAAGGCCATTCAGGATGGTCGTCAGGAAAATTTGGACTTCCACCATTTGTCCACTGGAAAATGGGGGTATATTGGATAGGGACAGAAATTTTGGCTTGCAACAGGCCACCTACAGACCCATCAAAGAGTTGTTGCAAGGGTTCTTAGCATGCAAAGTGCGTAATAAACAATCTTTTCTTAATTTAAGCATAAATAACATGAGAAAAGATGCTTAAAATGGTGTTTCTGTTTTCATAAAAAAACATAATAAAGAGATTCTGGCAAAATTTTTATTTGTGTGTTGAAGTGTATCATGTGTATTGGGTGTGAACAAACCTGATACCTATTTTTTTTAATATTGTTACAATTTTCCATGTAACCTTGGCCAGCGCCTTAAAGTAAAAAGATGGTTGAGATCTCATAAACATGTTTAACCCCGCCGCAATTTTGCGCCTGTCCAAGGTCAGGAGCCTCTGGCCTTTGTTAGTCTTGTATGATTTGTAATTTTAGTTTCTTGTGTATAATTCGGAGTTTAGTATGACGTCCATTATCACTGTACTAGTATACATGTTTTTAGGGGCCAACTGAAGGACACCTGCGGGTGCCGGAATTCTCGCTACATTGAAGAACCATTGGTGGCCTTCGGCTGTTGTCTGCTCTATGGTCGGGTTGTTGTCGCTTTGACACATTTCCCATTTCCTTTCTCAATTTTACATTTTTTTAGCACTATCAAATGAATTGATTACTCCACAGTCGCCTGAAGATTTCATAATTATAGGGGAAAAATGGGGGAAATAAAATATTTTTAGTAGTATTATGTAGAATTAAAAATATCTTATTTCCACCATTTTTTCGCTATAATTATGAAATCTTCAGACAACTGTGATAACTCAAACACATGCACTTGTCTCAGAAAAAAAGGATTTCTGAGACAAGTGCCTGTGTACTCAAATGACATGAATGAGGGGAAATTTGTGACTCTTTTGTGGAATAGTTAATTAGTTTCCCATTTCGTGGGTTTGCCCCAACCTTGCCAGAATACTCATCATGTTGAGTGTGGGCAGTATAACTTTTGGAGGAAGAACCTGTTGACATAAATTGATATTAAAACTTAATTTTCCGCAATCACTTCCGTATTTTAGACATTCACTTCACTTACAACAGATTACCCTAATGCAGACAGCTTATCAATGTAAATCTAAACAGGACATCGTATAACCTATCTTAATCAGAAATTTCGTTTTAATTTATATGGTGTTTCAACCTACCAGTCTACTTCCTTTCCTCTAGAGCCTTAGTCATCAAAAGAACGACAACTTCTGTTGTTTCAAGATTCCGTTATGGTTGCAGTCTTGTAAATTATTGACTGCTCCATAGGCTTACATGCTAAACAGCTGATCTTTGAAAATAGAAATATAAAAAATGCTACATAGAAAAAAAATTTCATGTTCATATCATGTATGTACTTATGTGAAATTGTGATTTAATCGAAAAAAAGGGGATCTTGCCACGAAGAATAAAAAGTTACACAATCCTGAAGTCAAAACATTTTTTTTCTACTTTCTGTTTGCTATTTTTACTAGGCCGCACCACTTCCAGTAAACATGATATCCTTCCACTTTCCTGGATTGATATCCCCAAAAGATGCAAGATTTTTTTTAAAGTTTATATATATGTTTCAATTCAGCATAAACCTATAATCAAACAGAAAAAATTGAGTTCAGAAAAAAATTCAGAAAAAAATGCACTATTTTGTTTCCCTCCATGTTTTGACATGCACCGGAAACTGGAGTTGTAATACAAGACTGGTACCTTATCGCCCCTATTATTTTCTGCTTTTCTCAATGATTTGACGTAGTTTATGTCACATGCTTAGGGAGCTACTATTTGATTTTTAGGGGGGGGGGGGGGGGGGGGCTAGGGTGAAATTTGAAAAAAATAGGCAGGACAGGAGTCTTGTCACTGGTGGTAAATTTGGGTTCTAAGGGGTGATTTAACCCTATTTATATCAGCGCGTATATGTTCCCATTTTAGCGCTCGACTGTTAGCCTGTTACTTATGAGGGGGAGGACAGGGGGTACCCTTCTCCCTTCTCCCACCCCTCTTCTCCTTTCTCCTACCCCCGTTATCCTTTCTCTCATTAGAATAAAACATCTCCTTTTGAGATATTTTTTCTTGAAATATTAGAAAAAAATTTAAAAGGAGAGAAATTGACAACTAATAGTGTTTGGCGAAAGGTGCTTTATTATAGTAATGCATATATGAGGGGGATAGGACCTTTATCGGGACTCCGGGATCGGGTGTTTTTTAAGCTCGGGATTTCGGCATTGACCCTTTCGGGATCCGGGAATCCTTTTTTTCGGATTTCGGGATGTCGGGATTTGCTTTATTTAAATTCGGGACCTCGGGATTTCGGGATCAAGACCCCTCCTACCCCCCCTCATATATAGTTATACCAAGCATGGTATCAATAAGCTACAATGAACAAAATGTGAATATGAAGCACCTGAACCCCAATGTGGGTAATAATAAAAGTAATTAGAAAAAATTAACAATAAAAAGAAAAAGAAAAAAAAATGTTTTATATCAATTACATAATAAAAGTGGCCTTGAACATGCTCTTTTGCTTAAAACCACATGGTAATATAAACCCGGATGAAGTATCAAAGGGAAGCAATTCTTACAAGGTGTTATCAATATGTACAATGAGAGTTGCCTCCCATTGTACGCAATTGACAACTAATAGTGTTTGGCGAAAGGTGCTTTATTATACCTACCTTTACATAATGGCTGTGCATTTTTTACGCGGCTGAAAACTGAATGATAATCCTGAATATATATGGTAGAGGGCGAGCAAACACATACAATTAATAGACTTAAATACTTTTATAGCAGCCTACACACCAAAGTGCGAGGTTTGGCATGCCACAAAACCAGGTTCAACCCACCACTTTTATTCCCCTTTAAAAGTGTCCTGTACCAAGTCAGGAAGATGGCCATTGTTATATTATTGTTCGTTTCTGTGTGTGTTGCATTTTAACGTTGAGTCGTTTGTGTTTTCTCTTATTTTTGAGATATTGAGATAAGACGTGGCACGGTACTTGTCTATCCCAAATTCATGTATTTGGTTTTCATGTTATATTTGTTATTCTCGTGGTGTTTTGTCTGATGCTTGGTCAGTTTCTGTGTGTGTTACGTTTCGGTGTTATGTCGTTGCTCTCCTCTTATATTTAATGCGTTTCCCTCGGTTTTAGTTTGTTACCCCGATTTTGTTTTTTGTCCATGGATTTATGAGTTTTGAACAGCGGTATACTACTGTTGCCTTTATTTAAAGTCAAGATACAAGACAGTACGTGTACTTATCGAAACCATAAACTCTTGAACACGTTGTAAATTTGGATTTCCAAAATGGCGTCCTGGGACGGCAACGAAGTCTTAAAAAACATTAAAATTGACACGGATATGTCAAAGATAGATACAGAATAACCATCTAATTGTTTACCAATAAAACTGAATAAGCGTACCGGTAAAGCAAAGAAATGTCAATTTGAGGCTATTGATGTAAATATGTACGAAGAAAGTGCCCATATGATTACATTTCACACTTCTGTAAATAGAATACAACCCTGGATAAAGGCTCTCAGCCTGCTTTACTTTGACAATATGGGTAATCAAAAAGATAATGTAATTAAATGGTCAGATGTACCAGAAAGATGGTCTGACAGACATGATGTTGCTAACTCCATATTAATAGAAATCAGAGATCCAAGTGAACATATCTTGAAATATAATGTCACCTTTTTTGTAACAACAGGTACTATTAGAGTACAAGGAAGTAACTACCTCTCCTTTGTTGAAAAATATTTCCCAATTCTGATTGAAATAATGAAGCTGTTAGATACATGTGAAAATGACGAGACCCCCTTGAAAACAATCGAAGGTCGTGAACCTAATGAAGTGGTCACACAGCAAACAATAAATGATCAAGTAATGACGGTTTCAGAAAAACAAACCAAGACTGATGCTAACAATATAAATGAAGAAAAATCTGAAGTTTCACAAAACCTAAAACCAACCAACCCAAAAATTGATAATAATAACAATGCAGCAGATACCCCTTCACAAACTGAAGTCAATTTGTCTCGTCTTCAACAATGCTTCCTTGACACTATATGCAAACTTCAAATTAGTCAGGAAAAAGACACTACAACTATAGTAGAAGCTGTTAATGGGTGCAAAATACTTCTTTTGCAAGGTCAGTCTCAACTTGACCAAAAGAGCACTGATAAGGATACTCTGTCTAAAGAATTACAATCAGTACAACAAAAAATCAAAACATTACAAGAAGAAAAAGATTCTCTGAAGTCACAACTACAAATTGAAAAGGGTAATGTTACGCTTCTAAAATGTCAGTATGACGATTTGAATATTCATAGTAGAAATCTGCTAGTAGAGACTAGAAAGGAATTAGAAAAACTTGTCTCATCAATAAACTCCGAGCTTGACTTTAATGCAAATAGGCTTATTATAAAAAACCAAGAACTACAAACACTTCATGAATCTGAGCACAATTTAAGGTTACAGTTGGATAAAGCGATGGATGAAATACTCAACCTGAAAAGTCAAATTTCATCATTAATGGATATTTCTGGTCAACACGCTGGAACTGCAACATCCAAGTCACAACACCAGACTAAAGAACAAGTTGACCAACAACCAATTTGGAAACCTAGTGTCCTTCTAATAGGAACGTCAAATATTCGTGGGATCAATGAAAGTAAATTATCGCCAAGTATAGATGCTATTAAGGAAATATGCTTTACTCTGGATAAAACAAATGAATATATCCTTGGTTATAATCCTCAAACTCCACCAGCTGTTGTTGTTTTACACATACTTACCAACGATCTAAAGACAAAAAACCCACAGAATTGTGCATGTGAGCTGTTTGCACTTATATCCACTATTCAAGAGAAATGGTGTGAAGTTAAATGTATAATATCACTTGCTACACCAAGAAAGGATGACATGGTGCACCACACTAATGGGCAGATTGTTAATGCTCTCATCAACCAGAATTTCTATGGAAGGCATTACACAGAGCTTAAGAAATTCCAACTAATAGAACATAATAACATGTACTATGAAGGTCAAGCGAACGAGGATTTATTACAAAATGACTTGTATCACTTAAACGATAAAGGTGTGTCATTTCTGGCATCAAACATAAAACAAGCAGTACACCAAATTCTCAATATTCCGCTCCCACCCACTCGTCGACCTAGGAGCCAATCGCGCAACAGACGAGGAAGAGGTAGAGGTCGTGGCCGTGGCCGTGGAGATTCAGATTAACTTTGTATAATAATACTAATGTCAATTTTATTCTACACATATATAATGTATATTGTTCATATTCATATCACATAATTCTCTTTTTATTACAAATACATGTATATGCAGTAGAACTTGCATGTTCTATTTTTTTTGTTTTCCATATAAAATTCAGGATGTCATAAATGAACAAACGTTATATTGTAAACTTTTAATATTGTTCATTATTATTTGAAAAGTTAAAAGTCATATATAAATTCAACTTAGTTCTAAATAACATAGTGAATATCAAATAACGCAAGGATTGCCTTAATTTTATTCCCTTTATTACAATTGAATGTGTGAATTGCACACAAGGGAATTTTGGTACACTACTAACTAAGTTTATAAAAAGAAAGATAAAAAAGGAATCAAAATCAAGTCAAGGACAAAAACAACTGATTTAACTTGACGGCCATTTAATTCTAATTCTTTAATTGGCACCTTATAAAAAGGTTTATCTTTTTGCATATATTCTTTATCATATTGTTTATAAAATATTTATATACTTGGAAAGTATTTAAATAATTCTTTTTCATTTTGCTTTTAAATTTCTTTGATATTTAAAATAAATACAAGAATAGAAGGGACTATGTCACCAAGAACAGTCACATCATTAAAAATGTGCTTTCTTAATTTAGGGGGCCTTATGAACAAGGAGGGTAACAAAACGGACGATCCCCTTTTCTTAAACAAAATTGATAAATATGATTTGGCTTTTTTTGCTGAAACACACATTGGATATGAGTCCAATATTCATAGAATAGGTCCTTTTAATTGTTATAATGTATGAAGACCTAAAACTAGGGCAAACAACAGATTTTTTGGTGGGTTGGCAGTATTAGTTAAAAAAAATATCAAACCTTATGTAAAAATTCTCAAAAACACTTGTACTGACATTATGTGGATAAAGTTAGAAAAGGATTTTTTTGGTTTTCAAAAAGACTTATATATGTGTGTAGTGTATAACCCACCCTCAATGTCATCATATACTCAGGGACTCGACCGGGACATTACTGAATGTTTAGAACAGGAAACTGCAAAATATATGAAAATGGGTAATGTTTTACTGTGTGGTGATTTTAATGCAAGAATTGCCAATTCCCCTGATTATATTTTAAATGATGATCAATCTTATTTACCTCTTTTTGATAACTATCCAATTGATAAGCAAATCTTGAAAAGACAAAGCAGTGATACAACAATTGATTCAAGGGGAAAGAGTCTATTAGATCTCTGTATTCTAAACCAGTTAAGGATACTAAATGGTCGAGTCCTAGGGGATGTTTTTGGAAAGTACACATGTTATACGCCAAACGGCAGTAGTGTGGTTGACTATGTGATGGTGTCGGAGAGTATTCTGGATCAAATTATATATTTTTATGTTCACAACTTTATGCCTACTATTTCAGATTGTCATTGTATACTGGAATGGGAAATGTCAAGTAAATTTACTGTTGATGATATTAATGATTGTAATATTAATATGTTTGATAAATCTCCAAATTTCATATGGTCAGATGAATCACCTACAAACTTTCAGACAGCTCTATTATTACCAGATATACAAACACAAATTGATACATTTAATAAAAGTATAATCAAAGAGTCTCAATCCTCTGTCGATGAGGCTGCAGCAGAATTATCACATATTTTCCTGTTTGCTGCTACTAATTCTTTAAGAAGAAATAAACTAAGAAATAAGAAAATAAAGACAAAAAAAATGGTTTGATGGAGATTTGTACCATCTTCGAAACAAATTAATAAGTTACGGTAAAATATATTCAAAATTTCCTTATGACCCATTAGTGAGAGGTCACTATTATAAGCTTAATAAGCAATATTCTAAACTAAGAAAATTTAAGTATAAAGAATATAAAAAATCACTTGTTGAGCAGTTACAGAAACTACATGATGATAATCCTAAATCTTATTGGAAGTTAATTAATGATTTAAAAAATAATAATAATAAGGACCATAGTTCTGCTGTGGCACCATCTGTGTGGGTTTCACATTTCAATGGATTATATCAATTACATGAGTCATTCAAAGAAAGAGTGGCTAAGTTGGAAAAAAAGCTAGATAATCTTGAAAAAAAATGTTTGTTTTAATAATCTTGATAAACTTATAACAGAGAAAGAAATTTCTTTTGCCATTTCTAAACTACGTTGTAACAAATCACCAGGCTTGGATAACATTTCAAACAATATGATTAAACACAGTCAAAATGTTTTACTATCGTCTCTTTCAAAAATATTTAATTCTTGTCTGTCTCATGGTTTATACCCAAGAAATTGGACCGAAGGTTATATTACAGTATTACATAAGTCAGGTGAAGTCACTGACCCAAATAATTATAGAGGACTAACAATCACTAATGCAATTGGTAAGCTTTTTAACAGTATACTTAATATAAGGTTGGATAGTTTTTTAGAAGAAAATAATGTAATTAATGATTGTCAAATAGGTTTCACAAGAAAGGCAAGAACATCTGACCATATGTTTGTTTTAAAATGTATTTTTGATAAATACTGTAATACTAAGGATGGGAGAGTGTTTGCTTGCTTTGTTGATTTTCATAAAGCTTTTGATAAAGTAATACATACAGGAATTAGAATTAAGCTGTTAGAGATAGGGGTTAGTTCAAGGTTTTATAGCGTTATAAAGAATATGTATCTTGAAACTAGATCTTGTATAAAAATACATGATAAAATAACTGAATTCTTTCAAACAAAGCTTGGTGTTAAACAAGGAGATAACTTGAGTCCTAACTTGTTTAAAATATTTATAAATAGCCTTCCAGACAATTTTACACGAACCAGAGATCCAATTATGCTGGATGGCAAACTCATTCATTGCCTTATGTATGCTGATGACATTGTAATTTTATCTAACTCAGCTGAAGGACTACAAGAGAAATTAAATGAACTTCATAATTTTTGCAATGACTGGTGCTTAGATATAAATACTAAAAAAACTAAGGTGTTGATATTCAACAAGGCAGGCAGACATATCTCTCAAAAATTTATTTTCAACAAAGATGAGCTGGAGTGTGTATCTAATTATAAATATTTGGGTATCCAATTTAATGCATCATGTTCTTTTTCATATGCTCAGAATGATTTATACCAAAGAGCCTTAAAAGCATACTTCAAACTATGTAATGATTTTTTAGTGCATAATCCTACTGTTAAAAATGCAATTCATGTTTTTGACCATACAATAAAGCCTATACTTTTATATGGGTGTGAAATTTGGGGATATTTCAATCCCTTTACTGCACGTTTAAAAAAAGAAAACATAACAGTGGATACAATTTACTCAAGGATACTTTGTGAAAAACTTCATATTAAATTCTGCAAATATATTTTAGGCGTTAATAGGAAGAGTACAAACTTGCAGTTTTGTCTGAATTAGGCCGTTTTCCACTTCACTATGATATAGTCAAACATGTTTTAGGATATTGGCATCGTTTAGAAAATATTGGCTCATCATTTCCCTTGTTAAAAGCTGCATATAATTGTTCTAAAAAGCTATTTGAAACAAAAAAAACCCTCTTGGTATGGATCAATTAATATTTTAAGGGAAAAAATGTCAGGCATAGAAAAACATATTCTTGAAAAATACTCAACATTTAAACTACACTGTGGTCAGATAGTTAAGGGATACTATACTGCATTGTGGAAAAAACAGCTAGACAAACATAAAGATGGTAAACTACGAACTTATGTAACAATCAAGTGCAACTATGGTTTTGAAAATTATTTGTCAATAATTCGACATTTTGAGCAAAGGAAATGTATTACTAGATTAAGAATATCTGCTCACAAATTGCAAATTGAATCTGGTAGATACCAGGGTACTCTTCGACAAAACCGAATTTGTCTCAGGTGCACCTCAGGTGAGGTTGATTTTTTATTTAAATGTGACACTCATTTATTAAAAAGAGAGGAAATGATGCAAAATATATTAAAATCATGTCCAAACTTTCAAAATTTAAATATTGATAACAAATTAATTTGGATAATGAATAATGAGGATCCTAATGTACTATTTGCATTTTACAAATATATAGAACAAGGGGTACAATCAAAATCACGTGATGGACATACACACACCGGAAGTAACAGTCGAGCAGACCGCTTGAAAGGTAAGTAGTCGTATTTACTTGTTTATATCAATAAAATTTAATAAATAAGCTAGTGCACCGAATGTCGGATACTATCTAGTTTTGAAATACACAATTATCCTTGCTGGAAAGCGTGCAGTTAATGCTAACACTTCGACACAGTTCCAAAATTTCACCAGATAACACACACACCTCATATGTTTTTATAACAAAATTTCTGAAAAGTCAATGTGAAGGGTGTTTTTAGTGGAAAAAGAATGCATTTTTTAATTCATCATCTTTAATTTTGATTTAATCAATCAAATAATTACGATAAATGGTCGTTTGACAGTAGAATAGCCGATTTTCACAAATGATACCACACACACCCCATTAATTTAACGGATAACACACACACACAAACCGAAACTGAAGGTATGTACAAAGTTTCAAGCAAAGTCAAATGATGTATTTTACTACATTATACTAAAAACATAAGAACAATTTAATATAAGCCTTAACCTATATAACATTTTAATTGAAAAGCAATGAGGTCAGCAATCTCTCATCGCTTTAATTTTCTTGTATGTCGCGTGGTGTATCTTACAAAACCTGGTTAGAGGTCTTAAAAATTTATACAAGTGAACTCGGAATGGTGTTCTGTTCGACAAATCAATCATTTTGCAGTTCACGACCTTGATTGTTAATCGAAGGGACTTAACGCATTTGTATAACGAAGGGCGAACAGGTTTGATTAACATACAGAACCTAAATCATCTCATTTGCATATCAATATAAATACATAAATTTCAGTTTTCCTACCGTAAAGGGCTTTATAGCCAGTCATAGTCGTTAACTTCTCCCGTAGTAGTAACTCACGCATGACACCAACATATCTTAAAACAGAAGCGATGAGAGATAAGTTTTTAAATAGATTATATCTATTGTTAGATTGTTTTTCTTATATTCATTTTATAGAATATGTCACATTTGTGCAAGCACTGTGGAAAGAAATTTAAAGGTCGAAGTGGTTTACGACAACATGAGATAAGGCATGATGGACAGGGGCCATATTCATGTAATGAATGCAAGCTTGTTTTTTTTCAGCAAGTCAAACTTTACTTCCCATTATGTCCTAAAATTAAAAAAAATAAACATTTTACAGAATACGTAAAAGCATGGCATGATCCAATCACAAGTCGCACAAATGTTGCCGCATTTCTAGCCAAAATTTCATTATTTATACGAGATAAACTTAAATAATGAATGGTTTAGACTATAAACTCATGAAGACAACCACTTAGTATACGAACTGTATGTCATGATGATTGTTTGTTTTTACGTTCTTTGCGATTAGCTTAAATAATGTGTGTGTGTTATCCGTTGTTTTTTTCGGTGTGTGTGGTATCATTTTTGAAAATTGGATTTTCGACAATAAACCAAGCGTTTATCGTAAACAAATTTATTGTATAAAACAATAGTAGCGGTGTTGAATTGAGACATGCATTTATTTTGCCAAACAAATCATAAAGAAAACAATTTTATCAAATTTTGATTAAAAATATTCAAAGTGTGCGGTTATCCGTTGAAAAAATATTGAGTGTGTGTGTTATCCGTCGAAAATTTGCCCAAACAGAAAAATAAATGAACAAATTGCTTTCAAATCGTATTCAAATCTCTTTCAAATCGTGATTCTGCGATTTGTTAGTACCATTTGCTTGCGATTCATTAAACAAATCATAGACAAATCAGAATTTTCTAAATTCCCTAAATCTGATTTCTATGTGATTTCTTTCTATTGTATGATTTGTAAGCCATTTGTTTCTGTTTTTGTGTGATTTCTTTATGATTTGTTTACTTAGAATATCGTATGAAATGATTTGAAAGAGATTTGTTAACTTTGTTAGCTAGAACGGTGTGATTTCGTTATGATTTGTTAACTTTGAATATTCTATGAAATGATTTGAAAACGATTTGTTAACTTTCTTAGCTATCTTGATGTGATTCATTGATGATTTGCTACAATGAATAAAATGTTAATGCATTCCAGTTTTCTTTGTTTATCTATCTCTCTGACTTCCGGTTGAGGTCAAATTCAAATTTCAAATACTGTTCTATATGAACTGAACAAAGAAGGTTGCAAGATGAGGAGTTTTATTCAGTCTATGAAAGATGACGAATGGTAAGGAATCTTTATATTTATAATTTCACATATTTAACTAATACTATTCAAATGTTAACCTTTAAAATTCAGAAACTTTGCATTTCAGTATCTCGTTATAATCATGATAGTTTAGTGCTGTTAGGATTAATTTTAAAAATAAAAATGTGTAAAAGATGTGTAAGCAGATCAAAACATTTCAAGAATAGCTTCCCGAGCCAGCAGATAAAATTCACTGGCAAGTTTAATGTTTTAATTGTTGTTTACTGACCATGTCCCGGGCAAAATCTTTTTTTTTGTATTTTTATATATTGACATTTCTCCGCACAAACTACTAATGCCTCATGTTTGTCTTCTCAAAGTGAAGATACACTTACCGGGTGCACTTGAGTCATTTTCAACATAGTATTCATTGAATAATAATACATTGCTACTATTTCGTTGAGTGTATTTTCTGTGTTATATTATTTTATTTTATTATTTTTATAACACTTGTTACATATCTTTACTGTGTGTGTATTGCATATGTTATTGTTTATAATAATATTGTCTGTATCATATGCCCTCCTGGGGCCCTAATTTGGTAAATAAAATATTCTATTCTATTCTATTCTATTCTATTCTATTCTATTCTATATAGTTATACCAAGCATGGTATCAATAAGCTACAATGAACAAAATGTGAATATAAAGCACCTGAACCCAAAACGAAGTCGCCAAACACAGGGGTTAATAATATATACATAAAAAAAAAAAAAACCAACAACATCAAATCAAGAATATAAAAATACACCGGCGAAAATACCCTAACACTAACTACCAATCAAATAATTCATAGCTGACGTAACCCGATACATATCAACACTAGCTTGTTTAATGTAAGTCTGAAAACAATCAGATCTCCAGTCTCCGTGATGTTTCAATAAAATCTCAGGAATGCCAGCCTTGGTGGCTAATGTAGCTCCTCCGTGTCTCAGCGAATGAAAAGAATAAACTGAAGGGTCTAAACCAACAAGAACAATTAACTCTCTAAAACGGTTCAACAAAACGGATCTAGATAAAGGCAATAATTTACCATGAACAGGTAAAGCAAAAACGGGAGCATTCTTATCACCAGGTATTAAAGACACAAGATGCTTATAAGCTCGAGCAGGACATATTGATGGCTCAACTGAGCAACACAAAGAAACCTGATGGGTGTAATCATGATTTTGTCTAGTCTTTGACCATTTCAATAAAAGGAGGATACCCTTTTCACTAACAACAACATTATCTCTGATCAATTGTTCACGGGAATTAAAAGATGTAGAGCTTCTGCTGACCAGGTTTGACGCCCTAAGCATACCAAAAAAAGCAAACGTTAGAAAACACCATAAACAAGCATCTAAATAATCATAAATATTCAACAACCTAACAATATCAATTAAATGTGTAGGTAACAATGGTAATTTTGACACAGCCACATGCTGATTCTTATGACTCAATCCTCTTAAAGTCAATTTGAATTCTGTAGATAAAAAAGGTTCCACAGTAAAACCAAAAAGTTGACTCCAGGTCTTAATGCCAGAAATATAATTCTTAACAGATGAAAAACTGCTTAAACTCTTGGATAGAAAGCATGCATAAGCACACAATATATCCTTAATACAAGGAAATGGTCGAAATTTATAATAAACACAAAAATATGGTATGCATTGAGTTGACTCTTCAAATTTGAATAAGTACCAGGCCGAAAGGCTGCACCCTTAGCAAGCTTGACCTCTTTCTGCAAAACTGCTCTTCTGGACTTAAGACCTGGAAGTCATAAACAACAGTAATTAGATAAACAACAATGTCATATTAATTATCAAAGTTAGTCATATCTGACACTAAATATGCGCAAAAAAAAATGTCAATGTATCATGTATGAAAACCTAAACGTTTATAATATCATTAAACATATGACCAAACACTTCTTTCTCAATAAAATCTGAATTGTAAAGTTTAGATTCTATAAAAAACTGTGATCTGTTCTTCTCCGAAAGATTCCAACGGGATAGCAAATCCGATAACCTATTTTCAACAGATGCTATACAACTCACACGCAGTTGAACATTATTTGACGCACACAAGTACCATATTTGAGGTGCCAAATTCAACATTTCCTGATCACGTCCTGTTCCCCTATTTAAAATTTCAACACATGATTGATTGTCACAAAACAGCTGTACCCGTTTATTTGAGATACTTGATGTCCAGAATTGAATTGCTATGTAAATCGCAAACATTTCAAGCACAGATATGTGCATGTCCCGCAAAGACTCCGGTATATCCGAATGAAAATATTCAAATGTCGTGAAGTTGACACCACCAATACCCTTGAGACACGCGTCAGAGGAAATAATTGCGTCTGGTGAAGACCAATCTACATCGGGAATTATACTTATTCCATTATAGTCATGTAAAAATAATAACCACCACCGAATGTCTTGTCTAAATTCATCTGTAATATGAACACGATAATGATTGAAATGGTATTTTCGTAATGTCTGTAACATGCGTGAAATAAAAAGTCTTCCGCTTCGGACACATTCGGAAATAAAAGCCAACTTGCCAATAACTTGTTGTAACTGACGTTTGGTGCAATGTTTTTTCTTTTCAAATCTTTGTAACAACTCATGAGTCTCCTGTAATTTAATCTCTGGAATTCGGACTGTCATGTCAATTGAGCTATACTCCTTGCCGAGAAATGTCAAAACTTTTGTCGGCGGCAAACACTTTTCTTTGCTGACTTCTAATCCTAACCTCTGAAACAATTCTAAAACAAAATTATAGTCATGTTCAGCGTTCTGATTATCACTAACACCACCAAAATCATCAACATAGTTTATTGTATGAATGTTAGATTTCCATAGCATATAGGAAACAGCATTCGTTGTTCGTTGACATGCCTGTGGCGAAGAGCGCATACCAAAAATAAGACGATTGTCAATAAAAATTAGTCCCCTCCATTCATAACCTTGTAAATGCAAGTCGTGCGGATCTAATACTAGCTGACGAAAAGTCCGGGACAAATCCAACTTTCAAATGGCACAACCACGACCGTGATTCAAGAGCAAAGCAATAAATTCTTCGTGTCTAGGATAATAAAGTTTAAAAGTTTCATTCAAAAAGATGTCCGAAGGTATGCCTTCATTTATGGACAAATTATTGCCATGCGAACAGTCAACAATTACTCTCCTATCGGAATCTCCCTTAGGAACTGTGAATAATGGTGATAATGTTAAATGACAACAAAGAGGGTTCTTTCGGAAAGGACCATAAATAGCCCCAAGGTCTGATTCTTTTGAAATATATGAATCAATAAAACTTGAAAACTGATTAAGATGATTTTGTCGACGTGTGGGGGGATCGGGCAGTGTATCTTTGATATAGTTTAACGGCCA
Organism: Mytilus edulis; assembly: GCF_963676685.1. Taxonomy (NCBI): domain Eukaryota; kingdom Metazoa; phylum Mollusca; class Bivalvia; order Mytilida; family Mytilidae; genus Mytilus; species Mytilus edulis. The sequence continues at coordinate 24,113,502 of NC_092350.1, read as the reverse complement.
TCCATACTTCAAAAATTCAACGACTATTTTATCATGATAATCTTCTAAAAGTTGTTCCCACAATTGTATGTTGAAATTAGAACGTACTGGAATTTTACAATATGCAAAATTCGGCTTGCCACTGTAGAACACGGCTTCATGAACACTTGAAAAATTATTTATATTCATTTCACAAAATTTGGTTGATACATCTTTCAAAATATTTCCACTCATATCTGGTGAATACTCAAAATCAATAGACCCTGCTGTTTTCGTAAACCAAGGACAAATACTTGAAGCTAAAAGTACATTATTAGTTTCATCAACAACATTGTAATTCATGTAATTGTTATCTTTGACAACAGTGTCAAAATCAGTGCTACATAATAAAGATTGCAATAAATATGAATCATTTTCATAAATAGACACACCTGTAAACACAGGGGACGTTTTTTCCCTACAAGCATTGTCACAATAACCAACGCCTGTTAAATTAAAACCTACGGAACTTGACTCGCCTATAGATTCACATGACGAAACATCATAAATATTACTCAAAACATCTGCCTCATATGCAGAGGATATTCCTAATGAATCTTGTGAATTATCAAACAACACACCTATATTTGCAGGGGAATAAGATTTCGTTAACTCATCATACACACCTGAATAATCAGGGGAAGCAATCGCACCTGACATAATTGCAGGGGGGTTCACAACATCATTTTCGTAATTATCACACAATAACACACCTGTAATTACAGGGGAATATAATTTCTTTTGAATAATACTATTACTGATCATTTTAGTAGATTCACAATGTAGCACTGAAGTTGAACATCATTGATGATGCGGACAATCCTTCGAAGGATGTAGCACAGACGCATCACTCGAGTCTTTTCCTTTACGGACGCACTTTCTGCAAACATGCAATAGTTTTTTGTCTCCATAGGCTCCGAAATGATCTCCGGATCGACTACAGTTTCCCGCTTGATATGCGCCGCAAATTGGATTGCGATTAACCGGCTTATCCTTGAAAACTGTTTTAGTCGGGGTAGACGAAGACGAAGTGAGGGGGGTGACGAGAGTACGGCCTTGTTCAAATGCATGCGACCAATTTTTGTGACCTCTTTCTATGGAACGCAAAACTTCGGCGTGAAAATCCTTTATCTCCGCAAAGGGGTATTTTTCAACGAGATAAAGCAAATTAATGAGATGTTTTTGTCTGTGCACAGAAATGGCTTGTTTTTCAATGTTATGCATAATGAATGTTTCACCTCTGACTAGTTGTGCTAGACCGAAATCTTTATCAGAATAATTGACCGATTTGGTTTGTGCATGCTCATGTGGCCACGGCACATCATATTTAACTCTATCCTTAGCAGCTCTTGCTTCACCGGAAACTGCTGTTCTTTTTTGTTTATCTTTGAATATAACATATGGTAAATCATTACCTTTGATTTGAGCTTTGTCCTTATCCTCGTCGTTTTCATTTGAAGAATCAGAATCAGAATCATCGGAAGAGGACGAAGATTGATTAAGCAGCTGTCGAGTAAGCTCTTTAGCCTGTTTTCCAACTTTATCTTGATTCCGTAACTCATTAAGCGATGGAAGCTTTAATGTTTTAACTTTTTTACCATTGTCCTTCGCTTTGGTTCTTGAAGATTCACCACCGGGTGTTTTCTTGGCTACAAGGAGCTCGTGTTGTTTCGCCAACAAATCACGTTCCAAAATTTTGTTTTGTATTGTTAATTCTTGAATTGTCTTATCAAGTTCACTCACAATGTTCGTAGATGAAGGTACTTTTGGACGAACGCCAGCACTTGCTTCGTCTGATTTCGGTGTTGATGTCTGACGATGAACCACGATTTCAGAATTAATTATATCTCCAGCTTCTGTAACTGAATCGAAATCCTTCTGCATTTCAAAAGATGATAGAATAAAGTCTTTTAAGTACGCTGGAGGTTTTCTTGTTCTATTGTTTTCCATCGGATGTCCAAAAAAAATGTTTTATATCAATTACATAATAAAAGTGGCCTGGGACATGCTCTTTTGCTTAAAACCACATGGTAATATAAACCCGGATGAAGTATCAAAGGGAAGCAATTCTTACAAGGTGTTATCATTTATGTACAATGAGAGTTGCCTCCCATTGTACGCAATTGTATTATTTATTTTAATTGGAAATTCATTGAGTTCATATTGTACTCATATTATTATTCCTGAACCATTGGTTATAATTTTATATTTAATTACAGGGTCTTTTGTTTACAATAATAAAGAATCCAAAACCTGAGGAGTGTTTTATTTGTGTTTAAAGCCAAGAAAACCACTCGACAACATTTGCATTGAAGTCTATGGAAAATCTAGAGGAATCTTATTGGCATCACCTTTCAACATTTTTTACATAACACAAATGCTAATCATTGATTGGTCAGCTACATGTTGTGATGTCACTGCAGATCTGAGAATTGTTACCAGGACGGGTCTTTGGGTGTTGCTAAACGGCGAAAACGGAAAACGGAACGGAAACGGAAAGAAATATTGATATGGACGGAGTTAAGGGGGAAAATGACAACAACTACGATAATGAGTAAAGACTGAAATCATACGGACTTGACTACAGGTCAGATATATTGCACGTTAATCGTCTACGTGCATTTGAAAAACGTATGCCCCTACTATCCAACATTGGATGGATAGTACGGGCATACGTTAAGTCTTGAAATGCGCATAGATGATTAAAGGGCTATATATCTGACTTGTTGTCAAGTCCCTATGACTGAAATAACAAAATCACATATTATGTAGGTTAGAAATAGGGTAGGCGATATCAAGGAAAAAAGGAAACGGATTTGGAAATACATAACAACTAAAAAAAGATGACATTTAGATTTATAGATATGACAATTTTCTTTTTTTGTTGATCTTGCATTGCTGAACATTTTCTGTATGCAGTTTCTTCTTCAGTTTTTACCCAAAATACAAAAGAGCGTAAATGTCGTAAATAATGGACAATTACTCCTAAGAAGAGTTTACTCACTATTTCTTCATGTTTGCAGAACGTGTCTTGCTGATCAATTTTGCTATTTACAGTTGTTTCTATTTATCTTTTTCATAACATGTATTTCTATTCGCATCCCGGCAAAGTACGATCTAGAAATAAGTCAACATGACCAATTAAAGTTGTCAATTAACCCCTAAGGCTTTAGGAGTTATTGCCCTTTCTAGTCAATTTTTCTTAAATTTTTGTAATCTTCTCCATGCACTTTTAAAATCTATCGGAGCAAATAGAATTAAACTTAGACACACTTTTCAATAAGGTATTCTGATTATAAAATGTACCCGATGACCACGTAGTTCAACCAACAAGGCCACAAGTTCAAATGATCACAACTTGAAACTAATTAAAATAATGATAAGGGGTCTTCAGTAACTATTGTAAGACGAAAAAGGATGACCTTCTTTAAATTTAACTACTGGGACAAATCAAACCAAAGTTGACCTCAATCATTATTAGGGTATCTAATACTAGTTGCATTTCGTAAATACAACTATGTACAGTCATCAATTGTTGGACAAAACCACAGGCACTCGGCACTCGAGACGAGTGCCTGTGGAAAAAAACATCGGTAAAGTACACCAAACAGACATGTTGATATTAGAATTTGAAAAAGCCTCGACACAACCCAGCATGAACTACTTAGTACTAGCACTTAAATCTTAATTATCACAGTTAGTGACTATAAAGTAAAACACTATGTTGGATTGACTCATTCCTATGCCATACCGCTAGCACAGAGTCATGATAAGCTCGACAAAATCAACTGGTTCACCGTTGATACTGAAGTACCTAAAGGCACTATTCTGTGTCCTCTGTTTTTAGTCTACAAATCAATGATATCTGGGATAATCGGATGTTTGGCAAAATCGTAAAATAAAGAATCATCGTCATAAAATAATGAAATAAAAGAACAAGTTTAAACATTGCTTTAGCATGATTGAATATAAATGCATAAATATGTTAACGTTTTTTAATTAATTTTCAAAGAAGAATTTTAAAAGCAGCATGATATTCGAAACACTTTGGACTGATTGATTTTAAGAAACCATAGGACAAGACTACAGCTAGCTTGAAAAGGGCATTCTATCAATCGTATATCCATGTATTGTTTTCCGGCCAGTTTTTTTCAAATCATTTCGTATATATTTTTATATTTAAGTCTAGGAGAGCATCTGATAATGCTTTCCCGGCGTTAATACCGACTATATACCTCGGTGTCGATAAGAAAGGCTTCAAGAGTTGTCACGTAGACGAATGATTTTGTCAAGCGTTAGGTAAAGATTAATTGTATGCAACTTTCTATGTCTAGTTTCCAGGTTCCCATATCTGTTGTTGTTCATAATTGATTATCCCATCGTGTTTCTCTAACGCCTTCTTCATTATACTGGGGTAGATAACAGGAAAATCACCATTGCAAAACAACACAAGATACTCTACATCACTCATCCTAATTCAAAGCAATTAAAAAAGAAACAGAGAAAAAATGATGAAAAGCATTCCCCTAAAAAATTTAGTTTCTCCACAACCTATCTAGAATCGATGCGAATGTCCATTATTTTAGGACTATATAGATTAACTTTTGGTTGGTATGTTACTATCTTATTGATGTTTATTCCACATATCTTTTTCTTTCTTTTTTTTTCTTTTGGAAAATTAGAAATGTCACACGGTCTAGTGAATTGCATGAACGACTAGAGCGTTCATGATCTTTTAAGAACATAAGTGGAATAACAAATACATCATTTAATGGAACACTTGTTAGTGGATACCGATTGCAATTACATTATGTACAATATATATATAAGCTTGCCATTGTTAAACAAAATAAGGCTCATCCTCCTATTATTCATTTTATTTCTTGTAAACATGTGATATACAATATACGAAATGATTATGAACAAATATTACCAAAGAGAACAGATGTAAAATTCTGTTTGTTTCCGTATAGTAACGAATAGGTAACGAATAAGGAATAAGTAATGAATAGGTAACGAATAAGGAATAAGGAATAAGCAACCAACTTGACGTCCATCAAAGACAGACAAGAGCAAAATAAAAAGAGGCAGACCAAATACAAATAACCAACATTTCTTAAAAGTGCTTGATTTTTTGGAAGATAACCACGATTAACAATTAACCATCAGAGACATAGTTGATCGAATGAAAGCTTTGTGTGGTGATGAAGCATATAGTCAACCATACACGAAGCAGAAGGTACTAGAAGATTATGGGACATCAATTTTAATAACAGACTTCAATGGAAAAAAAATGTAGTAACATTCCGAGAAACTACGTCTACTATAATTCACAATTTCTACAAAGAATCTATTAAGCTAAAGAAATCAGACGAAGACAACAAGAATTTTAATCAAAACAACATCAGCACTCATTAAAATCGAAATTAGATCTATGTCAGTGGACAAGAATTTTATCCAAGCAACACGATATTTTGTCACATGAAAATCATATTCCCGAAAGTTTCAGTATTTTTTAAGGTCTTATTTATTTATTTATTCCAGTTATAACATTTGATCAACCACTTTACTGGAAATCTGTCATGATCACAAGTGGGGAAGAATGCAGTAACATTATTGTACGATTAGGTGGTTTTCATACACAGATGATTTTTTTTGGCATTATAGGGCTGATTATGTCAGACTCAGGACTGAAAGAGGTTCTTGAACTTATTTATGCACCTAATGCAGTGACACATATGTTTATATGGAAAAGCCGTATCCCGTCCTGTTCGTGGATTCATGCTCGTTGACACAGCTCTTTAAACTTTGATGACAAATGCAATTTTTGGACATGACGTTTTAGAAGAACATGAGAACTAAATGAATCATTCCCTAAGTATTCAACATTCATTGCTAACGGAAGCTTGTGAAATATACGAAAACTAACAGGAAGAGACAAAATCTCTACAAGATGCACTTGAGAGTCAAACTTTACAAGCCATACAAGAACTGCTTCAAAAGAAACGGAATGAGCTAAAACAATACAGGACATCTAAACTTTGGCTGTCCTTTCTAGACATGATGGCCATTTTAAAACGTTTACTAATTGCAGAAAGGACTGGGGATTGGCTGCTACATTTATCAACACTGAAGGAAATGTTACCATATTTGGCAGCTTCAGGCCACAATCTTCACACTAAATCTGCCTATTTTTACCTGTCTCAGATGCAAAACCTAGAATCTGACCATCCAGATATCCATGCTCATTTTATGAATGGTAAATATGTTGTTCGAAGAAGTGACCGATTTTGGGCTGGCTTGTCAACAGATTAGGTGATAGAACAAGTGCTTATGAGAAGCGTTAAGTCAACCAGAGGATTACCTAGGGGCAGAGGTATGGGAGAAGTCCAAAGAACACTATGGCTCTTGTCTATACCAACTTTAGCCGAATACAATCATACCATGCAGCATTAAATTTTAACTGACACGGGATATAAAACTAGTGACAAGCACATTGAAAACAGCAAAACTAGAATGGAAAAAGACAACAAAGATTCAAATCTGCTCACTGAATTCATGACAGAGCGAAATCCCTTCACAAATGACAAGACACTGTGAAACATCAAAACTGGAATGGTAGCGGATAGCGATGCCAATGCAGGGGAAGCAAAGATATTCGACGATAAAATTATAGTCTAAAACTGGAAATCTTGTTTCGGAAATTTCATTCTAAAAGAAAGAACAAATTGTGACACTTAACACGAAACGACCATCAGGCTCAAATATCTCTCAACAGCCACAAGTCGATCAGCTAATGTTTCAACGACTAGCAGCAGTATGACAAGACTCACGAAATAATACAGCAGAACTGTTTGAATACGAACTTCAAGTTTTCCATCTTCTTTGTTTGAGGCTAATGGTCTCCGGTAGCAAGCAGCAAAAGCAACACTTTCAGATGCTATTTGGAACATGGGTGACTGTCAAGCTCAAGAACTACCTGAAAGCAATATTCATTTGTTCATGTCATTGACGGAGGATCTCTATTAAATAGAATACCGTGGGTTAAAGGTCAGTCATTTTCTCAAATTTGTATGAAATGCATAGATCATATCAGATTTTCAAACCCAAAGGTAGTCATGGATAGCTACAATAGTTCAGCAACAAAAGACATCACTCTCTTGAGAAGAAGCAAAGAAGTATAATCAAGCAAAATCACATTCACAAGAGACATGGCACTACGAATTAGGAAAGAAACATTTCTCTTAAACCAATCTAACAAACAATGATTTGTTGAAATGCTGATTGATACATCTCAAGAACATAGCATCGAGGCTATACAAGCCATGGATGATGCAGATTTACTTATAGTTAAAAAGACAGCTGTTGAAAAATCAAACAGACAAGAAGTTGTGATATACGGAGTAGACACTGACTTGTTGATACTGCTTTGTCATTTTGCAGAAAAGAATTCTCATTGCATATTCTTTACCGCTGACAAGCAAATTGCGATGAAAAATTCAAAAGTTTGGAATACTGTGGATTCATTTATTTTCGTGGGTACCAATTTTCGTGGTTTGAGGAAAACTTACATATTCGTGGATATTTTATTTCGTGGTTTTGGCAAAGTCTACACCTATTCCTTTGGAAAACTTCTAATTCGTTGCACATTTGAATTCGTGGTTCTCCTCTACCCACGAAATCAACGAAAATAGGTATCCAACGAATATTAATGAATCCACAGTATACAAAAAACACAACAAGTTCTTGGTGAAGATGTATGCCATCAACTTCTGTTTGTTCATGCCATTTCTGGTTGTGACAAGCCGATTGCATGGAATAGGTAAACCTGCCGTATTGAAGAAAATAAAATCAGGCCATCATCTTCAGACTAAGGAGAAGTTTTTCTAAATGAATCAATGGGAAAAGATATCGTTTGCAAGGCTGGTGAAGAAGCACTAGTAAACTTGTATGGCGGCATGCCCTTAGAAGGACTTGACATACTTCGGTGGAGAAAGTTCACCACCAAAAAGATGGCACTAAACAGATCATCTGACTATTGTGTATGTTCAGACTCTCCCACCAACTTCTGATGCTGCAAAGTTTGAGTTCATCTTCAGTGTCATTATAGGAGGGGAAAACCGCAGAGGAAATTGATCCCCTGCAATGGGGTTGGACTTTGGAAAATGAAAAACTCTTTCCAATTGAAATGACAAAGCAGCCAGCACCTGAATTTCTCTTGAAGATAATTCACTGTAATTTCAAGACTGATTGTGACAACCGTCACTGTAGCTGCCGCAAGAATGGAATTCTTTGCTCCAGGCATAGATTACCTTAGGCTTGGCCGTATTTGGCACAACTTTTTGGAATTTTGGATCCTCAATGCTCTTCAACTTTGTACTTATTTTGGTTTTATAAATATTTTGATATGAGCGTCACTGATGAGTCTTATGTAGACGAAACGCGCGTCTGGCGTACTAAATTATAATCCTGGTACCTTTGATAACAATTTACACCACTAAGTCGATGCCACTGCTGGTGAACGTTTTGTCCCCGTGGGTATCACCAGCCCAGTAGTCAACACTTCGGTGTTGAAATGAATATCAATATTGTGGTCATTTTTATAAATTTCCTGTTAACAAAACTTTGAATATTTCGAAAAACTAAGGATTTTCTTATTCCAGGCATAGATTATCTTAGCCGTATTTGGCACAACTTTTTAGAATTTTGGATCCTCAATGCTCTTCAACTTTGTACTTATTTGGTTTTATAAATATTTTGATATGAGCGTCACTGATGATTCTTATGTAGACGAAACGAGCGTCTGGCGTACTAAATTATAATCCTGGTACCTTTGATAACAATTTGCTCCAATAGTTGACTTGTGGGGAGTGCCGGGGAATTAATTGTTCCAAACTCGCACAAGAGTAACTTAATGTTTAAGAAAACGAGGACACTTGAATATATAATTTTCTGTTGTTGCTAAATTTGATAATAAATTGACTAATGATAAGGCAATCACTAAACTATTCTTGGTAAAATTAAAACTAGAGGCTCTAAAGAGCCTGTGTCGCTCACCTTGGTCTATGTGAATATTAAAAAAAGGACACAGATGGATTCATGACAAAATTTTGTTTTGTTGATTGTGATGTGTATGTAGATCTTACTTTACTGAACATTCTTGCGGCTAACAATTATTTCTATCTATATTGAACTTGGCCCAGAAGTTTCAGTGGAAAATGTTAGTAAAAATTTACAAGTTTTATGAAAATTGTTAAAAATTGACTATAAAGGGTAATAACTCCTAAAGGGATCAACTGACCATTTCGGTCATGTTGACTTATTTGTAAATCTTACTACGCTGAACATTATTGCAGTTTACAGTTTATCTCTAGCTATCTATAATAATATTCAAGGTAATAACCAAAAACAGCAAAATTTCCTTAAAATTACCAATTCAGGGACAGCAACCCAACAACGGGTTGTCCGATTCATCTGACAATTTCAGGGCAGATAGATCTTGACCTGATAAACAATTTTACTCCATGTCAGATTTGCTCTAAATGCTTTGGTTTTTGAGTTATAAGCCAAAAACTGCATTTTACCCCTATGTTCTATTTTTAGCCATGGCGGCCATCTTGGTTGGTTGGCCGGGTCACGCCACACATTTTTTAAACTAGATACCCCAAAGATGACTGTGGCCAAGTTTGGATTAATTTGGCCCTGTAGTTTCAGAGGAGAAGATTTTTGTAAAAGATTACTAAGATTTACGAAAAATGGTTAAAAATTGACTATAAAGGGCAATAACTCCTAAAGGGGTCAACTGACCATTTCGGTCATTTGACTTATTTGTAAATCTTACTTTGCTGAACATTATTGCAGTTTACAGTTTATCTCTATCTTTAATAATATTCAAGATAATAACCAAAAACAGCAAAATTTCCTTAAAATTACCAATTCAGGGGCAGCAACCCAACAAGGGGTTGTCCTATTCATCTGAAAATTTCAGGGCAGATAGATCTTGACTTGATAAACAAGTGTACTCCTGTCAGATTTGCTCTAAATGCTTTGGTTTTTGAGTTATAAGCCAAAAACTGCATTTTACCCCTATGGTCTATTTTTAGCCATGGCGACCATCTTGGTTGGTTGGCCGGGTCAGGCGACACATTTTTTAAACTAGATACCCCAATGATGCCCTTAGAAGGACTTGACATACTTCGGTGGAGAAAGTTCACCACCAAAAAGATGGCACTAAACAGATCATCTGACTATTGTGTATGTTCAGACTCTCCCACCAACTTCTGATGCTGCAAAGTTTGAGTTCATCTTCAGTGTCATTATAGGAGGGGAAAACCGCAGAGGAAATTGATCCCCTGCAATGGGGTTGGACTTTGGAAAATGAAAAACTCTTTCCAATTGAAATGACAAAGCAGCCAGCACCTGAATTTCTCTTGAAGATAATTCACTGTAATTTCAAGACTGATTGTGACAACCGTCACTGTAGCTGCCGCAAGAATGGAATTCTTTGCTCCAGGCATAGATTACCTTAGGCTTGGCCGTATTTGGCACAACTTTTTGGAATTTTGGATCCTCAATGCTCTTCAACTTTGTACTTATTTTGGTTTTATAAATATTTTGATATGAGCGTCACTGATGAGTCTTATGTAGACGAAACGCGCGTCTGGCGTACTAAATTATAATCCTGGTACCTTTGATAACAATTTACACCACTAAGTCGATGCCACTGCTGGTGAACGTTTTGTCCCCGTGGGTATCACCAGCCCAGTAGTCAACACTTCGGTGTTGAAATGAATATCAATATTGTGGTCATTTTTATAAATTTCCTGTTAACAAAACTTTGAATATTTCGAAAAACTAAGGATTTTCTTATTCCAGGCATAGATTATCTTAGCCGTATTTGGCACAACTTTTTAGAATTTTGGATCCTCAATGCTCTTCAACTTTGTACTTATTTGGTTTTATAAATATTTTGATATGAGCGTCACTGATGATTCTTATGTAGACGAAACGAGCGTCTGGCGTACTAAATTATAATCCTGGTACCTTTGATAACAATTTGCTCCAATAGTTGACTTGTGGGGAGTGCCGGGGAATTAATTGTTCCAAACTCGCACAAGAGTAACTTAATGTTTAAGAAAACGAGGACACTTGAATATATAATTTTCTGTTGTTGCTAAATTTGATAATAAATTGACTAATGATAAGGCAATCACTAAACTATTCTTGGTAAAATTAAAACTAGAGGCTCTAAAGAGCCTGTGTCGCTCACCTTGGTCTATGTGAATATTAAAAAAAGGACACAGATGGATTCATGACAAAATTTTGTTTTGTTGATTGTGATGTGTATGTAGATCTTACTTTACTGAACATTCTTGCGGCTAACAATTATTTCTATCTATATTGAACTTGGCCCAGAAGTTTCAGTGGAAAATGTTAGTAAAAATTTACAAGTTTTATGAAAATTGTTAAAAATTGACTATAAAGGGTAATAACTCCTAAAGGGATCAACTGACCATTTCGGTCATGTTGACTTATTTGTAAATCTTACTATGCTGAACATTATTGCAGTTTACAGTTTATCTCTAGCTATCTATAATAATATTCAAGGTAATAACCAAAAACAGCAAAATTTCCTTAAAATTACCAATTCAGGGACAGCAACCCAACAACGGGTTGTCCGATTCATCTGACAATTTCAGGGCAGATAGATCTTGACCTGATAAACAATTTTACTCCATGTCAGATTTGCTCTAAATGCTTTGGTTTTTGAGTTATAAGCCAAAAACTGCATTTTACCCCTATGTTCTATTTTTAGCCATGGCGGCCATCTTGGTTGGTTGGCCGGGTCACGCCACACATTTTTTAAACTAGATACCCCAAAGATGACTGTGGCCAAGTTTGGATTAATTTGGCCCTGTAGTTTCAGAGGAGAAGATTTTTGTAAAAGATTACTAAGATTTACGAAAAATGGTTAAAAATTGACTATAAAGGGCAATAACTCCTAAAGGGGTCAACTGACCATTTCGGTCATTTGACTTATTTGTAAATCTTACTTTGCTGAACATTATTGCAGTTTACAGTTTATCTCTATCTTTAATAATATTCAAGATAATAACCAAAAACAGCAAAATTTCCTTAAAATTACCAATTCAGGGGCAGCAACCCAACAAGGGGTTGTCCTATTCATCTGAAAATTTCAGGGCAGATAGATCTTGACTTGATAAACAAGTGTACTCCTGTCAGATTTGCTCTAAATGCTTTGGTTTTTGAGTTATAAGCCAAAAACTGCATTTTACCCCTATGGTCTATTTTTAGCCATGGCGACCATCTTGGTTGGTTGGCCGGGTCAGGCGACACATTTTTTAAACTAGATACCCCAATGATGATTGTGGCCAAGTTTGGATTAATTTGGCCCAGTAGTTTCAGAGGAGAAGATTTTTGTAAAAGTTAACGACGACGGACGCAGGACGACGACGGACGCAGGACGACGACGGACGCCGGACGCAAAGTGATGGGAAAAGCTCACTTGGCCCTTCGGGCCAGGTGAGCTAAAAATGGTTAAAAATTGACTATAAAGGTCAATAACTTCTAAAGGGGTCAACTGACCATTTTGGTCATGTTGACTTATTTGTAAATCTTACTTTGCTGAACATTATTGCTGTTTACAGTTTATCTCTATCTATAATAATATTCAAGATAATAGCCAAAAACAGCAAAAATTCCCTAAAATTACCAGTTCAGGGGCAGCAACCCAATAACGGGTTGTCGGTTTCATCTGAAAATTCACAGGCAGATAGATCTTGACCTGATAAACAATTTTACCCCATGTCAGATTTGCTCTAAATGCTTTGGTTTTTGAGTTATAAGCCAAAAACTGCATTTTACCCCTATGTTCTATTTTTAGCCATGGCGGCCATCTTGTTTGGTTGGCCGGGTCACGCCACACATTTTTAAAACTAGATACCCCAATGATGATTGTGGCCAAGTTTAGTTTTATTTGGCCCAGTAGTTTCAGAGGAGAAGATTTTTGTAAAAGTTAACGACGACGGACGCCAAGTGATGGGAAAAGCTGACTTGGCCCTTCGGGCCAGGTGAACTAAAAACGGCAAAATTTCCTTAAAATTACCATTTCAGGGGCAGCAACCCAACAACGGAATGTCCGATTCATCTGAAAATTTCAGGGCAGATAGATCTTGACCTGATCAACAATTTTACCCAGTGTCAGATTTGCTCTAAATGCTTTGGTTTATGAGTTATAAGCCAAAAACTGCATTTTACCCCTATGTTCTATTTTTAGCCATGGCGGCCATCTTGGTTGGTTAGGCAGGGCACCGGACACATTTTTTAAACTAGAAACCCCAATGATGATTATGGCCAAGTTTGGTTAAATTTGGCCCAGTAGTTTCAGAGGAGAAGATTTTTCTAAAAGATTACTAAGATTTACGAAAAATGGTTAAAAATTGACTATAAAGGGCAATAACTCCTAAAGGGGTCAACTGACCATTTTGGTCATGTTGACTTATTTGTAGATCTTACTTTGCTGAACATTATTGCTGTTTACAGTTTATCTCTATCTATAATAATATTCAAGATAATAACCAAAATCAGCAAAATTTCCTTAAAATTACCAATTCAGGGGCAGCAACCCAACAAGGGGTTGTCCTATTCATCTGAAAATTTCAGGGCAGATAGATCTTGACCTGATAAACAATTGTAATCATGTCAGATTTGCTCTAAATGCTTTGGTTTTTAAGTTATAAGCCAAAAACTGCATTTTACCCCTATGGTCTATTTTTAGCCATGGCGGCCATCTTGGTTGGTTGGCCGGGTCAAGCCACACATTTTTAAAACTAGATACCCCAATGATGATTGTGGCCAAGTTTGGATTAATTTGGCCCAGTAGTTTCAGAGGAGAAGATTTTTGTAAAAGTTAACGACGACGGACGCAGGACGACGACGGACGCCGGACGCAAAGTGATGGGAAAAGCTCACTTGGCCCTTCGGGCCAGGTGAGCTAAAAATATTTCGACTTTTCAACTTCAAATTTATTTTTCGATCACCAAATTCATCAAAACATTATATTGTAATACACAACAAACAGGCTTTGATAGTAGATACAGAGATATCATGTGATAAATACAGTTTTAAAAGTTTAACATGTTTAAATATTACAAATATATAATAAGATTCAATTTCAAACGAAAAAAACCACCATTAAACTTTTAAAAATTTGAATTTTGCCCGGTATTAGCTGATTTTGTATGATGTTTTTTCTCTATGATAATGATAATATATAAACAAAATGATTGCAGACAAATTTCTTACTATCCTTTAACAATTCATTCATTTAGGTTCTGCATTCTAGAGAAAAAAGAATCCGCATTAGTAAAAAAAAAAACACTGATTATTTTTTTTTGCCCAAAAATAATCTATTGTCTGTCCTAAAACAGTTGTCAATAAGAGTTGATTAAACGATGTTTATACAGTATAGTCCTTTATTTTCAAAAGTTTTCCCCCTACATGTATTCCCACATGAATGTTAACATTTCCCACAAGATTTATAAAAAGTGGGAATAGAATGAATGAACCTGCAATATATATATGAGCAATAGTGCACTCCCTTTATTGTTTTGGCATTAAAACTAATCAGATAAAGACCAAGTTTGTATCACATAAATTAAAGATAATCGAAAAGATCCATGTACACCTTGCAATGGTTCTATATATATATATGTACTAAACATCCATGTAGATAACAGACATATGCCAGACAGAAAAGTCAGGCCATATAAAGGCACCTGTTAACCAAATATGGAATATACAGTTCTTTCATAGAAAAAGCTTTATATGTTGTCACCACTAAATAACATGACTATACATTATATCATTCTGAAACTGCTGCAGACAAGTCAATAATTTTAAAGCAGGCTGAGTTTAAAATTTTCTATCAAAAACGTTTTACAACAAAATTATTCTTAAAAAAACCAGTTTTGAATGTCAAATTGAACAAGAATTTCTGATAATCTAAATAAATAAAAGACATTATGACAGTCAATACAGAAGATTGCATACCGGTGCAATGAAATTTCTTACTGGCTTAATTGATCCTGAATGAATATCTTGACAATATTGAAATTTATTTTTGATCAATAAACCATTCAAATGAGGTCTAGGTCATATAAAATTTGTCAGACCTACAATTAATAAAAGAGTTCCATTGGCACCTGTCATCAACATAATTCATTTGTCCAAAAACAGTATAGAAAAAATATATCAGTTGTCTAAACTTAATAAATATTCTGCAGGATTTGTTTTTGCGAGATTGGTTATTATGCTATTTTCCTTTGAATTTCTATTGATAAGGAGCATTTCCCCTGTAAAAAAAAGCTGATTGGCACAGATTGTTGAACTTTTCAAGGTCTTGCTGATATAAAACTGTCAATATAAATTTCATGAAAATATTGTCAAGAAATGTAGGCATGGCAGTGCTTTCAATGCAATTTTCTCCAGATAAAAATATTTCAAAGGGACATAATTCCTGTAAAAACAAGTAATTGACAAGAAATGTACACTTGATACTGCTTACAATACATTTTTTCAATAAAATTTACATTTTCTTTAGGAAAATGTGACCAACATTTGATTAACATTTTAATTACCACTACTCATTGAACCATGGAAATGAGTTCAGGGCAATTAATTACATCATCATGATTAAATGGACATATTTAACACTTTTTTATATTTTCTCATAGATCAAATATATCTTTCGTCCCTTTTTTATTTGTTCAGTTTATGTTTACTTGTTATTGTTTATATGTTTTTGATTGAGTGAAGTCATTTCAATTTGTATTTTATAGTGTGTCTTTCTATGTTATAATGTTTCATTGCTATTAAAAAAAGTTAGGGCGAACGATGGTGCCTGTTCAAAGGTTTAAACCCGCTGGATTTGTTTGTATTTGTCTTAAGTAAGAAACCTGTTGTCGTTTGTTAATATGGTTCAAATGTGTTTCTTATTTTTCTTGGTTGTCCTGTTTGAATTGTTTTGCACTAGTCATTTTAGGGCCTTTTACAGCTTGCTGTTTGGTGTGATCCAAGTCTTTGTGTTGAAGGCCGTACTTTAACCTATAATTGTTTACTTTTTACACATTGTGACTTGCATGGAGAGTTGTCTCATTGCCATTGGCACTCATACCACAATTTTTTTATTTCTAAATTCATTGCACTTTTCAATCTAAAATTATTCTAACTTTAAACCAAATAAAGTTAGCATATTACTCATAGTTAAGACTTTCCTATCCATGAAAATGATAAACCAACTTTATTGACCTGCTATTCAGTAATATTGCTTGACGCTGAAAAATATTGAAGTTAAAATCATTTCTACAAAAAAGTTAATTTTCAAGTAGCAACTGAGGTTTGACTTTAAAATTTGATCATTACATATATACTGTAAATCAATTACACCCTTCTGAGTGGCATAATGCAATATTTACCCTTCTGGAACCCTATTTTAAAAACTTTATAAATGAATTATTTTAACTTCCAAAAGTAAGCAGTTATTAAACAAATAATATTAAGACATCAAAAAACTATTTATGTTAAAAATAAAATGTTCATAACATTCTAGATTAAATCTCACCCTTGAACAGGCCTTCAAAATGCCATTAATCGACACCATTCAAAATATACTACATCAAATATATAAATTAAACTAATAATAATGTACATCAATATACAGAAGTATAAAATTAAAGTTCACATGACAGCAATTGGTAGGTACAATTATCATCCTTACCAGCACAGACAAAAAACAAATCATCTGCAAGATACATCATGTACTGTGTTACAGTCCTAGATATAACGGATGTGGAAAGGCACTTTTGGACTATAAACAATCAAACAAGAGCCATATCTTATAAATCCTAGTTAATCAAGTGGTCTAGGGCGCTGGACACAGAGCAGACAGTGTTGCCACAATGTTACAGAAGCAGGGTTGCAAATCTCGCATAGGAAAAACATAATTTTTCTATAAAATGATCTTTTTTGGAATCATGTAAAATAATGTTAAAATCATAATTAATAGTATAAGACATCCTAATAATTGTTGAGACTAAGTTTGATTTAATTTGGTCAGTTGTTGAATTAGAAGCAAGTGATCCCATTGAAGTCTAACGATAGTTTCTGAAGACATTCTCGTTATTTAAATTTTCCCTTAGACTTCTATTTTCAACCATTGCACATTGGCCAGATAAGCTAAATTTAATTAAGACACAAACATACAAATTTATAATAATGTGTCTATGGGTCACAAATGCCTACACCTGTAAACATGCATAGGTCAACTTCCACATACAGATGCAGGATTCATATAGACTGTTCTGTGATGACATGCATTGTGAGCTATGATGAAATTTAAAAAAAAAAGATAGGAAAGGATATTTTAGTTTAAAAAAGGTAGGGTTAGCAACTTGTCAAAAACAAAATAAATCCAGCATGACAATTTATGTAAAAAAGTCAGAACAAACTAATAAAAAATAAGGCAGAACGAAATAGAGTGAAAAAATAAGAAAAAAAAAGCAATTTTCATGTTTATAAAGGAGCACCACAAATGAATGTTAAAAGTACCCAATTCCAGCTTAATCTGTGTTTGGTGGTAAAATGTATCATGTATTAGTTTAAAAACATTTTTTGAGGCAAAAGTGAAATCACAAAAATACTGAACTCAGAGGAAAATCCAATCGGAAATTCCATAATCACATGGCAAAATCAAATGACAAAACACATCAAAACAAATGGACAAGAACTGTCATATTCCTGACTTGGTACAGGCATTTTTCAAATCTAGAAAATGGTGGATTAAACCTGGTTTTAAAGCGCTAAACCTCTCACTTTATTGACAGTCTCATCAAATTCCGTTATATTTACAATGATGCGTGAACTAAACAGACATAATAAATAATATAATCAAAATATGCAAAGTAAAGTTAGAAAATGGAAACAAAAAGTGAAGCAATTTTTATGTTTATAAAGGGACATAACCATGAACGGTAAAAATCACGCTACAAAAAAATCACGCTACACAAATAAATCTGTGTTATGTGGTAATAATCATTGTGTAAAAGTTTTATAACATTTGATTGAGGCAAACTAAAGTTACAGAACGGAAACCAATTTTGAGGACATATAGACCAGCCACCATTGGACTGGACGGATAAAAATAATACTTATTGCGCCTGATACCCAGCGGTGGAGGCATAAAAAAAACAGCAGACTGATTAGTCGATCTGCATGTTTTGATTATTCATCATAAGTGCTTCTTATACAGCGAATGCAGTTATACTTTTATTAATAATCAGTTAGTGTAGATGTCTGTGTTCTTCTGGAAACTGCATCATCGTTCGTATTTGCCATAGGTTCCGTTTCATATCCTGTGTTATCTGTTTCTGTAAAAATACAGTACATATTTCCTTCAAATGCTTAAACACGCAAGTCATCTACAAAAACTTAATCAAACTTAATCCTATTTGCTCAATAAATCTTATAGACAGCAAAGTCCTCATTACAGTAGAAAAGTCAATAACTAAAAGAGTAAATATAAAATTGCTAAGTTTCTGTTTTTGTTTTTAACAATTATGCACAGTAACCAGCTTTTCCCTTTAAATGATTCTTAATGATTTTTATACCATATTTAGAAGGAACATTCTATTTGATTTTTTTTTATATTGAATTTCCAGAGAGTATAATGGCAAAATAAGGACTTAAAATTTATCCTCTTTCACATGTAGTCTAAGACACTACATTTTGTACCTCATACGAGTCAATTCCTTACTTAAATAGAGAATGGTTTAGAAGATCTTAATGTCAAATTGTGTTGTTTGTTTACCCGTTTCTCTGTTTTGATACATCAAATTCAACTGGAATCATCGGTAGAATATTATCTTTTCAAAATTGAATGTCAGAATTTCAAATCAGTTTTATTCTTAACATGTCCTTTGTAGTTCATCTACAGATTTTCTTTCTTAGGCTAAAGATGTCAGTACTTTTCATTAAGAAAAAATATTTATTTAAATAAGATTATACATCTGAATTTGAAATAGTATATAATGCATCACAGGGAAACCCATATGTATTTCTATTTATCAAGCATGCATACTACAGAAAAAATTGGTTCATAGATTTTTTTTACATATTATATAAGCCTACTTGACCAAGGTTGTAAGAATATGTCATTCTAATGTAAATTAAGGTGGCTCGCGGGTCTAAATCGAATTATTTTCTTAATATAGGATTTCGCTATATTTTTCCATAAATGAAGTTTAACTTGTACTAAAAAGAAAAAGAAAATAAAATAATTGGTCCACCGTTCATTTACGCTCATAATCTGCCTTCGAAAGTATCAAACATTTTTGTAAAGGTCCCTTTTTTCTGTTGAACTAATAGGAGTTAATATTGAAATAAAAAAAAGAAAGAAATTACAGAAAACTCAAAATTTACAATAGTTTAGTTTAGGTAAGCTTATTTGAAAATAATAATAAAAAATAAAAGTCACCGATGAGTTAACAATAAAGGCAACAGTAGTATACCGCTGCAATTCATAAATCGATAGAGAAAAAAACAAATCCGGGATACAAACTAAAACTGAGGGAAACGTATCAAATAAAGAAGATATTTCAATTTAAATGCTAAAATATGGCATTTTTGCACCAAAGGGAGATAATTTGGAGCTTTTTCAGTCATATATACATTTTCAAGGTGATCTGACGAATGTATATTTTTGAAAGATTTTTGTACCATATGATAAAGTAACAACTAATAAAAGTAATTAATAAAATTTGTAATGAAATTATTATTTTTTTTATTTTTTTCTAAATTGTTTATACGGGTCCGTGAGCCTCCTTAAGACATACAATTGCTTTAAATTTTGACACAAACTTATAACTGATAAAACATTTTTTTATAAAATAGGTTGATGTGTCTTTGAACCACTATAAATGTAGTATTTTTACCCAAGCATATTCACATTACAACAAACATTAAAACAACTTTTAATTGGTGCCTGCTAGTCTTCCCTTTTAACTGGTTTATTTCATGGAATGTTACAGATATATTGGTTAACAATCCCAATCACAACTAGAATTAGTCATGTAACTTTTAAAAATACCAGAGGTAAACTTTCGCAGTTTATTTTGAATATATCAATGATTAAGACAATGAATACATCTTATTTGATTCCTGTGAAACTACTCTTATAATATCTTTTGTAGACCAATCCCTAAACCTAAATCACAATCTCACCTTTTTTGAAACACAATAAATCTTTCTTGTACACAATACAAAAGGAAGCAGCTGCTAGTACCCCTAAACCCCCTAGACACAGTAGAAGAACTTGACACACTTTATCACCACATGGGATTTTTAATGAGTCTTCATTTCCTGAAATAGAAAAGACAATTAATATTAATACTTAAAACAACTGTAGTATTGATGTTCCTCATACAAAGAACACATATAAAAAAATGGAAAACAACACGTTTAATAATTTATTGCGTCCAAAGCTCTTTTCTGGATTTACCTTCATAAGGAACGCTCAAAGCCAAACATTTGAAATCCGAAGATGGATAAGTACCGAAAATCGTTACCTAAAATAACAAGTCAGAACAACAAAATGAAGGAATATCTTAGTCCATAACTTTTTACTGTTCTTCAATAATTAAAAAAGAACTTCATGAGTGTATTTATCAACTTTCATTAATGAATACTATTGACCTTTAATTAATATTAAATTTAACTTAACATTGACTTAATGAACCATGAATATTAGGCCAGGGATGAAACCTATAAGACAGACATGTACACTTAAAAATCATTCCATACACCAGTCATAGTTGACTTAACTGTTTATAACGAAAAGGACTAAACCAGCCACTCAATATTGTGTCACAGAGAAAAGTGAGTATTTAACATCACTTAAAAACTGCAAATCTAGTTTTAGTAGTTGCTGAACCATGAAAACAAGTGAAACTGCGACCTTCAGTTCACCTATGATACTCCCGTCAACCGGCCAAATATAATAATGTAAAAAGCTGCAAGTGTTCAGTTAAGAGGACCTTGTTTAAAGATGAATCTGAAAACGCATCACAATGTATAAACAAACTGATATAAATCTTCAAACCAAGTTTTAGAAATTCTTATGATGAATGTCCTGAGAAAGATGCAACGAAAAATATTCATGGGACAGATGGATGGACTGACGAATGGATGAATGAACATAGGGATGAACAGACAAAGGTAAAACAGTATACCCCCAATTTTTATAAAGCGGGGTATAATAAAGTCAAGGACAATGCATATATAAAAACCTTATAAAAAAGGTATACAAGGTATGAATCATAAATCATCCAGATCTTCTACCCGCTTAAATACTCAGGTTCGTACAAAAACACCACTAATTAGTTGTCTTTATGTCTTTCAATCCGATAACATTCTATTAGATTGACAACAATGTGTGAACAGGACAAACACAATAGGTATTAATGTAAAAAAAACAGGGGTGCAACAGTCAAATTTGTGTTATTTTCTTAACCACTATTAAAAACAAACAAACAAAAAATATTTGTTTGTTCACACAATACACCAAAGACAAATTTGATCAACTTAACAAGTAAAGTTGAAGCAACAAGACATCATTAAGATGGGAAACATCTCTGTTGGCCATGCTGTGATTAAATTGTGGTAAAAAAGTTGTATCTTTACCATAGGACATGGGGTTGTCAACTGAAACCAAAGTTGTTGACCTTGAATTTTGAACTGGTAATATATGTTAAGTATAAACTTTGCAATCATAATAGATCTCAATATATAAGGCAGACACAACCGTTACCATAGGACAATAGGGGTCAACTGAAACCAAAGTGTTTAACCTTGACCTTTGACCTAGGAAGTTTTACGTACTTTATGACACACCCTTTAGGGTTTGTCAAACTTTGAAAGTATAAAATTTCCCAAGATATAGAGTAGATATGAACTTTGCAATCATAATAGTTCTCAAGATATAAAGCAGACACAACCGTTTAGTTTAAACATATTTATTCATTGTGGATTGGGAAAAAAGTTTTACAACTTATATTAATCCCTTTCCACTTTGTAGGTGCGAGTGCTGCCTTGTAGCGGCATTAGATAGCTCTTTTTCTAACTCTACAATTGTATATTTAACGTGCAAGAGATATGGCTCTCTCTCAACATGGGTCAGTCTTTTATCGTCCCTTCCGACGAACTATCGTCGTTTCCTCAAGACCATACACGCAAATGGTGTCAAGGGAGAGCCGAAAATTCAGACACAACTGTTACCATAGGACATCAGGATGTCAACTGAAACCAAGGTGTTTGACCTTGACTTTTACCTAGGAAGTTTTACAAACATTGTGACGCACCTTCTAGTATTGGTTATTATCCCCGGCTTAGTATATTTCTAGGATTTCAATTGGTTAACGCAAGTCGTTACAAAACCCATAGCCCCTAGGTGTTGCTAACCCATATCCCCAGACGTTGCTAACCATTATCCCGGGGAACTTCACGCAAGTTTTCCTTAGTTCCATGATTGCTCCTTGTGAAATATTGAATTCTGTAGATTATCCATGATGTTTGTAATTAAATATTTAATTCATTAACGATTTTGTCCTATTATGTCGATCATTTACACTCAATTCATTAACTGAATCACTTAACTGCCGCATTTTCAAGGAATGGGACTACTGACCTAGCTATGCAAATGACCCACGTTGACGTCACACCATCTATACGTAACTCTCACAACATTGAGCGCCAAATTTGACTCAATCCAGTTTCTCTGTCTCCGTATTAAAATTAAAATGTCTTATATTTGACTACCAGAGTGTAGGCTGCTACCCTACACCCCGTAAAAACTATGTAAAATTTCAAAATTTCAATAAAACTTGTTTAGATAATCTATTAATGAAAAAAACGTTGTTTTCACGTTACACTTTGTTCCCGAATTTCCATAAAACTCGCCCGATTCGGACTAAGAAATTATAACAGTTCTCTAAATGGACCACAGTTTGTAACGAATGGATGGACAAACTGAGCAATGTAGGGCTTATGCAGTGGGCTTTAGGGTATCAAAATAGCAATAGATAAAACAGTTAAACAAATTGCAGTTTGATTACTCTTCCTACATACTGAACAACTGGTAAAATATCTAAACAAATTGCTAAAGTGAAAGGTTGTTAGAATGAAGTGCGTGGCTGTGCTGTGAAAAAAAATATTTTACAGGCTTATTCTACTATGAATTAAACTCTTCAATCTTTATACTAATTTGCTGCATATGGATAGAATTGATTTCTCTTGGAATGATACTGCTCTCATATCTCCAGTCATCACTTTTTTCTAACTAAGGTTTTTTGTATGAAATTATGTTTTTCGATTCAAATTATTAACAACATATATTTTATTAAAATGTAAAATCAGTAAATATAATGAAATTTAATAATTAACATGAAAGGAAAGCATGACTGATCATAATATTTTTAACAAAAAAACATTAAGCTTCATGCAAAACTTGAAGGTCACTTCTTGCGTTGAATATAAACAAATAAAACTTTTTTTTTTTAAATCACATGTTAAATTGTGGTTTGAGTCTTCATAATGATTAAGATTGTATTGAAGCTTACTTGAGAAATTGAGTGAACGATGTGACCAAACGCTACAAGGTCAGATAAATAGAATAACAAAATGAACTGACATAAGACTTACTAAAACCCAATGAACCCTCCCTGAAAGGTGAAACAAACTGACATACCTCTGCATAACTTTGTATTAATGACTTTCTTGATTATAATTTTTTCTTT
Organism: Mytilus edulis; assembly: GCF_963676685.1. NCBI lineage: Eukaryota > Metazoa > Mollusca > Bivalvia > Mytilida > Mytilidae > Mytilus > Mytilus edulis. The sequence goes on along the minus strand of NC_092350.1, from coordinate 24,089,617 downwards.
GAACAAAATCATCAATGTTTTGTTATTGTCTTCTTCAGTCAGTTTAAGATTTAATTTGATCCAGGTTTCAATCCATGATCCATTCTTTGTTGGATTTTCAATAGATGTTAGGTGTTTTGTTATATTTTTATCCTGAAAACAATATACAATGTTCAATTAAGATAAGATATCTTAGGGTACTTACCTGACCCTGTCATATTGTGACAAAGAAATTGTTATTATACATTTGGGCCAATTTAATGCCCATGGGTTTAATTAAGCTTTATAATCAAACAATAAATTGAAAAAGACTTGATACATTGTACATATATATTTCAACTTCATTTACATTGTAATAAACTAGTCAGGTCACATGATGATAAATGCATTTAATAGCAAACATGTTATAATATGACTATATGTATATCGAGAAATTTTAGGAAAATAATTTCTTTTGTCACTATTCCAAAATTCCTCCTTCGGTACATCGAACGTGTAAGATAGCATACTCATCCTGGGTCTCATTGTCACGTAATTGGAGGTCATACAATGTTACAGACGCATAAAATAGTCAAGCGATACCAATCAGTCAATGGACCAAAACTCAGGAGTTCAAGTTCTTTTTTTTTTATGAAAATTTATGCAAGTAACCTCCCAAAAAATAACAGTTAAATGACATTGTCAATAGATAGGTAAGATGTTCAAGCATGAATAGATCAGAGGTACAGAAAAGTTTTCTACATAAGTCTTTCTTACGGAGCGAAAGACGGACATACAAATTGAAAGACAGATGTACAGAGTCTTGAGTAACCGACCTTCTTTCTTGCAATGTCAAAATTTTTAATCTTGAAATTAAAGATACTACCGACACAGATAAATCTGCTTCACATTTAGACCTTTTTCTCGAAATGACTACTTATTGTAGGTTAAATATCCATAAATTTATGACAAACGCGATGATTTTAATTTTCCTATAGTCAATTTCCATTTCTGTGTAGCAACATCCCAGCGGCACCAGCATATGGAGTATATGTATCTCAATTGATACGTTACTCTAGAGCTAGCTCAAAGTACGTTGATTTTGTTGAACGAGAAATACTGCTTTATCAAAAGTTGCTGAGACAGGGCTATGAATCAATCAAATAAGGTCATCACTCTAGAAATTTTACGGTCGCGATCATGAGCTGAAGTGTGTCAGAAATCATATCTGATATTCTTCCTCAGTCATAATAACATTCATTCACTACCGAACTGAACAAAGAAATAACACGACGGGTGCCGTATACGGTGCAGGAAATGCTTACCCTTCCGGAGCACCTGATTTCACTCCCGGTTTTTAGTGGAGTTCGTGTTGTTTCTTATTTATTATTTGTAACTGTTGATGTAAATGTCTTTTGGTTTTATGAGTCTTTGTTTACTCCTTGGTTTTGATTGTTATTGTCTTCTTTACGAAATACAATGAATGAAAAATGAATTGTCATTATGTCATCAATAATCTCTGGCATAGAAGTTATGAGGGATGTGCATACTCTATATAATGAAAGGGTGAAGTCCATGATTTTGTTAGGGAAATCCAAGAAATCATTCGGATGAAAATGTAAAATTGGAGATCTGGGACTATCCATATTATGGAGATGTACGAATACATAACAATATAAATGTGAGGTGAAATTTCTTTTAAATCAATGCTTTGGGTTAAGTAGCAATTTTGTAATTTTTCCATTGATAAAGGGGCATAAACAAGGCCGTTAGTTTTCTCGTTTGAATTGTTTTACATTGTCTTATCGGGGCATATTATAGCTGATTATGCGGTATGGGCTTTTCTCATTGTTGAAGGCCGTATAGTGACCTATAGTTGTTAATGTCTGTGTCATTTTGGTCTTTTGTGGATAGTTGTCTCATTGACAATCATACCACATCTTCTTTTTTATATAACTCTAGAACGATCGGAAAATGATACCAACATTCAAACGTGATCTGTATTTTGTGACAATAAGCATTGTGTAAAAGTTTCAAAACTTTTGGTTTAGGCTAACTCAAGTTAGAAAACAAAAACTAGACATTTTGCAATTTTTCCAATTAAAAAGGGGCATAGCTCTAGAACTAGAGGTAGCTTGATCTGTGTTTTGTGGTTATAAGCGTTGTGTTTAAGGTTCATAACATTTGGATGAGGCACACTCAAGTTAGAGAACGTACACGAATTTAGGACGTACAGACGGACAAGGGTAAAACTTAACGCCCCCTCCGCTTCGACGGGGACATAAAAAAGTCGTTTTGTTGTTAATACTAGCAGTGCCTTAAAAGGTAATGTCAAGATGAAAGTGTAAGAATAAGTACCTGAATAAAAGCAGTGAATGAAGGCTGTCTATTGGTATGCAAAACTTTGGCATTTAATATCAAGTTATTCACTCCATTGATACGCTTGCATTGAACCAAATCAGCATCAAATGGTTGATTCAAAACTGGAATGGAGTATTTGATCTGTTATATGAAGATCTATGGACAGCACTCAAATTCAAAACCATAAGTCTTTTGGTAAAGCATGTTTATTCAAAGCTTGATGATCAAAGATATATATATAATAATATATGCTAACTGTTGAGACTCAATAAAATTGAGAATGGAAATGGGGAATGTGCCAAAGAGACATCAACCCGACCATAGAAAAAAACAACAGCAGAAGGTCACCAACAGGTCTTCAATGTAGTGAGAAATTCCCGCACCCGGAGGCGTCCTTCAACTGACCCCTAAACAAATATATACTAGTTCAGTGATAATGAACGCCATACTAATTTCCAAATTGTACACAAGAAACTAAAATTAAAATAATACAAGACTAACAAAGGCCAGAGGCTCCTGACTTGGGACAGGCGCAAAAATGCGGAGGGGTTAAACATGTTTGTGAGATCTCAACCCTCCCCCTATACCTTTAGCCAATGTAGAAAAGTAAACGCATAACAATACGCACATTAAAATTCAGTTCAAGTCAGTCCGAGTCTGATGTCAGAAGATGTAATCAAACACACTATGAAGAAGACACTTGCTTCATGCATGGCACAGCTTGATATAACAACAGAGGTTGAACACTGAACAATTACGGCAAGTATGGACACTATATTAAAGCTTGACACAGCTATGAATATGAATTGTGATTAAATATTTGACACAGTTAAGGTTTCTGACATAGATTGAGTATGGTCAAATAACGGAAAAAAATGAAATTAGACTTTAAAACTCTTATGGTCAACATTTAATTTCAGCATTATCTCGCCTGCATACACCGATAATTTAATTTATTAATTCATTTGTATACAATGTTATTTAGCCAAGTTTTTAAAGGAGTTCACTTATTTTAAAAAATATATGTTTATTCAACAGTTCTCGAACAAATTTACCAAATAAATGGGGAATGTGTCAATGGGACACAGATGATGCCCAACTAGGATGTAGTATTATAGAGGGATATAACTCAAGAATGATAAAAGTAAGAGAATGGATACAAAAATTTCAGCATTTTTTTCCATTTGAAAAGGGACATTACTCTACGAAGGTAAAAGTGACGCAACCATATTCAAACTTGATCAATGTTTTAACTTTACGGTAATAAGACTATAGTTTCATGACATTTGGTCGAGACAAACTAAAGTTAGGGAATGAAACCAACTTTAGGACTAACGGACGGACATAAACAGGGACAACGGTAAAACTTAGTGCTACAGTAGGGTTATAAAAATAATAACATTCCTTACCGACAAACCATGTACATGAGGTCAAGGTCAGATGAACAACCTACTAGACTGAAATGCACCCTTACAATCATCCACATTGCTGTTCAAAGAAAAGCAACTAAAGTAGGTTTATTTTTTTATCCTTTCAACCTTAATATGGACAAATGTGTAAACCAGTTTAATGTTTATCCTTTGAACCCAAATGTAGACAAATTTGCGAACAGATTCGAAAAAAAAATGCAAAGCCATAGTTAAATTTGGCATATCAAAGAACCCTGTAAATTCTTTTTTTTCAGAAATCAAACAAATTTTAATTTTTTGGACCATTGGATCCTCAATGTTAAATTAAAAATTTGGGGCACAAAATCGAAAATCACATTTACATTCTCGTTCAATAAATAATCAATTTATACAAAGTATTAGAAAAGTATCGTTCATGACTCATTTTTCCATAATGGTTCGGACAGTAATCCCCAAATTCTATCCCGACCAACCTTTTGAAGAATAGAACCTTGTGTGGCATTTCATAGAGATCCATACACAAGTTATAATCTTGAAACAAGCAAAAGGCTTGTTTTTGGCCCATAATTCCTTAATGGTTTGGGCCATAACTCTCAAAATCAATCCCAATTACTTTCTTTAGAGAATTGAAATTTCTGTGGTACAATTTCAAAGAGATTCATACACTTGGCTTCATCTTACGGGGTTTATTTTTCACAACTGGTTCGAAACGCCGTGTCTGGTTTCTTTTATTATTTTAATGAACGCAAACTATGTAAATCATTAAGTCCGGGATTTCATTACCAAAAAATAGTTTAAATCTTGACTTAATTTTTCCATTGATAAAATATTTGGTTTAAAAGTTTGGTTGTATCTGTAGAAAGCTGAATTCAAACAGGATACCAGATCCTTATTTTTACGGAGATTTAGTTTACCTTGCATGAAAATTATGAAACTATCCAGTTAAGCTTATTGATCCTAAATGAATAAACTCTTTCTAAAAATTCACGGATTCCACACTGTGATAAGATGTATGAATATTGTTTTTATTGGTATTAATATTGATTTTCTTACCAGTAAACTAAAAACAAAATAAGTACTATTGTTAAATATATATAAACATTCATGACTACAATCTGTCAATATCTATAACTTGGCATTGCACAATATTATGTTATTCTCTGACTGTTAATGACGTCTTTACACTAAATGCATCGGAGGGTAGATGTGTATTTTGAATTGTTAATTCAGTCTTATATCCATGCTTTGTTTTTATTAGTTGTTATTGGCTCTGAACTAGCTGTCTATAACTGTGTGTACTCTCAGATCTGTGCTTAATATTGTTTTGTTGTTGGGAGGTATATGTACCCGACCATGTCCACTCTGTGTTCTGTTAGATGTATTTCTATTGGTATTCATCTAATGAGTTTATTAAGCCTTTTTCAACTGATTTTTATAGTTTGTTCTAATGTTGTACTGTTACATCACTGTCCCAGCTTAAGAAAGGAATGAGCACCAACTTCTATGTGTGACCCCGCCCTATTCTGTAAGTGCCTATTCCAAGTCAGGAGCCTGTAATACAGTTGGTGTTGTTTATTACTGTGTAACATAATTGTTTATTTCGTTCATTATTTTGTACATAGACCAGGACGTTAGTTTTCTCGTTTGAATTGATTTGTCCTTTCGGGGCCTATAACTACGAGCTTAGTTGTTAATTTCTGCATTATTTGGTCTCTTTTGACGAAATTGTCTCGTTGGCAACTATACCACACCTTTTTTTATATTGACGAAAACATGAATACTGAAATCTAATAGACTTAATTCCAAGGTCGTTACCTTTGAATGATTTCTTTTGAAAAATGATACTTTTTTGTTCAAATTCAAGAGATAAAACAGTGACCTTTATCAATAAACCCATCTCCGTGCACATTGACATTTCAATCTATCAATATAATTTCTCTCAATGATTTTTTCTTATATACTGATTACTTTGAAGAAATGTGATATTTACATTTCAATCTATTCAATTAGCAAAAACGAAAGTGTCTCTTCATCTTTGATGCAAGAAGCCCTACGATTATTTATAATTGGAAGAGAAATCATTAAGCTATTTAACCATTAGAAAAAACATTATTCATACCTGCTCTATTTACTATATTAACTATAAGTTTAGAAAATCCAAACCAACACTTATAATTAGCTTCAATATCTTCACGATTCCAGTTTTGAATTTGCATTCCAAACCATTTTTCACTTTTGCCATCAATGAATCTCACTTTTTCAGTTCGTTTTGTTTCTACATTGAAGAGTGTTGTACCACTTTTCCCACCAGTCCATTTTAAAGTACCTTTGCAATGTTCATTGTAGAAGCACTTTAATAACAATTTGTCTGAATACAGTTGACCAGCAAACATCACTATAATGAAATCAAAAACGTAATAGCTAAACAACTTGATTTTGAATGATTTGTCTTAATTAAACATAATACAGATTTAACCTGTCACAATAAAAAAAAGACTTTTTGTGTATCAACATAAATTTGTTTTATTTAATCAATATCATTATTAGGAAAACTAGCTTTGTATATAGATGTGATATGATTGCCAATGAGACAACTCTTCACATAAGACCGAAACGACACAGAAATTAACAATTATAGGTCACCGTTCGACCTTCAACAATGATCAAAGCCAATACCGCATTGTCAGCTACAACTGTGAGTGTATCCCTATGTCATTTCATTGTTATCCCTATGTCTCGCATTCTGTGACGTTTTTCACACTCTAGACAAAATCTGTTAGCTAAAGACAAATGAAATGCAGACGCCACAAATGACGCTGTTGATGAAATGTAGGATAACTCTGTCTGGCTTTAATGGCATCTCTGTAATATCGACTTAAAAAAGTGCGTTCATTTTTAAGTAAAATACAGAAATTAAAAAAATAGATAACTGTGGATTCATTATCAAACGTTGTAATTGATGAAAAATGCTTCATCTGGGTTTTTTGCTCTATCAATTATATAGATATTATCTCATCTATATAAATATTTTGTATTTAAAGCAGATGACTAGGTAATATTTATGTAGGAACTTTGGTTCTTTCCAACCATACAAATTATATATATTTTTAGTATGCAGCTAATTTTTTACAAAAAACTTGTAAGTGTTAAAATAAACATACACTGACACGGTGGGTTCTCTGTTGATTTTCCATATGTTCCACAAAAGCATACCATAAACAAAAGAAGTTGTAAAATTGTTGAACATAATGTCGTGAGCCTGACATATTGAAAGGCACGATTTAAATCTGAAAAGAAATTTAAGATCAACTCATAACTGTTTTAGCAGAGCAAGATTTTTTTCAGTGTGCAATGCATTTCTTGTTGCAATGTTATAAATAATCTCTGTATTTTAAACATGTTTGCCAATATATGGTAAAATGATCTGTATCCAATTTTATTAAGGAAATGCACATTGGATATTCACATGTTTACCATATGTACATACAAATGTATCAATTACACATGAGGACCTAGACCACCTAATCTATATTATTATACCTCAGTATGTTTTTTCTATATAAAAAATTATGAAATAGTTGTGCTATTTCATTCCACAGACTATTTGCCAGTCAATCGCTTCAAAGACTATTACTCGGTTACAGCAGATTTCAGTCAGTATGTAGCTAATGGTAATATCTTTGGTTTGCTTGCTTGTTAGCTGAACCGTGACGTCATTGTTAGGTAAAGTAAACTTCCCTCCTTTAATAGTAGACTAGCCCAACAGATAAAAAATCTATCTCTCTGTATAACTAAGCTACTTTAAAAGGAGGGTAGTTTACCTTACCTAACAATGACTTCACGGTTCTGCTAACAAGCAAGCTAACCAAAGATATTACCATTAGCTACATACTGACTGAAATCTGCTGTAATAGTTTCATAATCATTTTAAATTTATCATATGTACGGAAAATTTAACACCAGTTTTTCTTGTCTTGATTGCAATTAATGAACTATTTACAAATACAAGAAGAACTATAAAAAAAAAACCCGTATAGTTCATTTTGTGCATGTCAAGTTATGTGACATTTTTTTCCTTTTTTTGAAGTTTCAGATGATATATGTACATTTTTAGAAAATTAGTTAATTTGGTATATAAAAACATTTAATGACTGTGTTGTTCAGTATAATAAAACACCTAATGACTGGTTGTGCGGGTCATAGCAAGTTTGTTGTCCCTTCGAATACCAACTATTGCTCTCGGCTTTGCCTCGAGCAATAGTTGGTATCTCAGGGACAACAAACTTCCTATTACTCTCACACCCAGTCAATAGATGTACTATTAAACGAGAAGACGTTATTTTGTGTGTCGCTTATCTTCCTTCTGCAATAAATTAATCATCATGCTTCTGTGTCCTTTAGGTACCATGCATAGTCGCATTTGTCATCCATTCTTATGATTATTCAGTTGTTGTATTTTTTAGAAAAACGAAAATAAGGCGTCCGGATATTGTTTCCGTCATCTGACCGACTTTTAAGTCATACACACGACTTCCGGTTGTAAACTTTTAAACATACCATAATTACTCGGGGACAGGACAATTATTTTCACGTTATTCTGCATGTATACTATGATTATACTCCTATAGTATACTATATAGGGACTCTCTATATACTACAACAGAGATCGCCGTGCAGAAGAAACTTCGAATTGACAGTTTATAGCAAATACACTTTACTTATAATATACGTATGTTTATAGTATACAGTAACGCGAAAATCATGGAATTTAACAGATAAAATAACGGACTTTGTAAAACTAGAGGCTCTCAAGAGCCTGTATCGCTCACCTGATTCTACTTGGGTTTTTGAAATCAAATAAAAAAATATAAAATTTGGCTAAAAGTGACAACACAACCTCATTTATAAGGAAAGGAACATGATTAATTTCATTCAAAAGTCCCCCACTGGCGGCCATCTTGGATGACGGATCGGCTACAAAGTAACAACACTTGGTCAGCACCTCATAAGGAACATTCATGCCATGTTTGGTTTTATTCCATTCAGTGGTTCTCTAAAAGAAGTCATTTGTATGCATTCCCAATAGGGTCCTATGTTAAACTAAGTCCCACGCTGGCGGCCATCTTGGATAATGGATCAGCTACAAAGTAACAACACTTGGTCAGCACCACATAAGGAACATTCATGCCATGTTTGGTTTCATTCCATTCAGTGGTTCACTAGGAGAAGTCATTTGTATGCATTTCCAATAGGGTCCTATGTTAAACTAAGTCCCCGCTGGTGGCCATCTTGGATAATGGATCGGCTACAAAGTAACAACACTTGGTCAGCACTCCATAAGGAACATTCATGCTATGTTTGGTTTCATTCCATTTAGTGGTTCTCTAGAAGAAGTCATTTGTATGCATTTCCCATAGGGTCCTATGTTAAACTAAGTCCCCGGCTGGCGGCCATCTTGGATGATAAATCGGCAACAAAGTAACAACACTTGGTCAGCACCTCATAAGGAACATTCATGCCATGTTTGGTTTCATTCCATTCAATGGTTCTCTAAAAGAAGTCATTTGTATGCATTTCCCATAGCGTCCTATGTTAAACTAAGTCCCCCGCTGGCGGCCATCTTGGATGATGGATCGGCTACAAAGTAACAACATTTGGTCAGCACCTCATAAGAAACATTCATGCCATGGTTGGTTCCATTCCATTCAGTGGTTCTCTAGAAGAAGTTCAAAATGTAAATTGTTAACGACGACGACGACGGACGACGCCGGACGACGGACGCCAAGTGGTGAGAAAAGCTCACTTGGCCCTTCGGGCCAGGTGAGCTAAAAAGGGAGAGGGCTTAAAATAATTTTCCTTTCTCCAAGTACCTTTGACTTTTGATACCTTTTCTGAAATTCTCTAGACATTAAATTACAAAAATTCACCCTACAACAGTTTAAATTCTTTCAACAAAGATCTAAATGCCCGCGATTTCGACTACCCTGTAGGGTATTGGGCCAGATTATCATACAGTATAAAAATTATTCTATTTAATTTTTCATGTTTACAAATATATTTTATAGTGTAAAAAAACAATATTACTTGTAGATGTTTGTGAGTTTTTTTCTTAATCCATTGAGTCGTACCATTTGACTGATTAATTAAAATATCGGAGTTTTACTTTAAAAGTATATTCAATGATTTATATAGAATTAATTATCTACGTTAAAGGTCGTGGAGAAGAGTTAATGTGTAAAAAGCTTTGAATTGATCAATTATTGATATAAATGAGTTAGTAAAATTTGAATTTTTGTGAGAAGTTGAGTGCTTTATAAAATGCATAATGCAAAAGATAAGGACCATATTTTTTTCATTATATTCATCCCTTTTTTCTGAAATGTTCTCAGAGGTGCACATATTTGCTTTAATACAAGTACATCTCAGCTCATATGTCCTTAGTGAATGTGATATTAATTCTTCATGCTGTGGATTTGACAAAATTATACCTTTATTATATGTATAAAAATATGTAAGAGTGTGAGCACGTGTGTGAGCACGTGTATACATATAGTGATTTTTTAAAAATGTTTTTCAAAATACAACTTTCAATCAAGAATCCTAATAAATGTGTCTCGGGCAGTTGTTACTCATTTATAGATTTTTTTTTGTTTTGAACTGTTAGTAGGCCTAAACATAAAGATACTAAAAACATTATTTACATTCACTCTTTACAATTAAGGAACACCAAATTGTCATGTGACACTTTTATTGGTCGAAAGCACGTTGCTTTATTCTAAATAGGATAATAATAAAATTGTATATCCAACAGACAACAATTTTAATGATATAATAATCTGTGTTTATTTTGTTTCATATATTTGTTTAACAATTAAGTACTTCAATAATCATGCTAATGAGCATTTAAAATATTATAGATATAGGTCCATTATTTATGTTTTTTACTTTCAGTAATTCCTCGCCATAAAAATACACGCGAATTCATGGACAAAAATAAATTCCCGAAATATAGTACATGTAAAACACAAATTTACAATAATCTATCCCTAGGGTCGGAAATTCATAGTAATTCGAAAAATTCAAAGTTTTGTAACAGATAATTTATGATTATGACAACATAACTGATGATTCATGTCAACACAGAAATGCTGACTACTTTGCTGGTGATACCCTTGAAAGAAAATCCCAACCAGCAGTGGCATCGACCATGTGGTTGTAAATAAATTCTTAAGATACTCAATATCAATCCCCCTTCCACCTGGCCTATTTTGAATAATAACAAGTAACTTTGATGTACAAACCAAATGGGTCTTTCCATTGAAGTTTCTGTTTTCTTAAGTTTCGGTAGCCCTTTATTCCCTCCTTCCTGACAGCCACTGACAACACCTTCCCTCTTTTCTTTATTTTCCAGTTCTCCAATCCTTTGTTTTCCCTTTCATCTAAAACAGAACAATAAGTACATTTATCATAAGCAAATGCTTGTAAAATGAAAACAAGAGGCTCCTATATAATTAAACTAACTGGATATAGCTGAAAAGAACAGACTGTGAAATTATTATGAGTTTATTCTTATATCAATGCGCAGAATGAGACTGAGTGAATTTGGCCACAATAATTAAGAACGTGCAGTACTTTTGTGCTGACATGAATTATCATTGATATGCTCATGTTGATAAATTAACTGTTTACAAAACTTTTGCATTTTTGAAATACTGAGGTTTATCTACCTCAGGAATAGATAATCTTAGCTGTATTTGGCAAAACTTTTAGGAATTTTGGTCCTCAATGCTCTTTAACTTCGTATTTTATTTGGCCTTTTTGAATTCCAGCGTCACTAATGAGTCTTTTGTAGACGAAATGCGCATCTGCCGTAAATACAAAATTTAATCCTGGTATCTATGATATGCAATTTTCTTTAAATCACAATATATACCTACAGTTTTGTCCATTCTTCTAAAATGTCAATAATAAATGAAAAGCATTAAATAGTTTCTGAATTTAAAGTATACTTTTTCTTGAACTACAGATGAGTTTAAGTTTCAATTGTATAAATAACTCTTAAGAAGATGTTTGAGAAAAAATATATTGATCTAATCTATTTTTTGCAAGGTACGCACATACCAAATATAGTTATACTATCTCTTATAATAAGAGAGAAATTAACATTACAAAAAATCTGAACTTTCTTTCAAGTAGTCAATTAACCATGAAAATGAGGTCAAGGACACTTGACATGTGAAAGACCAAACTTCGTAACATAAGGCATCTATATACAAAGTATACAACACCCAGGTCTCCCACCCTGTAGGGTATTGGGCCAGATTATCATACAGTATAAAAATTATTCTATTTAATTTTTCATATGTACAAATACATTTTATAGTGTAAGAAAAAAAATATTACTTGTAGATGTTTGTGAGTTTTTTTCTTAATCCATTGAGTCGTATCATTTGACTGATTAATTAAAATATCGGAGTTTTACTTTAAAAGTATATTCAATGATTTATATAGAATTAATTATCTACGTTAAAGGTTGTGGAGAAGAGTTAATGTGTAAAAAGCTTTGAATTCATCAATTATTGGTATAAATGAGTTAGTAAAATTTGAATTTTTGTGAGAAGTTGAGTGCTTTATAAAATGCATAATGCAAAAGATAAGGACCATATTTTTTTCATTATATTTATCCCTTTTTTCGGAAATGTTCTCAGAGGTGCACATATTTGCTTTAATACAAGTACACCTCAGCTCATATGTCCTTAGTGAATGTGATATTAATTCTGCATGCTGTGGATTTGACAAAATTATACCTTTATTATATGTATAAAAATATGTAATAGTGTGTTTGTGTGTGAGCACGTGTATACATATAGTGATTTTTTAAAAATGTTTTTCAAAATACAACTTTCAATCAAGAATCCTAATAAATGTGTCTCGGGCAGTTGTTACTCATTTATAGATTTTTTTGTTTTTGTTTTGAACTGTTAGTAGGCCTTAACATAAAGATACTAAAAATATTATTTACATTCACTCTTTACAATTAAGGAACACCAAATTGTCATGTGACACTTTTATTGGTCGAAAGCACGTTGCTTCATTCTTAATAGGATAATAATAACGTTGTATATCCAACAGACAACAATTTTAATGATATAATAATCTGTGTTTATTTCGTTTCATATATTTGTTTAACAATTAAGTAATTCAATAATCATGCTAATAAGCATTTAAAATATTATAGATATAGGTCTATTATTTATGTTTTTTACTTTCAGAAATTCCTCGCCATAAAAAAAACACGCGAATTCATGGACAAAAATAAATTCCCGAAATATAGTACATGTAAAACACAAATTTACAATAATCTATCCCTAGGGTCGGAAATTCATAGTAATTCGAAAAATTCAAAGTTTTGTAACAGATAATTTATGATTATGACAACATAACTGATGATTCATGTCAACACAGAAATGCTGACTACTTTGCTGGTGATACCCTTGAAAGAAAATCCCAACCAGCAGTGGCATCGACCATGTGGTTGTAAATAAATTCTTAAGATACTCAATATCAATCCCCCTTCCACCTGGCCTATTTTGAATAATAACAAATAACTTTGATGTACAAACCAAATGGGTCTTTCCATTGAAGTTTCTGTTTTCTTAAGTTTCGGTAGCCCTTTATTCCCTCCTTCCTGACAGCCACTGACAACACCTTCCCTCTTTTCTTTATTTTCCAGTTCTCCAATCCTTTGTTTTCCCTTTCATCTAAAACAGAAAAATAAGTACATTTATCATAAGCAAATGCTTGTAAAATGAAAACAAGAGGCTCCTATATAATTAAACTAACTGGATATAGCTGAAGAGAACAGACTGAAATTATTATGAGTTTATTCTTATATCAATGCGCAGAATGAGAGTGAGTGAATTTGGCCACAATAATTAAGAACGTGCAGTACTTTTGTGCTGACATGAATTATCATTGATATGCTCATGTTGATAAATTAACTGTTTACAAAACTTTTGCATTTTTGAAATACTGAGGTTTATCTACCTCAGGAATAGATAATCTTAGCTGTATTTGGCAAAACTTTTAGGAATTTTGGTCCTCAATGCTCTTTAACTTCGTATTTGATTTGGCCTTTTTGGATTCCAGCGTCACTAATGAGTCTTTTGTAGACGAAATGCGCATCTGCCGTAAATACAAAATTTAATCCTGGTATCTATGATATGCAATTTTCTTTAAATCACAATATATACCTACAGTTTTGTCCATTCTTCTAAAATGTCAATAATAAATGAAAAGCATTAAATAGTTTTTGAATTTAAAGTATACTTTTTCTTGAACTACAGATGAGTTTAAGTTTCGATTGTATAAATAACTCTTAAGAAGATGTTTGAGAAAAAATATATTGATCTAATCTATTTTTTGCAAGGTACGCACATACCAAATATAGTTATACTATCACTTATAATAAGAGAGAAATTAACATTACAAAAAATCTGAACTTTTTTTCAAGTAGTCACTTAACCATGAAAATGAGGTCAATGACACTGGACATGTGAAAGACCAAACTTCGTAACATAAGGCATCTATATACAAAGTATACAACACCCAGGTCTCCCACCCTGTAGGGTATTGGGCCAGATTATCATACAGTATAAAAATTATTCTATTTAATTTTTCATGTGTACAAATACATTTTATAGTGTAAGAAAAAAAATATTACTTGTAGATGTTTGTGAGTTTTTTTCTTAATCCATTGAGTCGTATCATTTGACTGATTAATTAAAATATCGGAGTTTTACTTTAAAAGTATATTCAATGATTTATATAAAATTAATTATCTACGTTAAAGGTTGTGGAGAAGAGTTAATGTGTAAAAAGCTTTGAATTGATCAATTATTGGTATAAATGAGTTAGTAAAATTTGAATTTTTGTGAGAAGTTGAGTGCTTTATAAAATGCATAATGCAAAAGATAAGGACCATATTTTTTTCATTATATTTATCCCTTTTTTCGGAAATGTTCTCAGAGGTGCACATATTTGCTTTAATACAAGTACACCTCAGCTCATATGTCCTTAGTGAATGTGATATTAATTCTGCATGCTGTGGATTTGACAAAATTATACCTTTATTATATGTATAAAAATATGTAATAGTGTGTTTGTGTGTTAGCACTTGTATACATATAGTGATTTTTTAAAAATGTTTTTCAAAATACAACTTTCAATCAAGAATCCTAATAAATGTGTCTCGGGCAGTTGTTACTCATTTATAGATTTTTTTGTTTTTGTTTTGAACTGTTAGTAGGCCTTAACATAAAGATACTAAAAACATTATTTACATTCACTCTTTACAATTAAGGAACACCAAATTGTCATGTGACACTTTTATTGGTCGAAAGCACGTTGCTTCATTCTAAATAGGATAATAATAACCTTGTATATCCAACAGACAACAATTTTAATGATATAATAATCTGTGTTTATTTTGTTTCATATATTTGTTTAACAATTAAGTACTTCAATAATCATGCTAATAAGCATTTAAAATATTATAGATATAGGTCTATTATTTATGTTTTTTACTTTCAGAAATTCCTCGCCATAAAAAAAACACGCGAATTCATGGACAAAAATAAATTCCCGAAATATAGTACATGTAAAACACAAATTTACAATAATCTATCCCTAGGGTCGGAAATTCATAGTAATTCGAAAAATTCAAAGTTTTGTAACAGATAATTTATGATTATGACAACATAACTGATGATTCATGTCAACACAGAAATGCTGACTACTTTGCTGGTGATACCCTTGAAAGAAAATCCCAACCAGCAGTGGCATCGACCATGTGGTTGTAAATAAATTCTTAAGATACTCAATATCAATCCCCCTTCCACCTGGCCTATTTTGAATAATAACAAGTAACTTTGATGTACAAACCAAATGGGTCTTTCCATTGAAGTTTCTGTTTTCTTAAGTTTCGGTAGCCCTTTATTCCCTCCTTCCTGACAGCCACTGACAACACCTTCCCTCTTTTCTTTATTTTCCAGTTCTCCAATCCTTTGTTTTCTCTTTCATCTAAAACAGAACAATAAGTACATTTATCATAAGCAAATGCTTGTAAAATGAAAACAAGAGGCTCCTATAAAATTAAACTAACTGGTCATAGCTCAAAAGAACAGACTATGACATTATTATGAGTTTCTTCTTATATCAATGCGCAGAATGAGACTGAGTGAATTTGGCCACAATAATTAAGAACGTGCAGTACTTTTGTGCTGACATGAATTATCATTGATATGGTCATGTTGATAAATTAACTGTTTACAAACTTTTGCATTTTTGAAATACTGAGGTTTATCTACCTCAGGAATAGATAATCTTAGCTGTATTTGGCAAAACTTTTAGGAATTTTGGTCCTCAATGCTCTTTAACTTCGTATTTTATTTGGCCTTTTTGGATTCCAGCGTCACTAATGAGTCTTTTGTAGACGAAATGCGCATCTGCCGTAAATACAAAATTTAATCCTGGTATCTATGATATGCAATTTTCTTTAAATCACAATATCTACCTACAGTTTTGTCCATTCTTCTAAAATGTCAATAATAAATGAAAAGCATTAAATAGTTTCTGAATTTAAAGTATACTTTTTCTTGAACTACAGATGAGTTTAAGTTTCAATTGTATAAATAACTCTTAAGAAGATGTTTGAGAAAAAATATATTGATCTAATCTATTTTTTGCAAGGTACGCACATACCAAATATAGTTATACTATCACTTATAATAAGAGAGAAATTAACATTACAAAAAATCTTAACTTTTTTTCAAGTAGTCACTTAACCATGAAAATGAGGTCAAGGACACTGGACATGTGAAAGACCAAACTTCGTAACATAAGGCATCTATATACAAAGTATACAACACCCAGGTCTCCCACCCTGTAGGGTATTGGGCCAGATTATCATACAGTATAAAAATTATTCTATTTAATTTTTCATGTGTACAAATACATTTTATAGTGTAAGAAAAAAAATATTACTTGTAGATGTTTGTGAGTTTTTTTCTTAATCCATTGAGTCGTATCATTTGACTGATTAATTAAAATATCGGAGTTTTACTTTAAAAGTATATTCAATGATTTATATAAAATTAATTATCTACGTTAAAGGTTGTGGAGAAGAGTTAATGTGTAAAAAGCTTTGAATTGATCAATTATTGGTATAAATGAGTTAGTAAAATTTGAATTTTTGTGAGAAGTTGAGTGCTTTATAAAATGCATAATGCAAAAGATAAGGACCATATTTTTTTCATTATATTTATCCCTTTTTTCGGAAATGTTCTCAGAGGTGCACATATTTGCTTTAATACAAGTACACCTCAGCTCATATGTCCTTAGTGAATGTGATATTAATTCTGCATGCTGTGGATTTGACAAAATTATACCTTTATTATATGTATAAAAATATGTAATAGTGTGTTTGTGTGTTAGCACTTGTATACATATAGTGATTTTTTAAAAATGTTTTTCAAAATACAACTTTCAATCAAGAATCCTAATAAATGTGTCTCGGGCAGTTGTTACTCATTTATAGATTTTTTTGTTTTTGTTTTGAACTGTTAGTAGGCCTTAACATAAAGATACTAAAAACATTATTTACATTCACTCTTTACAATTAAGGAACACCAAATTGTCATGTGACACTTTTATTGGTCGAAAGCACGTTGCTTCATTCTAAATAGGATAATAATAACCTTGTATATCCAACAGACAACAATTTTAATGATATAATAATCTGTGTTTATTTTGTTTCATATATTTGTTTAACAATTAAGTACTTCAATAATCATGCTAATAAGCATTTAAAATATTATAGATATAGGTCTATTATTTATGTTTTTTACTTTCAGAAATTCCTCGCCATAAAAAAACACGCGAATTCATGGACAAAAATAAATTCCCGAAATATAGTACATGTAAAACACAAATTTACAATAATCTATCCCTAGGGTCGGAAATTCATAGTAATTCGAAAAATTCAAAGTTTTGTAACAGATAATTTATGATTATGACAACATAACTGATGATTCATGTCAACACAGAAATGCTGACTACTTTGCTGGTGATACCCTTGAAAGAAAATCCCAACCAGCAGTGGCATCGACCATGTGGTTGTAAATAAATTCTTAAGATACTCAATATCAATCCCCCTTCCACCTGGCCTATTTTGAATAATAACAAGTAACTTTGATGTACAAACCAAATGGGTCTTTCCATTGAAGTTTCTGTTTTCTTAAGTTTCGGTAGCCCTTTATTCCCTCCTTCCTGACAGCCACTGACAACACCTTCCCTCTTTTCTTTATTTTCCAGTTCTCCAATCCTTTGTTTTCTCTTTCATCTAAAACAGAACAATAAGTACATTTATCATAAGCAAATGCTTGTAAAATGAAAACAAGAGGCTCCTATAAAATTAAACTAACTGGTCATAGCTCAAAAGAACAGACTG
This sequence comes from Mytilus edulis, assembly GCF_963676685.1. Lineage (NCBI taxonomy): Eukaryota > Metazoa > Mollusca > Bivalvia > Mytilida > Mytilidae > Mytilus > Mytilus edulis. Next base: position 24,071,380 of record NC_092350.1, on the reverse strand, counting down.
TGACATTATTATGAGTTTATTCTTATATCAATGCGCAGAATGAGACTGAGTGAATTTGGCCACAATAATTAAGAACGTGCAGTACTTTTGTGCTGACATGAATTATCATTGATATGGTCATGTTGATAAATTAACTGTTTACAAACTTTTGCATTTTTGAAATACTGAGGTTTATCTACCTCAGGAATAGATAATCTTAGCTGTATTTGGCAAAACTTTTAGGAATTTTGGTCCTCAATGCTCTTTAACTTCGTATTTTATTTGGCCTTTTTGGATTCCAGCGTCACTTATGAGTCTTTTGTAGACGAAATGCGCATCTGCCGTAAATACAAAATTTAATCCTGGTATCTATGATATGCAATTTTCTTTAAATCACAATATCTACCTACAGTTTTGTCCATTCTTCTAAAATGTCAATAATAAATGAAAAGCATTAAATAGTTTCTGAATTTAAAGTATACTTTTTCTTGAACTACAGATGAGTTTAAGTTTCAATTGTATAAATAACTCTTAAGAAGATGTTTGAGAAAAAATATATTGATCTAATCTATTTTTTGCAAGGTACGCACATACCAAATATAGTTATACTATCACTTATAATAAGAGAGAAATTAACATTACAAAAAATCTTAACTTTTTTTCAAGTAGTCACTTAACCATGAAAATGAGGTCAAGGACACTGGACATGTGAAAGACCAAACTTCGTAACATAAGGCATCTATATACAAAGTATACAACACCTAGGTCTTCCACCTCCTAAAATATAAAGCTCTTTAAGAAGTTAGCTAACGCCGCCGCCGGATTACGATCCCTATGTCGAGCTTTCTGCGGAGGCCGGACAAAAATGGAATCGTAGATACAAAAGTCTTGTTATTGATTATTTTAGTTATAATCATTTTTATTTTGTGAAGAACACACTGATTATACTAGAAAATATACTTATAAGATGATATTAGAAAATATACTGAAGATGATTCTATCAAAATGCTGGACTTTTGATCGTTGTTTATATATGTTGATTTGGGGGGGGGGGATTGCTATTTCAACAGACAGTCAGTATTCCAATGGGTACTTATTGTGCACCTTTACTGGTTGATTTGTTTGTATACTCGTATGAAGCAGAATTCATTCAGAACCTTCTAAAAGACAAAAAGAAAAAGCACTGTGCGAAAATCTTTTATTTCACTTTCAGATATATTGATGATGTCCTATCACTGAATAACCAATATTTCTGCCAATACTTACATCTCATATATCCCAGTGAACATGAAATTAAGGATAGTTCTGATACTATAAGGGCTGCTTCATACTATGATCTTTTCCTCAATACTGACACAGATAAAAATATCTTTTGTTTAGAAAGGTACCATTCTCCCCAACAATATCATTTACAAGTAGAATACCCTTACTATGGCAGTCTTTGAAAAACATTAGGTTGTTGGCTATTTGGCAAAGATTATTCATTCAAATAGGACTGGAAAGAAAATATTCCAGTCAGGCAAATTCATTTCTTTTTCAATTACCATTTTCCAAGCACCAAGTACATGTACACTTTTTATCAATTTCGGAGTGTTTTCCGATGAATCTAGACATCATGAAATATTATAACATAATTTTTTATGCTTACTAAGACTCTTCAAAAAAAATAATAGGGGAGATTATAAATTAATATCTCCTTTCATACCAGCAGTTATGACCATTCTCAAAAGCAAGAAAGGATCTAAAGATATGTATTTGGTGATTAACAAAAACAACACTGTTCCTACAGGAGGGAACAGATGGGAATTAATTTTAGTTTTAGAAAATCAGAACTGGAAAAAGATTTTTCAACTACCATTTGCTACAACAAAAATACTAAGCTACAATGGCTTCAGTATAGAATAAATCATAAAATTTTGGCAACAAATAAGTTTTTAAACAAAATAGGATTAGTGCAAAACCCATATTGTACTTTTTGTGAGACTGAATTGGAATTAATTGAATATGTATACTTTGGGATTGTTAGTATTCTGTTTACACAAGATATTTTTTTGTTTGGAAATTTATCAGGAATGTACAAAGGTGACCCTCAAAACAATATTTTTCTCTTGATTAAACAATATATATACAATACAAGATATTTTAAAGAAGAATTAAGTTTAACAGCTTTAATTGAAAAAATAAAATCATTATATTTTGGAGAAGAAGATATCAATCAAAAATAAATGTTTCGATACGTTTAACCAAGCTTGGTCTTTTTATTAATTTCCTGTTACAAAACTTTGAATTTTTCGAAAAACTTTAGGATTTTCTTATCCCAGGAATAGATTATCTTAGCCGTATTTGGCACAATTTTTTTGGAAATTTGGGTCCTCAATGCTCTTCAACTTTGTACTTGTTTGGCTTTATAACTATTTTGATCTGAGTGTCACTGATGAGTCTTATGTAGACGAAATGCGCGTCTGGCGTACTAAATTATAATCCGGTACCTTTGATAACTATGTATATCATATATGTTGAATAAAAATAAAAATTTTGACACAGATGAACGACTTCACACTTAAAGCTATGACAAACGGTATGATTTCAACTTCCCAATTATCAATTTCCCATTTCTCAGCAGTAACATACCCTATGTCCTATTGTATGGTGTTTACGTATCTCAGTTGATACGTTATGCTTGTGCATGTTCACACTATATGGACTTAATATACTTGAATGTGCTCCATACGCAGAAACTGCTCAAACTAAGTTATAATTTTACGGACGCCATCACTAGTTGGTTGACCGTTGTGGAATAACCGTTTCACAAATGGTATCGGATATGTTCCTTAAGTCGTAACATCAATCTCCTTCCATTTCATGAATGTGACCTACCGAATTAGACTATTTGCCAGATTTGTTTTAACATTAGGAACACGACGGGTGCCACATGGAGCAGGATCTGCTTACCCTTCCGGAGGACCTGAGATCACCCCTAGTTTTTGGTGGTGTTCGCGTTGCTTATTCTATAGTCTTCTATGTTGTGTCATGTGTACTATTGTTTGTCTGTTTGTCTTTTTCATTTTTAGCCATGGCGTTGTCAGTTTATTTTCGATTTATGAGTTTGACTGTCCCTCTGGTATCTTTCGTCCCTCGTGTATGAGGAGGAAAGATTAAAAATGACACTTCGTAAATTTGATGGACACCATCCTGAATAGATTGATCCATACGATGTGTCTGTGTCTAAACTAACTAAGATTATTTTTGCCACGTTTAAGATTGTGGTTTGCTATTTGCGTCGTCCGGTCTTTTGGGTGCCGAACGTGACCTATTACTGAGAGAGACTGTTTAGCTGAGTGGGGGTTCCCATTGCTGTGGGACGTGTCGCGATATTTGTTTGGCCAGCATTCGTGTATTTCGTTGTGATGTTGTGCTTGTAATTCTGGTAGAGTGATGTTAAATGTCGTGACGTTTGTGGTTATGGTTCTGATTTTTTTGTTTTCTATTCGTATGTAAAAGTAAAAGATAACTAGTCACCCAATTCATTTATATGCTTTTAGTTTAAAGCAACTATATGTTCATGACTTGTTTGTTTTACAGTTTGATTTGTTAGAAATACTGACATAGCTAGATAATACACTTACTTATCAAATTACTTACACTGTTCTGTGCTGGTGTTCCTATAATTGTTATATGATACATCAAGTGACATGATTTGAGTTCAAATTTTAAGGATTTGCGTGGCGTCGCTTTTGTGGCGTTGATCCAGTCGTGTGACGGACATTTCATGGTTCTGTTAATTGCTGTTTTTGTGTACTGTCCTAGGTTGTTTTATCTGTTCGCTTTTGTTCTGCTGTTGGCATGTCGAAATGTACTATTGTATTGTTTGTTTTATGTTTTTCTGTCCTGTGTGTTCTGATATTTATTAGAACTGTGTTCGTGTCATGTAGTGTTGTCATTTTAGTGTATATTTAACATTGCCATAAAAGCTCGAGGTTTGGCTAGACACAAAACCAGGTTTCACCCATCATTTTTTCTTTTCCTGTACCAAGTTGGGAAAATGGCAGATTTTTCAGTGTTTCTGTTGTTTCGTTGTTTTCCTCTCGTAGTTGATCTCATAATGAATCTGAATAAAGGCAACAGTAGTATACCGGTGTTCGAAAGTCATAAATCGATTGAGAGCAAACAAATCCGGGTTACAAACTAAAACTGAGGGAAACACATCAAATATAAGAGGAGAACAACGACACAACAGAAATACTAGAGTGCAGCAAAAAAACATTTGATATTCGTGTTAACCCTATGTACAAATGTACAAATGTAACAATTACACTTGAGGACATAGACCACCTTATAACACTTACCTATATAGACCAAACATCTATCATGTATTAATGAGGTCAAGTTATTGTACATTGAGTTGTCAGCTGTCCTACTATGGATAAACGTTATGTAATGGTCAATTATGATTACCATCAAAGTGGAGAGGTCTATATACAATTCCAAGTATTGCTCCACCCTTTGTGTTCATTTTACTTTTATCATGACAGTTGTCAATCACACTGATATTGTATCAATATTCACTCTTAATCAAAAAGACAAAACTAGCCAGTAAATTAAAACTAGAGGCTCTCAAGAGCCTGTGTTGCTCACTTGTATTTACTGATGCTTTGCAAATCATGTAAAATGAGGTTAAAACATAATTAATAGTATTAGATATTAGATATTAGTATATACTATAATGATATCTAAGATAAAAACAAAAAACTGCTAAATTTCCGTAAAATTTCTCAGGGGCAGCAGCCAAACAACAGGTTGCGGGATTCGTCTGAAAGTTTCAGGGAAGATAAATCAAAATCTGCTAATCATTTTTGCCACCAGTCAGATTTGCTCTAAATGCTTTTAAAGATTTAAAGATATAAAAAAACTGCATTTTACCCTTTTGTTCTATTTTTAGACATGTCGGCAATGTTGGTTTGAAGGCAGGGACATCGGACACATTTTTAAAACAAGATACTCATATGATGATTATGGAGTATTGTTAAATTTTTTTCAGTAGTTTTAGAGAAGAAGATGTTTGTAAAAGATCATAAAAATTTTCGAAAATTGTTAAAATTGTCTATAAAGGGCAATAACTCCTTACGGGGTTGACTGACAATTTTGGTCATGTTGACTTATTTGTAGATCTTACTTTGCTGAGCATTATTACTGTTTAAAGTTTATCTATAATTATAACGATATTCAAGATAATAACAAAAACTGCAAACTTTGCTTACAATTATCAATTCAGGGGCAGTCATGTTGAATTATTTTTAGATCTTACTTTACTGAACATTATTGCTATTTACAGTTTATCTCTATCTATAACAATATTCAAGCTAATATGTGACGAATGCAACATTTCATTTTGATATGAAGGTTGATTAACTAACACTTGTTTAATACATGAACATACGATTCTTTATCCCCACCCCCTTTCCTCTCCCTTTTTTATAAATTCACAAGTAATCCAGGTGTACAAACCAAAGGAGCGTTTCCGTTGAATTTTCAATTTTCTAAAGTAATGGAAGCCTTTTATTTCATCCTTCCTGAGAGCATTTCCACTTTTCTTTATTAACCCGTTCTTCAACCTTTTGTTGATCCTTTCATCTAAAACGGGGAAAAAATATAGAACATTTCTTATAAAAAAATGCTTGTAAAACAAGTGAAATAAAACAAGATGCATACATTAGCATCCAGCTTTTTATATGAAATCACAATATTTATACCTACATGTTTTGTCCATTTTTCAAAAATGTCAATAATAAAACCAGGAAGGAATTTCTGAATTTATAGTATACTTTTTCTTAAACTTCAGATGAAACTATATAGATACTGGGATACAGGTATATTTTCAATTAAATAAACAACTCTTTAGAAGAAGTTTGAGAGAGAAAAAAATATTGATATAATCCCATTTTTGGTCCTTAATTTATCTTTCATCCAGATATGTCATCAGAACATACATCAACCAGTACATATGGTACATGTAACTACAAGTACTTTATAAAGAACATTACAACATCGTTTGATTTCATTTGATTTCATCAGTTTCATCTTTTCTTGAAATTAAGACATCTTATTGACAATACCATGCATACAGCTTCCATTTTGAATTTCAATTTGGAAGTAAAAGTAGGAGCAGTTATAAAGGAAATTCAAAGAAACATAATTGTTAGATTGACAATGTTAAAAAAATAATTTGCTGCAGTGGTTGAACTTTGTAAATTAATTTAAAGACCATTGCAACCCAATAGTTCAGAGAAAAAGGTCTCTCCACCCAAATTCATACGATGCTTAAGGTCCTTTTCATAAATTAAAGGAGATAATAAGCCACTGTTGGTTAAATCAAAGTCGTTTCCGGTATCAAATAGAAGCTTACTTTACGATAATTCCAAAAATATATGGTTACTCTATACTTTTGCATGAAAACTTAGAACTGGTTTCATATGAAAGGTTAATTCTCACTGCATGGTTCTAAAAATATATGGTTTTAAGTACTTTCAATGAATGGCTACTACCGGTTTATAAAAGAAGCCTTTCCGTTAATCTTTTCAATGTCATATGTATTCAACTTCATGAAAAAACTTCATTGTTTTATGATGTTAAAATATATTTTATGGCAAAAGTCAAAATCTAGAACGCCAAATTTACCATACAGAGATACTTAAATACAAGTAATTTTGATGTCCATTTGTCAACCGTCATTCATAAATTCGTTGTCATAAGACTCATTCGTAGCCTTTGGTTGATTTTAGAACCCCTCACTCTCCTTAATTTTAATGGGTGAAACAAATCAACCAAACATGTACAAACAGGCGAGAATTTTCCTTGTCTATTTTTTACTCACAAGTCCCACATCAAATTTATCAGTACATAGCTTTGGATCCATACTATCATTTTATGAAAGACAATTAATAGGGAAAATACAGGATCAAAAATGTCCAACCCTTACGCTTTACAGCAACTACAAAATAAACATGCCCCACGACAGGAACCGTTTAAAAATTGCATGTTACATTACACTTATTTTATGTTTTTTAGCCCAAAACAGGTCCAAAATTTTTTTTCGTCTCGCTACGCACGGCAATCTTTAAAAACTTGGCCCCCACTTTACAAAATCATGGATCCGCCCCTGCTGTACATCTATAAAGCTGGATATAAACTGTACAGCTGCAAAGCTGTATATAAACTGTAAGCCTATAAACTGTAAAACTGTATATAAACTGTGAATAGATATCGTATCACACAATATGCAGTGGTAGAATCAATATGCTTAGCTTATACCCAGATTTAAACATATGCAGTTACTATGCATTTTTAGAATTGCAGTTTATATACAGCTTTATAAGTTTACAGTTTATATACAACTTAATAGATGTACACTTTATATACAGCTTTACAGCTGTACAGTTTATATACAGCATTATAGATGTACATTTGATATGCATCTTTAGAACTGTACATCAAGATTACTTGTACTAAAGTAGCTGTGTAGAAATGAACCTCAATTTAAAGGTTATCAAGCAAAGACCTTAGGTATCTTCTATGTAACTTGTAAATGAGTTATGTTCCAATACAGTTCATTTTAAACATCGAAGGGGCGAAACTCCCATTAAATGTAACCGTACCATTTTAAATAAAATATATATGTTACAACATGTCGCAACTAACAGATAAGTAGAAACCTTGTGTTGATATATTGTATGGTTTTTAAGGAAAAGTGATAGGCAAACATTTTTTATTGAGTTTAGAGCGGAAGTGTCCGGGTACTTGTCTATCGCAACAACAAAAAATCACTAATTACTGATCTGAGAGTACCCGCAGTTACTGACAGCTAGTTCAAAGCCACTAACAACTAATAAAAAAAATAGTTTATTATCATACCTCTTCTATCTTTCAGTTTGTTAATTATCCAGATTGGGGCATGTGGTTTGCAACTGTTTGTATTACATAGATTAGTGGTTATTTCATGTACATGTACAAATGTATTATATGAATAAACATATAAAAATACCTTTCACACTTTTATGCAACTCTTGTTGTACGGAACTAGACTTTTTAAAAGGAGCTACCCATTTTGCTTCCATATTTGACTCCTCACATGCTTGCGTGGTATATTTTTCAACAGGTGAAATTGGTGGCGATTTACTTGTCACCAGGTTATAAGTCATAGATGAAAAAGGAACCGCCTGTTCACTAAATGGTAAAAATAAATCCATATTATCCTCTTTGTTTGTGATATCTTTTGGGCAGTGATCTGTTGAATGCTTTTCTGATCCAGCTAGTAAGGATATTTTATTGAAATTGGCGTTTTGGTCTTCATCGCTTTTGATTGGTCCTGCCATCTCAATTTTCTCCTTTCCCTCGTTTGTTCAAGTTCAACAAGAGAATCCGGATCAATCTAGCTGAAAAGACAACCACATGTAGTAAAAATACATTATGTACTCTGAATATGCATATATCTAAAATAAAAAGAGACTGGCAGAGTGACAGCAAACCGGATTTTCCTGCCGAGGTCGAACTCTGGACAGTTGAGCAAGTATGGAAACTACATTTAAGCTTGAAACAGCTCTGAATGTGGATTGTGATTAAATATTTGACACAGCACAGGTTTGTGACCCAAAATGGATTTTTTCAAAGAACTGAAATATTTGAAATTGCACATTTACCTATTACGGTCCAATAACCAAAATTTAAGTACATTGCCAGAATCGGTATATCAAAGAACTCCAAAACTTCCATTTTTTAAGAAATCAAACAAAAGTTAAATTTAGGACCTTATAACAACAATGTAGACCAATGTGATAAAGGAGCCCACAATCCAAAGTCTTTCAATACAAAATATAAATGTAATTATTTATAAATATTTCGGATCAGTATTATTGTGATGTTAAATGAATCATATATCAGTCTACTTAGATTAAACTGTAACAATCTTGAAATTTATATAATACAAAAGTCAAACCGAACATCAGTTAAGACGCTTGCACCATTCTAAAAAAATATATGTTATAAAGCTAATTACAACAGAGAGTGCAATATATACTTTAAATAAAAATAATAATGTGCGATATGAACTAGAACAGTTCTCAAACTTTAACGCTGACGACAGTTATGATTTTACAAGAACGATTGAGTCAATAAACATTCCAAATAAACAGCACTGAACGATCTAAATTTGTGAATATTTCAAATATGACAACGATAGAGTATTTACAACAGAGTCTGCGTAATTTAACATCGCAAACAAAAGACCGTTAAAATATGATAATAAATATATTATTTGTATTTAAAGCATATATTTGCACTCTCTGTTTCTCAAAATTCTTCAAACAATTTACCAAAGAAAAGCAAACAAAGACAAAAAATGTTTTCAACATTACAACAATGTCCTTTAAAAATCAATAAAACATATCTGTAATTATCTTCACAATGTTACTGAAGCCTACAAAAGACAGTTAGTGTCAGGTGGAGTTTTATTTTTAACTCGTTATAACGACTTAGCTAACGTGTTATAACGATTTAGCATATTTATCTGGTTATAACGACTTAGCATATTTATCTAGTTATAACGAATTAGCATATTTATCTAGTTATAACGACTTAGCATATTTATCTTGTTATAACAACTTAGCTAACTCGTTATAACGACTTAGCTAAATCGTTTAAACAACGTTTCATATACGATTTAGCTATCTCGTTTATTCAACTTATCTATCTCGTTTATACAACTTAATAGCTAAGTCGTTATAACAAGTTATCTAAGTTGTTAAGATATATATCGAATGATGTCAGAGTGGTTGCAAACCGGATTTTTCTGCAGAGGTAGAACCCTGAACAGTTGACCAAGTATGGACACTACATTTAAGCTTAAAACAGCTCCGCTAAATTTGGATTGTGATTGAATATTTGACACAGCATAGGTTTGTGACCCAAAATGAAATTGGTCAAAGAACTGAAATATTTGAAACTGCACATTTACCTATTATGGTCCAATAACCAAAATTTAAGTACATTGTCAGAATCAGCATATCAAAGAACTCCAAGAATTCAATTTTTGATGAAATCAAACAAAAGTTAAATTAAGGACCTTATAACCACAATGTAGACCAATTTGATAAATGAGCCCACAATCCAAAATCTTTTAATACATGGTTAGATTCTGCATTTCAAGGAACCTCATAAATTCATTTTTTTGTGAATCAAACAAAGTTTAATATTGGACCCTGATTTGGAACACTTGAAAACTCGGCCAAAAATATAATATTTAAATACAACTAAATGACAAAATTTATTCTTTTATTTGGGAAAACAAACCTGACAAGATAAAAAGAGAAATATTATGTTCTGTACACAAATTAGGAGGGCTGAAAATGATAGATATTGACAAATATATAAAAGGATTGAAACTAACTTGGATTAGAAGGTTGTTATAAAACAACCCAAAACTAAATAAGCCGTAAAAAAATCAGTATTGAAAACCTAGTTTATGTATGCCCAACAAAAAGATGTAAAAATCCTTTTTGGGAAGAAGTTTTAAAAGCTTGGACAGATTTACAAAATAAATTCATACCAAAAAATGAAGACGAGTTTGTATCAGATTCGCTCTGGAATAATAAAAACATAAAAATAGGAAGAACATCTATTTTCTATAAAGACTGGATAGATAAAGGGATCTTTTTGATAAATGATTTATAAAACAATGAGGGAAAACTAATGACTTTTCAACAATTCCAAAACATTTATAAAATTAAGTGAAACTTTCTTACTTATAATGGGATCATTTCATCAATAAAATCAGTGAAAGAACTATATATCCATAAAAAAATCGTTGTAAAACACAAGGACCAATAATGCCGAATAATATAAGAATATTTTCTTTATCAATAAAAGGCTCGAAAGATATGTATACTGTTTTATTTGAAAAAAGCAGTACTAAACTTAGATGTGAAGAAAAATGGTCATTAACTCTCAACAAAAATTTTAATTGGAAAACTGTGCATAATATGTCTTTTTACTCTACAAAAAGCTCAAAACTCAAATGGTTCCAATATAGAATAATACACAGAATATTGGGCACAAATAAATTTGTATTTAAAATAAAAATGAAACAAAGCCATACATGTACTTTAAGCAATGAAGAAACCGAAGATATTGAACACATATTTTGGACATGCCATAAAATAGCAGATCTGTGGATAAGACTCATGGACTGGATTTATAACCAAACACAGATAATTATTTCAATTAACATGGATATAATTTTATTTGGAAACTTAGGAAAAGAGAAAATAATAAAATAAAAATTCTAATAATACTTTTATCAAAATTCTTCATCTATAGAACAAAACTGTGTGAAAATCAAGTAAATTTGGCAGGGCTGAAAACTATCTAAAAGAAAATCTAATACTAGAAAAGAATATATTTTTTTAAAACAAAGCCTATTCACATTGCCAACCTCTACTGGGACCCCTGGCTCCCATTACTAGAATAATGTACATTTTGTACATTTAAAAAACTTAGCATTGCGCTATGTAATGTTATTGTGTATATTGTTTTAGCTTTCTTCACACCACCATATATAAGTTTTATATAATATACTGTTATATGTTGTTCATTGTTTTTTGTTCTTGTTTTGTGCCTTAAAATAGCATGTACATTGTTTAATATCTGTTTTGTGTTTGTATGAATTATTTACAATGGAAAACCAACGTTACCAAATTTGTTTAATGTTGTATCCTAAGAAAAAAACACTGCTGCCAATTTCCAAATATTAAGGATTTTTTTTGTTTTCCTTTTTATCTTTTAGTTTTAGTTTTTTTGTTTTTGTTTTGCATTTTTTTTTTTATTTCTTTATTATTTTCTCTTCTCTTCCCACTTTCTCTTTAAAATAAATTCTCTCTTTATTGATCAATATTGAAATAATGGATACGCAAAAATATATTGCATATATGTTATAATTTTGAATACTAACAATTACTAACAAATTTTCTAAATATACAATCTAAGGTTTAACGAGGCCGGGATAAGGTACCTGTACTTTCTGTATCAAACTAATAAATGTAAAAAAAAAATCAATAAAGTATATAATACCTAAAAAAAAATTAAAAAAAAATTAACCAAAATTTAAGTACATTGTCAGAATCAGCATATCAAATAATCAATTTTTGATTAAATCAAACAAAAGTTAAATTAAGGACCTTGTTAACCACAATGTAGACCAATTTGATAAAGCCCACAATCCAAAATCTTTTAATACATGGTTAGATTCTGCATTTCACGGAACAACAAAAAATTCATTTTTTGTGAATCAAACAAAGTTTAATATTGGACCCTGATTTGGAACACTTGAAAACTCGACCAAAAATATAATATTAAATACAGCTTTAGATTCAGCATTTAAAAGAACCCTATATGTATTTAATTTAAGTTGAAATTTTATATATATCTTTTCTGTGTAATACCGCAGTCCCACAAGGCCACGATCGCGCAACGATCTGTAAAAAATGCAAATTTTGATGATCGTAGTACGATTGTGTAGATCGCAGTAAGGTCGTATCACGGTCGTGGTGAGGTCTTCAAGATCGTGATGAGCGTGGCCAACTTTGAACATGTTCAAAACAATCGTGGTGTGGTCGTGGCGAAATCAGGTCGTAGTAGAAGCGTAGTGAGAGCGCACTCAGATCGTAGTAAGATCGCAAAGGTCGCTGTACTATCGTTGCGAGAGCGTAGCGAAAGCGTGATTCTATTCGGAGATGCTGCGCTACGATCTCACAGCGACGTTATTACGAACTAACTACGACCATCACGTTCTCACCGCGACCCAACTACGCTTCCACAACGACAATACCACGTTTTTCATGACCATAGTACGATTCTACCACGCCCTTGTCGTCCTCATCACGCTCTTCTTACGACCTGACAACGTTCATACTACGACCATCATTCTCATTGTCATTTTCACATGAAATATATTAAATCTGTCCAGGTTTGGGTTTTTTTTTTTTTGTATGTAATTTGGACTTCTTGTCCATTTTCTCTAACGGCTCAACCATGCTTCTCGTTTTTATATAGATTAGACCGGTGGTTTTCCCGTTTGAATGGTTTTCCACTAGTAAATTTTAGGGCCCTTTATGGCTTGCAGTTCGGTGTGAACCAAGGCTCCGTGTTGGAGGTCTTACTTTGGCCTATAATGGTTTACATTTATAAGTTTTTACTTGGATGGAGAGTCTTCCTATATCTATTGACACATCTGTGTCATCTCTGCTATCGTTCACTGAAATATCGTCATTTGAGCTTTGTGGACCAGCAGTAGGTTGTAATTTAGGTTGGATTGGTCGGTCTGACATATCTGCTTTATCATGATTAGTTACTATCAGAGCTCTCTCTGTCTCTAAATCTAAATCAACCCCTACCACGTGTTCTAGTAGATTTTGGTGGCAAGACTGTATTGTTTCTGAGAAATCTACGTATTAATCAGAAATACTAGTAGACGGAATGGAACTGTATTGATATGGAACACGATGTTGACGTTATTGCTAAGAACGTAGTAAGATCGCGGTATGAACGTAGTATAATCGTAGTAAGAACGTGCTATAATCATAGTAGAAGCGTGGTAAGCGTGGTAAGATCGTGTTGCAATCGGATAACTCGTGGTATGGTCGTAGTGAGAACGTAATGAGCGTAGAGAGATCTTGATATGCGTAGTGAGGTCGCAGAACAAGCGCGGTGACAACGTGGTATAATCGTAGCGGGATCGTTGTAAAAGCATAATGAGGACGTAGTAGCATCAGCAACGAAAATTTATATTTTCATGCCGCTCATACGATCTGAATTTATTTTAGATCGCGGAGAGCGTGGTGCGATCGTGGTCTAGTGGGACTGGGGCTTTAAGGGAAATAACTCAAACTGGATAAATAAATACTCTAAAGATAACGGTAAAACTAAAGATAACGGTAAAATTGATCATTACGGCAAGATATTATTGAATTTATGTAAAAGTACTCAATTGTTCTTTGTAAATGGTCGTTTTGGTGAAAGGGTGTAGGTCAAACTACATGTAACAATTCTTTAATTGACTATGTAATTATAACTCCTGAATTATTTAGGGCTATTGTAGACTTTGATATATTATCATATGATCCTATTCATAGTGATGTGCATAAACCTGTATGTTTAAAATTATGTTGAAATATTAGATCTGACTGTGTTCAGTGTGGTGTTACTGGTAGTTCTAGATCTGACTGTGCTCAGTGTGCTGATACTACTGGTAGATCTGAGTGTGGAGAAAAAAGTGATAATGAATCACACATCAAACCTAAATGGTATAGAGACCGGGCTGCAGTATTCCAAGAAAACCTAGATGTTAACAAGATAGATGAACTTTTAGTTAGACTGGCAGACATTGATCACAAAAATACAAACATTGTAACAATTAATGATATAGGTGAAAATTGTAATAGTATCATTAAGAATTCTGCTGAATATGCTGATATGCTGATTAAAACTACTAGCAATGTCAAGAAACATGGTTGTAAAAAATATAATCATTGTAAAAAATATTTTAACAGTGAATGTTATACAAAACGCAAAGCTTATTGTAAAGCAAAAAAAAATACCATTATAGAGTACGTGCTGTTGTTGATCACAATGATTTGGTACGTAAAAGCAAGGAATATAAGAATATACTGAAAAAACAATTTTGTGAATTTCAAAAGTCGTTTATAGGTAAACTCAGAGGTCTGCGTACCTCAGATCCTAAATCATATTGGTCACTACTAAATAAAGGTTGTGAAAAAGGTAAAGCTACCCAGCAAACAGTAGCTATGAATGTATTTTTTTATCATTTTAAAAATTTAAACAATGATGTAAATGGTATTGATATTGTTTTACCAGATAATGTTACAGAATAAAATACTGTTATTAATGAGCATACAAGTGAAAAAGATGTTGTAGATGCTATAAAAACATTAAAGAATGATAACGCTTGTAGTAATGATATGATACTAAATGAATTTTTGAAACATGGAGCTGTCAAATTATTGCCTGTTTATGTCAAGATTTTTAATATTATATTTGAAAGTGGTATTGTACCAGATTCTTGGTGTCAAGGTTTTATATGTCCAATATACAAAAACAAAGGTGACCCCGCAAGTGCGGACAATTATAGAGGTATCACTACACTTAGTTGTTATGGCAAACTATTTACGTATATTCTTAATAACAGATTATTCAATTACCTTGAATGTTTGGGTTTATTATGTGAAGAGCAAGCCGATTTTCGGAAAGGCTATGGTACTGTTGACCATATTTTTAACTTTTAATGCCTTATTGATATGCATTTATTTAGAAGGAAAAAACTGTACTGTGCTTTTGTAGACAATCGAAAAGCTTTTGATTCTGTAAACAGGGTATTATTATGGCAAAAACTGTTACGTAATGGTATTGACGGTTGTTACTGTCCAAAACTTGTATAAAAATCCTAAGTCTTGTGTTAGATCTGGTAGCAACTTTTCAGAACTTTTTGCCTCCAATGTAGGAGTTCGACAAGGTGAGAATCTCTCACCTTTATTGTTCTCAATTTTTCTAAATGATTTGACAGATTTTTTGTCACATGCTTATAATGGTCTCTCTTATATATGTAATATGCCTCATTTATTATTTGATAATGATGATATTGAAGTTTTCTTTAAATTGTATTTGTTTATAGTATATGCTGATGATACTGTTATATTTGCTGAGTCTGCTTCTGAATTACAATCTGCATTAAATGCCATGTATTTGTATTGTGAAACATGGAAGCTTAGTCTTAATGTAGCCAAAACCAATATTGTGATATTTTCAAAAAACAGACAATGTGAAAACACTCAATTTTTCTATAACAATGAACCAATAGCTGTGTGAGATGATTTTCTATATTTGGGTACATTTTTTTCTATAAAAGGTACTTTTCACAAAAATAAGGTTAGACTTGTACAACAAGCTAGAAAAGCTATGTTCTATGTTTTATGTAAAGCGAGAAAGCTTAGTTTGCCAATAGATATTTTGTTACAATTATTTGATGGAATGGTGGCACCTATTTTGTTATATGGTGCAGAAGTATGGGGTTATGAAAATAATGACATTATTGAGTCTTTGCATTTAGAATTTTGCAAGTATATATTGAAGGTTAAAAAATGTCCGCCAAACTATATTGTATATGGCGAACTTGGTAGAACACCCATGTCTATATGTATTAAAGCTAGAATGGTTGGTTTTTGGCAGCGAATTTTAAATGGCAAAAAAGAGAAAATATCTCGAACATTGTATGATATGTTGCATAAACTGAAAGAAGGTGATGTGTACCATTCTAAATGGTTATTATATATAAAAGATATTTCAATTGAATGTGGTTATGGAAATTATTGGTATGACCAATCTGTATTAAAAAATATAAGCATGTCTAAACATGTAAAGCAAGTTCTTCATGAAAAAATTGTAGAAGGTTGGAAATTACAAGTATATGACTCACTGAAGTGTATCAATTACCGTATTTATAAACCTGATTTTAACTTTGAGAATTACCTTACTGTACTTCCACCTGACCTTATGTATAATCTTATTAAATTTAGATGCGATAGCCATAAATTGCCAATTGAAGCTGGTAGATTTTTTAGTATCAATAGAGCTGAAAGAATTTGTGATCTTTGTAATAAGCAAGAACTGGGTGATGAATTTCATTATAATCAGATATATTTAATTGCAACTTTTTTACTCAAGAAAGACTCAAGTTTATACCTGATCATATATATAAAAACAAAAATACTGTAAGCCTGTCAAATTTAATGAATAGTCAAGATAAGTATGTACTTGTTGGGTTGGCAAAATTTTGCAAAATTGTTATGTCTGTATTTCAATGATAATATATGGATATTACTCTTTCATCTGCATACACCTACATCATATGTATATATGTTAGTTCATGCATTACTATTGTTTGTTAAATTTATTGTACTATTATGCCTCATGTGAGGCCTTTAGTGAAATAAAAAGTTTCAAAGTTTCAAAGTTTCAAGATTATAATCAATAAACCAGTGATGACTAAGTTCTATAAATTAGATATGATGTAATTTTTCAAATTCTGATCAATAATATAATAACAGCAACCAGTGACGACTAAGTTCTCCAAAATCAGATATGATTTAACACTCAAACATTGGTAAAATCAGCATATATAAAAGAACCAAAATATTACATTGTTGATTAAACAAAAGTTTAATTTAGGACCCTTTGTACCTCGACATGGTATTATATACTAGTAATTGATAATGAAAATAAATACGATTTAGATTCAGCATTTCAAAGAACCCTTTATACAATTCAATTTATGTTGAAATCAAACACAGGTTAATTTTGGGTATCACCAGCCCAGTAGTCAGCACTTCGGTGTTGACATGAATATCAATTATATGGTCATTTTTATAAATGTTCTGTTTACAAAACTTTTGAATTTTTGGAAAAACTAAGGATTTTCTCACCCCAGGAGTAGATTACCTTAGCCGTATTTGGCACAACTTTTGGGAATTTTGGGTCCTCAATGCTCTTCAACTTTGTATTTGTTTGGCTTTTTAACTATTTTGATCTGAGCGTCACTGATGAGTCTTATGTAGACGAAACGCGCGTCAGGCGTATACAATTATAATCCTGGTACTTTTGATAACTATTTACACCACTGGGTCGATGCCACTGCTGGTGGACGTTTCGTCCTCGAGGGTATCACCAGCCCAGTAGTCAGCACTTCGGTGTTGACATGAATATCAATTATATGGTCATTTTTATAAATTTTCTGTTTACAAAACTTTTGATTTTTTCGAAAAACTAAGGATTTTCTTACCCCAGGAGTAGATTACCTTAGCCGTATTTGGCACAACTTTTGGGAATTTTGGGTCCTCAATGCTCTTCAACTTTGTATTTGTTTGGCTTTTTAACTATTTTGATCTGAGCGTCACTGATGAGTCTTATGTAGACGAAACGCGTGTCTGGCGTATAAAATTATAATCCTGGTACTTTTGATAACTATTGGACCCCAATTTAGACCAAATTGAATACTGGGTACAAAATCGGAAATCTAAATATATGTTTATTAATAGAAGCTTATTAAATTTCTGAGGATTCACTCAATCACTGAATCAGTTTTCCAATTTTGCCATTTCTCTAAAATCCTTGAAAATGCCTTATGCATTGTATTTTGTGCAAAACGTCCATTTCTATTTCAATTGATGTTAAAAGCTCTTTTTTTTTGCTAAATTATTCCAATGGTCAGGAAATAGCATCCTCTTAAATTTTATTACATGGAATTTCTCATATTAGATGTCTTATCAGCCAGAGGTTCAGCATCTGCCTATATTCACCTTTTTCATTCTGCCAGACTTTTCAAGATCAAATGTGTCCATATATGAAATTTATCTATTATTCACAGTCTTTCAAATAAAACCCCAATGATTATATATAGAGAATAATACATGGCAAAATCCGTATCATGTACCGTATCATCCCAAGATACCAATATCATCCCGAGGGTCTTTAGGCCCAAGGGATGATATTGGTCGAGGGTGATACGGCATGTGATACGGATTTTGCCATGTTTTATACGCTTTATCGTATATTTTAACAGGAGAGTATATATATGAACTGCTTTCTGATCCCTAGCACCTGTGTTTCTTTCAGTTCTACTTTTGTCTTGTTTTAAAAGATTTAAAATAACTGCTCAATTACTCATCCGAAGCACCGGGGGTAACCTTACAATTTGCGTGCTGTTTTTTTAAACATTTTGTTTATAAAAAAAATTGTGTTTGTTTTGTATGGTATTTTATTTAGTTCTTTTTTATAGTTGCATTTCGTGTGGCAGAAAATGGGTCATTCCAGTTAATTTCTTACAGGTGGGGATGAATTACTGGGGAGATTTTTTTTCATACCTATCAGAAGAAAACATCATGAAAAACTAGCTATTAGATCTATAAATTAAGACCTATCAGATGTAGAGTTTCTGTTCATATTGGGTGGATGGGCTTTCATGGGAAAAAATGACCAATCAGAATTTTTTACTGCAAGGATTGTACCCATCAGAATTTTAAATACAATACCAGATAATGCATGATACGAAACTGTCTACATTCCAAAGCACCCCTAAGATCTGAAACAGGTATTTTTTGTAACCCCTAAGATGTAATTATTTTTAATTATTTACTGCTGCAAGACCCTCCGAAATTTTCGCGTATAAGTGTACGTGTCAGATGAAAAAACCAAAAATTGCACCCCTAAGATGTCTAAATTGTACACCCCTTAGAAAAGATTATCCATCCCCCTTTATCAGATATTAACTGGAATGGCTGGGTCATCCCACACATTTTTTAAACAAGATACGCCAATGATGATAGTGGCCAAGTTTGGTTAAAAAAAGTAGTTTCTGAGGAGAAAAATTTTGTAAAATATAACAAAAATTTACGAAAACTTGGTAAAAAATGACTATAAAGGGCAATAACTCTTAAAAGGGGTCAACTGACCATTTTGGTCATGCTGACTTAATTCTGGATCTTACTTTGCTGCACATTAATGCTGTTCACAGTTTATCTCTATCTATAATAGTATTCAAGATAATAACCAAAAACAGCAAAATTTCCGTAAAATTACCAATTCAGGGGCAGCAACCCAACAACCAGTTGTCCGATTCATCTGAAAATTTTAGGGCCGATAGATCTTCACTTGATAAACAATTTCACCCCAATCAGATTTGCTCTAGATGCTTTGGTTTCAGAGTTATAAGCAAAAATCTACAATTTACCTCATGTTCTATTTTTAGCCATGGCGGCCATTTTGGTTGGTTGGCGGGGTCACGCCACACAATTTTTATACTAGATACCCAAATAATGATTGTGGCCAAGTTTAGTTCAATTTGGCCCGGTAGTTTCAGAGGAGAAGATTTTTGTAAAAGTTAACGACGACAGACGACGACGGACGCCGGACGCCAAGTGATGAGAAAATCAGCAATTTTTCCATTTGGAAAGGGTCATTACTCTACATTTAGTGACAACCCTAAATTCAAACTTGATCTGTATTTTGTGGTATTAAGCATTGTTTACACGTTTCATAGAATTTGATTGAGGCGAACTAAAGTTAGAGACCGGAAGACGAAAAATTAAGAAATAATTCATGGCAGCCGTAGATTTGTTTTCATTTAACCATTGGTTGGGAATTTATATTCAATTATTTTACCCTGAGCGTTAGCGAGAGTATTATTTACTTGCAATATATAATTCGGCCTCATTAAATCCGTATTCATATAAACTTCAATTGAACCCCTTAGCTAGTGATGAATAACACGTGAATTGTTTGTGTTTAGTTTTTTAACAGTTTAAAGGAAAATAATTTCAAAATTGAAATGAAACAATTGTAAATCATTTAATTGACTTATTCGATCCACAAAAACTCGTTTTTATACAGATTAATACGATGATTAACTAATACTTTTAATCATAATATAAAATTAAACAGACATAGAAAAATCCAATTACACGAGTTCGCTTTATCTATTTATATCTTTATTTATGTTTATATCACTTATATGGTCATCGGAAGTATTCGGAAGCTAACTCGATAATTAATTAGATGGCGTCTATACTAAAATACACACGAAACGAAGCTGCATGTTCTAGACCCTATGTCATGCAAATTGCTTATTTTAGACTTTTTATGATTTAGATATATGTTTTACATTGTTATTAATCAAATACTAGAATTTGAATCATATCGATGACCATGAATTTGACAGGTAGCATTGCTAGTGCCCCTTTAATATGTTTACACTGTATTTAAAAGAATGTATATGTAGAATATAATTAATACTTTAATAATTTTGTACATTTTACTGAGCTTTTTCCCTGGAAATTCAGTAACTAATAACAGGGAAAATCGGGATAACGCTGTAATCCGAGTAATTTGTTGAAACAGCAGATATGTAATAAAAGGTATTTACTTTGGGAAAAAAATCCATACCTTTCTATAGCCTATGTACATTTAACAAAAACAGTTCGGGATATGGCCCCCTTTTTCTTTTGGTGCTCACTTTGTCTCGA
This sequence comes from Mytilus edulis, assembly GCF_963676685.1. Classification (NCBI taxonomy): domain Eukaryota; kingdom Metazoa; phylum Mollusca; class Bivalvia; order Mytilida; family Mytilidae; genus Mytilus; species Mytilus edulis. The sequence goes on along the minus strand of NC_092350.1, from coordinate 24,050,267 downwards.
GTGTGAACCATATGGTTTTATCCTAAAAAAAAATATCCTTATTCCCAAATTGATAAAAAAAAAAAAAGTCTGTTCAAGCAGAGCTATAGGACAAAAAAATGTATTCTGAATCCAGAACTAGGGTTAAATTTTGAACGAAATAATTTTATTAATAGATTTGAAAAACTAAATCAATTTGTTCACGCTTTGGGCGTGGAAAAAATCTGACTCAAAGGAAAAACATTAAGCCCTTGAAAAAATGGTTGCTCTCTAATGCTTACGAAAATTAAAAAACTTAACAGCATGTGCACTCTTTATACATATATCTAGGTTTTACTCCTTCCTCCATTGGGCACCTAACCATATGTACATGCCCAGCTTGGTTGTTCTCTATATGCAGCACTGTTACTACCTCCATCATTCGATATATATATGATATATATTTGATATTCATGCACATATTTGCAGTGAATGGTAGCGAACATGATTTTGCATTGTTTTGGGCGCACGAACCCGTATTCTCCATTCCTCGAGCTCCATTCAGTCTCCCACATTCGTCAAATCTTTCTGATAAACTTTCAACACTAAAAATAGTTTCCACCATTTTGTTTTATATTGTCTGCAATATTTTAATGTGTAAAGGCTATATTTATTATCCATACAACCCTGAGATACAACCAGTACAAACTCTACTCGTTTTGTAATTCAAAAAAAAGGCAGAGATAGTTTCAAATTCCCAAGTGTGTAAAATGTAAATGACTAAAATGTGATTAGCACAATATATATTAGATCATATTACCTTGAGACTAACTGTTCTTGAAGTTAATCTTGCAACCATGTAAAAAAATTTCCACCTACACCATGAACAATATATATATAGATATAATTCGTCTATAACAAACACGGAAGTATTTGTTGTCTCACGGTAATCTATACAATACAAAGTGATCAACGGCCCGTAATGAACTTACGATCACTTACTGATAAATCAACACGTACTTTACGATAATATGATTTGAAAATTCACAAATATATAAAAATTTAATTATATATCTTAATAATTGTCATTTATCATTCTTCCCTACCGCTGTAATATCAGCTTCCTCAACATATCCGTAAAACTCGTATACAGTTAGCAAGTGCAAGTGAGGAGACATAATCAAGTGAACAGGACTTATCAACAAATTCTCCCAACATATTGCCTTGTATTGTAATGGTGATAAGTCACCAAATATATTCTTTTAATAAAACAAATTACACTTGCAGTACTTATTTTACAATTGACCATTTTTTCCCCCTAAAATTACTTTACATTCTGAAACGAGATGTTGATAAAACGGTGTCGACGGCAGTCTTGATAAGTTCTCCCGGGACTACTTTTTTGAGTACTGAACTATTTGACCTGATTTGAACTATTGATCTGACCTGTATCGAGATCAATCTGTCGATACAAATGTCAACAATGCGGGGGTGGCAGTTTAAATTATTAAAAAAAAACGTATAGTGAATATCAAATTCACTGTAAAATTAATAATAAAAATTGATTAATTAAATGCACACTCTAGATTGAACGTTTCATTTTACTGAATAAAAAAATGGCAAAAAAAAATCTACAGCAATACAACAACCCCTTTCTGACAATTCTAAGGTCTTATTTTCGTCTGCTAAAACAAAACAAAACAAACATACAAAATAGCTACTGACAAAAATGATGCTTTTGAAGACTGGACCAATCAACCAGACAAATTTTTACATCAATTCGGGGGACATTCAGCACATGAAAGTCAAAGTCAAACTGATGATGATGCAATATGGGAATCAGAAGAAGACACAAATGAACTCTTAAGTGAAATGGATAGCCCATGTTGTAATTATTGGGACTTTTCAAAACCTAGATCAATAGCGCGGTATAAAAATCTCCCGGTAAACATCCAATCCAATCAAATTACACAAAAACAACAAGATGATAATGTAAACTCAGAAAAAAAATTTGAAGATATCGCAGCAAAAAATGTAAACAAAAAACAAGCAACCACTACATCAACAGACCATGTAACAGACGTTGAATTAGAATCATTCTTAAAAGAACAAGAAAGCAAAAATACCTGCAGAAAAACCCAATCTGATCTCAACATCTTTCAATCATATTTGAAAACTAAACATAATGATACCGGAAAAATTGATGAAATCCCCCCACATAAATTGGACCGCTTTTTAGGTTTCTTTTTTATCAGTGCCACAAAAGAAAGACAAACCAATGGCACTATGGAGTACGAACCAACATCGTTGAAATCCATCCAACAAAGTATCAGTCGGTATCTAAAAGACAGCAACTACCAATGCAACATCATGACGGATGATGAATTTTTATAAAAGCAGACAAACATTAAGTGCAAAATATAAAAAATTGAAGTCTCTTGGATTGGGAAATAAACCAAATGCTGCTGACCCATTAACAGACGATGACATTGATAAGTTCTACTCTGAAAATTTAATGGGTGCAACAAGTCCGCGCTCTCTAATGAATACAATATATATAAATAACAACTAGCACTTTGGTCTACGGGGGGTTACAGAACATTACAATTTATGTTGGGGTTACATAACATTAAAGGTGGTCACAAATGGAGATGAATATCTCCATGCAATATTGTCGCGAACGAAAAATAAAAACAAGGCAGAGTGACAATCTTTCCAATTTACGGAAGACAGGACCCATTGCAATGGAGAATACAAATGACCACTCTAGTATTCGCATACAAACTTTATAGACAGAAAAGACCAGAAACAATGAAAAAAGATGATTCTCCATTTTATATACAAGCCACAACATTCCAAGACGATAATTATGGCTTAAAATTACTGTGGTACAAAGGTCAAAGGCTCGGTACAAAATCAATTTCAAAAATAATAAAAAGTATGGCAACTGAAGCACTGCCTAATAATGACAAGAGGCTCACAGGTCACAGTGCAAGGAAAGGGTCTATACAAAAACAAAAAAATGCAGGAGTTCAGGACACTGAAATTGTTCAAAGGACAGGACATAAAAATGTGAACAGTCTCTTATCATATTCAAAAACTAGCTTAGAGCAGCAGAAAAAGACTTCAATCATTGATGAAATCAACAAATAATCCAAAAATATCAAACAGTGAAACACATACTATTACTAAACCTGTCGAAACAATAACACAGTCTCAGTCAGCAGAAGTTATTAGTAACAGTGACAGTAATCAGTCGATCTATCATGGGAATTTCAATTTTCCTAACGTGCATCCAGCAATGAGTGGTCTTTTTACAAATGCAACCTTTCATGGTGGAAATTTTAACTTTACTTTTAACAATGGAACATCATCAGATCAGGAACTCTCTAATAAGAACAACTTGAACAAAGTGAACAAACGAAAACGTACTTGTATTATTGACAGTGATAGTGATAGTGATAACTAAAACCGAAATCATTCATGGACATTGGATTTTACTTTATTCTATATTTCATTTATGCATCAGTATAAAAACTGATAATTTAAAATACTTTGTTCAAATCTGAAATTAAAGTGATATCAATACATTAATTTAATGTTCACCTTACTTGGTTTTCTATGATTATCAAATAGCATGTATAAGTTGTAAGGTTTTCTATTGATACATGTATAAATATCAGTTCAAGTTACAATGTGAAAACTGGTATCGGGACCGTTCGCCCTAATAACATGTTCGCCCTGGGTACGTTCGCCCTGAGATCGTTCGCCCAGAGAGTCCTTTCGCCCTATTAAAAAATATTGATATTCAGGGCATTGAAGTTGAAAAAACTTATTCAGATATTTCTACGGTATATTTTCTTGAAATTTATGGAAACAGGGAAATATTTAAAAGTTTATGGCTTGTTTAGGATCGTTAATTGTTCAATGACAAAATAATCAAGATCACTGATTATTGTGATACTTGTCTTTTGATGGATTATTAATAAAAATCAAACGTTTTGTTTTGATAAAACATTCAGCTTGAAATTAATAAACACAATGATGTACGAACTGTTAATCATGAAACGGATTTACAAGTTCATTATTAAACTCGGAGACTAGTCTCAGTTATACTGCATACATTCATGATTGACTGAATACAATTATTTTGTTAACAAATATCAATGAAGAGAAATACATTGTATACCAGCATTCTACTCTGTAAATCAAGAGGAAAATGATAAAATGATTGCGGCAATATAAATATTCTGTCAATTTGTTAACAAACTTTAACATATTTTGTTCAAATACTTAAAATTATGGGACTTGACAACAAATAGTAAAAAAATGAAAATCTGGGCGAATGGAACCTGGACGAACACGTAGTATGGCGAACGTGAATCAGGGCGAACTTATTTTTAATTATTTACTGCTGCAAGACCCTCAGAAATTTTGCGTATAAGTGTACGTGTCAGATGAAAAAACCCAAAATTTCACCCCTAAGATGTCTAAATGTTACACCCCTCAGAAAAGACCATCCACCCCCCTTTAGCAGATATTAACTGGAATGGCTGGGTCATCCCACACATTTTTTAAACTAAATACGCCAATGATGATAGTGGCCAAGTTTTGTTAAAGGAGTAGGTTCAGTAAGACCCCTTTTTAGTCCCAAAATATAGCAGTTTTACAAAATTGTGAAAATGTAATCTTTAAGCTATATTTTGGAAAGTACAATGCTTCTGCTACATAAATATGAGCTGTTTTTAACAATGCAATGAACAAATACCGCATCTAGTCATGCTAAATTTCTGAAATCTTCAAAATTTTAGCATTTTGGTTAATTTTCAGACGGTTTCCGTCTAAAATGAAAGTGGCCGCATTCGTGTTCATTCATAATGTTGAAATGTAAGTTGTATTTGATGATAATACAAAACATATATAAAGGTTGAGCTAATTTTACCCTGAGCGTTAGTGTGAGTATTATTCACTTGCAATATATAATTCGGCCTCATTAAATCCGTATTCATGTGAACTTCAATTGAACCCCTTAGCTAGTGATGAATAACACGTGAATTGTTTGTGTTTAGTTATTTAACAGTTTAAAGGAAAATAATTTCAACATTGAAGTGAAACAATGGTAAGTCATTTAATTGACTTATTCGATCCGCAAAAACTCGTTTTTATACAGATTAATACGATGATTAACTAATACTTTTAATCTATACTATAAAATTAAACAGATATAGAAAAATCCAATTACACGAGTTCGCTTTATCTATTTATATCTTTATTTATGTTTATATCACTTATATTGTCATCGGAAGTATTCGGAGGCCAACTCGATAATTAATTAGATGGCGTCTAGACTAAAATACACACGAAACGAAGCTGCATATTGTAGACCCTATGTCATGCAAATTTCTTATTTTAGACTTTTTATGATTTGGATAAATGTTTTACATTGTTATTAATCAAATACTAGTACTAGAATTTGAATCATATAGATGATCATGAATTTGACAGGTAGCATTGCTAGTGCCCCTTTAATATGTTTACACTGTATTTAAAAGAATGTATATGTTATATATAGTTAATACTTTAATAATTTAGTATATTTTACTGAGCTTTTTCCCTGGAAATTCAGTAACTAATAACTGGAATACTCGGGCTAACGCTGTAATCCGAGTAATTTGTTGAAACAGCAGATATGTAATAAACGTATTTACTTGGGAAAAAAATCCGTACCTTTCTATAGCCTATGTTCATTTAACAAAAACAGTTTGGGATATGGCCCCCATTTTCTTTTGGTGCTCACTTTGTCTCGAGTGTGAACCATATGGTTTTATCCTAAAAAAGATTATCCTTATTCCGAAATTGATAAAAAAAAAAATCTGTTCAAGCAGAGCTATAGGACAAAAAAATGTATTCTGAATCCAGAATTAGGGTTAAATTTTGAACGAAATAATTTATTAATAGATTTGAAAAATTAAATCAATTTGTTCACGCTTTGGGCGTGGAAAAAATCTGACTCAAAGGAAAAACATTAAGCCCTTGAAAAAAATGGTTGCTCTCTAATGCTTACGAAAATTAAAAACTAACAGCATGTGCACTCTTTATACATATATCTAGGTTTTACTCCTTCCTCCATTGGGCACCTAACCCTAACCATATGTACATGCTCAGCTTGGTTGTTCTCTATATGCAGCACTGTTACTACCTCCATCATTCGATATATATATATATGATATATATTTGATATTCATGCACATATTTGCAGTGAATGGTATCGAACATGATTTTGCATTGTTTTTGGGCGCACGAACCCGTATTCTCCATTCAGTCTCCAACATTCGTCAAATCTTTCTGATAAACTTTCAACACTAAAAATAGTTTCCACCATTTTGTTTTATATTGTCTGCAATATTTTAATGTGTACAGGCTATATTTATTATCCATACAACCCTGCGATACAACCAGTACAAACTCTTCTCGTTTTGTAATTTAAAAAAAGGCAGAGATAGTTTCAAATTCCCAAGTGTGTAAAACGTAAATGACTATAATGTGATAAGCACAATATATATTAGATCAAATTACCTTGTGACTAACTGTTCTTGAAGTTAATCTTGCAACCATGTAAAAAATGTCCACCTACACCATGAACAATATAGATAAATTAAACTCGTCTATAACAAACACGGAAGTATTTGTTGTCTCACGGTAATCTGTACAATACAAAGTGATCAACGGCCCATAATGAACTTACGATCACTTACTGATAAATCAACACGTACTTTACGATAATATGATTTGAAAATTCACAAATATATAAAAATTTAATTATATATCTTAATAAATGTCATTTATCATTCTTCCCTACCGCTATATCAGCTTCCTCAACATATCCGTAAAACTCGTATACAGTTAGCAAGTGCAAGTGAGGAGACATTATCAAGTGAACAGGACTTATCAACAAATTCTCCCAACATATTGCCTTGTATTGTAATGGTGATAAGTCACCAAATATATTCTTTTAATAAAACAAATTACACTTGCAGTACTTATTTTACAATTGACCATTTTTTCCCCTAAAATTACTTTACATTCTGAAACGAGATGTTGATAAAACGGTGTCGACGGCAGTCTTGATAAGTTCTGCCGGGACTACTTTTTCAGAACTGAACTATTTGACCTGATTTGAACTATTGATCTGACCTGTATCGAGATCAATCTATCGATACAAATGTCAACAATGCGGGGGTGGCAGTGTAAATTATTAAAAAAACGTATAGTGAATATCAAATTCACAGTAAAATTAATAATAAAAATTGATTAATTAAATGCACATGTTATATACACTCTAGATTGAACGTTTCATTTTACTGAATAAAAAAATGGCAAAAAAATATCTACAGTATTACAACAACCCCTTTCTGACAAGTCTAAGGTCGTATTTTCGTCTGCTAAAACAAAACAAAACAAACATACAAAATGGCTACTGACAAAAATGATGCTTTTGAAGACTGAACCAATCAAACAGACATTTTTTACATCAATTCGGGAGAAATTCAGCACATTAAAGTCAAAGTCAAACTGATGATGATGCAATATGGGAATCAGAAGAAGACACAAATGAACTCTTAAGTGAAATGGATAGCCCATGTTGTAATTATTGGGACTTTTCAAAACCTAAATCAATTGAGCGGTATAAAAATCTCCCGGTAAACATCCAATCCATTCAAATTACACAAAAACAACAAGATGATAATGTAAACTCAGAAAAAGAAATTGAAGATATCGCAGCAAAAAATGTAAACAAAAAACAAGCAACCACTACATCAACAGGACATTAAAGATTCAGAGATGTAACAGACGCTGAATTAGAATCATTCATAAAAGAACAAGAAAGCAAAAATACCTGCAGAAAAACCCAATCTGATCTCAACATCTTTCAATCATATTTGAAAACTAAATAATGATACCAGAAAAATTGATGAAATCCCTCCACATGAATTGGACCGCTTTCTAGGTTTCTTTTTTATCAGTGCCACAAAAGAAAGACAAACCAATGGCACTATGGAGTACGAACCAACATCGTTGAAATCCATCCAACAAAGTATCAGTCGGTATCTAAATGACAGCAACTACCAATGCAACATCATGACGGATGATGAATTTTTAAAAAAGCAGACAAACATTAAGTGCAAAATATAAAAAATTTGAAGTCTCTTGGATTGGGAAATAAACCAAATGCTGCTGACCCATTAACAGACGATGACATTGATAAGTTCTACTCTAAAAATGTAATGGGTGCAACAAGTCCGCGCTCTCTAATGAATACAAAATATATAAATAACAACTACCACTTTGGTCTACGGGGGTTACAGAACATTACAATTTATGTTGGGGGAACATAACATTAAAGGTGGACACAAATGGAGATGAATATCTCCATGCAGTATTGTCGCGAACGACAAACAAAAACAAGGCATGGTGACAATCTTTCCAATTTACGGAAGACAGGACCCATTGCAATGGAGAATAAAAATGACCACTCTAGATGTCCAGTATTCGCATACAAACTTTATAGACAGAAAAGACCAGAAACAATGAAAAAAGATGATTCTCCATTTTATATACAAGCCACAACATGCCAAGACGATAATTATGGCTCAAAATTACTGTGGTACAAAGGTCAAAGGCTCGGTACAAAATCAATTTCAAAAATAATAAAAAGTATGGCAACTGAAGCACTGCATAATAATGACAAGAGGCTCACAGGTCACAGTGCAAGGAAAGGGTCTATACAAAAACAAAAAGATGCAGGAGTTCAGGACACTGAAATTGTTCAAAGGACATGACATAAAAATGTGAACAGTCTCTTATCATATTCAAAAACTAGCTTAGAGCAGCAGAAAAAGACTTCAATCATTAATGTTATCAACAAATAATCCAAAAATATCAAACAGTAAAACACATACTATTACTAAACCTGTCGAAACAATAACACAGTGTCAGTCAGCAGAAGTTATTAGTAACCATGGTAACAGTGACAGTAATCAGTCGATCTATTATAACGGGGCTTTCTTGTGTGTGTCTTAGAACTATGTCATTATTTCGGATCTACGTATCCGGGATCGTATAACTCCATCTTGCCCGTTAATATAGGGAACTAGCTATAGTATATATGCCACCATAAAGTCACTGTTAGAATTGAACTAAGTCTCCTTAATGTTCACATGTTTAATCTTATAAAAGTACATGTATATATATAATATATTTGAAGGTTCACAATTATAACTTCCAATACAAAACGTTACTAAATTCCAGCTCTATAAAACAACATGTTACTTCAAGCTACTACTCCAATATAACTGACCAATACATAAAGTTTCTCACAAGATCGAGCTATAAACATGTTCTTAATTTATGTAAGGCATTGATTAATGGTCTTAGATTATTTGGATAAACTATTGCAGTTCAACTGTACAACTAATGTATCGTATAAAGTGTCACATTAAACAAGATGAAAGATCATTAAACTGATTAAGAACTGACCATCAAATCTTAGATGTAATTGATTACGCCACATCACTCCCCGCTAAACAAAATTCGTTTTCACTCGAATTAAAAAAAATCATACCAAAAATATTACACAAAGTAAACAGATAAGGGGAGGAAATGTGAACATTAAAAAATAAACTTTTTCTTTTACTAAAACTACTTAAAAAAATCTAAACTAATAATAATGGAAAAAAAATAATGATAATTGCTATACCATGTAATTTATCAATTTACGTCGTGAATAGTTGTGGAAAACTTGCAAAAAGATTAATCTTAAAATCTAAATTAACAATTATCCTTTCAACTTCAAACTCTTGATATTTATAACTACAAAAGAGGCACTAAACAAAAATCATAAAAATATATAACACAAGTTTGACAATTATTAATCTATTCAAATACATTATGGTAAGGTCTTTCCGGAATTTTGACCGTTAATCCAAGCGTAAACAAAATGATAAAATAATTAAAAGCATCAATTAAAATCAACTAATCATTATCTCTGGGCCATCAAATAAATCAATTTACAAAGAAAATCAGCATCTCATTAGCTGCAATTTCACTACTATGTGACCGTATCACCATAGAACTCTGAATGACCAACCTGTCAATCTATGTCATGGGCACTCCCATATACATTAAAATAGTATAAGTAACCCTTGTTACTTAACTATACACACAACACGCCCACTCTCGTAATGTAAAGAGATTAAATCTAGCTTAATCAAACATGTGTAATACACAAAATCAAACAAAAGTTAATGCAAACTAAGCATAGGATAGTAATATATATATATAAAAAAAACTAACTAAATGAATAAAAATGAAAATTGAAAAGTTATTTACAAAAATGAAAATATTGAATTCAAAGCACTTTCAAAAATTTATTTAGATGAAGGGATTTTGTTATGCATTTCTTTAACATATTCCTGGCATTCTGGTGTCAAGTCCTCAAATTCCACCCACGAATTTTCAGCGGAACCATACCCTAACCATTTAACTCTGTAAGTCCATTTCTTTCCAACTTTCTTCTTTTTTATGATTTTTTCTATTAAGAAGACGTTATCGTCTTTATTGTTATTAATATTGTCTTGAACATTTTCATTTATTGGAACTTGACTTGGTTGAACTTCCGGTTCCACTTGTTCGAAATTGTCACCAGGAATGTCATGTTCATGTATTTCCAACGGTTCTAGTTCATTGGGTGGTGGTTTTGGATCACGAGGTTCGCGGGTCCAAACGAAACCAGGTTTTATCCTGTCGACGTGTACTCTAGTCTTAAGTAGTTTACCGTCGCACTTTCTTCTCAGTCGGACGTGTATTTTGGACAATCTTTCCACAATATAAAAAGGCCCCGTCCAAGGGCGTCGTAGCTTCCTACTCAAATTTGGAGTTGTGGCTGGCGTATACAAATAAACAAGTTCGAATTTTCACGGTTTCTATTCGCTTTGTTTAACATCTCAGTTTTGTGCTCTTGAAGATTTTCACGTGCTACAGCTCTGGCTTTTTCAATGTTTTCTAAAGTTTGCACTATGTATTCTCTCGCAGTAACGTTTACCTCCATGTTTGGTAAATGTGTATCTAAAAACGATTTCGGGTGACGACCATTTACTAAGAAAAACGGAGAATAGTCTGTTGAATCTATTGACGGCGAAGTATTATATGCAAATTGTATGAAAGGTATATATCTGTCCCAGTCGGAATTGTCTTCAATATACTTTGACAACATATCTTTTATTGTCGACATCATTCGTTCACTTTGTCCATTACACTGCGGTCTATAACTTGTGGTTTGAGTCTTTTTAATGTCCAGTAATTTACATGTCTCTTTAACAATATTAGACAAATAGTTCACACCTCTATCTGAGTGTAAAAATAATGGTGATCCATGTCTACACACTACGTTGTGTAAAAACGCTGTAGCAATAGTTGCTGCTTTGATGTCACTTAACGGTATTAGTTCTACATATTTTGTAAGATAACAAATGAACACCAATACATACTGGTTCTTTGATTTTCCAGAGTTTGATACCGGTCCTAATATATCTGTACTGATACGTTCAAACGGCTGTGAAGCTATTGGCATAGATGAAATTGGCGATTTTGTTGGTTTTTGAGGTCTCTTGCGCTGACTACATAATTCACAAGATTTAACCCAGTCCGCTACATCAGATCCAATTGAAGGCCAGAAAAACGATCGTTGAGTTCTTTGTATTGTTCTGTTAATTCCTAAATGACCTGATAAAAGTCCATCATGTGTCTCTTTCAATACAACCGGTACCAATTTGCGCGGTACTGCGATTTGAATTGTTACTTCAGTGTCTTTACAATGTCTCTTATCTTTCTTGTTGACATGGTAAAGTATTCCGTCATTGATGAAGTAGAATGGTTTCAGAGTTAATATATTTCTTCGCCACTTAGAATTTTCGGGAAGTTCACCGGATTCAAGAAATGTAATTATGTTCTTAAAGTATGTGTCCTTTCTCTGTTCAACTTTCAGTTGCGCCATAGTGAACATATTCACACTTTCCTTAGTAGTATTGTCAATTTCGATATTGTCATTATCCGTAATATTACGTACAAACGGGGAATGCTTCTTCACTATTTTAACGTTATTACCAGTTTTGTCAATTACAGCCCCATACGGCAAAATATCTATTAACGACTCCATGTCCTGATCAGTGACATTGTCATATTCACGGCGACTTACTCCATCCGCATTTCCATGAGTAGTTCCGGGGCGATATAGTATTTCCATACTATAAGACTGTAACAAAGCTATCCATCTAGCAAATTTTCCAGTTGGTTCTTTCAAAGTTAATAGCCACTTTAGTGCTGAATGATCTACATACGCAGTAAATTTTGTAAAACGCAAATAACAGTCAAATTTCTTCACTGCATACACCAACGCTAAACATTCTTTTTCCGTTATTCCGTATTGTTGCTCTTGTTTACTTAACGATCGTCCTGAATAACAAATCACTCTTTCTGTCCCATTTTGTGTTTGACATAACACCGCACCAAGAGCAAATGAGCTTGCATCCGTATATAGTTGAAATGGTTTGTCAAAATCTGGATAAGCCAATAAAGGTGGTGAAATTAAAGCTTCTCTTAGTAGTTTAAACGCATTTTCACACTGTTCAGTCCAAATAAAATCCACATTCTTCTTAGTAAGCGCATATAAGGGGGATGCGATTTTAGCATAGTCTTTAATAAACTTGCGGTAGTAACCTGATAGTCCAAGAAATGCACGAACGTCCTTGAGACGTTTTGGTATCGGATAGTCTTTGATGGCACTTATTTTATCCGGGTCCGGTAAAATCCCGTCACTGCTCTATATGTCCCAAATATTTTATCTGTCGCTTGGCAAATGTACACTTTTTAGGATGCAGCTTCAAACCTGCATTTTTCAAACGTTCAAACACTGCTGTTAAATGCTGAACATGATCTTCAAAGTTTTTGAGAATACTATTATATCGTCAAGATATATGAGACAAAATTTAAATGTCAACCCGTGCAAAACAGTTTCCATGAGACGTTGAAACATTTGTGGTGAGTTTTTGAGACCCATGGCTAAACGACGAAATTGAAACAGCCCTAAATGACATCTCCATGCAGTATAAGGTCTAGACTTGGGGTGTATACTGGACTGATAAAAACCACTTTTTAAATCTAGCGCCGAAAAGTACGTTGGTTGCTTAGCGCCGACGCTTTCTAAAGCATCTTCTGTAGTCAATAAAGGATGTGCGTTTAATTCAATGCATTCATTTACTCTTCGATAGTCAACCACGAATCGATAATCTGTATTTGTTGTATTATTACTCTTTTTAGCGACCAATAAACAAGGTGCTGCCCACGGAATAGTGCTTGGTTCTATAATACCGTCTTTCAACATGTCTGATACTACATTTTATAATACCTCTTTTTGTTTTGCGCCCAGTTTGTATGGCCTTTGCCTTATCGGTTTACACGTGTCGGGGATGTGTATTTCATGTTCGATAACATCACATTGACCTAACTTGCCCTCTTTATTTACAAATACGTCAGAGTATTTCCTAAGTAAATCATTCAGCTGACCACGCTCCTCAACCTTCAAATCACGTGACACATCTGGCAAATCAATGTCTCTCTTGTTATTAACTCCGCCCACTTGTTGTGTATTTTCTAACTTGATATCGTACAACTTATCATCTCTAGAAATGCATACAAATTTCCCAACATTGGAGTTTTTCTTAATTTTAATAGGCTTATCAAAAATATTACACAATCCATGCATAACTGTTCCATTGCTAACATGTGCAATCGAATTTGCGGCTAATAACCCACGAGAAGCCAAACTAAGTGATTCTGACGCTAAACCTAAAACATTTTCCGGTAATTGCGCACCTTTAATTTTTGCCGCAATTACCACCTCAGACTTTGGCGGAACAGTTATATCTGACTTGGCAATTAATACATGTCGGGGATCAAAAGAAATTTTCTGTGCATTAAAATCAATAACAGCGCCCTGATGATTTAAAAAAATCTAAACCTAAAATTAACTGTGGGGTCAAACAAGGTACTAAATAAAATTTAACATCTGAACTCTCATCACCTACTTTCAAATCAACATTAATTGTCCCTACAATTTCTACATGTTCATCATTTGCAGTAATTATTACTTTCTTATCAGATGGCTTAACAACAACATTAATACCCACAGAGTCAAGTTTAGATAAAATTGACGGATTAGCTACACTAATGTCCGCACCTGTGTCAATCATTGCATGCATTGATAAACTACCTATATTTACATTGATAAAATTGTTCAATAAAGAAGACTGACACATTGATACATAATTATTGTCAAAAGTTCCATACTTGTCACTTACATCAGGGCGATTATAATCCAAGTTCATCTCGTGCCTAACAAATTGCCCGTCTTTGCTAGGCGCCTTTAGTTTTCCGTGCACTCACGCGCAAAGTGTCCTTGTTTTCCACAGTTATAACACGCACCATTCCTTTGCGGAGTCCTCATGTTTGTGCTTGCGTTCAACAGACGGCATATTTTTGCTTGATGTCCGAATCGATCACACAATTGGCATTTATTGTTAGAGTTCGTTCTTTCTCTAGCGGAATTTATACGTGCACCGTCATCTGCTGCCTTCATTTCTTGTATCGACTTTGTAAGCAGTTGAATTGCTTCCTGTTGCTCTTTTAGCGTTTGCTGAATAATGTTATTTGACCCAGTATCAAAAGAGGGAAAAGCTGCCAGAGACTCCTGTGCTAGTCTCGCGGACTGAATTGCTTCTTTAAAATCCTTTGGGTTCTTTTGTATCACAAATAACCGAACAGAGGCCGGGAGACCACGAATAAACGCTGTCACTGTCTCCCTGTCAGTTTTCAATAATCTCGTACACCGTCTTTGTATGTCCGTGATGTATTCCTCTAGACCCTCACCTGAACTTAATGAGCGTTCGTATAGCTGTTGCTCCAGCATCCACGTTGGATGAAGAGATAGAAAATGGTCCGAAAATCCCTTGAACAATGCACTTGTACTTTGCTTTGTCATGTTGGGTAGAGCCTGAAACCATGAGAGTGCATTGCCCTCAAGTTTAAGCTGCATTGCACTGACAGTTTTGTCCACATTTTGTAACCAGCCATTAAAAACAATCCAGGCCTCAAATTTTTCCAGCCATTGTTTTGCATCTTCGGAAGGGTGTCCTGAAAAAGTATCCATAGCGATGTTTGACGCACTGTTGCCACGTTTTGTATTTATTTCCATCACATGAGTCATTTTATTGAGGGTAATAAGAAGTTCATCCAATTGGGGTTCCTTTGTCTCCAATTTTCCACCACTAGCTTCTGCGGATTTATGCTCGTCTCCAGGCATTTCAGTTACTTGTCTATTTCTTAAATTGTATGACATTCAACCCGAATCCTCCACCAGATATAACGGGGCTTTCTTGTGTGTTCTTTTAGTACTTTGTCATTATTTCGGATCTACGTATCCGGGATCGTATAACTCCATCTTGCCCGTTAATATAGGGAACTAGCTATAGTATATATGCCACCATAAAGTCACTGTTAGAATTGAACTAAGTCTCCTTAATGTTCACATGTTTAATCTTATAAAAGTACATGTATATATATAATATATTTGAAGGTTCACAATTATAACTTCCAATACAAAACGTTACTAAATTCCAGCTCTATAAAACAACATGTTACTTCAAGCTACTACTCCAATATAACTGACCAATACATAAAGTTTCTCACAAGATCGAGCTATAAACATGTTCTTAATTTATGTAAGGCATTGATTAATGGTCTTAGATTATTTGGATAAACTATTGCAGTTCAACTGTACAACTAATGTATCGTATAAAGTGTCACATTAAACAAGATGAAAGATCATTAAACTGATTAAGAACTGACCATCAAATCTTAGATGTAATTGATTACGCCACACTATCATGGGAATTTTAATTTTCATAAAAGAGGGACGAAAGATACCAAAGGGACAGTCAAACTCATAAATCTAAAACAAACTGACAACGCCATGGCTAAAAATAAAAAAGACAAACAGAAAAAACAATAGTACACACGACACAACATAGAAAACTAAAGAATAAACAACACGAACCCCACCAAAAACTAGGGGTGATCTCAGGTGCTCCGGAAGGGTAAGCAGATCCTGCTCCACATGTGGCACCCGTCGTGTTGCTTAAGTAATTACAAATCCGGTAAATATTCTAATTCGGTAGGTCATATTCATGAAAGGGAAGGGGATTGTAGTTACGACGTAAGGAACATATCCGATATCATTTGTGAAACGGTTATTCCATAACGGTCAACCAACTCGTGATGGCGTCCGTAAAATTTACGAAGGGATGATTTCAACTTCACCATTTGGAACTCTTGGTTTAATAGCTTCCTTGTGAGCAGCAAACCTCTATCAAGAAAATCATGATAGGAAATGCAAGCACGGGAATATCGTATCAATTGGGAGATATATACCCCGTATGCAGGTGCTGCTAGAATGTTGCTACTTAGAAATGGAAAGTTCACAATTGGAAAGCTGAAATCATCTCTTTTGTCGTAAAGTTTTGTTTTCAACCGACCCTCATTGTCAATTTCTAGATGTAAGTCAAGATATGAAGCCGACTTAACTGTATCTGTAGTATCCTTTATCTCTAGTTCGATTGGATAGATGCGTTCCACATAGTCACCAAATTTTGAATTGTTTAGTGAAAGAACATCATCTATATAGCGGAAAGTAGAGCTAAAGGATATTGCTAACTTCTTATCTTTCTTCCTAAGAAGTTCCTGCATGAAGTCAGCCTCATAATAATAAAGAAACATAACGTGCATCCTGCAATGAGTGGTCTTTTTACAAATGCAACCTTTCATGGTGGAAATTTTAACTTTACTTTTAACAATGGAACATCATCAGATCAGCAACCCTCTAAGGGACCGGTCAAAATTTCTTGATGCATGGGACCGGTGCAAAAAGAAAATTGTCTGAAATAATTCTCTTGATCCCATGGTTACTGGCAGAATAAAAATATGCTTGTCCCATGCACTTTACCTAGTAAAAAAGTGTGTGTCTATGGCGCGGAATCAGGGTCATAAATATCGATTTTAGTATATCCTAAAATGATTTCAGTATATACTAAATTACATTTTAGCATAACCTAAATTGATTTTAGGATATCCTAAAATGATTTTAGCATATACTTAAATCATTTTAGGGTATCCTAAAGTCAATTCAGTATATACTAAAATCATTTTAGTATATACTAAAATCATTTTAGGATACCCTAAAATCAATTTAGCATATACTGAAATATTCAGCTTATACAGAAATATAGGCGCGGAATCAAGGTCATAAATAACGATTTAAGTATACACTTAATTGATTTTAGTATATCCTTAATTCAATTTGCTAATAGTTTTGTTCACCAATGAAAAGATCGCTTTCTGGACGAGTTGGAAAGACAGTCACTGCGGACCTTGCTGAGATGTGGCAAATGTTCTCTCACTTGATTTCATTTTCAGTTGTTTTTATTTTATTTTTTTAAATATTTTTGCTGGAAATGTATAGATATAATTGATTGTTTAGCTGCAACGGACATACATATGTAAGGTGAAAATAATTTGTATGTTATATGTTTATATTGTATAAATGTATTCAGCTTTAAAAGACCAGCACACTGAGTTGAAACATAAAGTTCTATCTTTTAATATTATCCTGACTACAAGCTACTCATACATGTATTTGGTTTAAATCTTAAGTTCAGTGTGTATAGCGGATAACAGTGTAGAATAGATATCAACAACCTCCTACGTCCGAAGCCAACACCAGGTTCATTGCGACCCCTTGGATTCAGTATTACAACCCATGACAAGAAATTATCGCCCAAAAATTTTGTAGACCTTCTACGGCACCCATCAGTAGTTACCGATTTGATTTCATTCAACAAATTAATTTATGACCTGCATTGACGTGTCGCTTAAAACACGGTTATGATTATTCGTCCGTGCTATTTGCTCTATGGGATGTTTGCATAATTTCAACGAAGGCAATTTGGCATGGTCACGGCCGACACTCGGCTAACCGAGAGATTGGTCGGTTAATCTATATTGAGTATGCGGCTATATCGGCGGTTGGTCTGTTAATCGGGTTGGCTAAAGTCTGTTAATCAGGTGTTATCGAGAAAATCATTGAAAGTTCAGCATGTTTCATGGTATAACTTTCTAAATATATTTTCATCATAAAAAGTATTCATGTCTAACAAAACAATTCAATGTACTGAATTCAGTGGTGTAATTATTATTTTTCTAGCTTCGATGTACGATCTATAAAATGAAAAGGCGGGTTACTCATCAATAAATTTATACACATTTTACACACATAAAATGTACACAAAATGACACATTGGTTAAATTTACTTGCATTCAATATTTTGAACATCGAAAAAAGAAAGGCATTATGTTTGTTAACCATATTGATATCATTGTGTGAAAAATCTACACGAAAATCTGTATTTTGGTGACATAAATCAATCTTTATTTAAAACCTGGTCTGTTAATGGGTCGGATGTATAAAACTCGGTCTGTTAATTGGTCTGTTAAGAGTTATGAATGGCAATAAAAGTATAATTTTATTGATATATGGGGTGTTATCGGATCAAATGAGTAGGTTCAAGACGAGCGGCTAAAATATACGGAAACACCACATGAGCAATGAAACATAGCATATACGGAAACAACACATGAAATTGAAAATTGATAAAAATGGTTTCAAAAAGTGTAATATTAAAGTAATATTAATTTCATCCAAGAATGATCGCATATATCATGTTGATTCTGCTTAATTGTCATGCATGACACAAATTTGTCATCTACATTGGTAACCAATATATATAAATCAGAGATAAACGTCGTAATTAGATATAGGAAGATGTGGTGTGAGTGTCAATGAGACAACTCTCCACATGTCCCATGTTAAAGCACAAACACATGATCAAAGTTGTGGATATATTTCATGCTACAATGTATTTGGATAGCTGAAAAATAATGCTACTATGTGTGAACTGTATCTATTTTGCTATTATAAAGTTAACAAAACAATACATAGGCATATGTTATTGCCAACACAGGAGCCCAAACAGATGACAATATGTTATTGATTATAATAAATGATACATGCAATATTAAACAATTAACATGTATGAAGTGTATGGTAGAATACATTTTTTCCAAAAAATTGCAGCTTCATTTAGAATCTGACTATTCTAAATTAACAGTGGGTAGGTAAATTTTCCAAAAAAAATAAATTACAAAAATATGATTTTTTTTCTTCTAAGAATAAAACAATCCCCATTATTTGAATAGTCATACCAGAAGAAGTGAACATCTCGAGACAGTTAAATTTTCAAAATTTAAAACGAGAGGAATGTGAAAATAGCATCAAAATTAAAGAAGTGAACATCTCCAACTTCCACTTACAACAATATTGTATTTTAAACATTTTTTTTAAAAGTGGGAAAAAAGTAAAATTTACTATCTCAACATATATGCAGCTTGATTGATTATATATTTATATCTGGGCTATTCAGAGCTTGTTGGGTGTGGGTTCCAGATTTTTTGTGACCTTTGAATGAATATTCAAATCATTTCTTTTGGTAGTATGCTACTGTATTTGTTATATTTCCACAAACATTCTTTTTCTACAGCCAGTATGTATAATAAAAAAAAAGAGTTTTCATTCTACAATGTCTGGTCAATGAATTTGCATAATCATGATAATAACATTTATGATTAAGGTAGTTCAGGGGGTCATCACTGAACATCATTTCTGAGCATGTTAGATTTTTGTCAGTTTATTTAAGGAATTATGGTCTACATGTACAAAATAAAACAGAAACATTAAACAATTCATTTTGTTTAATTATAGTTGAAGTAGCACTTTTAATTGCATGGCCATTTTCAAAATTTCTGTTTCAATCCAAGGGAGATAATTTGTATAGAAAGTACATGGAAATCACACATTTTGTCAATTTTCTTAAAAGTATGGCTGGTTTATACACCACATTTCTTTTTATTGAAACTTTTAAAGCATATGAAATGGAGATTTTCACAAATTTATTTACAAAAATTTTGGCTTTTCTGCGAATATTTTTTCATATTAAACACACAAATATCATCATGATACTGGTCTCAGATAAAAAATAAAAAGTGATGTTTAATAAAAATACCTTCTGCCAGGAAAGGCAACTCTGGTAAATGGGAGACAACTCTGCTTCATGGGAGGACAGATTTATATTTGACAATCATGCTTTTTTGTGCAGAAACACTATCCATGTATTCGTTTTTTTTACATTTGTTAAACAGTTATACATGTAAAATATCTAATCAAATTTTTACATATTTTTTTTAATTTTATATCAAAGTGTTTTTTCATGTTTATTCTGTTTCAAATTTTTTTTTGTTGCCTTCACTGTTCTTTAAATCTTGAAAATGAATTTGCTATGTTGTAACTGTTAAATTCACATTGCTAGATGTTCATGATGTTATTTTTGTTTGTTATAGATTTATCAAATAATTTTTTTTTCATATACAGACATTGTTTCAAAAAGTTCATGTCCCATGCTTGCCAATAATGAAAAAACATTGAGTCCCATTCCTGTAAACACTGCAAAAAGTGCTTGTCCCATTACAGTTTGCACCGGTCCCATGCATCAAGAAATTTTGACCGGTCCCTAATAAGAACAACTTGAACAAAGTGAACAAACGAAAACGTACTTGTATTATTGACAGTGATAGTGATAGTGATAACTAAAACCGAAATCATTCATGAACATTGGATTTTACTATATTCTATATTTCATTTATGCATCAGCATGATCAGTATAAAAACTGATAATTTAAAATACTTTGTTCAAATCTGAAATTAAAGTGATATCAATACATTAATTTAATGTTCACCTTACTTGTTTTTTTATGATTATCAATTAGCATGTATAAGTTGTCAGGTTTTCTATTGATAGATGTATAAATATCAGTTCAAGTTACAATGTGAAAACTGGTATCGGGACCGTTCGCCCTAATAACATGTTCGCCCTGGGTACGTTCGCCCTGAGATCGTTCGCCCAGAGAGTCCTTTCGCCCTAGTAAAAAATATTGATATTCAGGGCATTGAAGTTGAAAAAACTTATTCAGATATTTCTGTGGTATATTTTCTTGAAATTTATGGAAACAGGGAAATATTTAAAAGTTTATGGCTTGTTTAGGATCGTTAATTTTTCAATGACAAAATAATCCAGATCACTGATTATTGTGATACTTGTCTTTTGATGGATTATTAATAAAAATCAAACGTTTTGTTTTGATAAAATATTCAGCTTGAAATTAATAAACACAATGATGTACGAACTGTAAATCATGAAACGGATTTACAAGTTCATTATTAAACTCGGAGACTAGTCTCAGTTATACTGCATACATTCATGATTGACTGAATACAATTATTTTGTTAACAAATATCAATAAAGAGAAATACATTGTATACCAGCATTCTACTCTGTAAATCAAGAGGAAAATGATAAAATAATTGCGGCAATATAAATATTCTGTCAATTTGGTAACAAACTTTAACATATTTTGTTCAAATACTTAAAATTATGGGACTGGACAACAAATAGAAAAAAAAATGAAAATCTGGGCGAATGGAACCTGGGCGAACATGTAGTATGGCGAACGTGAATCAGGGCGAACTTATTTTTAATTATTTACTGCTGCAAGACCCTCAGAAATTTTTGCGTATAAGTGTACGTGTCAGATGAAAAAACCCAAAATTTCACCACTAAGATGTCTAAATTTTACACCCTCAGAAAAGACCATCCATCCCCCTTTAGCAGATATTAACTTGAATGGCTGGGTATCCCACACATTTTTTAAACTAGATACGCCAATGATGATAGTGACCAAGTTTGGTTAAAGGAGTAGGTTCAGTAAGACCCCTTTTTTGCCCCAAAATATAACAGTTTTACAAAATTGTGAAAATGTAATCTTTAAGCTATATTTTGGAAAGTAAAATGCTTCTGCTACATAAATATGAGCTGTTTTGACAATGCAATGAACAAATATCGCATCATTAAGTCATGCTAAATTACTGAAATCTTCAAAATTTTAGCATTTTGGTCAATTTTTCATAATTTTTTGTAATCTTTTACAAAAATCATCTATGAAACTACTGAGACAAATTTAACCAAACTTGGCCACAATCATCACTAGGGTGTCTTGTTGTAAAATTGTGTCCGATGACCCAGCCCGATAACCAAGATGGCCGACATGGCTAAAAATAGTACATAGGGGTAAAATGCTTTTTTTGGTTCATATCTCTGAAACCAAAGCATTTACAAAAAAGTAGAAAGACCTAAGTACATTTTTTAGCTAGGATCATAAAAACACAATTTTTATCAAGTTGTTATTTAATTTACCTGTGCACTTTATTTTGGGACCTCGTGTCATCATGAATGATAAATTTTATTGTGTAATGAAGTTGATTAAGGAATAACGCGATATTGCAGTGTAGCCAATCAGAATAACGTCTTTTAATGAAACATACATCTAATGTAATTATTATATTATATATAAAAGGTTTCGGTTTTTACATGCACTTTACACTCAATCATGTTATATATAAGACATGTTAGATATAAAACCTTTGATTACCAGATATTTTTTTCAATTGACGTTTACTCTTCCTGATAATCCATGTCATAATGATGTATGCGTGACTGGACATTAAGCAACAAACAATCAATCAACGATGTTTTAGTACGGTTATTCGAGATTGCTTGTAAAACTAAGAATTGCAAAATTGGCCACAGCTTTTTTTATTAATTATTAATTTAAATATTTACACAAAGACATATATTGTTTAACTAGATAGATTCAAAGATATATATTGTTCAACTGGATAGATTCAAAGATATAGATTGTTCAACTAGATAGATTCAAAGATATATATTATTCAACTAGATAGATTTATAAAAACTCATTTTTTGCGTTGATTATTTTTCGGTTTCCTCTGGCAACCTACAGATAACTAGCTAGATATATATATATATATATATATATATATATATATATATATGTAGATAGATAGATGTATGATCCTGGGATACAGCGATCCACAAAATGTACTTTATCATTAAAATAAAGACAAACTGTAACTGTAGTTTATCACACGCAGCAAAGTTGCCAAATTAATCAGGTACGGTATATGTCAACCTCAACCGTACCAGATCAACCGCCACTAAAGTTTGGACTAAGCTGCCATTGAGCTGTGGACCAATACTGGTTTAAAGATAATTAAGATATATACATACATACAATACATCAGGAAATGTCGAATAATTATAACCAGAACAAATAAACGTTTCAAGTGCACCTTGCAAAGTATTCATAAATATGTCATTTTATAGATCTTTTAAATGAAATCTATCTTCCTTTATATGGGTACTAGTAACAAATGTATCTGGATTTATATCTGGATAAATAAACTCATCATAGATACCAGGACTCAATTTTGTATATACGCCAGACGCGCGTTTCTCATCAGTGACGCTCGAATCCAAAAAAATTAAAAAGTCCAAATGAAATGCAATTTCTACTCAAATATTTTAAACCGAATACGAAAATCGAAGCCTTTTCTACTATGTGTGACATTTTTTGTATATAAATATATATTTTGCATGGTCAGGTCAGTGCAATGACCCTTTTGATACTGATTGAATAATAATATGTACACTGCTCTCAACTCCCTACATGTAATTTCTGTTGTGTATATATTCCAGGGGCGGATGCAGGAATTTTCGAAAGGGGGGGTGCTAACCCAGGGCAAAAGGGGGGGGGAGGTGCAAAACATATGTCCCGATACAAATGCATTGATCGGCAAAAATAAAGGGGGGGGTGCGCACCCCCGGAACCCCCCCCCCCCCTGGATCCGCCACTGTATTCATGTATATCATCTAATTGTAACAAGACATGTTGTATCAACAGGTTCATATTATAAACAAATATTTACTCACCATATCTTTGATATTAATCCTTATTGGGAATCAAAATCATTAATCCATTTTTTTTTATGAATGAACTACACATCCCTTTAACAAATCGCACGTGGTAAATGATCACTCGACCAGAAATTTAATGTAATTGAAATTAACATAACAAAAGACTTGATGTACGATAAAATTGAAACTGCTTAATAAATACAGGTAGCCTTTGTGAGAAATAAATGAAGATAAAAAACATACTTTATTCAAATAATTATATATGGTGAGAGTTATAGATATATAGATCGATATTGATTGCAGGTACATGTACATTTGTACAAGGATAGATAATATTTATAAAGGTTGATGTTAATAATTTATAGTGGGAGTTTTTTTCTCATTTGCTTTTTCCCCGACAAATGAGACTGTAAAAAATTGGGGCCCCCTTAGTTGCTTCCCTGGGCAACTGAGGGTTGATGTAACAGGTGATTGTTAATAAAATATGTTTAATATAAAAAAAAAAAAAAAAAAAAAAAAAGTCCAAATAAAGTAGGAAGTTGAAGAGCATTGGGGACCAAAACTCCTAAAAGTTTTGCCAAATACAGCTAAGGTAATCTATGCCTGAGGTAGAAAAGCCGTACTTTTTCAAAAATTCTAAATTTTGTAAGCAGTTAATTTATAAATATAACCATATCAATGATAACTCATGTCAGCACAAAAGTGCTGACTACTGGGCTGGTGATACCATCGGGGAAATAAATCTCCACCAGCAGTGGCATCGACCCAGTGGTAGTTAATAAACTCATCATAGATACCAGGACTAAATTTTGTATATACGCAAGACGCGCGTTTTGTCTACAAAAGACTCATCAGTTGTAATATATATAGGAGGTTGAATCCGCGTTTCCGGAAATACTGTTCAGTCCGTATACGATTTTGTTATATACATGTATGTAATCGTAATCACAGGTACTGTCTCTTTTTCGTTTTGCAAGCGCCATTAAAGGATGTAATTTTATGAGTTCCTGATAGTTTGCCTCTCGTATCCCCACACAGGATTATTACACAGTGACGCTCGAATCCAAAAAAGTAATTTATATAATGTTCTCATTCTTTAACACAAATGATGCTTTGCACTATTAATCCCAAGTCTGCAATGTCATCATCATGTAATGATGACTCTCTGAGTAACGCCAATCTGTTCTCGGTAACTAAAATATTTGACCAATTAATCGAAATATTAGGTGAATAACTATTTACACCACTGGGTCGATGCCACTGCTGGTGGACGGTGTTGACATGAATTTCAATAATTTGGTCATTTTTTTTTATAAATTTCCTGTTTACCAAACTTTGAATTTTTCGAAAAAACTAAGGATTTTCTTATCCCAGGAATAGATTAACTTAGCCTTATTTGGCACAACTTTTTGGAATTTTGGATCCTCAATGCTCTTCAACTTTGTACTTGTTTGGCTTTATAAATATTTTGATATGAGCGTCACTGATGAGTCTTATGTAGACGAAACGCGCGTCGGCGTACTAAATTATAATCCTGGTACCTTTGATAACTATTTACACCACTGGGTAGATGCCACTGCTGGTGGACGTTTCGTCTCCGAGGGTATCACCAGCCCAGTAGTCAACACTTCGGTGTTGACATGAATATCAATAATGTGGTCATTTTTTTTTATAAATTTCCTGTTTACAAAACTTTGAATTATTCGAAAAAACGAAGAATTTTCTTATCCCAGGCATAGATTACCTTAGCCGTATTTGGCACAACTTTTTGGAATTTTGGATCCTCAATGCTCCTCAACTTTGTACTTGTTTGGCTTTATAAATATTTTGATATGAGCGTCACTGATGAGTCTTATGTAGACGAAACGCGCGTCGGCGTACTAAATTTTAATCCTGGTACCTTTGATAACTATTTACCATGCATGGTGCCCTTAATCATATATCATTTTAACTAGCCCATTTTTTTCTTGCCTTAATCATTGCCTGCAATATGTATGACAACATATTTCGGTAACTCAATATTTCAGGAGTTATTTTATAGTTTATTCCAACGTTTTATTAAACCACCACACCATACCCTGGTCAACATAATTTTTCATATTCTTTGATGACCTAAATGAACACCGACTGTTTTTCTTCTTGCCTGAACAAATGCATTTTTTTTTTCATAGATGAGCCTACTATTCTATACTGACACGTCTTGGCCTTTTTTCTTTCTCTTCTTACATTTACTTGTTACTTACGTTCAGCTGGATTGTTTTTTTAATACATGTACATATGTATATTATGTAGTTTATTCATCAAATGTTATGTAACAACTTATTAAATTTTCATGATACTGCCATGAATTTGATGTTTACCTTAGAAAAGACTCCAATCCAAATAATGGTAAAAGTTTGTCATACCATGTTATAACAAAGTTGAGTGAAGAACTGAAAGGAAAATTCCATCATAAAATTGAGAGTGGAAATGGGGAATGTGCCAAAGAGACAACAACCCGACCATAGAAAAAAAACAACAGCAGAAGGTCACCAACAGGTCTTCAATGTAGCGAAAAATTCCCGCATCCGGAGGCGTCCTACAACTGGCCCCTAAACAAATATATACTAGTTCAGTGATAATGAACGCCATACTAATTTCCAAATTGTACACAAGAAACTAAAATTAAAATAATACAAAACTAACAAAGGCCAGAGGCTCCTGACTTGGGACAGGCGCAAAAATGCGGCGGGGTTAAACATGTTTGTGAGATCTCAACCCTCCCCCTATACCTCTAGCCAATGTAGAAAAGTAAACGCATAACAATACACACATTAAAATTCAGTTCAAGAGAAGTCCGAGACTGATGTCAGAAGATGTAACCAAAGAAAATAAACAAAATGACAATAATACATAAATAACAACAGACTACTAGCAGTTAACTGACATGCCAGCTCCAGACTTCAATTAAACTGACTGAAAGATTATGATTTCATCATATGAACATCAGGCACAATCCTTCCCGTTAGGGGTTTAGTATCATACCATCATAACATATATGAGAATAACATAACCCGTGTCATACCAACAACATGTTTACTTTGATAGTTTTTCACATCCGTTCCTTTTGCTGTCAACCTTTTAGAAAATGGGATTTACATGTGTGATATAACACGAAAGAATCGTAGGCAGTTTCCATAAATGCTGACGAACATTCCTATCAGATTGGAGCAAGGACAGTATGTTGGACGGCAGTGTCGGAACTTAGTGACAGTTGTGTGGATGGATAAAAAACATGTCTTCCTGTTGTCAACAAATCAGTCTATAAAACATGTACATTCACCTTCCATATTCATTTTATGTACATATATTTGTGCATTAAAAAAATAAATATCATAAAAAAGTTATTGAATTTTACAGGAAGTTTTCCCCCTTTTTACTTTGTATAAACACAATCTAGCCAAAATAAGACTTGGTATAAAAAGCACAAAACCATTTTATGACATTAACATTTAATTTGTGAAAACTTTGTTATATACATGTAAACAAAATTTGGTGTGAGTACAATGAGATAACTCTTTATCCATGTAATAATGTATCAAAAGGTTAAAGGTTAAAGGTTATAAATATAGGAAGATGTGGTATGAGTGCCAATGAGACAACTCTCCATCCAAATAACAATTAATAAAAGTAAACCATTATAGGTCAAGGTATGGCCTTCAACACGGAGCCTTGGCTCACACCGAACAGCAAGCTATAAAGGGCCCCAAAAATTAGTAATGTAAAACCATTACTCATATATGAAGCTGCATGCTTCAAACAAAATTTTAAGGTTAGCAAACAAGTTTAAACTGTCAACTGAAATCCAAATTTATATAAAATACATGCATAAATGAGATACCTATAGCACATAAAACATGTACTCACATAATGTATCAATTGATGTATACTTTTTGTTTTAGAGTGACATTACTAAAAGGAGGCAAACAGATGGTACTGTGAAACAGATCACAAGACAAGACACAAGACCACGGATCATCACCAATTACCGTGACAACGATTACATTTTGTGAACAATTTTTTCGTGTTTAGACTGAGTGGAAACCAAATAATTATATCTTAGTGCAGCCTGTAATGAATTATTGGCAGGACGATAAGAGTTGAAAAAAGGAACATTAAAAAGGTGTTTACATGAGCGTAGATTTAACTCCGTTAGTAACTTAAAGTTTTCGAGCTTGATGTGTGTGGTGTAGTCTCAAAATTGAGAAACCCTGTTTTATAGAATTTATATATATAAATCCTTTTACATAAGGAAATGCCTGTACCAAGTCAGATCACTGACAGCTGTTTCCATTCGTTTGATGTGTTGAGCTTTTAATGTTGCCATTTAATAAAGGACTTTCACTTTTGTTTGTTCCTTGGAGTTCGATGCTTTTACTATTTTACTTTTTACTACAACTAAGCCGATGTCACGTTTCTTCCTAGAAGAAACTTTACTGCTGATTGAGTCTTGAAGGTACCAAGACCTTGTTGATAAATATTCCGCATCAACTTCACAAATAATACAAGATAGTTTTGAAGGATAGATTATGAGTACTACGTTGTTTATCATTTTAATAATGTATTATAGTAAAAAAAAAAATTTGTCTTTATGAATATTAATTTTACTGTTTAGTCTGATTTGATGATATCCATGTGATGCGGTCCTGTACTTATACAGCAAGTCATTATGTTATTGTTCTATGGTAAAAAAAAATGTATTCTTGTCTCTTATTTTTGCTAATGTGCTTTGTCTGAATACCTTAATAGGTTTCTTTGTTTAGGGATTTCCCGTTTTGAATTTTCCTCGGAGTTTAGTGTTTTTGTGATTTATTTTGTTTAAATAGTAAACCAGCTGCCGGGTGCGGAAATTTCTCGCTGCATTGAAGACCTATTGGTGACCTGCTGTTGTTGTTTGTTCTGTGGTCGGGTTGTTTTCTCTTTGACATTCACTATTTACATTAATTCTCAATGTTAAGGTAAATAACTTACAAAGACAAATAAAAAACACTATTACAGGCAGATAAGATGATAAGCATCGTCAGTTTCTAGATATCAAAAAGAAGATGTGGTATGATTGCCTCTTCATAGGAGACCAAATGACAGAGAATTGACAACTATAAGTCACCGTACAGCCTTCAACAATGTGCAAAGCCCATAGCGAATGTTGAAATCGAAATTTTGGGTGTCGAAATCGATTGCTGAATGTTGAAAACGAATGTTGAAAACGAATTTTGAATGTTCAAATCGAATGTTCAAAACGAATATTGAAAGTTGAAAACGAATGTTGAATGTTAAAATTGAATGATGGACAACGAATGTTGTATGTTGAATACGAAAGCTGAATGTTGAAATCGAGTGTTGAATTTTGAAAATGAATTGTGAATGTTTAAATCGAATGTTGAATGCTGAAAATGAAAATGAATGCTGTATGTTAATATCAATTGTTGAATGTTGAAATCGTATGTTAACATCGAATTCTAGATGTTGAAAACGAATGTTGAATGTTGAGACAGTAGGAAACAAAAACAAAATGAAAATATTTTGTTCTTCTTTGGAATGATCATTGTTGAAATCGAATGTTGAATGTTGAAAACGATTTTTGAATGTTGAAACCGAATATTGAATGTTGAAAACGAATGTTGAATGTTGAAATCGAATGTTCAATACGAATATTGAATGTTGAAAACGAATGTTGAATGTTAAAAACGAATGTTGAATGTTGAAAACGAATGTTGAATGTTGAAATCGAATGTTCAATACGAATATTGAATGTTGAAAACATATATTGAATGTTGAAAACGAATATTGAATGTTGAAAACGAATATTGAATGTTGAAAACGAATGTTGAATGTTGAAAACGAATGTTGAATACGAATATTGAATGTTGAAACCGAATATTGAATGTTGAAAACGAATGTTGAATGTTGAAAACGAATGTTGAATACGAATATTAAATGTTGAAACCGAATATTTGTTGAAATCGAATGTTGATTGTTGAAAACGAATGTTCAATACGAATATTGAATGTTGAAAACGAATGTTGAATGTTGAAAACGAATGTTGAATGTTGAAAACGAATGTTCAATACTAATATTGAATGTTTAAAACGTATATTGAATGCTGAAAACGAATGTTGAATGTTGAAATCGAATGTGCAATACGAATATTGATATTGAAAACGAATGTTGAATGTTGAAAACGAATGTTGAATGTTGAAATCGAATGTTCAATACGAATATTGAATGTTGAAAACGAATGCTGAATGTTGAAAACGAATGTTGAATGTTGAAATCGAATGTACAATACGAATATTGAATGTTGAAACCGAATATTGAATGTTGAAAACGAATGTTGAATGTTGAAATCGAATGTGCAATACGAATATTGAATGTTGAAAACGAATGTTGAATGTTGAAAACGAATGTTGAATGTTGAAAACGAATGTTGAATACGAATATTGAATGTTGAAACCGAAAATTGAATGTTGAAAACGAATGTTGAATGTTGAAAACGAATGTTGAATGTTGAAAACGAATGTTGAATAAAGATATTGAATGTTGAAAACGAATGTTGAATACGAATATTGAATGTTGAAACCGAATATTGAATGTTGAATGTTGAATGTTGTAATCGTATGTTAACATTGACTGTTGAATATTGAATGTTGAATGTTGAAACAATAGAAAACAAAAAACAAAAATGAAAATATTTTTATTACTTTCGATTGTTGAAATCGAATGTTGAATGTTGAAAACGATTGATGAATGTTGAAAACGAATGTTGAATGTTGAAATATGATGTTGAATGTTAAAATCGAATGTTAGAAAACGAATATTGAAAGTTGAAAACGAATCTTGAATGTTTAAATCAAATGTGAAATGTTGAAACAGATGTTGATGGTTGAAAACGAATGTTGAATGTTGAACTCAAAGATTTTAATGTTGAAAACGACACTATTACGGTATATTGCTGGGTCTTCCAAGTGCTCCACAAAACCTCTTTCTAAATTATTAACATCCATTTTATCAGCAATCAAAGACGGGCTTCAAAGTTATTGTGAAACTGCCTATTCTAGAGGTGGCGTGAATCAGATGTGGATACTTAAAAATTCCAAAGATCTTTTAGAGTACATACAATCTAACTCTCTTTCATCTTGTAACAGTATTAAAACATTTGACTTCTCTACTCTTTACACAAGTATTCCACATTCCAAACTTAAAGACAAATTAAAAGAGTTGGTATTACTTTGCTTCATAAAAAAGAATGGCCAACGTAGATACAAGTATCTTGTCTTAGGGAGGGATAAATCCTACTTTGTAAAGAATCACTCTGATTCAAACAAAAAATTCTCTGAAACCGATATTATCAAGATGCTTGATTTCTTGATTGACAACATATTTGTTACGTTCGGAGGACGTGTTTTTCAACAGACTGTCGGCATACCAATGGGAACAAACTGTGCCCCTCTACTTGCTGACTTGTTTCTTTATTATTATGAGGCTGACTTCATGCAGGAACTTCTTAGGAAGAAAGATAAGAAGTTAGCAATATCCTTTAACTCTACTTTCCGCTATATAGATGACGTTCTTTCACTAAACAATTCAAAATTTGGTGACTATGTGGAACGCATCTATCCCATCGAATTGGAGATAAAGGATACTACAGATACAGTTAAGTCAGCTTCATATCTTGACTTACATCTAGAAATTGACAATGAGGGTCGGTTGAAGACAAAACTTTACGACAAAAGAGATGATTTCAGCTTTCCAATTGTGAACTTTCCATTTCTAAGTAGCAACATTCCAGCAGCACCTGCATACGGGGTATATATCTCTCAATTGATACGATATTCCCGTGCTTGCATTTCCTATCATGATTTTCTTGATAGAGGGTTACTGCTCACAAGGAAGCTATTAAATCAAGAGTTCCAAATGGTGAAGTTGAAATCATCCCTTCGTAAATTTTACGGACGCCATCACGAGTTGGTTGACCGTTATGGAATAACCATTTCACAAATGATATCGGATATGTTCCTCACGTCGTAACTACAATCCCCTTCCATTTCATGAATTTGACCTACCGAATTAGACTATTTACCGGATTTGTAATCACATAAGCAACACGACGGGTGCCGCATGTGGAGCAGGATCAGCTTACCCTTCCGGAGCACCTGAGATCACCCCTAGTTTTTGGTGGGGTTCGTGTTGTTTATTCTTTAGTTTTCTATGTTGTGTCATGTACTATTGTTTTTCTGTTTGTCTTTTTCATTTTTAGCCATGGCGTTGTCAGTTTGTTTTAGATTTATGAGTTTGACTGTCCCTTTGGTATCTTTCGTCCCTCTTTT
This sequence comes from Mytilus edulis, assembly GCF_963676685.1. Lineage (NCBI taxonomy): Eukaryota > Metazoa > Mollusca > Bivalvia > Mytilida > Mytilidae > Mytilus > Mytilus edulis. The sequence goes on along the minus strand of NC_092350.1, from coordinate 24,017,833 downwards.
ACAGAATGTCCTTTAAAGTTTGATGCAGTCAAACGCATAAAAGACACTCAGCTAGTATTAGACACATACAGCAACACAAAGCTCCACACAATCGACTCTCTTAAATTGTCTGAATGCTAGCATCGATTACTTCCTATTTCAGTTTGTGATCACCTTGAGAGGAATTATATATATGGTAAACATCATCTTCGTTCCGCTTGTATTTTCATTTACGAAAAATGTCGATTTGAATCAACCCTCTCTAATGATGAAAATTTTCTTTGAGATCTCACGCAGAGCGCAAAGTAGAAATTCTTGATTTAGACATCTTATGAATACTCTGAATTTAACAGTAAAGGAGTCCTCTGTTATATCAATAATGAGAAAGTGTGATAAATTATATACGTCGCTAACAGAGAATCAGGAAGTTCAGCGGTCTTAGTCGCTGTAATTACGTCCACCAATTAACTATTTTGGCGTTTCATTGACAAAATCCGTACCATCTCACGAATTGTCAATAGGTATAAAACTACTTCTTACCCCGACGACCCACAGGATGACGATCAAGATATTTGTTTATCTTTATAGAAACAAAAAACAGTAAATAAAGTAAGATACGGTGTTCAATCGTCATATATCGATTGCGAGAAAACAAACCCGGGTTACAAACTACACTTGGGTGATTATGCTTTTTGTTCCAATCCAATTTGTATAGAAAACCTGCTAAAAAATACCAATATAGAATATTTAAAATTTGGATAATTGTTTTCAGACTTTCGAATATTATCATTCTAATACATTCCAGTAACTTTCCGATCTTGAGCCTGATAGTTAAAAACACACAGTAGAAATTCACATATCTCATTGACTATGTAGGTCTTTTAATCTAACTATATTGAAATGTATTTTTGACAATTTATTGAAATATGTATATTTTAATTTTTTTCTGACTAAAAGTCTCTGCCAAAAATAGAACAACTAGGGGGAGAATCCCGATAAGTAACAAATACGAACTTGAACTTTGACGATTGTATGTATTCTATTATCACCGGAAGAAATAAGGTTACAATGAGGAAGATATATGCAAATGCTAATTACAATTTTCCGTTGTGTAATTTTAAAATAATTCCTGTTGGTTAAATTGATCTATTTTATTAGTGAAGAAAGGCTGATTTTGTACTGATGTTTAAAAATGAAAACTGGAAGGTGATGCATAACACTAGTACTTTGCTTCAGGTTCTATTGGTATTTACAGGTAGAGTTTTAACAAATTTAATAATTTAGTGATTTATAATTGAAGCATAGAATATACTTGTAGAATAGTGTTTGAAGACTAGTCACGGCGTCAAAATTAAAAGCTGAGCTGCAAAATTACATTAAAAATAAACTCATCATAGATACCAAGATTACATTTTGTATTTACGCTAGACACGCGTTTCGTCTACAAAAGACTCACCAGTGACGCTCGAATCCCAAACAGCTATAAAGGCCAAATAAAATATGAAGTTGAAGAGCATTGTGCACAAAACTTCCAAAAGGTTTTGCCAAATACAGCTAAGGTAGGGGCAGAAAAGCCTTAGTTTTTCTTTAATTCAAAAGTTTTGTAAACAGTTAATTTATAAATAAGACCATATAAATGATAATTCATGTCAGCACAAAAGTGCTGACTACTGGGCTGGTGATACACTCGGGGAATTTAAACTCCACCAGCAGTGGCATCGACTCAGAAGTTGTAAATAAACTCATCATTGATACCATATTTACGCAAGACACGCGTTTCATCTACAAAAGGCTCACCAGTAACGCTCAAAAAGTAAAAAAACAAAAATACCGAAATATAAGGAAACTTCAAAACGGAAAGTCCATGTAGGAACCTTTTGAAAGCTGGAATGCGATTGGTAAGTATTGGCTTCAAAATTTAATGAAAAATATAATGATAACTTTTTTGTATGTAAATGTTCAAGTTCAAATGATTTAGATATGAACCAATTACCACAATTTTATCAGAAAATTATAAATACGTGGTCAGGATTCCTTCAAAATATTGATGCACTATCAAATAAAAGTGAAATCAAAAATACAGGAATATTTGGAAACTCTACTATTATGTTAAAAAAAACATTGTTCTTTTTTAAAAAGCGATATCACAACTATCAAAGACATTTGGAATTCAGAAACTACAGTTTTTATTAGCGGTAATGAAATTTGTAGGAAGCTTATTGATTGAAAATAGTCTTTCCAAATTTTCTAAAATTAAACAGGCAATTTCTAAAGATTTCGTGCTAAATTTGAAATCTTGCGGTTACCTGCATTTGCATAATGAAAGGAAATTAAAGATATCAAATGACCTTAAGATTGTGAACTCAAACAACCAAACAATAAAACCACCAAAGTTAAACTACATTATATTCTTACGCTATTAAATCTTCAAAATATCAAATAAAGTGGGAGGAAATTTTTGATAGCAACATACATTGGGAAAATATGTGGTCGGGATTAAAACAGCAAAATATAAGAAATAAAGTAAAAGAATTTCAATTGAGATCCATGCACAATATTGTATATACTGAAAAAAGATTAAAAAATGAAGATATCGAAAGGAAAATGGCACATTTGTCAAAATGAATACAACATAGAAACCCTACAACACTATTTTTTTTAGCTGTTTTACATTACAGTTAATTATCAACAAGCTCAAATCAATAATTATCAAATCAAAATAGGAATAAATAATCCTATTGTTGAAAAGAACATGCTGTTAGGTAAAATCACAGGAATACTCAAATATGATAATTTTCTAAACACACTTAATATATTCTAAATTGACTCTGGAAAATTAGGAATCCAATAAAATAAAACAAAACGCCTAAAGCACATCAGGATATTTACGATATCTGGAAACATAGATTGAAAAATAATCAAAAAATTGTTCTTCAATTGATTTGCATTTACATCATCGATAACACAAAATTGAAGTCGGTGATAATGAAAATTTAGACAATAAATATAGTATAAACTTGAAACAATAGATATAGGAAGATGTGGTGTGAGTGCCAATGAGACAACTCTCCATACAAATAACAATTTAAAAAGTAAACCATTATAGGTTAAAGTACGGCCTTCAACACGGAGCCTTGGCTCACACCGAACAACAAGCTATAAAGGGCCCCAAAATTACTAGTGTAAAACCATTCAAACGGGAAAAACAACGGTCTAATTTTTTATGGTTTATTGAATAAAAATATCCTTTTAATCAATATCGCATATATAAACAAACAGCTGCGCCACGAGAGCATGACACGCCCATCGTCTTGTGAAAGAAACATAATAAATGTTTTTGGAATAAGACGGGGGTTGTATAGAGGGTCATGCTATGTATATCATGACTTATTCCTTATTCCTGCTCAATAGGAAGTTTATATAAGAAACCGAAAAAATATTGCTCACAACATGTTTTTTGTGACACCAAATAGAAGCAATAATTATAATTAAGGGAGCAAAGATGGGATGTAATATGGAAACCCGGCAACCCATTAGCGTGTAAACTTTTAAGCAATAGAGATACAGTGCAAAATGTGACCAAAAAAGACTTCCTTGTTTACCAAAAAGCTCAATAAAAATTCAATAACTCAAAAATAAAATAAAGAAACATCACCAAAAAGCATACAGATGTTCAGATTAATATAACTAACTGGTGTGTGAAGATGTAAGCAATAGTCATAAATCGTTTCTGAGATACGGGTAAACATGTGAACCCCCCCCCCTTTTTTTTTACAAAAAACTCAATAACTCATCATCAAAAAGTATAAAAAATCTTTGGATTAATATAACTAAGAAGTGTATACAGTTTTGAGCAATAATCATAAATCGATTTTTGAGATACGTCGTGACATGTGCATTCACCCTGATTTAGTTACAAAGTCCCGTAACTCAAAAAGTTTTAATATTATTCTCACCATAAAGTATGAAGATCATTTGACCATCATAAGAAACAACTATGTTAAGTTTCACGAAATTTGGATAATTTGTTCTCAAATTACGGTGAGACATGTTTACGACGGACAGACGGACAGACGGACAGACGGACGGCGGACATTTGTATACCATAATACATCCCTTCAAAATTTTGACGGGCGTATAAAAAATGATAAAAAAAAGTGTTCGGCTATCATGTGTATTGTAGTAAGGCACATATTTAAGTGTTATTCATGTGCGCTAAGTCTAAATATAGGGATAATATGTCTTTGTTCATTATTTAGATTTACATATGATTTAATTTAAACTGACATTTATACACTCTTTATGTACGAAATTTATTTTTCCCATCTCTCAAATCTTTTATATTTTAATCTCCACAGAAAAAAAAATCAATTTTTATATTGATAATTTGTAAATATCTTTATCAAGATGTAGAAGTTTTAAAACTGATTGATTTTTTCCCGGTCATGATAATTTGCCCTGCTCGCGTAACTCTGAGGATTCATGCATTGTACAGATAATTATATTAACTAGTTACTATATTTTACTTCTAGAAAAGTGGATAACTACCATATCATCCTAACAATGCTGGTGGTGAATATTTGTGGTTTCCTTATTTAACTTATATTTACACATTTTAAAATGCATTTTTTTGTTGTTCAAAACGTTTACATACACTGAAGATCACTGAATAGAAAGATCATATTATCCGGGGGTTATTCAATGTATTGTATTTTTTTTTAATCTCAACAGCCTACTACAATGCAATATAATAGGCCTCACAGTATGGTCCAAAATATTTTAAAAATGTTGTTTTATCTTTGGCGTTCGATTTCCTAATGCTTTAAAATTTTTAAAATATGCTGCTATTAGCATTTTCATGATGGAAATTTTTAAATATACTATTCCTTATGAACATGGATGAAACATGATATATGTTTTGTCTTCTTCATATTTACCCCCTATGCCCCACATTTTACAGTATTCTCGTAGCCTACCAATATAATAGATGAATGAAGGCCTTCTGCTGATTTTGAAATGAACACTAGATTGAGTGTACCAAGTTGAACTCTTCTATCATGTTTATTACCAAATACATATCATGGGAGGTCATTAATAAATAATTTAAAAAGGAATGGACTTATTACACACTATCTTACTCCTATCTAAAACTTAAAGAAGGGAATTGACCCTTACTGTTTATTCAACACATAAATAAGTTTGTTCATACATATCTTTAATGACAATATAAAACTTATCTCCATTTTTAATGCTCATCCGGCAGAAGATTTTGACTACACGGAACATGTCATACTGACAGAATTATATCGAGACTGTGACACGGGAGAAGAAATTTCTTGCTTAAAAGATACAGAGAAAAGGAGTAAGTTCCCCCTTGATTCTGTAGATAAGTCACTACTATGGAAGTGTTCCTCAAAAAGAGATCGGCAATGATTCTTGATAAGAGAATCGTCTAGGTAGGAGTGAATGAGTACTGCCTGAGTATGATGATAAGACACGATAATCTGAAAAATCGTGGTAAAAACTATGGGTGCAATAGCCAGACCAAAAGACATAGTCTTGAAACTGTAAATCTTGTCTGCCCAAACCAGTCTCAGGAAATGACAAAACTTCAAGTGGAGATATTTTTAACGGAGGGGACAACACCACACTTACCCTGCTTCTTATTCTTTACAATTTTAGCTTTCTTTCCACATGAATGGTTAGTACGAGCAACAGCTGATCTTTACATAGGCTTCGAAAAAGAAAAGGAAGAAGAATCCTTGGTCTGAAAGGAGGAAGAAGGCTTATTAATCTTAGTAGATGACAAATCTTTTCCCATTAGTAACCTAAAAATAACTTTGACAACAGGCCTCATTAACCTCCTGTAGCTGATCCATGGAAACAGAGAACAACTTATCCTTTCAGAGAAGAACTGAGAAGACTAGAGGGCTTCAGAAACAGTATTTTTCAGGAATCTCCTGCCTCTTTGCAAGAGTAAAATTGGTCAAGAGGGCGAGTAGAAGGAATAAAGACTTTTCAAGACTCTTGCCTACCAGTAAAACCATAGACTTCACCTCTGACTTTTTTTCCATTGTCCTTTAAAAGAGACCCAGCTGCCGACAAAAATTATTCAGCGGTCTCAAGAACGACACCTCAGATTATTCTCCGACAGTATATATGAAGACTGAGAAAGGTTGAGACCGTCCATAGGTTTCAAACCAAGTTTACCAGATTAAGCCGACATACCCAAAAAAGATCGATCAATCTGAAATTCCTTGGATGTGCATTTCCCTAGGTAAGAGGCAGATCCAAAGCAGAGAGAACTTATTTGCACCCGTTTCACTAGTATAAGCATGGTTCTCGGGAAATCTCAGCCAAAGACGAGTTAACAAAACATAAAGGTGATAAACCCGACTCTGGAAATCATGCTTGTTTACCTTTTTTTTAAATTGTTATTTGGATAGAGAGTTGGCACTCACACCACATCTTCCTATATCTATTGACTAAACCAGAGCAAGCTATAAAATTTGAATGGGGCAGACGAAAGTCTTGGTAGAGAAGACATGGACATTACCGATATATCGCTGTGAATAGAACAAACGAGACTCCTAAGATATTCATATGAGTTGCCTGAAGAAGGCTCCTTAGAAATCATAGCATATCCATCTGTGCTACCAATACTGTCATTATCAGAAGACGTACCATGGTCTTCAAGAAAATGATCTTCTTGGGTTTTGGGAGCCAAAGAAATAGAATCATCTTCACCAGATGTCAAGGAGGTCAGGGAGTGTCATGTCCAGTATCCTGGTACATACCCCTAGACTCCATGAGGGTACGCCCGTTACCTCACGCAATGAATTTTCCATTAACAGTTGATTGTATTTTATGGATAAAAGTGGTAAGAGTCCTCATCTCATTCTTAAAAGAAGATAATTCTGGAGACGGTCTTCCACCGAACCCCAAAGCAGACAAAACTGGCTGAATACAGATCGCAGGGTTGAGGACAAGGAAGCAAGTTTATCATTCCCATAGGCATTGGAGGCTAGACAAAATTCATATGTCACCTTATCCTGGAAAAGGGTTCACTCAAGATGCAAGCTGGTCCTGTCTCCTACATACTTGTTGTGCAAGAAACAGGAGATATTGATATCTCAGTAGGTTTAGTTACGGTATGTGATAACCTTCTAGGCCTAGATAACCTCAAATGATTTGCGTCAGAAGTGTAAGGCAAAGTCCTAAAAGGGTATGCGTCCTGTTTCAGACTCACACAAGAAACAACCGAGATACACCCTATTCTCCAAACTCATCCGAATGAGTGGCCGAAAGCCACTGGCACTTGTGTGTGTGTCACTTACCTCTTGACCTTGCGTTGCTGAAGTTGGTGTTTTATCCATTATTTCAGATAATAAAAATACTCGAATAAAACAAATAAACAAAACAAATTGCTATTACAAATAATATAACTATTAATTTTCTAATACTAAAAGTGACAACAGTTTAGTCAGCGATCAAAACATTGTAACGAATAACTCGATTCAAGTATATGCAAGAGAATGATAGTCCCTTTCTTCATGATTAAGTACGAGCGTTAGCGTTAGTATATTTATTCAGAAGTTATATTAGAAAACCAAACAATTATAAAATTGAATAGCATTGAGGACCAAAATTCAAAAAAAGGTGGGCCAAATACGGCTAAGGTTACCTATGCCTGGGATAAGAAAATCCTTAGTAGTTCGAAAGTTCATACTTTTGTAAGCAGAAAATTTATTAAAATTACCATATAATTGATTTTCATGTCAACACCGAAGTGCTGACTACTGGTCTGGTGATACCATCGGGGACAAAACGAACACAAGCAGTCGTATCGACCAAGTGGTGTAAATTGTTATCAAAAATGTCAAAGGTACAAGGCTTATAATTTTATACGTCTTGTAAGTGCTCAATGGTGCAAATAATTTCTTGAAGGTTTGTATTCAAGAATAAGTTTCATTGTCAGTTAATGTTTATAATTGATACATGACTGCCTTTATCGGCATGCCATTTATGGATTAGTGTTAGTGATGTAAGGACTTTCTTATCATAAGACATTTGGAAATATCTTTTAGAAAAGCGTTATAAATATTACGTGACACAACAGTACAGAAAAGGTAGAAATGGATTATGTTTCCTGATTGTGAGTATGAATGTAAATCATGTAATATTTTAGTGAGGAATTATTCTTTTTCTATTTACAGTTTAAATGAATTCCTCCATTTGAGTTTCAACTAAATTTGATCTCACAGCCAATAATTTGAACCGGCTTTTTACATTAAATACTATTTCACTATGTCAGGGAAATGTTTAAATAAAATGCCTGTAAAGGTTTTTGATATATTCCAAAACCTTAATTAATTAAGTTTCTGTTTTATATCACTATTTCATCGGGTCTTGGGAATAAATTTTCTTCCCAACCGCTGATTCAGTAATCAAAGTTTTGGAAAACTAAAGATTTATGATTTTTTTTTTTATTGTAAAGCTTTTTTTTATTTCTTTGCATTGCTTTGATAATGTTTAAATTTTTATCAATTTGAAGTTATTGATATCTGCATAGTAACATTCAGAATACCAATTTAACTACAACAGTAAACTTGTGCTTATCTCAAGTTTTTTTAGTTTTTTCCAAATTCAACTGTTAGTCAGTTTCAATCAATATGTGATAAATCCTGGTATATGTACTTCGGGACAGTTGTAACTCATTTGTAGAAACTCTGTGTTTTGAACTGTAAATATATCCAAATAATAGGATAATTAACCCCTTACTAATAACATGATTAACGTTCATTCTACGCTGAGATTCTACAAAATTAAGAGGCTTCAAATCCTACAAGACTTAGTTTATTGATCGAGAGCACTTTGTTAAATTCTAAAAAAACGATACAAATCACCAATGACGAGTTCACCAAACATTGGGATACAACCCTTTTCAAACTTTTTATCGTACCCGGTATCATCCATCACCATCCAACAGACACAACACCCTAAGTCATTATAGGGATTGACATATGTACGTTATTAAAGGAGATATGTTAATGTATGAGAAGATTTGAACTAAAAAACATCCTTGATAAAATAGAAAAACCTTAAGATGAAATAGACACACTGTATAAACTGATGGATAATGAAAATCTAAACTGCCAAGACATAATTGGTGATGTTGAGCACAGCGTTGAGCTCTTATCAGACGTTACAGACGAACACATAGCTCTAAAAAAAACCAGACTATCTCAGTAGAGGTAGTGAGTCAACAAATATACTATTAAGACAATTATACAATTATTAGTGATAAATAGAATCCAAAGAGAAACTAAGTCTGCAACACAATCTATTCTCTGTTTTGCAAAAGAAGAAAAATTCGAAAAAAAGTGGTGATACACGATGCTGAAAATGAGGTTTAACGGGACGAAAAAAAGTAAAACTGAACCGTCTACAGAAAACGAAATTTGCGTGGAAACGATTTTTGACTTTTATAAGCAGAAACTTGTAATAAAAAAAATCAAACACAAACATCAAGATTGTACGGGCTATCGATTCGGAAAACCAATTGCTAAAGCTTCTACACCTAGGCCAGTTATAGTTAAAAGTTGTGTAATGTCTGTCTGAGGTGTGTCTAGATTAAATGAAATAAAGTTTAATACCAGTCCGCATTTTCCACGGGATGTGAGAAAAAAAAAAGAAAAACAATTTATTTTCGAAAATACTTGAAGAGCGCAAAAACAAAACCGGTTTTATCTATTCGGAGATAAATTATATGTAAACGACAACTTATGACAAGGATAGGGACATTCGAGGTCTCATTTTAAAGAAGACAGTAATAAACCAGAGCCTCACAACAGTTATGTTATGAAATATTTCAAAAAGAATATGTATTCAAATGTCTGGAAATTCGACATAACTAAATAACTAAATGGGTTATGAAAAAGAATACATAGACTAGTCAGGACAAAATTCAACAGGTATATGTAATTGTGTTATAAGAAAAAAGGATTAAACCTCTTTTTGTAAAGAGCTGTGTTGGTAGTCTGATTTCGTTGAAAATTGATGAAATTATATTGTGTGATAATACTCATGTATATATGTTCTATAGATACGCCTCCGTCTCAAAATATGTGCTATTGTAAATATGATACCAATGCCTGTTATAACGAACAAGAACATATAGAACTTTTCAGTTACATTGGTGCATTGGTGTGCAATGTGTCCACAACTGTGCGGTTATATAGACAAGCAATTAGAAGACAATAATTTATTCATTAATTTTGTAAATGGTGATGCATATTTAAAACAGATACTCGGAAGATAGTAAACCACTAAAAAGTTTTCATGTTCTAGCTTATAGTGCAGGGCAAAAATACGGGTAGACTTTATAAGATGTAACACAACCAACATTGAACACGATTTCAATCATTAATTGTGCTTGAATATTTGTCATTCAATCCGATATATATAAAAATACATATATATATGCCTTTTGCGAAGTGTTTTGTTCAGGTTAGCCAGAAGAATAGGTATACATGTTTATCCTGCAATCAGCCAACTGTTGTATAAATAACAGGTACATAAATCAAATTTTGCAGGCTTTATTTGTACTTGTACAAATAAAATTTTCTGATAACACGCTTCGACTTTGGGCAAGCGGATATGTAGATATTGTTTTTTGCATAACAGTTCATTTTGAGGTTCCTCTTTGTGGTCCGCGTTTAAACTTTGTTGAATTCTTTGTAAAAATAGAGACAATGATTTATATAAACAATTAAAGTTTCAAGTGTGGGTGTAAATTTCAGGATAAAAACAATATCTGAACATTCTTTGAAATTATAAAATGTATTTGTACTCACTACGAAACAGGAGAAAAGCTTAGCGAGCCTCGTTTTTCGTCCTGTTTTTAAAGCTCATAAATCATTTTATTTACATTTTAGGACAATGTACTTATATCTATCATTTTCCCCGTCATTTGCGCAGAATGTATGTTTAATATCACTAGCAATGTCATGTTGCGCGGAAAGTTATCCGGATGAGGTGGCGGATTGCTGCCGAGCGTATGAAATGCACGTTTTGAGAGTTATTTAATATCGTGTATTCAAAGATATCACAATGAAAATAAATAGGTACGTGATCTAGCCAGAAAACTAACCGCTGTCTCATTATATTTGTGCAAATTTCTATATTTGAAATTTGTTTCCTGCTAATATAGCATTATCTTGTCTAGACAATCCAAGGCATACGAACAACATTAAGTGGTCGGTTATTTCTTAAACTGTTTTAGAATATTTTGTGATAAGAAAATAACTGCCCCGCATCATTTCTCAGCCTTGTATTATTTCATCCGTTTTTCATGAGAGAGAGAAAAAAATGTGTTACATGTATCAACTTTTTTCCATTTATATCTTCTTCTCTTTATTGTAGAGTCGTCACCAGTCAATGATTATGCTTACTCTGTAGTCGGTGATACTGCTTTGCTTAATTGTAAAACTACCCTTGGAAGTAATATTATAGCTTTACAATGGCTTCGACTAAATCCAAGTAAAAATGTCACTGAGAGTACATATACAGACGGAAGTATTGTTAATGAGGAAATACAACACCATAATAGAATAAGTACAATAAGTTCTCTAAATGGTACATCATATGACCTACAAATCGTTAATGTGACAGAGTCTGACGCAGGGGAATACCGATGTGTCAGTGTAACTGGAAAACAGGTTCAGCATTATGATGTTCGACTTATTGTCCAAGGTACTATGTACTATATATATATACTTTATATACGTATACCCTCTTTTACCTGAGGGTATGAAACTCCTTCACCGTCAGGCGTCAAACGGGCATTTGTGGCTACCGTTATTAGCGTCAAATTGGTTAAAATTGTACCGTGATTCGTCAAAAAACCCTTGTCGTGATTCGTTAGAGGACTCAAATAATTATCGTTACCGTTATTTTTAGAGAAAAAAACTACTGTGTAAGAGCAAAGTCGAATTTCCGGAACATTTGATAACTTACCTTTTAAAAAAATATCAAGAATTTAGAAAAAATTACATACATGCCGAAGTTCGCTCTGCGATATTTGTATGCATATTTCAAGTAAAAAATTTGCTATGAATTTGTTTAAAACCTATACATTAGTATATGAGTAGGCTCCTATAATTGATTGACATGACAGTATGTCCAGCATCATAATGATAAAATAGTATTGGGATTTTTTCAGAGGAGATGTCACCAAGTACCACTGTAAATTATAAAGCTGAAAACAGTACAAAAAGTACACACTATATGGAAACAGAGAATGAAGACCAATCTTTTGGTATATAAAAAGTGCTATTCGCTTATTTTTAGACATTGAGGTATAAGCTTATATATAATGTTGGTCTCTTGTGGATAGTTGTCTCATTGGTAATCATACCCTATCTTCTTTTTTTTATATTAACAAGAAAAGACACAAACTGGCGTGAATAAAAGTTATGTACATGTGCTATATAAAATCATGCACATGCCTTGTGCAAATGAAACACAAATGCTAACATTAGAAATTTAAATCAGATATCTAATGATTTTTATAATTGAATGCTTCAATTATAAACTTATCACTTGTATATGAATAATAATTAAAAAGAAATGAGATATTGAATATAATTTTTATATTTTCCCCTTAGATATAACAACTTTATCCACCGATTTGTACAAGAATACAACTGATGAAAATGTCACAAAGTTGAATGAACAGGCCAAATATGATACAGGTGAATATCACTCGAGTATTCTGTTATAAAGTGGAATAGAAATAATGTCTCGTACATCTTATGAAGGCAAGCAGTGTCAAAATTAGTGCTTAAAGACACCATTGGAGGATCCAGGGGGAGGGTTTCGGGGGTTGGAATCCCCCTTTTTGGGGACGATCAATGTATTTGAATGGGGAAATATAGTTGGACCCCCCCTTTTTGTCCTGGGTTGGGACCCCCCCCCTTTTTTTTAAATTGACTGGATCCTCCCCTGGACATTGTTTATAAAGTTAAGATCTGCTAGTGATTTGTACGGGGCCAATTTTTCAACCATCTCATTGTTTATACGTGTCTCAATTTACAAAAAAATACCCAAGGCGAGACAGTCATGCCTTGGTGACAATGTTTAAATTCAATTATATTCCTATGTCGTAATGAATTGACCGCTACAAAAATGTTATTGGAACTGTAAAGTCAAAAACATTGAGCATTATGATCACCATGGCAATACTGGGAAAATTTGTTTGATTTTTTAACAGTTTTGAAATTCGCCTATTTAACATTAAACTAAATACTAGTAGTCAACCTATTTAATGGAGTACCCCACTTAGTTATTCTTTCTTGTACTTATCTCACCAATTGGTATAATTCATTGAAGTATTAAATGCTTCTGTTTGTAATATATTTGAGGTGTAAAATCGTTGACCGAGAAAAAAAATTGTACGAAACGTGGTAATGATTTTTTTTTTAAAACGAGCATTCATTTCTATAGTATTCTTCGTCGTTAGATTTTTAATATAAACGGCATAAGACATACGGTATTTATATATACAATTGCCAATAGAAAACTCTCCACAAGAGAACACGTGACGTATAAGTTATCAACTGTATGGGTACCGCATGTAGCTTTTAAAAATGTGCGAAACTTGTACCGCATAAAAAGCTATAAAGGTCAATGATATTACAAACGTAAAACAATTAAAAAAAAATAAAAACAAAAAAAGTAATGTTTGGTTTATCATCTTTATAAACAAAGCAACAAACGAAAACTAATATGATATACAGCAACATACAACAATCACTGAATCACAGGATTCCTCCATAACCTGGGAGAGTGATGCAAAGAAGAGAGAACAATCTAAAAATACCAATACAAAAAGGCTTACTTCAGGTCAATACCAAACAAAAAATAACAAAAACACAAGTCTTTTGTAGACGAAACGCGCGACTGGCGCATGTACTAAATTTTAATCCTGGAATCTATGAAGAGTTCAAATGCCCAGAATCGATGTTAATGAACGGTAGTACAAATGAAAATTTAAAAAATCTTTTTTCTAATTAGACTTAAATATCAAGAAGTACGCATCCAGCATCCAACGGATATTGTGTAAAGACTTCATTAACAGTCATATGTAAATGCAGTATGTTATAATCAAACCATTTTCTTGGTGTAAAATCCAAATATTGGATTGTTACCTAGACAAACATGACGAGATGCTACTTTTGCAAATTTGAAAGTACAAGTACAAATTAAAATGTTATAAGAATCAATAGATATAGGTAGATTAATATCTATTTAAACATAGTGTACAATCGGTCCTGTGCGAAAATATGATATGTGTTCCGTCTTCGAAAGACTCTTATGCCAAGTTAAAAAGGTTTGAATAAAAAAAAATAGAGATCTACAGTGTCATTCAATATTCTATTGGAGTTTCGTTAAAATCAATTTATGCTGTTGGAGAAGATGATTATCTTTCCCGGGTATCCTACTAAAACGCTATTTTGATTGTTTGGATACTTAACCTAGCCTTCAAAATCTTCATACTGAGCTTAACAAATTTATGTCTGTAAACATATAATTTGAAATACAAAATAACAGTAGTATATGTTTCAGATTTTCAGAATGAAGCCATATACTGGGTAGTCGGTATGGTCGGAAGTGGTGTCGTTGTTTTTATTACAGTTTTCCTTTCTTATATCTACTTAAAGAAATTGAATGATATTGTGAAAAACGCCAATCAGGGGCATACAATGTCGATAGAATACAGAGAAGAACAAACAAACAACATTGGCAATGACAATATTGAAATTTATGAAACAAGTGAGAATGTTCGGGAAAACAAACATGCAAGGTCAGCCACACGAATAGAGAGACGCACAATCAACAATGAGGTTTATGAAATTGTCCAGCAGGATGAACCATCTCCGAACATACAGATGGAACATCTCACACAAGATGAGGGCAACAGGACTTATCAAACAGTGTCCGCTGACTTGTCAAATGATGATCATATATACAAAGAACTTAGTGATGGTCAATGTTAAAAAACTGGAACTGTATATAAATACATTATTGTTTTCATTTATCTTTTTCATTTTATTTATTTGTTTGTTTATGCATTGATTGGTGTATGTATCTTTTGTAAATTAATTTATTATTGATTAATATTTAAATTGAACAACTCAACCTTTATTTTTGATTTGTATCTTATGATGTTCTTCGCTGTATTCATAAAAATCAAGATTTGAAATTTATTGATTTTAAAAAAAAGGAGATGTGGTATAATTCTCCATAAGACAATTTACGAAAAAGATGTATGACAGACATGAACCAACGACAAGAGCTGACCTTTATGCTCCTGACTTTTATTAGGCATCTAAAGAATGTGGCGACTCTAACATGTTTGTGAACGCGTAACTTCCACCTTAACTGTGACAGGCCTGTATCAGAACACCATAAGAAAAAAACTAAAAATCAATTGCAGAATGTTCAACTCGAAAAGACGAGTCTGGTACGCAAAAGATCGGTACAAGATTCACAAACAAGCTACATGCATAAAAACAATAGACACAAAGCAACCGATGTAAGTCTACTCTAGATACTAGAAATTCAGTATGTTTTCAATGCTATTCAAGTCTGTAATTAATTGAAATTCAAAGAGCTAAAAGCATAATAATATCGCAATATGATAATATATATAAGGAATAACATTGGGGAACTAAAAGTGAAATGTTTTCGGCTTGCCTCATATTAACAAAATTACGATACTGTTGTCAGGTCATTATAAAGGATGACATATGTTGGCTTTAATATTGATTTACTTATAGAGGTCTTTGCATCGGAAATAAACACATTTATTTAAAACCAGTAGTTGGCATGATACGGGTGTTGTTCTTCTCATATATTTTATGATAGCATGATACTAAAACTTAACGAAAGTGATTGTGCTAGATATTCATAATGATGAAGATATAATGTTTCAACCAGTTTAAATGAGATCTGGAGCTGGCATGTCAGTAACTGCTAGTAGTCCTTTGTTAATTTATGTATCATTATCATTTTGCTTAGTTTCTCTGACATCGGACTCGGACTTCTTTTAAACTGAGTTTTACTGTGCGTATTGTTGTGTGTTTGTTTTCTACATTGGCTAGAGGTATAGGGGGAGGGTTGGGATCTCACAAAATATGTTAAAACCCCGCCGCAGTTTTGCGCCTGTCCCAAGTCAGGAGCCTCTGGACTTTATTAATCTTGTATGATTTTTAATTTAAGTTCAATTATATATTTCAGAGTTTAGTACGGCGTTAATTATTACTGAATTAGTACATATTTTGTTTAGGGGCCAGCTGAGGACGCTTCCGGGTGCAGGATTTTCCCCATCTTCGCTAGCCAAGGGTTACGATCCACTCCCGTTCTCTTCACCCTTGGCAGATTGAGCCAACATTTGTGAAAGTAATGTTGCGCCATCTATCGGAAGATTAAAGTCACGCCCATTCCGAATACATTATTCTTGACCAATGGTAGCACTTGAACTTTTCAATTTGGAGGTAAAAACACGGTAGCGTCTAGAACCTACACGCTTGATAAAGCCGGAAACGAAAATATACACGGTCAACATTCATGCTTTTGTGTATGAAACATACACAGGAACTTCTTCTTATTGATTAAAAACATTCAAGTTGTCACTAAATATAGTCGTATGATTATAGAATGTAAAGACTTGTTGCACAATAAACACGTGGCAATTGTTTACAAACACTTTCTACATTTACACGTGATCATGTTATAGGCGCTTTTTGATTGGATGCAGCGAGTTTCGACTGCAACCAATAAAAATCCTTACCTTGTGTCTCCGAAATTTTATCTCAATCCGCCAAGGGTGAAGAGAACGGGAGTGGATCGTAACCCTTGACTAGCGAAGATGGATTTTCCCGGAGATGTGGGTTGATTTCTAATGAGACAACTATCCAATAAAGTTCAAATGAAGTGGATGCAAGTAATTATAGACACCCGTACAGCTTTCAAAAATGAAAAGTCATACTGTATAATCAGCTATAAAAGGCACCGACATGAAAAATATGAAATATCTTAATTACGTCCAATTTATTTGAACCTTGGCGGATAGTTGTCATATTGGCAATCATACCAGATCTCCTTTTGTCTATGATACATAACATACTTTATTTCAAGGTTGATTATTGATATGAGTACAAATGAAACTTTAGATTGCATACTATGGCAAGCCGTTGTGGAATTTATTCCCTATTTATTAATATTAATAAATCATTTATTAATATTAAATATTATTTTTTAATATTAATAAATCGAATTTTTAATATTAATAAATATTTTTTAATATTAAAAAATCGTCATTTTTTAATATTAATAAATAGGTTTTATTTTTTAATATTAAAAAATCATTTTTTAATATTAAATATTCGATTTATTAATATTAAAAAATAATATTTAATATTAAAAAATAGATCCTATTTATTAATATTAAAAAATCATTTTTTAATATTAATAAATCATTTCTTAATATTAAAAAATCATTTTCTAATATCAATAAATGGTCTTATTTTTTAATATTAAAAAATGAATATTTAATATTAAATATTCAGGTTGATTTTTTAATATTAAAAAATCATTTTCTAATATTAATAAATACGCCACCTATATGTAAGAGTTGTTTGAGCGCTTTTATTTACGATGATCATACCTTACTGCAAGCATGTAGCTGAACTAGATCAGTGGAAAATATGAATAACAAAAACATCTACGAAACACCTGCTTTTATCCGGCAATCAGCCAATTATTGTAAAAATAACAAGTTGAAAAATAAAGTTTTTTTTTTTTACTTGTACAAATAAAGTCTCTTGTTACTCCAACTCCATATTGAGCAAAGATCAGCAAACGGTAATGAGAATATTTCTGTTTCTGCCGTGACCACTTCGCGGTCTGCGTTTAAACTATGTAGATTTCTTTGAAAAATGTTTAGAATCAGAGACTTGGATTTAAAAAATAAACTTTAGAGCCCCAGTTGTAAATTGTAGAATATAAACAATAGATGTACATTGTCGAAAATACTAAATGTATTTGTACTCGCTGAGAAAGAAGAGAAAACCACGGCTAGAGTAGCTATTCGTTCTGTTTCTAAATCTTCCCGGAACAAAAATGAGTGATTTTAATAACTTAATGATTATGTAATTACAGGTGACCAGATTATCAAAGCTTTACTTGTGATATATGACTGACGTTTAATTGCTATAACAACTGCCCCCAATAAATGTTGACATAACCATGATAACAGGAAAAAGGCAATAAAAGTTATTTTCATGACTGTTCAAAACAATTATAAATTAATTCATGCACGAAAAAGAAATTTTGAAAGATTTATATTCTTATACGGTTGTTGTTTTCTCTTTTTCTCTAATCTTTTATTCTGATATTAACCTTTTTACTTGAAAACTTGCAAGACACAATCCAGTGATAAGAAAACTGTTTCGTTTGATTAGATTTAAGAAGGTACATATCTTTTTAGACACTCATTTTTTTCAATGATACGGAAATCTATAAAACATTTTGTTTATTATATTTAATGAAATTACTGTTAAAAAATATTACTAAACATGAACATATTAATAAAAGCTGCCCATTTAATAGACATAAATGGTAAACAATAAAAGGTCATAGGAAATAATCTTTCTACAATAATTAATAGCTCTTCAAAACTAGTCGAAGAACACTTAGAAAAGAAAGTTCAGTGAAAATGGACTTCATACTAAACTCCAAAACATATAAATGAACTAAAATTTAAAAAAAAACCATACACGACTCAGTAACAAAAGCCAGAGGCTCCTGATTTAGGACATGGGGTTAATAGGTATAGGAAGATGTGGTATGGGTGCCAATGAGACACCTCTCCATCCAAATAACAATTTATAAAAGTAAACAATTATAGGTCAAGGTACGGCCTTCAACACGGAGCCTTGGCTCACACCGAACAACAAGCTATTAAGCATAATAAAGGGCCCCACAATTACAAGTGTAAAACCATTAAAACTGGAAAACCATTTCTTTTAATGAAATTTGGTTTATAATTTATGTCGAGCCTGCAACTTTTGTTGCAGAAAGCTCGACATAGGGATAGTGATCCGGCGGCGGCGGCGGCGGCTACGGCGGCGGCGTTAGCTCACTTCTTAAAAGCTTTATATTTTAGAAGGTGGAAGACCTGGATGCTTCATACTTTGTATATAGATGCTTCATGTTACGAAGTTTCCGTCAGTCACATGTCCAATGTCTTTGACCTCATTTTCATGGTTCAGTGACCACTTGAAAAAAAAGTTCAAATTTTTTGTAATGTTGAATTCTCTCTTTTTATAAGTAATAGGATAACTATATTTGATATGTGCGTACCTAGCAAGGTCCTCGTGTCTGGCAGACAGTTTTCACTTGACCTCGACCTCATTTCATGGATCAGTGAACAAGGTTAAGTTTTGGTGGTCAAGTCCATATCTCAGATACTATAAGCAATAGGGCTAGTATATTCGGTGTATGGAAGGACTGTAAGGTGTACATGTCCAACTGGCAGGTGTCATCTGACCTTGACCTCATTTTCATGGTTCAGTGGTTATAGTTAAATTTTTGTGTTTTGGTCTGTTTTTCTCATACCATATGCAATAGGTCTTCTATATTTGTTGTATGGAATGATTGTTAAGTGTACATGTCTAGCGGGCAGATATCATGTGACCTTGACCTCATTTTCATGGTTCAGTGGTCAAAGTTAAGTTTTTGAGTTTTTGTCTTTTTATCTAATACTATATGCCATAGGTCATCTATATTTGGTGTATGGAAATATTTTATGATCTTTATGTCAGTCGAGCAGGTTTTATTTAACCGTGACCTCATTTTCACGGTTCAGTGCACAGTGTTAAGTTTTTGTGTTTTGGTCTATTTTTCTTAAACTATAAGTAATGTGTCAACTATATATGTTGTATAGAAGCATTGTTAGCTGTACCTGTCTGCCTGGCATGGTTCATCTGACCTGGACCTCTTTTTCAAGGTTCATTGGTCTTTGTTTAGTTATCTTGGTTAATGTTAAGTTTATGTGACAGTTGTAATAAAGCTTAGCTTTATACTTAGGACTATCAACATAATATCAATGATTAGTATAGAAGGCGAGACATTTCAGCGTGTGCACTCTTGTTAAATGTATAAATGATTTGGTCCATATTAGAGGTCATGTATAACTCTACCTCCATATCCATGGACCATGGTGCGAATCACTTACTTTGGTCAGCAGGTAAAAGTTCAGGTGGTCTTTGCGACAAACCAGACACCTCATACCATATCCACTTGTATTTTTGTCCATCTGATGAGTTAAGCCTTTTTCAACTAATTTTTATAGTTCGTTCTTATGTTGTACTGTTATACCACTGTCCCGGGTTAGGGGAGGGTTGGGATCTCGCTAACACGTTTAACCCCGCCACATTATGTATGTTTGTGCCTGTCCCAAGTCAGGAGCCTGTAAGTCAGTGGTTGTCGTTTGTTTATGTGTTACATATTTGTTTTTCGTTAATTTTTTATATAAATAAGACCGTTAGTTTTCTCGTTTGAATTGTTTTACATTTTCATTTCGGGGCCTTTATTGGCTGGCTATGCGGTATGGGATTGGCTCATTGTTGAAGGCCATACAGTGACCTATAGTTGTTAATTTCTGTGTCATTTTGGTCTCTTGTGGAGAGTTGTCTCATTAGCAATCATACCATATCTTCTTGTTTATATTCAAAACTTTTACAAGTCTGGTATTATGGGTAATATTAGAGACCATGCCTACCTCTACTTCTGGTCAACATGGAAAATATCTTATTGGATAATAGGAAAGTTGGCATATTTGCCATACCAAGACACCCAAACTCCCAATTTTTGCTGACATATACGTATGGGTCTAAGCTTTAATTGCTTTAATTACTTTGGGAAATCCCAACCCCCCTCTCTGTTTCCAAGGCACACGTAACAAATCTCTTAGTTTGGTTATTAAACTTTGCTGATAAACTCGTACAGTTGTAGGGTTTAAAATGCTATATTCCATTTAAGATTTTCAAGATTTTCAAGATTTTATTCATAACCTCAGACACATACTTGTGTACAAGAGGACAATATATACAAACATATTAAGATAATGCATAGCGAGACAGGACAAACAAAACACAAATACATAGTATATTATAAAAGACAATTGGTATAATTAGATTAAGTATTTTATAATTTTCTTCACGAAAATTGATAATTTCCTTTGAACTTGTACGTTACATATAGACAACAAGCCAGTAAATTTGTTCTTGCTTGGATTCATTACATAGTAATTTGGTATAAACTTTGATCTAAGAGCAGAAACATCAGCATTTTTACAGGTAAACAATATATGAAACTCATCCCCTATTCCCTCATTACAAAATGTACATATTCTATTTTCCCTCGCGATCCCCGCCCATCTACCCGTCTCAATATTCGAGCATCGAAGTTTAGATATGTAATACCAATAGGACATTCAACAAGAACCTGTCATACTGTAGGACATTCAACAAGTACCTATCATACTGTAGGACATTCAACAAGAACTACTATACCAATAGGATATCCAACAAGTACCTGTCATACTGTAGGATATTCAACAAGGACCTACTATATCATTAGGACATTCAACAAGTACCTGTCATACTGTAGGATATTTAACAAGAACCTACTATACCAATAAGACATTCAACAAGTACCTGTCATACTGTAGGATATTCAACAAGAACCTACTATACCAATAGGATATTCAACAAGTACCTGTCATACTGTAGGACATTTTACAAGTACATATCATACTGTAGGACATTCAACAAGAACCTACTATACTGTAGGACATTCAACAAGAACCTACTATACCAATAGGATATCCAACAAGTACCTAACATACTGTAGGACATTCAACAAGTACCTATCATACTGTAGGACATTCAACAAGTACCTACTATACCATTAGGACATTCAACAAGTACCTGTCATACTGTAGGACATTCAACAAGGACCTACTATACCATTATGACATTCAACAAGTACCTGTCATACTGTAGGATATTCAACAAGAACCTACTATACCAATAAGACATTCAACAAGTACCTGTCATACTGTAGGACATTCAACAAGAACCAGAATATTTAACCGTGGTATGTTTGCCAAATATCGGTCATTCTTAATTTGTTTTGTCCCTAAAACGCTTTTATTTTGGCAAGTTCAGAAACTATTAAAAGAAAATCTAATTAAACATTTAATATTTAATGGTTTTTAATCAGATGGTCCGAGCACAGGCACTAGACGTTCTGTCAATAGTATAAAAATATTGGCAATTGGAAGAAAATAGTGTCCATGCATATATATAATACTAGACGTTCTGTCAATAATATAAAAATATTGGCTATTGACAGAACGTCTTGTGCCTGTGGTCCGAGTTAACTTAACATAGACTAAAAATTTCTACGGACCGACTTGTCCAATAATCATCATTAAAGCGTTTGACAGATAATGATTGATTTGCCTTATATTAAACACTAAGGTTACATTGATGTTGATTTTTTAATATTAATAAATGATTTTTTAATATTAAAAAATCAGCGTATTATTTAATATTAAAAATTCATTTATTAATATTAAGAAATCAGACTGAATATTTAATATTAAAAAATGATTTTTTAATATTAATAAATGAATTTTTAATATTAAATATTCATTTATTAATATTAAAAAATCAGCGTATTATTTAATATTAAAAATTCGATTTATTAATATTAAAAAATGATTTATTAATATTAAAAAATCATTTATTAATATTAATAAATGATTTTTTAATATTAATAAATAGGGAATAAATTCCACAACGGCTTGCCATAGATTGCCAAAGAATGTAATCTTAACACACTATTTTAGCATCCAAATATAAAACATAAAATAATTTACAATGTGATGAAAAACAAACTTAATATTCCGCTCGAAAACTAGCTAAATCAGTGATTAGACTGGTTTTAATCATCAGTGCGCGGAATGTAATACCGATAGAAAGTACACATATTGACCATATTTTTACCGCTTTGACCCTTGGAATCATTTGTCGAATACCAATCACTAAAAAATAGTTTTCATATTTCATTAGATAAATAACCTGTCCAAAACATATCAAGTGTACTAAATTTTCCCCCCTATTTTACATTAATAAAATTAAGTGTTGATGCTTTAACGCCACTTTTAGGCGCAACATTTTGGCTATTTCGTAGCGGTCAATATTTATTGATGGAGGAAGCTAGAGTGCCCGGAGAAAACCATCAACCTTCGATAGGAAAACTGACAATCCGAAAAGGGTTGTGTTCTTTTATACATATAACATGTATAATCACTTTGCATATAAATGATTAAACTGAAATGCTTCTAACTGCATGTTAATCGACGAAATTGCAAACATGTATTTAAAACGCATGGGGACACTCCTGAGACGCGCTTAAATTCGACATTGTTACGATATTATATTGGTTAATTAGTGCTAAATAAACTCATCATAGATACCAGGACTAAATTTAGTATATACGCCAGACGCGCGTTTCGTCCACAAAAGACTCATCAGTGACGCTCGAATCCAAAAAAGTTAAGAAGGCAAAATAAAATGCCTCCTTTACTGTATATTTCGCCGACTGGTCAACTTTCTCGTTCCCTCCTACATTAGCATGCCAAGAAACCAAATATATAGGATTGTTTGTATGTCAAGTGCGTCTAAGCCATGATGTCAGCAAATGTGAGGCTATTTTAAAACAACTGTTTTGTGCAGAAAGAATAAACCGCCATTTATTATAGTAAAAGTAATATGATGTTGCTCTCCATGTAGATGTTGATCTGCTTAGATAGTTATTCCATCTGGATCTATACTCTCAAGTCTCAACAGAAGAACTACTTTTGTGACAGCTAGCTCTGGACCTTCACGTATACATGTTGGATGCAACCTGCTATGAACAATGCCAATGATGGTGTATGGCATTGCAATCTAATTAAAATATTGATCTCTGATTACGTTATACTAC
Source organism: Mytilus edulis (assembly GCF_963676685.1). NCBI lineage: Eukaryota > Metazoa > Mollusca > Bivalvia > Mytilida > Mytilidae > Mytilus > Mytilus edulis. The sequence continues at coordinate 23,993,731 of NC_092350.1, read as the reverse complement.
ATAATTTGTTTGACTCAGTTGACCAATGTGTTTCAAAACCCGACCATTCTCTTCTAGCGTGGAATATGTGTTTGGATAAATTGACAAAATCTCATGATGAAAACAAAAGTAAAGAAACAGAAGTGAAAAAGTTCGATTTTTCTAACATCCCAAGCTCTTTTTTTGGATAATCGGTTACGAGATATTGAGGATTTAATTCTACAGTTGGATATGAACATGGTGAATCAGGATGGCATCAATAAATTGTATGGAAATTTTGTAGATATACTAAAAAACGAAATGAACGATTGCCTAGACTACAAAACTGTCAAACTACAAGATGGACAAAGTAATAAAAAGAGGCGCACAAAGAAACCTTGGTGGTCCGATCAACTTACTGTGCTTTGGAACAAAGTCTGTGAAGCGGAGAAATAAAGGCAACAGTAGTATACCGCTGTTCAAAACTCATAAATCCATGGACAAAAAACAAAATCGGGATAACAAACTTAAACCGAGGGAAACGCATTAAATATAAGAGGAGAACAACGACATAACACTAAAATGTAACACATATAGACAAAATCCCACGAGAATAACAAATATAACATGTATATATAACATCAAAACCAAATACATGAATTTGGGATAGACAAGTACCGTGACACGTCTTATCGCAATGTGAATTTACACTCAAAAATAAGAGAAAACAAACGACACAACGTTATAATGTAATACACACAGAAACGAACTATAATATAACAATGACCATATTCCTGACTTGGTACAGGGCATTTTTAAAGGAAAAAATGGTGGGTTGAACCTGGTTTTGTGGCATGCCAAACCTCGCACTTTTATGGCCATGTGAAATATAACATCAAAATGACAACACAGGACTACAATATAAATAAATTGGAGAACACAATTGACAAAGAATCACACGAACAACAGCCAACAAAAGGCAACAAGTTCAAAATTTTAATACGCCAGAAGTGTATTTTGTCCACACAAGACCTATGTGTGACGCACAGATACAAAAGTTTGAAAGCCGAAACGAGTACAAAGTTGAACAGCATCGAGGACCAAAAGATCAAAAAGGTTGTGCCAAAAACGGCAAGGGTTTTCCGTTAAGTTACCAGAAAATCCCTATAATTTAGAGTAATTTATACTTTTGCAAACAGTAAATTAATAAAATGAATATTCAAAAGATGTACATGATAAAGCTGAAGTATTAACTAATTACAGGAAACAACTGAAATACATTTACATAACCAGACATTTGAAACACAAAAGTAGACACATCCGAATACGTTTAAACCTCTACGCCAAGTGACGTCCTATTTGAAACTGAAAAATGACGAAAAAATGACGTCATTAGAATTAGTAAAACAGAGCATCAAAAAATGAAAAATGACGAAAAAATGACGTCATTAGAATTGGGATTAATTTAAGATTATATATTTGAACTAAATACTGATATTGCATTTAATAACAAAGCACATTTTAATTCTTATTAATATAAAACTGAGGTAGCAATTAACTATATTATAAAACTATGTCAGGTTTGTTATGAATCTAACTTCAAACGTAAAATATCGTACTGATTACTTTGAACGAAATCAAATCTGATAAATGAAGGTGGTGATTAATTTTCTTTACCATAACACAGAAATATAATAGAAAAGACGTCAACACATTTGACAAAATCCGATGAGAATTACAAATATAACATTAAACATTTAAACTAAATACATGAATTTGGGATGTATAAGTACCGTACCACGTCTTATAGTAATGCGAGTTCACACTCGGCAAAACAGTCACAATCGGGAATAAGTCACGTTTGGTAATTAAAAGATTAGACGACATTATGACAAAACACAATCTACCATGTGGTAAAAATGTCCTTAGCTAGTTTGGTCAACGAAACATCGTATGGATCCACCAAATCGTGATGGTGTCCATAAAATTTACGGAGTGTCAATTTTAATCTGTCCTCCTCATAACTTTGTTGGAGCAGTTTCTGCGTAAGGAGCACACTCCTGTATATGAAGTCCGTATAGTGTGAACAAGCACGTGAATAACGTATCAATTGTGATATGTAAACACCATACGAAGGGGCAGAGGGTATGTTACTGCTGAGAAATGGGAAATTGATAATTGGGAAGTTGAAATCGTCCCGTTTATCATAGATTTTCGTGTGAAGTCGTCCATCTACGTCAATATTGAGGAAAAGATCAAGGTATGAAGCAGTCCTTCTAGTATCAGTGGTATCCTTAATTTCAAGTTCACTTGGATATATGAGATGTAAGTATTGGCTGAAATATGGGTTATTCAATGATAGAACATCATCAATATATCGGAAAGTAAAATTAAAGAATTTCGCAAGGTGCTTTTTCTTTTTGTCTTTTAGAAGGTTCTGAATGAATTCTGCTTCATACGAGTACAAAAACAAATCAGCCAGCAGGGGTGCACAATTAGTACCCATTGGAATACCGACTGTCTGTTGAAATATAAATCCTCCAAACTCAACAAATATATTGTCGATCAAAAAGTCCAGCATTTTGATAATATCATCTTCTGTATATTTTCTGGGAGATTCAGTGTGATTTTTCACAAAATATGAATTATTGTAACCCAAAACAAGAAATTTGTATCTACGATTTCCATTTGTTTTAAAGACATGCTTAAATGTAAGATTACGTCGAGAAAACGCGAGTTTAGAAGTGTGTTCATTATGAAAAGGAAAAACTTTGACAGAGAAGCACAACGTGCAAAACGACACTATTGGAGAAATAAAGTATTGAGAATTGATGAACTGGAAAGTGGTAACCAACGCGAATTCTGGAAAGAAATTGGACGAATCGGCGTTGGACAAGAACGACGTAAACTTATCCCAATGGAAGTACAATTACAGAATGGAGAAATCACGAATGATAAAGACAGTGTTCTATCAGAATGGAAAAATGCGTTTTATGATTTACTAAATGCAAACGATGACAGTAATACACCGGAAACATCAATAGACTCGCAACGTATTCATGAGCCTGATATCGAGTGTAGAGGATTACATGAACTAAATGATGAAATAAGTATCGATGAAGTGCAGCGAGCAGTCCGTAGCTTGAAAATGAACAAAGCAGTCGGTGTGGATGAAATACCAGCTGAACTTTTTAAAAATGTCACCGTGATACCGTTATTGCATAAACTATTCAACAAATGTTTTTTCACGGGAATAATTCCAGAGATTTGGGCTAAAGGAATTATACACCCTATTCCAAAATCATCTACAGGAAATGCGCGGGATCCGATGAATTACAGAGGGATTACGTTGGTTCCTGTATGTTATAAGCTTTATTGTCATGTGTTAAATAATAGACTGAATGCATGGGAATCCGAGAATAACATTTTATGTGATGTCCAGAACGGTTTCAGGAAAGGACGGAGCACTATTGATCATGTTACCTCGCTCACATCAATTATAGAAACCAGAAAGTGTAATCGATTATCAACATTTGTTGCATTTATAGACTTCCGCAAAGCATATGATTGTATTGATCGTACCATTTTATTTCGGAAACTTCAAAGTATTGGTATTCAAGGGAATATATATAACGCTATTCAGTCCTTGTATAAAAGTGTGGAATGCTGTGTTAGGATAAATGGCTGCAAAACAGACTGGTTTAATGTGAGTTGTGGCCTAAAACAGGGCTGTTTATTATCGCCATTACTCTTCAATTTTTACATTAATGACCTTGCGACACATTTAACATCTTTAAATTTAGGAGTTGATATTGGAGGTGAAAAAGTTTCGGTGTTATTATATGCTGACGACCTAGTGTTATTTGCCAACTCTGAAAACGAACTGCAAACGTTATTGGATTCAATGAATATATGGTGCGTCAACAATAATATGACAGTGAATGGTAACAAGTCAAATGTCTTACATTTCCGTCCGAATTCTTCACCATGATCTGCAGCAAATTTTAAATGTGGAAATATAACTTTGAAAACAGTCGATAAGTATACATATCTTGGACTCGTATTAACAGAACATTTGGACTACCAGATCATGGCTAAACATGTTGCAGCTGCCGCCAACAGAGCTTTAGGACTTTTAATTTCGAAACATAAATCGTTTGGAGGTTTTCCGTTTCGAACATTTTCTAAACTATACGATTCAACAGTTTGGAGCACTATCAGCTATGGAGCAGCAGTATGGGGAGATAAAAACTTTTCCTGTGTAAACGCGGTTCAGAATAAAGCGATTCGCTTTTTTATGGGTGTTGGACGATATACGCCAAACACGGCGATAATCGGTGACTCGGGATGGATACCAGCTAATATAAAACAATGGAACAGTGTCAGTAACCAGTGGTGTAGGCTAAAAAACATGGACCGTAATAGACTTAACTACAAAATTTTTAAGTGGTCCGAAGTTTGTAGCTTGAACGGACGTAAATGTAAAACTGGAACTATAGAATCCGTCAACAATTTGTATCAGCAGACATGATGATCCTGTATAACGCCGAAAATGTGGATAAAGCCTTGGTTAAGAATGTACTGTATGATAAACTTTTATCTCAATTGTACGATGAATGGTCAAACAATCTCAATAAAACTGTATCTCAAAGGAATGGTAACGGTGGAAATAAGTTGAGGACATATAGAACTTTTAAAACGTCATTACACACCGAGGAATACATGCACAAAGTTATAGTTCCATCACATAGAAGAGCATACGCGCAGTTTCGGTGTGGTGTTGCACCGATCCGCCTAGAGACTGGACGATTTGAGAGGCTACCCGTGCAACAACGGACTTGCGAAACTTGTAAAAACATTGTTGAAACTGAGGAACATGTCTTGTTAGAGTGTCCGTTGTACGATGATCTGCGAAATGAACTTTTTAAAATTATTCTGTCAGAACACTCAAACTTTTTAAATTTTTCCAACCTGGATAAATTGTCTATTGTTCTAGCCAGTAACTGTGATAGTATTATTATTTATAGTGCCAAAATCTGCAAATTTATTTTAGATAGAAGACGTCGATTTTTATATCGTTAAACTTTTTTTTCCCTTTTTTTAAATGTAAATATAAATATTTTAAGGAAATTTTTAATCTAGCTGTACAGTGATATTTATAATTATTAATTTTCAATATATATACATATATATATTTTAATCCCGTCTCTCATAATTCTTTTTAGAATGGCATTAATATTTTATATTATTGTATGTATTCGTGTATTATGTTATGTATTGTAATATTAATGGTGAGACGTAAATAAACTATTTGTATTGTATTGTATTGCATATGAGATATAACAACTACCAATATGTAGTTTCACTTCTGACGATTTCACATATGTAGTATAACGTAATCAGAGATCAGTATTTTAATTAGATTGTATGGCATTGTTGCCGATGTAGAGGCAGGCCGGGTGTCGTTGACGATTTAGAGGCAGGTTGGAATCGGCTGACATCAATAACTTTCAAAACAAAATTTATAGTGAAACCTGTCCAAACCGAACACTCACAGGACTTTGCGTTTTGTTCGGTTTTCACAGGTTTACGGATTATAGAGGTAAATGGAAGTCGACACCAAAAAACATTTGGCACTTACTGACAAGGGATTGTAGGTGACACAATAGACGACAATTTATGTTTGTGTTGATTTAGATGTAAATGTAAAAAATATAAGTAGATGATGATTACGTGTTGCTTCATTTTTGTTAATAAATCAAACGCCACTCCGTCAATCACGCTCGTCGTTGTGAGATGTCTGACATAGAGAGATTTTGCTTTTGATAATTATTTTCTCATCTATAATTCATTGACAAATTCAGGTTCGCAGTCGCTGTCAAATGGGACAACATCCCTAATGCGCCTCAAAATGAGGAACTCAAACGTCACGTGTAAAGAAAAAATCTCTGTGTAGTGATATTGGACATGTTTCTATTTTTAACAAATGACTGAACTTAATTATTTGTGGTGATTAGGAAAGTAGAGGAACATAGAATAAATGTGTAAAAACTATGGAGCTATTGAATGTGTTCAAAGTATTAAATTTTCAAAGAACTTATTGTGTTAAAAAGGGGATATTTTACCACAAGGAGCCGCATCACAAAAGGATGTTCGGGGTTTGCTAATTTATGGAAAAAGTAATCTCACTTCGTACCCCGAAAATTTAACCACATATGTGAAAATGTCACAGCTTCGAAACGAGCTATCATACATATCCAAGTTTACGATATGGACTGAGCTACAGGAAAAAACGTTACCATTACCGCCTATGTAAAAACAATTAAAGATATTGAGCCAAATGACGATTCCGTAGTTGAATCCGGAACGTCATTGTACACACGAGTTCTCGGACTAAACTGGTCACCTGCTGGTTGATACTTCGGCACACGATATAGTCCAGTCAATCTAGCCCAAAAAATCACTCAACCTCAAACAAATTGCAACAAAAGGTTTCTTGATATAATTCGATCTATTGACATATCCTATTTAACATATAAAAAATCTACAGAAATCGATGGGCTAATTTTCGGGAATTTTAGGGTCAAAATATAGGTTTTTGCACAAAAATCGCTGAAAACTGGAAAATTTCTTATATTTTATTATTATGACAAAACGATAAGAAATGAGTGTAAGAATAAGATAACAGTTATGAGAGCTACTAATAAGAGTGAAACAAAAGCAGGGGTCCAGTTTATTCTCGGACTTTATCGTTGCTGAATAGCTAACGGAAGTCTTTGGGAGCATCCGTATCAAATATATAGGGCCTCTAACGGGAATCCGACAATCGAAAGCCATTGACCTTGTTGTGTTGCACGACTTCTTAATCCAGTGAAAAGCTTTTGAACTATTATTTAATTAAACAGTTTAGCTACAAAATGGCAATTGCGATTTTGTGGTCGTAATTATTTGAGGAACGTGCATTTAATTGATCTGAAAGTTCCTTCCTTGTCATTATCGGCCATGGGGGTAGCTGATCAGTTTAACGTTTCTTTACAAAAAAATCACTTTAGACATGGACACAAACATGCCAATTAGTTTGTAATAACAACTCACCAGTTAATTAACCTCAAATATCCTCGGGAATACTCTGTCTTCCTGTGTTTGTTTAATTAAATCATGCAAATAATTAAAAATGCTTTTTTGTTTTGATTGCTATTGATCGATTTTGACAGGTAATTTTTAAAGACAAATTTACTAACTAGCCTTCAAAAAGCGTTCGGAATTCGGTGTTGACAGGGTCCGGTTTTGTCAGGTGAAATTAACGTTAATTGATAGGGAAATTTTTCGGGACTTTGAAATTGTTCGGTTTAAACTGAAATTCGGTTTTATCAGGGTTCGGTTTACCCAGGTTTCACTGTACATTGAATAAAAAAAAAAAACACACAGCAGTAACAAACAATGATAAATGATGTTGGCGTTTTTTCTTTGTCTTTAGGTCCTCTGTTTACACCCTATTAAGTTGTAGCACTACTTACGTAACTTTATTTCATGTTTCATGTTAGGGAATTAATTAAAGAAAAAGGATTTACGATTTTAGAGCGCCACATGTTTATTTTCTACCTTTCTTAACTTAATGTAAAAGAGAAGATGTGGTATGATTGGTAATGAGACAACTCCCCACAACAGACCAAAACGACACAGAAATTAACAACTATAGGTCACCGTACAGCCTTCAACAATGAGCAAAGCCCAATGGTCAACTTCATTACTCGTCAAAATTTATACTGGACATCTTAAAACGAGGACTTGTGTGCATCTGAGTAGTGTGATATGCTCAAACGATCCAATAAAAAATGTAGCTGCGTTGATTAAACATATAACAAGTATGTACACTATACAAAAGTTATACTCATTAGTTGATGTTGGTTCTCCTTGTTGGTGCTCCTGGAGGGATGATTTGAAGACCCCCAGTGATGGTGCGAGCACAACCGATTCTGACAGAGTGTTTCAGACGGTAACTGTTCTTAGGGAAAATGAGTGTTGATATACGTTGATTCTGCAGTGGTGTGGCAAGAATTTCAAACGGTGGCTGTTTGTAGTTCTTATTATAGTAGCTGGGATTGGAATGTAGAGTACTGCTATAGCTTATAGTTGGTGGACTACCTTGTACATGAGGGTGACATCTGCCATAGTTCTTCTTTGTTCTCGTGTGTTCCAGTTTGAGTTTTGAATAGTTGATGTTACACTGATTGGCTTCTTTGGATTGTATGGTTGTTATAAATCTTTCAGCATGCCGCTGTACCTGTTCTAACTGTTTGATCTTAGTTTTCTGTTGTGGATTCCAAATAGGTGTTGCATACTCCACTTTCGGTCGGACTAGACTTTGGTATGCTCTTTTCTTTACTTTTGGTGGACAATGACTTAGGTTCCGCCAAAAAAAATACTTGAAGCCTTTTTACCGACTGTTATACAAGCGAGAGGTTTAATTGGCGCTATAAAACCAGGTTCAATCCCCCATTTTCTACATTTGAAAATGCCTGTAACAAGTCAGGAATATGACAGTTGTACATTTTCTAATGGCTCATTTTCTATGGTGTACTGGTACAGCCTCTTCTTCGTTGCCGGGTTGATGTTGTTAATTGCATTATGGCACATTTCCTGACGTTAAACTCCATCTGCCAAGTTTCGCTCCATGTGTCCGGGTCTTTTTGGAGAAGTACGTGATCTTCATTGGACGACTTTATTGATCTATAGATGACACAGTCATCAGCTAACAGTCTGATAGTTGATGTTAAACCATCAGGGAGGTCGTTGATGTTAATCAAGAAAAGTGTGTGCAAACAATTTAAACTTTTAGCAGAGAGATTAACAGTCAAAAAGAGCAGGCTAATGCCGCTACAAGGCAGCACTCGCACCCACAAAGTGGAAAGCGATTAATTTAAGTTGAAAAGCTTGTTTCCCAATCCACTATAAATAAAAATGTTTAAACTAAGACGGGTGTCACATGTGGAACATGATCTGCCTATCCTTTGGGAGCCCCTGAGTTCACTCAAATTTTTTGGGGGGTTTGTGTTACTCAATCTGTAGTTTTATATGTTGTGTTTTGTATACTGTTGCTTGTCTTGTTCGTTTTTTGCCCGGCTTTGTCAGTTCGTTTTTTAATTATGAGTTTGATGTCCCTTTGATATATTTCGTGACTATTCAAGTAGTAAAAGGTTTAAAATTATAGATTACTATCATGATAACGATTTAGTTCTATATATATATATATATATATATATCACCGTGAGCAAATTAAGTTATTTTCGCGGATATTGTGTTAATCTTCTTCACTTTACTTACGATTTTCATTACTGTAAGTTAATGTCTTTAAAGTAAAATAATACCAAAGGGACAATCAACATCTCAAACCATGAATCAAATAAAGTTAATTAAAACCATGAACAAAATAAAATTAAAGTCCAGGAGACGAACGACAGTCCAAAAAACACAGCATACCATGAAAACGAACACTCCTAAAACAGCGAATGATCTTATGAGGTCATGAAGTGTATTTAACTTTTTCATTTTGTTATTTCACAACTGCTTATAGTGTTTTACCTACGCAATGACATGCATTTGTATTGTTAAAGCTTATGTAGAAAATACTCAAAGCATCTTTATTCAAATAATTAAAATATTAAACTTCTAAACACATTTAATATGACTTACTATAACACGATTTTAAACTAAATAAGAAGCAGCCGCATTTTATTTAGTTCGTTTACATCCCGCTTTAGACAACCAAGTGTTTCTAAACAAGGTTACTTATTTCAATGTTGCCTACGATTTAGTCGCAAAGTAATGTTTGCATTTAAACATGATTACAAAAAGTAAAAAAAAGTTTGACTTCGTAAAAAACATAATTTAACCTCATTACCTCGCATTTATTCTTTTCTTACTTTAAATACCCCTTCTTTTATTATGGAAAATCATTCTCCTCCCTGATATTCACAATTAGCGATGTGCTATTTTAACATAGATTAATAAAATGATCGCTATTTGCAGATGGTAGATTTTTGGGCAACTGCAAACACTTCAATAGAAGGCTGTTCCATGAACAATAATTAATAATTGCATCTTTAAATTACAAAACAAATATTCCTTGAACTAAAACATATACATTTGTCTATTTTTTTAGCATACAAATATCGATTCCCCAAGATATATTTTGCTTTTTGAATACTTTTTCATTTTTTTAGGATTTGTGATAAATTTCAATTCTCGGGAAATTTTGCGCATCGAATCTCTTATTTTTTGTTTGATTTGGAAATTATGTATCATGTTCCATAAAGTTCATATGATCTTTTGGAAAATTTTATGGTACAAGAATTAGAAAATGGCGTTTTATTTAGTAATCGCAAAAATTGGAATGTTTTTTCATGACCTTTGACCTTGATTTAACAAATATTGCACCGTACGATTTTTTTACGACCGGGCAAAACAGAAAGTACAGATAAACAGCTTTCGAATGATATATAATACAGCCGTGTGTTAGGTGGGTGCATTAAAGTCGTTAACTAAGCGTCTTTTTGAAATAAGTCACTCGCCTATAAAGGAAGGATTGCATAGTTTGGTGAGTATTGTCTCGCCACACAGCCCGATCATGTGAAATGAATATAAGTTTTACAGTCCCTTTAAACAGTAATCTTGATGACGATAATTCTTCCGTTTTGAATGATAGTTTTATTGAGGAAAACGAATTTCCAGACCTTGATCAATCCGAGTCCTCTATTGTTATTGCACCAATAAATGATACTGTTCCCACGAGGTGGCGAAGGCGAAACTACCCCTCAACCGTTTGACATAGCTATAATCCCAGATACGCCTGTACCGTTTCCGTCATTTCTTAAATTGTTAACTATGGATAAATTGGCTAAATGTAGAACATTTTCGGGGTACCCACAGGATAATGCTAAGCGGTTTTTAGCAGAATTTGAATCGTATGCATTACTTCACGACTTAGCCGAGCAGGACAAACGCCGAATAGCGGCTTTTCACTTACATCTGAAAGGACCCGCACTTACATGGTTCAATTCTTTAAGCGATGAGTCAAAACAGTCTTGGCAAAATATTTGTGTTTTGTTTAAAGAAAAATACATAAATTTTAATTTACATAGCGCCACTGTAATTATGGAGAGCGAATTATTTCAAAGTTTGGTCTTGTCCCCTGGTCAGTCGCTCGAGGATTATTATAGTCAGATACTAGAAAAAGCACAAATTTTGCAAAAGCCAGATCATGAGGTAGTAGCTAAATTTATTAGTGGGCTTCCAGATAAGATGTCATTTTTGGTCCGTGCTGGCCAACCTATTGACATTCAAAGTTCTTTAACAGCAGCTAAAATGGCCGAGGCATGTGGCTATCGCCAACATAATGATGTTGTTAATGCAATAAATCATAAGCCGCAACATCAGCATGTGGAACCCCCCCCCCCCCCCCCGAGAAAGCTTCAGAGCTAAGCGAAATGAAGGAGCAAATAAAGTTGCTTACAGATCTTGTTACTAAAATGAATACTGGTCAGCAATCAAATACACGAAATGAAATGCCCCCAAACAATGGCTTTCCCCGTCAATCTAGGTTTGATAATGCAGAATGCAGAAAATGTAAAAGGTTGGGCCATTTTCAACGAGTGTGTAACTGGAACAGTGCCGGTCCGTCACAGCCGAACGCTCAATGTCAGCTATGTCATCAGTTTGGACACACTGCAGCCTTTTGTTTTACAATAAGTAATATAGTTCAGGGAAACCAAATGAACCCGGCCGACAGGCACAGCTGCCCGGGGTTTCCGTAGTAAGTGCCGACGATACTGCTAACTCTCAGTTTTTGTATATGCAAGTTGTTTTTGATCAGTTGAATGTTGCTGCGCTTATAGATACAGGTAGCTCCATCAATGTTATTTCAAAGATCCTTTTTGATTCAATTTCTGATAAACTGAAAATTTCATTTGAACAATTATCCGATCCTGAAATTAGACTAGCTAATAACGAAAAGATTAAAGTGTTCGGAGCGGCGAAATTAAAAGCAATCATTCATGACCAGGAGCAAATTATTGATATTTATATTCTCCCAACTGTTTCGCATCCGCTAATTTTGGGGACTGAATATTTACAGACTCATAAAGTGTTGTTAGACTTCAGTGATTTTTCTTATGGTGTAAAGAACATACATGTCCAGACAACAAAGAAAATCTTTATTGAGCCAAACACTGAGCTTTTGACGTACGGCAAAGTGCCAAATTTTGTAATGGTAGGGTTACAAGGGGTGTGTTCGAATAGTCAATTTGCGGTACATCAGGGGCTTATGATAGCGAGATCGCTTGTTGTACCACCTAATCACAGGGTTCCTATAAAGATATTGAATGCAAGTAACGTTCGTATAACACTACCCAAAGGCAAAAATATTGCAGAATTTACTGTTTTATCAAATGATAATTCATATGTTAGAATGAGTGACAATACAGAAAGTTTTAAAGTACAAAATATAGAACTTGTGGCTGAAAGCATTAATATTGTTGAAGGACAGGACGTTCCTTTCAACCCGAGTAAATCAGTAGATTTAAGTGTGAATATGGTTGCCGAATTTTGCAAAGAATTTCATTTATCATTTAAGATTTGACTGAACCACAACTGCTACAACTACAGCGATGTCTCTATGAAAATCGAGATTTGTTTGTCACGAAAGATAATCCAGATCTCGGATTTACATCTCTTATTGAACATAAAATCAATCTCAAACCAAATGCGGTATCGAAACATCAGAATCCATATAGGTTACCCCCGTATAAGCGTGAAATATTACGGGAACAGTTGGACGATTTACTAAGACAAGGTATCATTACACCCGTTAGTGAATCAGAAGCATTACCAATCACCAGCCCCGTCGTTTTAGTAACAAAACGCAGTGCAAATGCCGATAAAAAGGAATCGCAAAATTTTAGGTTCTGCTGCGATTTTCGTCATTTGAACGCTCAAACAGAGGAGTTCAAGTACGTTATTCCAAATTTGCAAGAATTAACTGAATCTATGTCCGATTTAGTACCAAATTTTATAACATCAATTGATCTCTCCAGTGGATTTTTCCAAATGGGAATATCACCCGACTCAACTCGTTACACGGCTTTTAACACTTGCTTCGGCACATACAAATTTCAGAGATTACCGATGGGTCTGAAAACTGCCCCTAATACTTTTCAGCTTTTAATGGACAAGGTGCTCCATGGATTAAAATTTAAAACATGCCTGTGTTACTTGGATGACGTTCTGCTCTGCTCGGAAACATTTGAGAAACACTTAAACGACTTGAACGAGATTTTCGAGAGATTTCGATCAGCAGGGTTAAAGTTAGGTGCAAAGAAGTGTTACTTTGCAAACCAGAAGTGCGTTTTTCTTGGTCATGAGCTATCAAAGGACGGTATATGCCCTCCCAAGGACCGTATTCAGGCTATCACAGATTACCCGGAACCGAAAAATGTTAAACAGCTCCGTCGTCTTATCGGCATGTTCAACTGGTTTAGGAAATTCATTCCAAATTTTAGTCCCCTGATTTACCCACTTAATAGACTTTTGCAGAAAAATCAACGTTTTGAATGGAAATCTGAGCAAAGAATGGCATTGAATGATTTAAAAACACGTCTCGTTAATTCTGAAATTTTAAGTTTTCCGTCTTTTGACCTACCTTTTCGGTTGGCAGTGGATACGTCTTCTCGGGGCATTGAATATATGCTTTACCAAAAAGATTCACAAATTAGTAAACCGAAAATAATCCGCTTTGATTCAAAATCTCTAAAGCCTTGGCAACAATCCGGCATATGGACCGACAAAATTGGAACTCTTAGGCATGGTGACAAGCGTACTAGATTGTGCTGATTATTTAAGGGGTGTTAAATTCATAGTCGAATGTGACCACCAGGCGCTTCAACCTCTTTTTCAGAAACAATTTAAAGGGGCCATATATGAAAGATGGCTTGCCGTTTTACAACAATTTTCATTTGTTATCGAGTACAAACCTGCTGAGCAGATGCAGGTTGCGGACGCTCTGTCTCGTTGTGAAAACCCACATAGTTTACAAGCTGAAAGTCCAACGGAAGAAGATCCTTATTTCCCGTTTATAAATGATGAAGTCGGAGAAATTGAATTACCAGGGGGTCAAGATTTTGCGGAATTATTTAAACATCAAAAATCTACGTCTAATGGTATGTCCGACAACGATATTGTACATACTGGAAAGGAAATACCGATAGTTCAAGTTTTGCGACAAAAATCAGGACCCATATGACGCCGATACTGATGAGCCTACGGCTAGGGAAAACAGAAAGAACGTTACTAGGAAACGAAATATCAAAAATAAGCCTACAAGTGACAGTGCTAAAAGTGTAAATTCTGCGGAGTCAACAAATGAGGATAAAACTTACGATAAGAATCATCTTGATTTGTGTAATGGGGTAAAGGACATGGCAAAAGTCAAAAATGAACAACGAAATGATTTTGAATATAAACATATTATTGCTTATTTGGAGGACAACCAACTCCCTCTGTCTCAAAAACATGCACGGCGCATACTACTAGAGGCTCCGGATTATAAATTGATAAGTGATGTACTGTATCGTAATAGAAAAGCTAAATCCGATTGAAATAAGAGCAAGTCCGCCTATCAGTTAGCTGTTCCCAACAAAATGATCGATATGATATTATTTATGGTTCATGATTCGCCGCTAGGTGGTCATAGCGGTATTCAAAACACACTTGATCGTTTGAGAGATGATTTTTATTTTCCTAGGATGGGGAAAATTGTCACAGATTATGTTGCTTCATGTCATGACTGTCAATCCAGAAAAGTTACGAATCTAAAAACAAAGGCAAAGATTGTTCCGTATCGTACACCAAGTGAGCCATTTCAGGTATGGCAAGTTGATTTGTTTGGGCCGCTCAAAACATCTCCGAACGGAAACCAATATTTATTCACTGCAAGCGATATGTTCTCAAAATATCTATTTGTATTGCCTATTCGGAATAAGGATATGCTTACTGTTTCAAATGCAGTATTTAGTCTAGTATCTCAATTTGGACTATGTGAAACACTGATTTCAGACCAAGGTTCTGAGTTTATAGGAAGTTGTACACAAGAAGTATGTAAAATGTTTGGTGTTCATCAGGATTTTATACCGAGTTTTATGCATCATTGTCTCGGGCTATGCGAAAGAACGCACAGAACACTAGCGGAACGCATTACCCCATATGTAGAAAAATGGAAAGAATGGGAATTCATATTACCCGCTGTTGTGTTTTCAATCAATGCGTCAATCAATCAAAGTACAAAGTATTCCCCTTTTGAAGTTTTATACGGCAAGAGACCGGCTTTCCCATTATCCGCATTTCCGTCAACAGATTTAAATAATATACCCGCCGATACAAAATCCTACATTGTGGCACACCAGAAGCGTCTCGACACAATTCGAACTTCAGTGAAAGAACATTCTATTAAAGCACAAGATAGGATGGAAAAAGCGACAAATGCAAAAACAAATGAATTGGAATTATCAGTTGGCGACTACGTATATTTGCAAATTGACCAACAAGGACAAGGCAGAAAATTCAAACAAACATACGATGGTCCATTTGTAGTCACGAACATACCGAGTGAACATTTAATTCTTTTGCGGGATCCAAACGGAAAACGTAAATTCAAACAACCAGTACACATCAATCGATTAAAACTTGCCAATATCCGGGAACCTAACCCTAAACCCTATTTTCGAAGGGACCGCACATCTAGCTCATCTCACAGTACGACAGAAGCTGAAGTGTCTCAGTCTGATAATTTGTCAGCATCACAAGGCAACGATAGTCCGGATGAACTTAATCCGCAGCATGCAAATGAACTTAGACGTTCTTCTCGAAAAATTCGTTTACCTGCACGATATCAAGATTCTGATTTTACAAATTTAGATTCTGTTGCGTCGGAAACAGACAATGGTTGCGTTTTTAAAGTAAAACGTATTTTGGCGAAAAAGCGAAATATGGGAGGATTTCTATATCTCGTGCAAAAAGTTGGTGAATCCGCCGAAAATGCCGAGTGGTTTACAGGTTCACAATTACCACCGAAAGCTCAGGAACTCATGATTAAACGACCACCTCCTTTAATTGAATGAGGACTATGTAGTCAACATATGTTAGATTGCACTATGTGTAAATAATTTGTATCAAAGATCTATTCCCATTGAAATTTACTGTATTTTGGTGATAATTGTATCGCCAATGAAATGATAAGTGTTATATTATGCTGATGTACAGTCGGAGAGAAAATACCGTTGTTATAAGACATTGGTTTCCTTTTTGTTTGGTGATAATTGTATCGCCAATATCAAAATAAGTGTTCAATTATTTTGTGTTACAGTCAGAGAGAAAATACCGTTGTTACATATATATAAGCCGTTGGTTTCCGTTTTTGTTTGGTGATAATTGTATCGCCAATGTTATAATAAGTGCTCAATTATACTGGTGTACAGTCAGAATGAAAATCCCGTTGTAATAAGACTTTAGTTTCCGTTTTTGTTTGGTGATAATTGTATCGCCAATGTTATAATAAGTGCTCAATTATACTGGTGTACAGTCAGAATGAAAATCCCGTTGTAATAAGACTTTAGTTTCCGTTTTTGTTTGGTGATAATTGTATCGCCAATATTATATGTTCACTTAGGATGGATTATAGTCAGAGAGAAAATCCCGTCGTTAAAACATTAGTTTTAGTTTTATTGGTGATGATTGCATCTCCACGATTTATATAAGAAGACTGCGTTTAACAACAACTACCATTATGCCGATATTGTATTACTGTATACTTACTTAATTTAAGTCAACCAAATTTACTTGCATTTAAGACATATATTGTGGTATATAAAATTGTGCTTGGTACTTAAGTTCATGTGCGAGTTAGACATAAAATCTACTGTTTCATATGATAATGTTGATCTTGTATGTGTGTGTGATTGTGAGTGATGCGTGCGTGTCTGGTTGTAAGCTTTTGTAGTTTGATATTTTCATTTGAAGTCAATTTAAGAGTATAGATCTCTACTAATTTCACAAAGATAGGAACGCAAAGTTACCATTGCAAAATATACAATATCATGAGTATTGACACATCAATTTTATTATTATCCATTGACATGTATGCTTATTTAAGCAATAATAGCAAGAAATGGTATGAAATGTCTCAGAGTATACTAGAGTATGAAAGTAGAAATATATAATGGATTAAGGTAGAAAGCAGTCTTTTAAATTATATTGTAATGTGTTCGGCACTTCCGATAACCAGACAAAATTTTCCAAATTTTATAATTTGGGGCGGGGATGTTATATACCAATTTTGGGTCTTCTGGTTATCGGGACTGCCTCACACAATTTATACTATTATGTCAGAAAACGTGGAACATGTTTTAGCTATTATGATTACGTTGAGTTGTCGTCTGCCTATGCAAGAGCATGGTCATCATGTAATAAAGAATTTATTTGAAGAACAGTTTATTCGTCTCTCGTTACTTGCGCTTACCATAGTCCCCCAGCCAAGTACACGATAAAAGAACGTAGTGACTTCTATTTCCCAATTTCAACCAAACAGAAACCCTCTCATGAAAAAAAAATCCACAGCAATATTATTTACCTACGTAAACATGTTTAACCCGAAACGCCCCAGCCTATTTTGAAATAACTTGATAGCTGAATAATGACCCCCAGTCAGTATAAGCTCTAGATAGATTTAAAGTCTAAGGTACAAACCATTTGATTTGAGGAGGCAGTCTAAGGTATTTCAGAGAGAAAAAATACGCCTCTGATTTTTGCATTAAATAAAAATTCTGGCCGTATCTGGATTGAAAACAATAATTTTGTCCACTTTTTTGCTATTAGAAACGAAAATTTTCAACAGAATTATTTAGCATTAAATGAACATGATGAATAAAAAACGGGCGTATTTTTTTTAGGCCGGGGTTTGCATGTCTGACGCGGCGGAATATCTGTTTCGCCGAACTGATATATTGAATACTCTTTTCAAGACCAGACTGCAACCTGACTGCTGAGTGTGGCCTTTATGTCTCCATTAGTCGACCGTCATTCATAAATTCGTTGTCATTTCAGACTCATTCGTAGCCTTTGGTTGATTTGGAACCGGCCCTCACCTAGCTCCCTTTATTTTGTCGGGTGAAATATATCAACCAAACATTTGAATGACAATTGCTTGTTTGACTTTTTAACTCGTTTCGGTCGTATTCACGATACATCTCATCGAATATTATAGCCCGACGTATTTCTTGTTTACAACAAGAAATCTGTGAGGTTATGCATACTTAACATACATGTAAAACAAACGAGAATTTACCATGTCGATTTTTTACTGACAAGTCCGACATCAAATATATCAGTACATATATCTTTGGATCCATATACTATCATTTTATGATAGAATATCAATAGGGAGAAAACAGCATAAAATTTTTTCAACACTTACACTTTACAAATACAAATACAAATAAATACAAATATTTTATTGGCACAAACACAATTACAATAATTGGCAATGGCCCATACAACTGGTATACAAATAGTAATAATGCATAGAATATCAATAGGCATATTTAGAACAATATCATCGAACGATATCAATATCATCAACAGTAAATGATTAAAAAAAAATATATCAATTACATAGTTGGTCAAACATATTAAGTATTGAAAATAATGACAATATTAATATGTAATATTATGAACAATGATTATTAGCAATTTTATAGAGTTTGTTCTGCTTTACGCAGGTTCAAATTGTCTGAGATGAAAGAGGAAGTTAATTTTAGGATTGTGTATGAATTATTATTTAATAAAAAGATTATATTATTTTCATGTTTTTGAAATTTTGTAGGATCAACGATTATATTTGAAACTTTATGGTAAAATATGTCCCTCTTAGTTGAGTATTTTTCACAATGTAAAAGAAAATGTTTTTCATTTTCAATTTGACTAGAATTACATACAGAGCAGTATCTCTCATTTCTGGGAATATTTAGATGTCTCCCTCTTTCAATCATCAGTGTATGAGCGCTTATACGGATCTTACATATTGCAGCTCTGTCACTTCTGTTTTTTAATATATCAACATAGGGTGGTCTTCTGCCCATTATGTAGACACTTTTGAAAAAGTCTAACTTTTTGGATTCAAATATATTTGCATTTTGAACTTGCAAACATTGGTCATTAATTCTTTTTTTAATAGAATTTAAATTACCTTTAACATAATTAAAGTTATTGATGATATAAGACATTTCAAGTTCATTCAAAAGACTCTTGACCTTTATGACCCAAGGGTTTGAATCTACAGATTTAGTGAATATATTATATGCCAAAGAATTTTCCGAAGAAACTATATGGTTCAGGTAGTTGAATATTGAATATAATATTTTATTTTTCAAGGGAATTCTATTAAGTTCAGCTCGACAATTCTATTAAGTTCAGCTCGACAGCAACTATAGAATATACATGCCCCACGCCAGGAACCGTTTAAAATGTGCATTTTACACTTATTTTATGTTTTTACGGCCAAAAAAGGTAAAAAAAAACCAACTTAGCCCTTTCCAAATTCCTGGATCCCGCGCCCCTTACATGAATTCCAAGGAAAATTAGTCTAGGCACATAAATCATATTTAAAGATTAATCCACAACTGTAAAACAATATAAAAACGAAGAAATATATATTCCATTGTTTACACATATGTGAAAAATTTCTTTTATTACACATTAATGATCAAGTAAAATAAAGGACATTTTTACCTAGGGAATCATGATTAATGAAATGGATGATAAATTACTAGGAAAAATAGTCTGGGAAAACAAATTGCTGATATCAGCCTATAAATATTAGCAGAGACATATAAAACAATTATATGTCTCTTATATTAGTAAATTATTTTACCATAGACTTTTACACTAGTTAATATTTGTTCGCCCGTACTCTTTAAATCGGGACCTATTTAGCTTTTACACTTTGACTAGCAGATGGGTGCTCCTTCGAAAGGAGGATTATACCGCAGTCGATTATATTAATACATGGATTGCATTCTTTCCCCTCTACGTATCCGTCCCCCCTGATGCCGAGGATCAAATTTCAGATCAGATTGGAATCTCGTGTCAAAGAATCTTATTTAAAAACGCATACATGAAAAGAACTTGGTAAGGTCTACTGTAAAAAGTTATTTCGCATAGCTAGAGATGTGTAAAATGAAGGGAAATATACGTGTACTCATAAATGAAGAATAAAGAGGTGCATTCATTCTGTATTTTCATAATTAGTTAAAACATTTATTTATAGTGGATTGGGAAACAAGTTTTGCAACTTATATTAATCCCTTTCCACTTTGCGGGTGCGAGTGCTGCCTTATAGCGGCATTAGCCTGCTCTTTTTCGAAATCTACAAGGGTGTCTTTAACGTGCAAGAGATATGGCTCTCTCTTAACACGGGTCAGCTATTTTCATAAATTTTATTATTTGTGCATGCCATGTTTGGCTTCCATTATATCATGTTTCTAGTGATATTGCCTAACAAGCTTAATTTTCCTGGATTCTTTTTGTTTTTCAGTCTTTATAATCTATTCCTCCAAGAGTTATTGCTTTGTAAATGTATGCAAAGAAGAAATATCTTGTATTAAAAAGCATAGGAGGATCCAGGATGGGGGATCCCCCCTTTTCTAGGGGAAAATTTGGTTAATTTTATGGCACTGGCTACGGTTACATGGAAATGTAACAATAATAAAAATGTTATTGTTACATTGAGGACTAAATGCCGGAATGCATGGTTGGATAAGGAACAGATTATTTACGAATGTAACAATAATTATTGAGGCTACGGTTACATTGCGTTATTGTTACATGAAAAACAGCAATGTTCGATGGGACTAGTAATATGTACTAAATAATAAAAGTTGAAGACATTATCTTATATTAACAATACATACAAGTATAACATACAATTTTTTGATTTTTTTATAGTATGTCCTCCATGGATTCTGAAATCGGACTCGGACATCTCTTAAACTGAGTTTTACTATGCGTAGTGTTGTGAGTTTGTTTTTTCTACATTGGCTAGAGGTATAGGGGAGGGTTGAGAGCTCATAAACATGTTTAAGCCCGCCGCAATTTTGCGTCTTTCTCAAGTCAGGAGTCTTTGCATGGCCTTTGTTAGTCTTGTATGATTTTTTTAATGTTAGTTTCTTGTGTAGAATTCGGAGTTTAGTATCAGTGACGTCCATTATCACTGAACTAGTATGCATATTTGTTTAGGGGCCAGCTGAAGGACGCCTCCGACGGGTGCGGGAGTTTTTCGCTACATTGAAAACCCATTGGTGACCTTCGGCTGTTGTCTGCTCTATGTTCGGGTTGTCGCTTTGGCACATTTTCCATTTCCATTCTCAATTTTATACATGTATACAGAAGTTCACAGTGTTAGTTCACAGTTAGCAAACTTTGCTTTTGATGTATCAATGTTTGGTAAGTGCGTTTGTATAGCTGTATGGAATTTGTGTCTTGATATTGTTTCAGTTTCGTTTCAAACGCATCCCATGCAAGATTTAAATTTTTCACCTAAAAAAAATTGGTAATAGGAATCTCTTCATCTTTTGTTCAAAGTATAATGACAGTAGTACGAGTAGGTGTGCAGTTAAATACTTAAAAGTGAAGTTTTCTCAGCCCGAATTTTCAACAACAAACCATTAAACAATATTTTTCGCCTTTGGCACTACTAATTTGAAGTAGTATCTTTAAGAACATCAAATCCATTAATACCTAAAACTATTTAAACACCATTTGTTGAATAATAATATTTATTATTTATTATTATAACAAGTATTATTTAGTAGACATAAATGAATTAAGCAACAAAACTATATAGAAGATTTAAGTTTAATAAATCTAGCGTACATTGCTGTTTTTCATGTAACATTAACGCAATGTAACCGTAGCCTCAATAATTATTGTTACACTCGTAATTAATCGGTTCCTTACCCAACTCTGCATTCCGGCAATTAGTCTCCAATGTAACAATAATATCTTTATTATTGTTACATTTCCATGTAACCGTAGCCAGTGCCTAATTTTATAGGGAATCACTGAAGCATGATTGGAGCAGGCCCACTTATGTCAGTCAACAGCTCCTCCCCCTTATGAAATAATAACAGCACAATGCAATGACTTAGATTCCAAAATTACTGATCCTAAAACTGACTGTAAAGATTCTAAACCACTTAGAATGAAATTCAAAACAGTGTGGCTGTGGCCATTGATTGACACATTAAATTCATCCATTGACTGGGACAATTTACGTGAACTTTTGTCTGTAACGACCACTATTCACGACGTTCCTACGATAGGCATTTAAACTGTGGGGTCACCAAGGTTTCTTAACGCCTTTAATTATAAAATAATTCGAAAAAATAATCAGAAATAACCTTTATGTTTTGATTTAAATAATTGATATAAATCAAAACATCGTGTTATTTCTGATTAATTTTTTCGAATTACTTTATTAAGGTGTTGAGAAATTGGTTTCTTTCCCCCTTACCTATATTCCCTATCAACAATGCTGGTTGTTAGAATGAAGTACAAAGAACTTCTGAAGGATTTGCCTTCAACTGCAATTATATTGTATGCTGGCGAAACAAAACTATCCATAGCCGCTGTATGTTTATGCACCTGTCCTGATTGATTCAGGAGCATGTCGTTCAGCAGTTATCGTTTGTTGATGTTGTTCATTGGTATTTTCTCGTTTGGATATAAATTAGATCGTTGGTTTTCCTGTTCGAATTGTGTACGCTAATAATTTTGGGGTCCTTTATAGCTTGCTGTTTGGTCTGTATCAAAGCCCTGTGTAAAAGGCCGTACTTTGACCTTTGTTTGTTGATATCAGGTTGAGAACAACCCTCCCTCAGACAAGGGGTAATTTTACTGATGTTAAAAAGAAAATAGAAATACCAAGGATTTGTTTAGTTCTTCTATACAAAACCTTAGAACACTTAGAATTTTGTACTCAAAAAGAGGAGAGCTACATCATATTTTAAACAATTTTTTCTAAAAGAGGGGTCCACTTATTTTGAATAATATTAAACTGTTAAAGTAAATGTGTTAACATGGTTAAAGTCCAGGAATATTACTAAATTCTTGGACATGTTTTGACCATTTAATACCAGATAGATATATAGTTCTATGAGAAAATATGAGCCCTTTTGTACTAACAAATATATTATAACTTATATTGATCCCTCATACAACATGTAAAAGGGATATTTATAACATTAAGGGGTTGCCCCCAAACTGATTATGATTTGGATGGAGAATTGTCTCATTGTCAGTCACACATACATAGACCAGATTTAATTATTTCTTGGTGAACAGGGAAAAATTACTTCAGAAATTAAAGAAATGTCAAAGTACAAGGGATAAATCAAGTTTTAATATTGTCAAAACCTATTATTTTATGTTTACAAAAAAAAATTATAATCGCTCGCCTATACTTTTTAAGCTTCGCCTCAAAAATTTGCAAATTAAATATTTTTTCATTAAAATTTTCAAATCGCTCGCTCGCCCCAAATTTTGGAGTCCAAAAATCCGTAGAACAAGAAATTAAATTGGTGTGGCCCTATGTAAAAGTTTCTTTAAATGCTTTTTTTCTAACGTATATATATTTTTAGCTTATTTTGGGTTTTTACCTAACTTTACCCACGTCCAAAAACTTGTCTTCTTGTAATCAGCATGGCTTAATACAGGTAATTACCGGGGTATTGTAAATGTGACATATTCGGGTATTCTAACAGTCAACTTCCTGGCAGGCTTGTTTAATTTAATACACAATGAACAAGGTCAACGAATCACATGCGTGATCGCGAGTGAACCAGGTGTGCACCGGTAAAATTTATAAAATATACCATACCAATATAAAACTGTCCGTGATATACGGCCTGTGTACAAAATCTAACAATTTTTTTAAGAGTGATCGCAAGAATACGTATAGATTATCCCACTGTTATCTAATTTCAATTTTATTTATATATATTTCAGCACCTATTCTTCCGTTTCTATATATAACTGTTAATCCCGTTATTTCGTAATTCGTCTAGTTTTTATCCTCACATATGTGACTTCATTTTCACTCTAGAAAACAGTGGTATATTTTGAAATGAATGCCGTTTTATTTTAATAACTGTTCATTCATTTTACATGTGAAATAAGAATATCAATTTGTAATCTTCGGACTATACTAATGCAGAATATACTGTGCAGGTTTGCTTTCGTCTAACGAGATAAGAGAACTGAAAAAAACTGTCATATAAAAACAAGCACGCTCAAATCAAAATATAAAATTATGTGAGTAAAAGTTAACTTGAACAGCAAAATTAACAACCTTTGATCTCGAGTGTATTGGTAATAAATTTATGTGTTTTTTTATAGTATAGCTCCTTCCATAATCCAAATGATATCAGATAATTATTTTTCATAAGATTAACCCTTCCGACTTCACTTAAATCTGAGACTGTGTTATAGTAGTTTCAGCTAAAATCTAATGGCAAACGCTAGAAGTAAAAATGTAATACAGGTACACCTTTCTTTGATCATGGCTTTCAAATGTCTAAATTTAAGTGTTCCCGTACATTTTTTGCCTTTATAAGACAATTAAAATGCTTTTGTAAAAACTAGTTCTATTTTCCATCATAAGAGTTATATCATTTTATTCCGAAAACTAAATTTAAAGGGAAACTTCGCAAAAAAATCAAAAATTGATATTATGTCCATTCTGTATAAAAATGCTCAAATTTATAGATATTAAAGTTTTATTCCGCTAAATAAGAGATCACCATCGATTTTAAATTTTGAGTATCAGTTCTCTACTCTCCGCCATCTTGTCACCTTCTCCGATGAAAAATCCCGATATGTCAATAAACCACAAAGGAACAAAACTACAGTAAACGATGTAGTCGTAATTGCGTGTCGATATCTTGTCAATCGTACGGTTGTTTTATCTGACTGACTAACTTGATACGGAAAATGGTCTTATATTTTTAAATAACCATATAGTCTGTTATTTTTAAACTGATAATATTGTAATTAGTTAAAAAGTCAAAGTTCAAATCATAAAATGATAAATAAGTGTTCCGTGGAAATTGTTTTCGAAAATCTAATTCGTTCATAATTCTTTCAAGTAATAAACTTTATTTAAATAAATTCGGATCTTCCCTTATCTGATCACCAGCATGGCTAAAGGTATTACTCCCAAAGGTATTGGAAGGGGTGTAAGGTGACACGTCCAGGTATTCAATCGATTTCCTGTCCGGCGGGCTTGCAAGTTCATGCATCGTTTCACTTCTGTAGGTATTGATCAGTGTACACGACCGTTACTTATAACTTTCCATTTTGAACTATCAGGTGCATGTATAATATACATTTTTGTCTTGCGTGTCCGAAAGTGATATAATATACTAGTCATTACTGAACTCATACGCTTGTTTATAAATAACATTTCTGGTGTAAAGAATATTATTTATAAAAAAAAAAATAATACAAAAAAAATAATTGAAGAAATACAAATCTATTTACATATTTTTCCAAGGGTTAATTTTGGAAAATGTAATATATACTCGTTGTCAATAGTTTAGGACAGATTGGAACATACCAGAATTATTGATCTAAAAAAATGTGCGCACTTGTCGACGAGTCGTGTATACATACGCCTGGTAGAAAGTTACGGAACTATATAGTCAGTAGCGCAATTTAAAATATGTATACATGTATACATTGAACATAAGAAAGAAACATACATTTTGTGTAAATTGTGGTAAAAGTTTTGTAAATAGACTAGTCCATGTATGCCAACAGTATGTAATCAACGAATTCGATAGACTATTGTATACCAAAAGAAGAAGAAGAAAAAAAAGAAACAATTTGATTTAAATACAGGTCAATTTATAACTTGCTTTGGTTCATCGAAGTTAAGAACATAGTAAACTCACAGATTTATATATCAATTAAATTGTTCTCGAATAAAGGACGAAATTCGTCATCATCACAATTGTTCCAACATTCATGTAAAATATATGCAACTGGACGTACACTAATAATCCCCAAGGAATGTGAATATTTTCTAGGAAAACTATTGAGTATCAATTTCGGGATTTATTTTCTTTCTTGATATTCAATGACAGCAATTTAAAGAATAAACTGCTTGTCGGATATTTGTCCGCTTTAGGGGTATTCTTGCAAGTTGAACAGACTTATAATAACATTCAAAAATAGGGAAAGATAACATTAAATTCGTTGTCTTTTAATTTTAAACATCGTTGATCAAATAGTTATTTTTAAAGTATATATATACGTTGGGAGACGACGATTATTATAGTTGTCTCAGATTTTAATAAGGACGTTCCCCATTATGAATAAATTTGGTTGACGTTTATCACACTTGAAAAGAATATCTATTCGTAATTTTTCGATTCCATTACAAAAATATTTTTTTCTTTATTCGTACATATTATATTCCGCTTCGGTAGAGTTATCTTCAGATAGTTTCATATATTAATTAATACATGGCTTTCAAAAGTCTAAATGTAAGTGTTCTCGTACATTGTTTCGCCTAATAAAGACAAATAAAAATGATTTAGTAAAGCTATTTCTAATTTCTAAGTCCCCCTTTTTTATGAGACATAAATCAAGGACAAGACTTGTATATCATTTCATTCTGACATATGAATTAAGTTTCCCGTCTTTAACCGAAAATTGTGTATTTCTTAGTAAATTAACTTATTTGAATTCAAATAAATAATAGCACCAAATATAATTAAATAATTCCACGGCGACCAATTTTTATTTGTCACCAACTTGAATATGTATTTTTAATGTGTGTATTAAATGCTACCACTGATCCGAATAGACAGTCACACCTGGCAAGGTGTGCCCTAGAGGCGTGGTTAAATACCGAAGTGCAAATAACAATTTACCTTTCAACAAGCCATCTACGAGTATTGCCACAGAACCGTGAATACACACATCGTATAAACCTAGCCATAGCAGAGATAGTAAAAGGTCAATAATAGTACACCAACATATTGTCTTTACAGATTATTGTACTTTAATTTGTTCACCTTATCAGTCCGAAAATGCATTTATTAAAAATAAATTTATAACTTTTTGTGTTGTCTACAAAAATAATTCGAATATATACGTTTAACATAGATAATTTATCTCACGAATGAGTACAATTGAACGTCTGTGCGTTTTATCTTCTTATTATCGGATGGTTATTAGATAAAGCATAAGTCATCGGCGCGCTTACGATTACGTTAAAATATGATTAAAAACCAAGACTTTAACCGGTTCATTTTTGGAAAGATTAGAACTTGTTCTAAATCTTTACTTAGGCACCTGCCTCCCCCCTAACAACAGGACAGGTTAGCTACTGTTACTAAATGTATTCACACTGAAATATAGTTCCCTATGGTTCTCATGTATGTGCACATAATACACATGTAAACTGAAAAAAAACTGGGTATATTATTGGAGCAGTTCATTCAAGAATGTATGTCATTAAGGTGTGTTGATGTGCAGGCTTTTTAAAAAAACATTTTGATTAGGTAACTGGGAATTGATTCAACTAGTATGATTGACAACTGTCATTATCACTAAACAATCAAAGACTAGGTGGACCTTTAATTACAATGCCCCACCTCCTAAACTGCCAATCAAATTGACCACATTACCTATCAACCTCAGTCTTACATGATTATTCAGACCACTCAATATACATATAATTCTTAAAACACAAACATTTGACCTCATAATTGAATACACAAATGTGTATATTAGATGTTTGATATTTATAAGGATGATAGATTTATTTATTGCCAATTACTTTTGATCTACATTACATAAAGTGATTCTGTAAATTATATCTGAAAGATAAATGATTAATGGATTAACAAGATCTTAAAAAAAATGAAATATGAATATAAATATGAATAAATAAAAGGTATTCAAGTAAGGCCTATAATTTACTTGATAAATTTCCAATAATCATCTGTAATTAATCAACAATTAGATTAATTTTAGTACACTTTTTTTCATCAGGAATTAACTTGAAACAGTTTTAAAATTTTTAAACTTTTAATTATAACAAACCATTGTTTATTAGTTTATTTCCCATCAATCATTATGTCTATTTTAGTCATTTGAATTTTTATTAGAAGTGAATATATATTTTTGCAATCAAGAAAGAATCCACATTTCAATTAGATAAGTTATTTAATTGGTTTACGTTGAAAAAGTACATTTTAATGCCCTGTGTTGAAAAATACTTTAAAAATTGATCAAAAGACACTCTAAAACTTTTAATCTCCAATGCCATATAACCTCTGTTTCAACTTACAAAATGCCCCAAAACAACATTTTTCAATTTTTTTTGTTGACACTCTAAAGTTTTAAGCTGTTGGTCCAGATTTTTGTCTTACAAGGATAGTTGGTAACATTTACTAGAAGAATTTTTGCATTTTTTTGTTTTTTTGAACTTGTTCAGAACTGGCAACATAATTTTTATAAGATATAAATTGCAGTTTAAATAAAACTATGCAAATTAAGAGACCCATATTATTTAATTTGAGCTCATTTTATCCTCATACTGGAAAAGCAAGTTTCCTTCTAAAGACCTGCTGTAAATGCAATTTTCAGCAATAGTGCTTTATAAATGTTCATTTTTCCCCACCATACCTTAATATGAAATAATTCAAACTACTCTTCTAATCTTTCCATGAGTGATTTCCATCACTTTGATTCAGTTTAGTTACTTATTTGAATTCAAATAAAATAATAGCATCAAATATAATTAAATAATTCCACGGCGATTCACTTGTATTTGTCAACACCTTGAAAATGTATTTTAAATTTGTGTATTAAACGCGACCGCCTGTCTTATAATCCACTGATCCGAATAGACAGTCGCACCTGGCACGGAGTGCCCTAGTGGCCAAGCTAATTACCAATCTTTAAATAACATTTTACCTTCACAAGTCTTGTCGGAGAATAATACAAACATCGCATCAACTTAGTAATAACGTAGATAGTAAAAGGTCAATAAGCGTAAACCTATATATTGTCTTAACAGTTTAAAGTTATATACTTCAATTTATTCACTTTATCAGTATGAAAAAGCATATATTAAACATGTTAAAGCAAAATAATAATAATAAAAATTTCTTGTGCTGTCTACAAAAATAAATCGAAATATTTAGGGAAATATAGAAAAATTATCTCATGAATGTGTACAACTGCACGTCTGTGCGTTTTATTTTCTTATTATCGGGTGGTTATTAGATTTAGCATTAGTCATCGGCGCGCTTACGATTACGTTAAAATATAGTTAAAAACCAAGACTTTTAATGATTGTATTTTAAATACCGGCATGCAAAAACCAGGAGAAAACGTCACGACCTACAGGAAGTAATTAATATTTTTTCATTAATTATTGAATTTCTCCTTTATTACTGCACATATAGCGATAAAACTTTGTGAATATATATATTATGTCATAATGAACATATTTAAACCATAAGTAAAAAATCGTGAATTTTCCCTTTAAGATATGGTAGTTGATCCTTCGCATGTGATCGATCAAATCACTGACACTTTTCAATTTGTTGTGTTCATGGAAAATTACAAACAGACAAGTTGTTGTCGTATATATGTGCGAAGTAACTCACATAGTCCACTCGTTATATTCTGCTGATGTACGCTGCCAAATAGAGTAATTCGTTCGATGTTGATTTAAGTCCAATTTTCATATTTCTGTTTATTTTGATATTAATCATGTGTTAATAGCTAGCACAGAAGAGACATACATTAAAAATTAAAATGCCGAACATAAATAAACTTTAACAAAATCAATGTAAAATCAATGCGGAAAAGAGTACTATAAAAATGCGGAAACGTAGTGCCAAAATGGGGTAATGTAAAATGCTGCTTTATTATTACCATACTCAATAAAATTATGTGACTGATATAAAGAAAGTCCAGATGCCATTTTACAACCATGGTATCACAGAAAGTTACCAAAAGGGGTCTTGCCGCTGAGACTATAATTGGATAAAATCATATGACTTTAGTGCAGAGCTCTACATGCCATTATAAATACATGCTAATTAGTCGTTGTTATTCCTTTTCAATATTACTTCCACGGTCTGAGATTACTCTGATGTCCACCACATGAACAAGTGTTTTGATATGACATTCCACGGCCCCAGATTGCCTGGCAAAAAAGCTGTTTGACTGTCAGAGTAAACAGCCCCAGCTTGTCAGGCAAAACAGTGGGATTGATGTCAGGTCAGAGTAAACGTCCCCAGCTTGTCTGGCAAAACAGTGGTTTGAGGTCAGAGTGATCTCAGACTACTGTAGTCTGTGAAGACTGCCTTAGCTTTGTCTATCCTTCTTATTGGAAGCAAGACAACACGCCCCACAGGGTTATCACTATGGACATTTTTACCTAGGAATATTAATGAAATGGACATAAATTCTTATGAAAAAAGTATAGGGCAAAGTAAAAATAACTCTAAATCAAATTATGTCAATGAAAAACTATCTTTATTTCCTGATGGATTAATTACATTTTGTAATACATGTACAAATATTTCCTTTAAATGTAATGAATAAATAGAAAATATCCTTAACAAATTTTATTTGTTGATTATAGGGAGTCTATATCGCCTTCTTAAAAATTACCTACATCATTTACTATGACTACATGACAACAATAACTACACTGTAGTCTGCATTGGTTTTTTGTCGAGCCTGCAACTTTTGTTGCAGAAAGCTTGACATAGGGATAGTGATGTGTTGGCGGCGGCAGCTACGGCTGTGGCGGTGGCGGCATTAGCTAACTTCTTAAAAAAGCTTTATATTTTAGAAGGTGGAAGACCTGGATGCTTCATACTTTGTATATAGATGCCTCATGTTACGAACTTTCCTCATTTCATAGATCAGTGAACAAGGTTAAGTTTTGGTGGTCAAGTCCATATCTCAGATACTATCAGCAATAGGTCTAATATATTCGTTGTATGGAAGGACTGTAAGGTGTACATGTCCAACTGGCAGGTGTCATCTGAACCTGACCTCATTTTCATGTTTCAGTGGTTATATTTGAGTTTTTGTGTTTTGGTCTGTTTTTCTTATACTATATGCAATAGGTCTACTATATTTGGTGTATGGGATGAATCCGATGATTGTATGGTGTACATGTCTAGCTGACAGGTGTCATCTGACCTTGACCTCATTTTCATGGTTCAGTGGTCAAAGTTAAGTCTTTGAGTTTTGGTCTTTTTTTCTAATACTTTATGCATTAGGTCAACTATATTTGGTGTATGGAAATATTTTATGATCTATATATGTCTGTTATGCAGGTTTTATTTGACCTTGACCTCATTTTCATGGTCCATTGCTAAGTGTTTAAAAGTGTTTGTGTTTTGGTCTGTTTTTCTTAATTTATAAGCAATAAGTCAACTATATTTGTTGTATTGAAAAATTGTTAGCTGTACATGCCTGGCATGGTTCATCTGACCTTGACCTCATTTTCATGGTTCATTGATCAATGTTTCCTTTTCTTGGTTAATGTTGAGTTTATGTGACAGTTGTAATAAAGCTTTATATTTAGGTCTATCAACATCTATAATACTAAAATTACGAGGTCCAATTTGTCAGCCGTCATCACGTAAAAACGACGAATCACAGAATTCAACTTTATATATAACTAATATAGTACAAAGGTGTAGATTAAAAATTACACCACTCCAGGCCCTTTTGTTTTCCACGTAATTAATATTGCCAATAATTAAGAAGTTCCAGGTAGAGTCCGCTACCGATACCAATAGTAAAGTTACCTGTTACCTATTACCTTATCTGTACGTTCCGCATCTGACAGGCGCACCACCAAACGTTGTATTCAGGATTAATATGCTATATACACGGGTCATAACCACAGGGTTGACACTACTAAATTGTCAAATTGTTACCTATTGTAGTATTTTAATCAGTAACACTTTCTAAGATAACAATATGAATACTAAAATTCTGGACTAAAAATAAGGCGTATAGGTACAGTTTTCAATTTGTTAGTGGGCATGACGTAAAACAGCGAAGCAAAGAATTCAACTTTATTTATAACTTATATAGCCGTCATCACGTAAAAACGACGAATCACAGAATTTAACTTTATATATAACTAATATAGTACAAAGGTGTAGTTTAAAATTACACCACTCCAGGCCCTTTTGTTTTCCACGCAATTAATATTGCCAATAATTAAGAAGTTCCGGGTAGAGTCCGCTACCGATACCAATAGTATAGTTACCTGTTACCTATTACCTTATCTGTACGTTCCGAATCTGACAGGCGCACCACCAAACGTTGTATTCAGGATTAATATGCTATACACACGGGTCATAACCACAGGGTTGACACTACTAAATTGTCAAATTGTTACCTATTGTAGTATTTTAATCAGTAACACTTTCTAAGATAACAATACGAATACTAAAAATCTGGACTAAAAATAAGGCGTATAGGTACAGTTTTCAATTTGTTAGTGGGCATGACGTAAAACAGCGAAGCAAAGAATTCAACTTTATTTATAACTTATATAGGACAATGCTGTTGATTAAAAAATACTCCATTCCAGGACCTTTTGTTTTCCAAATAATTAATATTATTGTTTCAGTTCGACGGGTTCAAACAGAAAGACTTGAAAGCAGAGAAAAACTGTGTATCTTATAATCGGCATGACTTTATCAGATGACAATACTTATACTAAAATAAGGCTTGCGCATAGTTATATACTTTAATTCAGTCACGGACCCGTGATATCACGGGTGTGTTCTAGTAGTATTAATGATTAGTAAAGAAGGCGAGACATTTCAGCGTGTGCACTCTTGTTTACCTATACATCTTTTATTCATGAGGGCATATATTTGTAAACTGCCTCTGTGGTCCTGTGGTAGTGTCTATGCCTCAAGTGCAGGAGGTTGTGGGTTCGAATCCTGGCTGGGTCAAACCATAGACTTTAAAATTGATGTTCGCTGCTTCAGCGCTAAGCACAAGGCATTAATTAGTAATTAGAACATGACTGGCCAGCTTGTAGTCAGAATAATGTGTCCGGGTAAAATGATGTGTCCTCTGTGGGCTGTTATCTTGTGAACTAGCACGTTAAAAATCTGGCTCAGAGTATCGGTCTAGTACAAACAGAATTTTCAGCTGGATATTAAGCAGCTGCCCATCATCATCATACATTTTAAAAAACTCTATCCGCATTTCATTTAAATTCATTTATACAATACATGACAGTTTATTTTATGAGTTGGCATAAGCATTTTAATTTTTAAGTTCTAAAAATGTT
Organism: Mytilus edulis; assembly: GCF_963676685.1. NCBI lineage: Eukaryota > Metazoa > Mollusca > Bivalvia > Mytilida > Mytilidae > Mytilus > Mytilus edulis. The sequence continues at coordinate 23,960,304 of NC_092350.1, read as the reverse complement.
TTCAATTTTGCAGATACATGTACATTGTACTAACAAAATGACTGTGGTACAGAAGCTTCAAAAAGAGTTAATGAAGACACTGAAGCAGGATGGTATCTATGATGAAGTTCTTACAAAGTTTAAAGATTGTAAAACAAACAAAAGTAGAATTCAGCTGGTTGCACAGATAGATGGTGTAAATAAACATTTTGACACTATCCCCGACACTAAACAAAAGTCATCTGATACTTCTATTAGGTTTAGAAATGAAGGAAATACATTCTTTCAGAAGGGAGAGTTTCAAAGAGCGCTGGATAAATATAACCAAAGTGTAGTATATGCTCCTGCATTGTGTTCTGATGATCATTCCAAGGACACACATAAGGGAGACAACTTAGAACTTTCCTACGCCTTAGCTAACCGCTCAGCTGTCTTTTTTCATCAGAAAAGCTATGATGATTGTTTGAATGATATTGATTTAGCCATTCAGAATGAATATCCTAAATCTTTGATTTATAAATTACATGAAAGAAAGGCAAAGTGTTATGTTGAAAAGAAAGAAATACCAAAAGCTACTGAATCATTTCAAAATGCACTTAATTCATTGTCAGATGCTGAACTTGATGACAAAAAATCCCAAAATATCAAAAACTCAGTTGAAAAGTCCATTGAAAAATGCAAGAAAAGTGTATCAAATAATGATGGAAAGGCAGGAACCCAGTCAATCCAGAAATTTCATGGTCCACTTCCAACCATTGAGAGGAGAAGTAAGATATTCCCGTCTGCATCTGATGCTGTTGGGATAACTGAGAACGAAGAAACAGAATTTGGACTGGCTGCCACACGAGAAATTTATGTTGGTGAAGTACTAATAATAGAAAAGGGCTATACTTCCATTGTATTACCGAAGTTTGATACCATCTACTGTCATCATTGTTGTCAGAGAGTCGTGTCTGCTCATCCATGTCATCAATGTAGTGAAGTCATGTTCTGTAGTGGTACATGTCACATGGAATCATGGGAAGAATATCATTCGTTAGAATGTCCATGTTTAGGAACGGTGAAGCAGGCCAATTTGGGCCTTGGTTATCTAGCCTTTAAGATGGTAGTGAAAGCAGGATTGTCTTTAGTAATGGAATATGAAAGTCAAGAACAAGAGGATGGATGCAAGAGGTCTGTTGGCTTCAATACTGATGGTGTTTATAATTCTGCTGATTACAACACTGTATATAGCTTAGTTAATCATAGTGAAAAACGTACACCAGAAGATCTGTTTAAGAGAAGTCTACAAGCATATTTTCTATTGAAATGTCTAGAGAAGACTAGCTACTTTAATGAAGATGAGAGGAAAGTATCATTTGCTGACAAATGTTACGTAGCTGGGCATATATTACGACATATCATGATGCTACCATGCAATGCCCATGAAGTATCAGAACTTGCGCTGAAACCAGAATGTTTGCCAGAATCTGAAACCAAGGAGATAGGATCAGGAATCTATCCTATACTCAGTCTTATCAACCATTCATGTGACCCTAATGTGGTGAGACACTCATATGGTGATGTATGTGTGGTCCGTGCAATAAAGAATATTGATGCTGGTGAAGAAATAGCAGATAATTATGGTGCTCTCTATCCATTAACAGTATGTTCTGAAAGAAGAGAAATCTTAAAACCACAGTATTATTTTACATGTAATTGTAAAGCATGCCGAGAAGATTGGCCATTGTATTTCAACATACCTGTTGATGTACCCAAGTTCAGATGTCAGAAATGTAATGGGCCTGTGGTCATTCCTCCGGACAGGAAGACAGAGAACTCTGTTTGTCTCAATTGTTCACATGTCCAAGATACAACCGATGTTATTGTCAAACTCCACCAGTCACAAGATGAATATCAGAATGTTCTACAACAAGTCCTTACTGGAGAGAAATTACACGAAGCTCTGCCCAGGTTAGAAGCATATCTTCAGTTCCTATATAAAACTGTTTGCATACCATGGCAGGACTGTAACAATTGTCAGGAAGCTATCAAACAATGCTACGCTGTACAAGCAAGCTGCTTTATTGCTAGCTGAATTAACCATTCAATGTTTTTAGGTGCTTTAAATATGTGCAATCCCATGTTGAAAAAAAATAGGAATTAGGAACATGCACAAGTTCAATGAAATTAGATTTTTATTATTCTATTTTAATTTATGATTGGGAATTTCTAATTAAAAGGTGTTTTATTCAAGTGTCTTAATGTGTCTGGTACTTGCATTTTTTTGCTTGACTCACTGCTTTCCTTATTTCCATATCAATTGAGTGCATACTTTCAAGTATTGCTGGAACATATTTTTTGTGAAAACTGGTTCATGTTTATATTATTAAAATTTCTAAACTTCATGTTTTAGCCATTTGCCAGTGCTACAAACTTCCTAATTTTTGCTATTATTTGAGTATAGATGTATGTGTAATTGAAATTCTTTGTTTGAGTCAAAACAACAATGAGCACTTACTCAATATTCTCAGATTTGTTACTAGTTTATTTTGTACATTTGTTTGTGATATCATGTTTAAGTAATATGCACAACTTTTTATGTCAAAGCATTTATAAATATTTTTGAATTTCCCTTGTGATAATTACAACTGAAAAATTAAATGAACATTGTTACATGTAAACAAATGTTAATTGGCATACATATAGCAATGTCAGTTTGTTCATGACAGATGTACTTAAAAGCTGATAAAGTCCAGCTGTATATATATATACAGGTATCAAAGTTACTCTGAAATGTCATCTTGCAATATAAAAATATGGGAGTTGTGGTATTGTGCCGATGAGGAACTATCCTGCAGAGACCAAATGACTGTATGTAAACAACTACAGGTACAGCCTTCAACAATGAGCAATACCTGCACCTTATGGCAAGCTATAACACCACAGGGGTTAACAAAATGTAAACAATTCAAAAAAGAAGAACAGCAGCCTTATTTAATTCAATATTTTTATTTGTTGTATGCTTCAAATTATTATTTATACTAGGTAAAAAAAAAATCTTCTGTCATAAACATGTCCATGATGTGGTGGAAACATTCTCTAAACAAGATATCATTGGTTTACATGGTCAACTGTATATCTTTTACAGTTATCAGGGGCGGATCCAGCCATTTAAAAAAGGGGGGTTCCCAACCCAGGACAAAGGGGGGGGTTCCAACTATATGTCCCCATTCAAATGCATTGATCGTCTGGAAAAAAAAAGAGGGGTTCCAACCCCCGGAACACTCCCCCTGGATCCGCCACTGGTTATTATGATTTAATAATTATTTCATGGTGCCTATTCATAATATATTTGTTAGACTAAATGAACAAGTATGACAATGAGTTATGAACATTGTGTTTGTTTTTTAGAATATTTTTTGTCACCAATCTACACTTGTGTTCCTTTATTAACCTTGTAAGTTGTTTACATATAAATCTTGAATTTTCATGATTAAATGGACTGTTTGTTTCATTATTCTAATGTGAAATATTTAAATTTTTTTGTCATGTTTGTTTTCTCATTTATATTTGCGTTTTCAGTGTTTTGTTATTGTATGTCTTACCAACATTAATACCAATTGAACAATATATGCATTGATGTAAGCTTAAATTGGATCTTATTTTGAGGGGGGAAATCATTTGAGAGAAATTAAAGTTATTACTGTGAAACACTGCACAGTTACATTAATGAAAATGTGTCTGTGTTTATTAATGTTATAGGAGAAAATATTATGTTGGATAACTGTCAGTAATGCTAGCTAGCTCTATAAGTTGAAGTTAAAGTTACAAACTCTCAGTCATGTTGCAGATGGTTAATTCAGTTGCTCAACTGTCAGTTATATTTTAAATGGATAAAGTTCAGTTGGATAACTGTCACATGATATTGTTGGACAATAAAACTGAGAATAGAAATGGGGAAAATATCAAAGAAACAACAACCCGGCCAATAGATTATTCATTTATAGGTGAACTTTTCCAGTTGAATAACTCAATCATGTAATGTTCAGTTGAATAACTAAGTCATGATATTCTTGGACAACTTCAGTTGAATAGCTGACTTTTTTTATTACAAAAAGTCATGTTTACAAGTTCAGTTGAATAAATCAGTCATGTTACAGGTAAACAGTTCAGTCAAATAAATTATCAGTCATGTTAGAGGGGATAAGTTCAGCCCTCACACACTACTAGTCATGCTACATAAGTTCAGTCACATAAATTAGTTAGCATGTGCGGACGAACAAGTTCAGTTGGTCCAAATTAAGTAACATTAACAGTAACTGCAAATTTGATTTTAATCCTTTGTTATCTTTGACTGATATATTATAACACTGAAATGCAACGAATCAGTTACTGTCATGTGTTCCTTAGTTGTTGTTCTTTATGATATGAGATAAGATGAGTTTAACATGTTTTAGCTTAATTATTTAAGATCATCCATATTTTCAATCTTAAAACTGAAGCAATGGATGGTGTGTGATTCCTGTATACTGTAATATATCTACAGATTGTTGTATGATTTATAGCTGAAGTTTTGTGTGAAACCATAGAAAAGTTTGATTTCAGATATTGTTTTTGAGAACATATATAATTTATTACAATGGAATGTTCATTTTTGATGATGCAATAAAATCAATTTCTTACATTGGAGTGTTCTTTACCTTGTGTCAGCAGCTAGGTATTCGGTCAACTGTGATCAACTGTAGACGCAAATCGGCATGGGGTCGGGGGGTGTTCAAGGCCACCGGCATGTCCAGGGAAGGGGGCTCAATGGGGGGAAGCCCCAAGACGCAAAACGGTTTTTAGCATTTTAGTAGCAAAATGTTGTGTACAAAAAAGAACAAAGGAGTAGGTCCGGTAAGGACCGATTTCGGCCTCAAATTTCAGGTTCATCTGACGAAAGATTTTTACCACATTTTAAACATTTAAGTGTCTATTTTATTTGAATCAATTAGTTTATGTGAAAGATTTTAACTGATTTAGTCATTTAAAACGATCCGTTTCAAGCTCAAATATGGAAAATCTAACAAATATGCCGAAAATGGCACTTTTCAGATGGTTTTTGTCAAAAATGAAAGTGCTCGCATCCGTGTTCATCCTCAACCTTTATATTATGTTATGTATTATCATCGAATACAACTTACATTTCAATATTAAGGATGAACACGAATGCGGCCACTTTCGTTTTACACGAAAACCGTCTAAAATTTAACTAAAATGCTAGAATTGTGAAGATTTCAGTAATTTAGCATGACTTAATGGTACTAGTACCCGATATATGTGCATTGTATTGTCAAAAACAGCCCATATTTATGTAGAAGTATTCTGCTGTCCAATAAATAACTAAAATTTTACATTTTAACAATTTTGTAAAACTGCTATATTTTTGGGCAAAAAAGGGGTCTTACTGGACCTACTCCTTTACTAGTTAGTCCGACACTTATCATGGTAAAATAAAATGTGTCTGTCTGTATTATTCCCGTGAGGGAGTTACTGAATATCCTTTCGGGTATAACTGTGACGACAGCACTTGCCAAATCATACCCTGTTATAACCAGAAAACATTAAAAAACATACCCTGTTCTATACATGCTCAGAAAATGTATACCCTGTTCTAGACCGTATAAAATAAGATGCTGTCCTAGACCCGGGTTCTAGACTGTATCTTCAACAGTTGAATAAGAGATCCTGTTCTAGACAAACACTTTTTGTTAAAAAAAACTGTTATCACCAGCAGGGCATAAAAAGCGACCCTGTTCTAACCAACAGGACATGAAAAAGAAACCCTGTTCTTACCAGCAGGGCATGAAAAAGTGACCCTGTTTTGCGGTACACCTATACCACTTAAATATAGTTAGTAACCCCCGGAGTATTATAACGTTTATGTTATAACATATTTTAAGAAATAACTCCGTATATATAACATAGGACTAAGGTAGTTCGAATACTTTCTAAGTACATACTCAATTCTAAATCTGCATATAGAATAGAACAGAAAAGAATATTTCATTTTCCAAATTATAGGGTAGATATATATAAAGAGCATATAAAGAACAATCAGTGAAAGTGCGAGCTACTGATGATACCCCCGCCCAAATATTTCGGTAAACATGAAGTTGTTGAGTTGTGAATCTGAAAAAGCATCACACGATAAAGCTGATTTCAATAAACCCGGAAACCAAATTTCAAAAATCCTTGTAAAGTAGTTCATTGGAAAGATGCAACCAAAATATTCATGGGACGGACGGACGAACACTGGCGGATTGGTGGACAGTTCCCCCCTTGCACACACTTTTTTTTAGAAGCGGCGGTATAATGATTGGGTCAACATTAAGACATTACAATACTAGTATGATATAATTATCTTTATAGCAGCATAAGCCTCAGTCAGAATCGGAACCCAAAACAAAATAGAAAAAAACCAACTAACACATTGATATCAAATAACAGTCAGTATCAAGACCTGAGACTTTTTTCCCATATATAGTAAAGTTTTCTTGTGTTAACATCAAAACAAATTTCGAAGATTCATCATGTTTATTTAACTTTTTAAAGTTCGGACAAGTGCTAGAAATATGCTGAAAGAGTTCATCCCTCAAATATTATAAAGTGAGCATGCGATTAAAAAAGGACGCTCATCCTCAACTTTATCAGTTGTACAATACGATTTTTTGAGAATCTGGCATTTTTAATTCCTAATGTAATGGGTGAGCACCGATTCTTAATTAACATATGAACTGCCTTTTTTTCATAAAATCAATGATATCTAAATATATTTCTTTTTAAAAACAATCTTTAAATGAAATAGGTGTCAAGTTTGCCTTTGTCAGTGTGCATTGTTTGAAATTTTTAATAGATGATTCCAGAAACATATATAAAATTGAGAATGGAAATGGGGAATGTGTTAAAGAGACAACAACCCGACCGAATAAAAAACAACAGCAGAGGGTCACCAACAGGTCTTCAATGTAGCGAGAAATTCCCGCACCCGGAGGCGTCCTTCAGCTGGCCCATAAACAAATATATACTAGTCCAGTGATAATGAACGCCATACTAATTTCCAAATTGTACACAAGAAACTAAAATTAAAATAACACAAGACTAACAAAAGCCAGAGGCTTCTGACTTGGGACAGGCGCAAAAATGCGGCGGGGTTAAACATGTTTGTGAGATCTCAACCCTCCCCCTATACCTCTAACCAATGTAGAAAAGTAAACGCATAACAATACGCACATTAAAATTCAGTTCAAGAGAAGTCCGAGTCTGATGTCAGAAGATGTAACCAAAGAAAATAAACAAAATGACAATAATACATAAATAACAACAGACTACTAGTAGTTAACTGACTCCAGACTTCAATTAAAATGACTGAAAGATTATGATTTCATCATATGAACATCAGGCACAATCCTTCCCGTTGGGGGTTTAGTATCATAACATATGTGTATATATGTCTCTGATGATTCCAATATGTATATTTAACCAAAACACATAATTTACTAAGTTTTTTATTACAATTAGATAATTCAAGGATTTGTTTAGTTATATAATATACTGAGACAAATATCCAACATGAAAAGAATAATTGGAATCAAAATGGACAACCACAAATAGTATAGAGAGCGGAGTTTGTCTTTTTAGAGAAAATTTACCCATACACACAAGATAAATGCATTGGGAAATAATGAGCTGTCGGTATAATGGGCTGTCGGGGTAATGGGCTGTCAAAGTAATGGGATGTCACCAAAAAAATATATATTTAATGGGGCGGTACATTTTGTTTGGTATTTTTATATCTATTCCTTTCTGATTGAGGATAGACTTGACAACTATGTGTAGATTTGAGTAAAAGACATAGGATGTACAAGGTCAGCTGCCCAACCGAGTGCCAATATTGTCAACATGATTTAGTCTACTCTTTAATGATTTAATTGTCCCGCCTCTTTTTAGACTACCAGTATTCCTAATACTTTTTGGAGAAGATGGCCGTGTTTTTTACGATCAAAGGGCTAATACTTTTTGCATGCACAGAAAACGGACAACAAATCATATGCTTCTGTATGTACTCAAAACGGACAACAAAGCATGCTACTGCATTTACTCAAAACGGATAACAAATCATATACTACTGTATGTACTCAAAACGGACAACAATTAATAGGCGAAAGGTACCGAAAACGTTAAACAAATCATAAGCTACTACATGTACTGAAAATGGACTACAAATCATATGATATTGCATTTCTGAAAACGGGCAACAATTCATATGCTACTACATGTACTGAAAACGGACAACAAATCATTTACTATTACATGTACTCAAAACGGACAACAAATCGTGCCACTGCATGTACTCAAAACGGATAACAAATCATATACGGCTGCATGTACTCAAAACGGATTCAAAATCCCTATCCATTCAACTTAATTTAGTCTGTTTAAATGCAGATTTCCATAAGCGGGACGAAAGATACTAGAAGGACAGTCAAACTCATAAATCGAAAATAAACTGACAACGCCATGGCTAAAAATTAAAAAGACAAACAGTAGTACACACGACACAACATAGAAAGCTAAAGAACAAGCAACACGAACCCCATTAAAAAACTAGGGATGTTCTCAGGTGCTTTGGAAGGGTAGGCAGATCCTGTTCCACATGTGGCACCCGTCGTGTTGCTCATGTTATAACAAATCCGGTAAATAGTCTAATTCGGTAGGTCACATTCATGAAAGGAAAGCAGATTGTAGTTACGACGTAAGGAACATATCTGATGTCATCTGTGAAACGGATACTCCATAACGGTCAACCAACTCGCGATGGCGTCTGTAAAATTTACGAAGGGATGATTTCAACTTCACCATTTGGAACTTTTGGTTTAATAGCTTCCTTGTGAGCAGCAATCCTCTATCAAGAAAATCATGATAGGAAATACAAGCACGGGAATATTGTATCAATTAGGAGATATATACCCCGCATGCAGGTGCTGCTGGATTGTTGCTACTTAGAAATGAAAAGTTAACAATTAGAAAGCTGAAATCATCTCTTTTGTCGTAAAGTTTTGTTTTCAATCGACCCTCATTGCCAAGTTTTAGATGTAAATCAAGATATGAGGCCGACTTACTTGTATCTGTTGTATCCTTTATCTCTAGTTCGATGGGATATATGCGCTCAACATAGTCACCAAATTTTAAATTATTTAGTGAGAGAACATATAGCGGAAAGTAGAGTTAAATATTGCTAACTTCTAATCTTTTTTTTTCGAAGAAGTTCCTGTATGAAGTCAAAAACAAGTCGGCAAAAAGAGGGGCACAATTGTTTCCCATTGGAATGTCGACAGTTTGTTGAAAAACACGTCCTCCAAACGTAACAAATATGTTGTCAATCAAGAAATCAAGCATATTAATAATGTCACTTTCAGAGAATGACTTGTTTGAATCAGAGTGATCCTTTGTAAAGTAGGATGTATATCTCCCTAAAACAAGATACTTGTATCTACGTTGGCCATTCTTTTTCATAAAACAAAGCAATACCAAATCTTTCAATTTGTAGTTTAGTTTGGAATATCCTACCATAAGTTTAACTTCATAGAATCCAGGTCATCATGAATTGTGCATGTGTCATCTTTCTACATGCCAATTTTGAACCAATTTTTAAAATTGTGTAGCGAAATACTACCGGCGGGAGTCAATTACTACTGAAAATAACCCCTGGTTATAATAATATCTGTAATACTCAATTTTGTATGCAAACTCATGGAAAAGTAAATTTTGGCTAAAAATGGTCTACATATATTTCTCTTTCAATAAAAGTTGCATTTCTGCACATTTGTTTGTTAGATTAAGTAAATAATGAAATCAAAAACACTATTCTCTGTCAAGGGAGAGCTGGTTTCACGTTCTAAATTGAATTGGGTGAATTGGTGGTCTGACACTTGAAATAGACACGAAATAATGGGTCCCAATTTTTTTCCCATTAAATTCACTTCTTGCGTCAGTATATATCAACTCTATATATCCGATGCCGTCACTATTTAAAGTTCTGCAGTCGTGAATTCGCTGAAAGCAAGACCAAAACAGAGTTCAGAATCTAGCAATTTCATATGCAGAATTGTGCATTTGGTCTGAGGTTAAAAACAGGAGTTAGACGAGGATACACGATGTCTGCTCTTCTTTTCAATTCGATAATCGATTGTAATGAGAAACCCCAACATTAGCTCCAAGAAGCCGGAATAAGATGGAAAATTTCATCAGGATTAGAAGATTTTGACTTTCCTCACGATCCAGCTCTTTTATCACATACCCACCATTTACAAGAGATAACTTATTATTTGGTCCTTAAAAATAAAAAAAAATATGTTATCGTTTGCATGTCTTCTTTGACTGGAAATATGACATCATACTACTAAGTGTATTGTTGGCACCTTTTTAAGACCTTTCAATCACCTTAGTATTAAACCAAATGCAATAACATGAATAACTGGCACATTTACAAATTGACACTTTTTCAACGTGAGAAATTCAGGTACGTTGTTTCTTGAGACTAAATGAAGGTCGCGTTCGATTTTTCACGATGTAAAGTTATCGCTGTCGGGATATTCACGAACATTGATACGTAGAGGATCTTCAAGGTACAGTGATACATATGCATGTCTGTGCAATAATTTACTTGTGTTCAAAACTTCAAATCTGTAATCTGTAATCGTAGTTCTGCCAATCAGGCACACCTCCATTCACACAGAGGAAAATGTCAATACGCAATATAACACAATACAACGCGCATCACTTCATATATTAAAATATAAAAATTTTCCGCCACCTCAAGAATTTATGTTACATACACAAATAAAACATAAGAAAAATCTTTGATATAAATAAAACTAAATATGTTCTTTGAATACAAAAACAACTCATTCTGGGACCATGTGTGCCCGTTATGTACTTGCAAGGCCAATCTTTCTATACTACACTATTAAGCAATTAGAAGTTAGATTTTCTACTGCCTTGCTTATCTATATTAGCTAATAAAGCATAGCGTTTGTTATGCAAATTATAAAGCAACTGTCTACACAGGGGTTACAAAAACTCTTTGACAAAATATTTAACTTACACTATTTCCTTTGACTAAATGAACGTGGTGTAGAAAGCTGTTATAACTTAGGTAAACAATAGTAAAAGAAATCTGCAAATAAATGTGATCCTTTTTTCTTTATATGATTATTGGTAGGCCGAGTTTGTTATAGGCCGAGTTTATGATAGGCCGAGATTGTGTTAGGCCAATGACAGCTGATTGCTATTCCTTTAAACTCCCATCTAACGTAATTATTTAATCAAACTCAACTTGAGAGTTTCAAATTATAAAAATAAGTTTAAGCAATGCAGCATTTTAATTTCAGTTTTCCCTTAGTATATAATAATAAATTTTATCATCTCGGCAACGAGTTCAATAACATAGAATCATGAATTACGGGGTGTAAATTTAAAGGAATGTCGATAACATCCGGTTAAAAAAAACTAGGACATAAAAAAGTAATTCGCAATTAACAATCACCCAAATCATGAATAAAATCACCAGGTTCAAGGAGAGGAGGAACTATGGTAAGCTTCTATATTGGTCTATATGTTGTAAATATAGAGTTCTAGAGAGAAACAATGACACAAACTATTGAAATGCTCAGTCCAAAATTATAAACAAAGGCCTTTTTCATGGAAATGTACCATATTTTGTTTGATTTTCCATTGAAAAAGTGTGAGGGTATCTACATATATATATTATTATTTGAGAGAAGAAGCAAAATGGAATTATCAAACACATGTAAATGTTTCATTGATATAGCTAACGTGATGGTACCAAAATTGCACCTATTTTGACAGTTTTTTTAACTACTTTTTTTTTATAATCAAGACAAAAATTTCCATTTTGTGTTTATTTTGTAGCCGTATCCTTCTGTATTAAATAGGTACACCAATTTGATTTTCAATCCATATGGAATCATAGAAAAATTGGTCTGAACCTAGTCTGAAATACTCTGACGTCCAACGGCTGTTTTGCCAGAAAATCTGGGGCCGTGGGACCCCAGCTTGTCTGGCAAAACAGCCGTTGGACGTCAGAGTAATCTTGGACTACTTCTTCTTTTGGTTTCTAGCGATCCTTCAATTATTGAAGATTATTCGCCGGGCGTCGACTATAAAATTTATAATTTACACTAATTTAGCAACAAAAAATCAAAAATACCAAAATCAAAAAATCAACATAACGTATGTACATTTGAAAAAAATAAGTTGTGATAAAACTATATACATTTGATAACAGAATAGTTAGGGATAGAATATGGGGATTAGAGCAGATTCTGAGATCATACTCTTGAATCCCTCTACTGTACTGCATGATACTATTTGTTGTGGCAGATGATTCCAATTTATAACTGTTCGTGGATAAAATGAATATTTATAACTGTCTTTAGATGTTTGTATTTGCCTAAATGAGTGTGGATTGCTATGTCTGGTTCTATTGTCAAGTGGGATCAAAAGATTATGTGTAGGAACTGCAACAATTTCATGAATAATTTTGTAAAAGAAAACAAGTCTGTATCGTAAACGCCTAATTTCGAGTGGGTACCAATTTAGGTCTGTCATCATTTCAGTAACTGAGCTGGTGTTATGGAAGCGGTTGCATGAGAAGCGTGCTGCTCTTCTCTGAACTTTTTCAATTTGTAAATTTTGTTGTTTTTGATGTGGGTCCCAAATTGTTGAGCAGTACTCTAATTTTGTTAGGTTGGACTAGTCTGAACCTAACCGCCAAAACATCAATGATTCTGTAATGAGTAGTACCCAAATTGCATCCAGTGGCGTAGCTAGGTCATTTCTATGTGAACGCCCGAAACTTGGGGGTTCTTAGCGGGTCCATTTCATAGCACCTTCTGGTAGTATAGGTTCGAAGTGGGGAGATATCTGGAATGAGATACTATTGCTATCAATAGCAACATTCTTAAAAATATCTAAAACTTTTTTATGTTTAATTCGTTCATTGTCAGTTAATTTGGAATCTAATGGTCATTGGTTTTAGAGAAAATGTCCAAAGCAGTTACTTTAAAATGTGTTCATTCTCAATTTTAACAGAAATGTTAAAATGCACTATTAGTTCTGTGAAACCTTGGTTCACGCCTGGGATTACTGACTTTCCACCAAAGCCGAATCCGACCTCTCGCAGTCCTTTATAGGATTTTAAAAAAAATCTTTCGATATGTTTGCTTGAACTGGTCAAGTTCCAAGACAATCTATGAAGGTTTATAAATTTATCATGTAAGAAAAAATCCAGACGGTGTGTTAATTGCGGAATAATAAGCCTGTCTGTTAATATAATACTGAAACTTAAAATGAAAAAAACAACACTTTCAGAATTTTGCTTTAGACAATAATCTTTAAAAAGCTTCTGTCAAACTTTCATGAAATTCGATGAAGGTTTGACAAAGTAATTGATGTGTTACAAACTAACCCAACACTGTATCCACTTATTGACTTCTAAAAGAACTTCCTATTATCCGTGAAATACAGGGTAAATACACATTACTTTACCATTATGCTCTGGATACTCATTTGATCACAATTAGTTTCAGTCCAACTTCCGTAATGTTTTTACCCCATACTGAACTTTAGTATCATTGAGGAAGCCGACGTTTAGAATCGTTATGTCTTGTTTTTGCGACACAAATGTCACATGCTCCAAAAATAATGCAAACCACATCGAACTTCAGTAGACATGGTAGATAATGAATTGCTTTAAAGAAAAGCAAAGTGATTAGAATTCACATGTTTCAGACTTTGACAGAAATTGAACAAAATTTAATATATAATTTGATACCATTTGGTTGAAATGTGGTATTTTTGTTATTTTCAGTCAAAACTACAAGCCATTGAAGAAAGAATTGCATTGTGGATGTGCTTTTACCAGTTCTGTTAATATTCTTTATATTAAAATATCTTTTTATCAAATTTCAAGTGTACGCCCGGCATTTTGACGTAAACATAGCTACGCGCCTGGCATCCATGCTTAAATTCGCATCGTCAAAAGTCGAATAACAGAGTTTTTGTTTAATTTTTTCAAATATTTAAACCAATTGGATATTTGTCCATGGTTACTCTTCATTTTTTAAGAAATGGATACTTGAAACATATTGTATTTGCTAATTTTAAAAAGATGACGTTTTGATGATGTCGCATGGCGGAATTCCTTCGCCAGTTGGGTATTATTTTTTTTAAAAGGACTGTCTGAACTGATTATCATTGAACTAGAACACATTTTGGTTTAAGGGCTAGCTGAGGCATGCCTCCGGGTGACGGATTTCCTAGCTGTATTGAAGACCCATTGGCGGCCTTCGCCTGTTTTCTTATCTTTGGTCAGGTTGTTGTATATACACATATTATATGATATGATAACAACACATGCATGGTAATTTTAATGTACATGTAAGTTAATGTTTTTGTTTTAGAACAGAGAAGTAGGGATGTTGAAGCTATCAGATGTCAACACGATGACAAGATACCAGTAAGTATATATTAATGAATAATAATTATTTAATTATATATATGTATCTACAAATACTTCAATATGATTGGTTAACAAATTAAACAGTAGACCAGATGCTATTGTTAGGTTTGTAAAGACTGTCGATTTCACCATCATACATTCATGCACAGCATGATATCAAACAGATAAATGGAATAGTAAGGATTAAATATGGTTTTTTTGGGGGGAGAGGGTATAAAAGTTACTATTAAAATAATAGTATTGATCTGTAAACTGGTTTAGCATGTTTATTGATACATTTTACATACAAAAAATATAAACATATTACGTATTAATCCACTTTTAATGGCTTGAGATTAGATTTTAGAGTACAGTACATGTATGTAAAAAAAAAGCATTATAAAGCTTGATTATTTTGTAAGGCCCAAAATATAAACATGTAAATCAAAGTTGTTATCTGATCTGTACAAAATCTTTTGACATCAGACTCGGACTTCTCTTGAACTGAATTTTAATGTGCGTATTGTTATTGTTTTACTTTTCTACATTGGCTAGAGGTATAGGGGGAGGGTTGAGATCTCATAAACATGTTTAACCCCGCCGCAATTTTGCGCCTGTCCCAAGTCAGGAGCCTCTGGCCTTTGTTAGTCTTGTATGATTTTAAATTTTAGTTTCTTGTGTATAATTCGGAGTTTAGTATGACGTCCATTATCACTGTACTATTATGCATATTTTAGGGGCCAGCTGAAGGACACCTACGGGTGCGGGAATTCTCGCTACATTGAAGACCCATTGGTTGCCTTCGGCTGTTGTTTGCTCTATGGTCGGGTGGTTGTCGCTTTGACATATTCACCATTTCCTTTCTCAATTTTAAAGATGTTAATTCTGTTAAAATACAGCAAGTTTTCAACAATAACACAAATGATCAATGTTAGAGCATGTTGATAACTTCTTACATAAGCATCAATACATACAAATTTCAAGATTTTTTATTAAATTATTTTTTTTGATTATAGGTGATAATTGAAAGATATGAAAAGGAGAAAAACTTACCACTGCTTGACAAAACCAAATTTCTGGTACCAGATAATGTTAATATGAGTGAGCTGGTCAAAATTATAAGGTATGTTGGTGTGGAGGTATGATGTGCTAATCAAGTGTTCTCCCCAGGATTTTTGGATAGCGCTGTGGTATAAAAAATGTAAGCGCATACAATGTAATTTTCGACAATTCTGAGTATTAAACTATATCGCGACGCACAGTTTGTTTGTAATTGATTTGTTATGTGTTTTTATTATATCATGCTGTTGATGTTTCCTCTTGTTATGATGCCCTTGTCATGCTCATGGATGTTACAGTGTATCCCTTAATGATGCTTTGTTCGTTAATGTTATTGTCTGGATAAAGAAGAAGAGTATTTAATGAGTGATATTTTGATATTTATTTTTCAGACGTAGATTGCAGTTGAATTCCTCTCAAGCTTTCTACCTCTTAGTAAACAACCGAACCTTGGTCAGTAATACAACACCAATAGCAGACGTTTACCGGAAAGAAAAAGATGAAGATGGTTTCTTATACATTGTATATGCTTCTCAAGAAACTTTTGGGTGATCAGATAATGCATTATTCATAAGTCAAACAATTGTGATATTGTCATATAAGCAAGTCAGATTTATCAATGCATTATGACCATATTTTTTTTATCATAAACTTTTTTTAACACTTTACTGGACTGTACAAAGCTGGCATAATTACTTTTGAATCTGACATATAATCGGACAACATATGTACATACATGGATACCCTATAAACATGTATATTATTTCAGAATATTTTTTTAACTGGTTCATCAGACCTGTTCTATTTGTAGCAAATTGTTAGATTATTTGTTTAAGTATTAAATTGTTATTTTTCTAATAAATTTACTTTAATTTGGCACTGTAAATTATTCTATTCAGTATGAGTAATATGGATTTGAATAACCAGAATTTGAGCAAAAAACTGATTGTGTTATGTTTATTGATTCACCATGACATCACTGGCATTGATTTTATTGGATTTGTGTAATTTTAACAAAGAGTTAATGGTTTCTAAGTTATATACTTAAAGTAAATAATTACATAGAAAATGACTTTGTAAATTAAAAAAACATTATATACATTTACTTTAAATCTGTTAAAGTTTATCAGATACTTTTGAAGGTTGTAATTAGTAATCTAAAGAAAATACATATGTAAATTTAAGAAAGAAGTAAAGTAAAACAAATCTGCTAGGTATCCATACAACCGTTGTCTTTTGTGTGCTATACATTTTATATCTTCCCCTTCTTTTCTATCTTTAGCTACTGTTTTTGCTATGTACAGCCTTACTTTGCTCTCTGTTAGTTACCTCAATGTTGTCAACCACCATTTTATTCAACTGGTTCCTGTTTGATATTTATTTCACTGCCATATCCATCAATAGAGATGTTTGGATTAATTGGGAACAGTTAGTTTGAAGAATGTATATACATGTTAAAGGGGATAGGAAAAACTCATTACAATTTAGTTAATTATGCTTTATTTAAT
Source organism: Mytilus edulis (assembly GCF_963676685.1). NCBI lineage: Eukaryota > Metazoa > Mollusca > Bivalvia > Mytilida > Mytilidae > Mytilus > Mytilus edulis. Next base: position 23,943,213 of record NC_092350.1, on the reverse strand, counting down.
TATATCATATTGTGGAATGTTTTTTTCTAAATCACCTGAATGTGGGAATGCCATGTTAAGTACTATAAAAACTTGGTTGTACAATGTATAGGTATGGATTGGTGCTTGTTGTATTAAGATTGTTTTGTTAGATGTAACTGTTATATGTGTATTTTAACTTTTCTTATCAGTCTATAGTGTTTGATTTTATGTTAACCAGTGTAAATTATTTCTTTTTTTAAAAGGAGCAAATAAAGTAAAAATGTTGTACTTTGATTGGAATATGAAATACTTATTTGGAAGAAGGAATAGTTTTATATTGGGAGTAAATTTTATTTTTTGTGATATTTTGTAAAAAGAGTGGACATCTTTAAAAAAAAAAAAGATATAAGTTAAAGCAAAGATTTGTAGAATAAGCTAAAGCCTTAAATCCTTGTTTACAAGAAAACCAATTTGTAATTTTTGTTATTTTGTAAACTTTTGATGACACTTATTAATCTCTAAAACTGATTTGCTTTGGGGACAATACGTTTCATTTGGTTTGTTTCAAGTCCTGATAAATATACTTATTGAAAAATTAAAATTATGTACAATGAGCATTATTTATTTAGGACGTTAAGCAACCAACAATCAATCAATCATTATTTATTTATTTCAAAACTTGATTGATATTTTAAGTTTAAAAAAAAAGAATGTTTAAACTGTATTGATGATTTGTTAATTATGTTTGATATCTTTTTTTGTTTGTGAATACAGGGTCATACAATTTTTCAATTCACGTGTCCAAACAAATGTTTAAGTTGAAACCATCAACAAATCTGTGTGAAAATGTTATATTGTTTTACTTAATGTGTTATGTATCTGTATTATGATAATGATCGGTATTGCCACACTTATCCCAGTTTTTTTTATAGCATTTCTTTATCTTATCAGTTGCTTGATATCCTTATTTAGAATGCAGTATGTCTTGAAGAGATACCTTGATACAATTATTGATTAAATTTTTTAACTTTCAAATTAGAATTTAAGAAAAATCTAAAGTAAGCTTGCAAACAAATTCTGAAGCAATTTCAAATTTCAGAAAAAGTAGACCAATTTCATGAATATTTTTTTCTAATTTTTAGACACAAGCTTTAAAAGTTATTTTCATATATACTAGTGATTCAATAAAGTAAACTTGCTGTTTCATTATTTTTTTGTGTTAGGATTAGACTCTATATTATTTTAGCATGTGTTCAACAAGTATTCAAGATTTATGCATTCTTTTCATGTAACTATATTTTCTGTGATTTGTTGTAGTGGGCATCAAAGAAGATGTAGATAGTAAAATTTCATGTGTGTATTTACTTTTACTGGTATACAATACTTAATTTGAAGAGTATTGAGCAAAATTTCTCATTTTGGTACTTCAAATTGTAATATTAGCCTTTTGATATTTCTTTTTTTTTTTATTTAGGTTTTATTTTGAGCAAAAAATAATCTAATTATTACTATTTCTCTTTGCTCTTTCCTGTATTGTTTTAATTGATGAATTTTATTGAAATTCTTTGTTTCACAGCAGAAGAGTATATTAGAATAAACATATAACATTTATAAGAAAAACTATGCAAATATTTTCTTGTATAAATCAAGTGTATTTACCACAGGAAATGGTACTTTTTTTCAGCATCTTTTGTGATGAAAGTCTTTATTTTTTCTGTTAATTGTTGAACTTTTATATTTTTTTGTATTCTTATGTTTCACATTAATATGGTTAATGTATTAAACATTTTCATGAAATAGATAAAAATTTATAAATAAATAACAAGAAAGACCTATTATTTTCAGTAGCATTTAAAATTGTCATTGTACTTCCTGTATCACTTATGATATACTTGAATAGCTACTTTGATTTCTAAAGTTTTTATAATTACAAGGAGATGTTTGTTATTGGAAAATCCATTACTAGTTTCCATGAAATGCATACAAATTAATACCAAAAAAAAGATTTAAAGTCTAAATGTATTCTATCAATAAAGTATCAGTATTAGGTAACAATTATAACCTTCCTTGAATTTTTTAAAACTGGTTTATTGATCATAGATTATGGTATTTATGATTTTCTATAACTAACATGTTTAAAAAATTATGGTGAAAGATTAAAAATTGATGATACAATTAATGTATACTGATATTGTAAATAAAATAAAACATGTGATAATCTGTTATACACAATGCCATTTCTCCTTAAAAATGATGCTGTACTCAACACTGCTGACCTGGACTTGTGGTCATACAAATTTGAAGTATGATTATTGTACTTCGACTATTTTGAAACTGGTATATTGATCATAGATTATGGTATTTATGATTTTCTATAACTAACATGTTTAAAAAATTATGGTGAAAGATTAAAAATTGATGATACAATTAATGTATACTATATTGTAAATAAAATAAAACATGTGATAATCTGTTATACACAATGCCATTTCTCCTTAAAAATGATGCTGTACTCAACACTGCTGACCTGGACTTGTGGTCATACAAATTTGAAGTATGATTATTGTACTTCGACTATTTTGAAACTAGTATATTGATCATAGATTATGGTATTTATGATTTTCTATAACATGTTTAAAAAATTATGGTGAAAGATTAAAAATTGATGATACAATTAATATATACTATTGTAAATAAAATAAAACACGTGATAATCTGTTATACATTACCATTTCTCCTTAAAAAATTATGCGGTACTCAACACTGCTGACATGGACTTGTGGTCATACAAATTTGAAGTATGATTATTGTACACCGACTCAGATTTCAACCAATCAAAATGCTTGATTTGGTGTTTCAAGTAGAATTTGTGTGCTGACCTGGACTTGTGGTCCTACAAATTTGAAGTATGATTATCATACTCCGACTCAGAATTCAACCAATCAAAATGCTTGATTTGGTGTTTCAAGTAAAAATTTTGTTCTCAGTACCAAGTAAAGTTGTATGACCAAGACCCCAGATATATGTTACATCCCCTCCCACCTCTCCTATGCTTTCTTTTCTTATAGGGAATCACTGATACATCATCTCAGCCATTATTGTTTGAATGTTTACCTTAATCAAAAATTCTCTGTCAAAAGTCTGAATTTACATATATCAGGAACCCTCTGTCAAAAGTCTTAATTTATACCTATATCAGGATTTCTCAGGCAAAAATATTAATTTACCTACACCACTGAGGAACACTAATTTAAAAGTCTGCAATAGCCTACACTAAGAGCGCTCAGCCAAGAGTCCGAATTTACCTTTACCAGGAACGCTTATTCAAAAGTCAGAATTTATCTACACCAAAAATTGTCAGTCAACAGTCTAAATTTACATATATCAAAAACTCTCAGTTAAAAGGTCAGAAAACAGGTACATTTACATAAGGAACTCTCATCCAAAAGTCAAAATTTATCTACACCATGAACACAAAGTCACAAGTCTGATTCGACCTACACACCAGGAATGAGCTCAGTCAAAAGTTTTGAACTAAAATATACATTTGGCACTCATACCACATTTTCCTATATCTAATTACAAAAAGTTCCTGTACGTACAACAATAACAAAACCCTTCTAAAGTTAAATTTACTTGAAGCGATTTTCCAATCAATGTATTAATCTAATAAATCTGCACCAGTACTTCACACTGACTAACAAGTTATTAACGTAAGAAATGAATTCTTAGTTTTGAAGCCACGTTTTTATCCAAACCTGCCAAGCGTACAACATACAACATGACAAATGTTCAAGATGACGAATGTACAATCTGATAAGTGTGCAACATGACAAATGTACAAGCTGACGAATGTACAACCTGACAAGTGTGCAATATAAGTGTACAACCTGACAAGTGTACAACCTGTAAATGTACCACCAGACAAATGTACAACATGGTAACTGTACAAGCTGACGAATGTACAACTTGACAAGTGTACCACCTGACAATGTACAACATGGTTACTGCACAAGCTGACGAATGTACAACTTGACAAGTCACGGTACAACCTGACATGAATGAACAACCTAACAAGTGTACAAGCTGACGAATGTACAACCTGACGAATGTGTAACCTGACAAATGTACAAGCTGACGAGAGCACAACCTGACAAGTGTACAACATGATGAGTATACAACCCAGCAAATGTACAACCTGACATGTGTAACCTGACAAGTGTACAACCTGACAAATGCACAAGCTGACGATAGTACAACCTGACAAATGTACAAGCTGACGATAGTACAACCTGACAAATGTACAAGCTAACGAGAGTAAAACCTGATGAGTGTACAACCTACCAAGTGTACAACTTGGCAAATTAACAACCTGACAAGTGCACAAACACCGCAGTTTACCGACATTCTATCTGACATATATTTTGAAACAAAAGTCACAAATTTACGACATATTCTTTGCATCACCTAACAACAAACAATTAATATATAAGTTCATCTAGATGTAAGAGGCATGTTTATAAAATTATCAAGAATACAATCATAAATTTGCTACGTCTACTACATGTATCATCTTAAGCATGTTACATGCATTACCATGATTACGTACATATATCTTTTTCATGTGATAAGGAAAAATCATTATAAACACTGAAAGCTTCTATCTCAAATGCTCTATTTACACAGCCTTTCAGGTTTTGGATCTTACTACATATATACATTGTTAAAAGTAATCACGTTAGATAAGATTACAAATGAGTAACTTCCGCAAGTTCATCAGGTACGATCGACAATAAAAAGTTGGAATATCTAAAAATATTGAGAATTGAGAGCATTTAAATCATAAGATGCTAAAATGAACATTAAACCAAAACGACTAAAACAGGGTATTTAACCAACACTGCACGAACAGAGCAATACACCAAAAAGGGCACATAATAGCATTAAACAAAAGGATATATAGAAAGCATAAAACCAAAACAGCCTTTAGATACAGAGCATTGAATCAAAATTATCTGAACAGAGCATTACACCAAAGTGATCTGAACAGAGCATTACACTAAAATGATCTGAACAGAGCATTACACCAAAGTGATCTGAACACAGCATTACACCAAAATTATCTGAATAGAGCAATACACCAAAATTATCTGAGCAGAACATTTAAACAAAAGGACATAAACAGAACATTGAACCAAAAGGCCCTACGCCGATCATTAAACAAAAATTGGCATACACAGCATTGAATCATAAGGACCTATAAACATCATTAAACTAAAAGAACCTTTGATAAACCGTAAAATAGAAGGGCAGTTATATGAAGAGCATTAAACCAAAAGGGTTTAGACAGATCATTATCATAACAGGGTCTTTACTGACCGTTAAATCAAAAAGACCTGAACAAAGCAGTGAATCAAAAGAGCACGTGAACAGAGCTTGAATTAAAAGGGCATAGTAACACCACAGAGCTTGAAACCAAAAGAACCTGATTATAAACATTTAACCATCTTAATCTATGTCATTACTGAAACAGTGAATTCATGGCGCGGTTTATACCCGATGAGACTGCAAATCGGCTAGCTGCAGAATTGAACAAGTCGCTGTAATTAAAATATTTGATTCCACATATACCTGCCATCTGCCTGGACGAAGATGGCTAGTGCATGACAAGAATTGCAAAGGTTTTAATTATTTATGGCGGGTTTTTTTTTTTGTACATGTTTCTTATATTTGACTGCTGTCTCTCTTTAAGCCAATTCTTTTTTTGTTGCTCCTCTCCGCTATCATAAATCCTGGCTCAGAAATGAAGATCATTAAGTGAAAGCATTTGTCTGTCAACGATATAGGGGAACATATATGGCCTTTTTCCATCATTTTCAAGATGTATTTAAATCTTTATGATAATCATGGTATTAATTCGTACTATACTATGAGGCTAAGCTAGTGCTGTCAATAATTTGACACTATTTCATTGTTTTAGTCAAACCATATATCCTATACAATTAGATGCATCAAAACCGTGATAATAAGAAGGCATTCATAGCTAAAAAGTAAAATTATATTTAAAAAGTGTCTTCTGACAAAAATACCAATCTTTTTAAAATCGTTGCAAATTTATCTGGAAATGTACACCCATTACTGTTAATAAATTCCTTTTGGATAATCCCCTTTTTGTCTTGTACACCATTTTCACATGATGACTTAATTAGGATCCATTTGGGGATTATTTCATATTTTTCAGAATCACAAATGGGAATTAAAAAATGGAAACAGTTTTGTACCATTTACTTACTTCAATAAATGAAAATCAAGCCATTACTTTCGAAAAACATTGTTTTTGAGGAAAGTTTAATAGCGTAATGGTAAAGAAAATATTATGAAAATTCGATTTAACATACAATATAATTCGATTTGTTTGTTAGAAAATTTACATAATATGATTAGTTAAGACGTCATGCATGATTTATATATGTAACAGGACAGAAAATATTCAATACAACTGCCGCGTAATTCATCATTCATTTTCTTCCTTAATATCTTACTAACAACACACTGAGAATATCTATCAATTTGTGTATCACAGTGTATGCAAGAGAAATACAATATTAAGTGTAATGGCGACAGACAGAAAATGATTGTTTATTATGATGTTTGGATTTAACCATTTATTCCTTTTATTAATTATAATGATTATAAAATTGTGTCGGACTACGCGCCATACACGTGGATTAAACAGTGAGGATGAAGTTCGACTAGTTAATGATTTATTTGAACATGGGAGATACAATCCTTTGATCAGACCAGTAAGAAATGTTAATGACACACTTACAGTGGCATTCAATGTTGCTTTAAGTCAGTTGATCAATATTGATGAGAAAAATCAAATAATGAAGACAAATGTCTGGCTTCAGATGTTTTGGCATGACTATCAGATTAAATGGGATCCAGAGGAATATGGTGGCGTTAAAAATATACGTATCGATCATGCAAAGATGTGGAAGCCGGACATTGTCTTGTTTAACAATGCTGATGGAAAATATGAGGTGTCATACAAATCCAACGTAGTTCTGGGACACGATGGTAACCATTCATGGGTACCCCCAGCCATATACAAAAGCTCATGTACAATAGATGTGGAATACTTCCCCTTTGATCAACAAATCTGTGAAATGAAGTTTGGATCTTGGACGTATAAAGGAGATCAGTTAAAGTTTCGTTTTTATAAGAATATGGATTATGTTGACCCGACTGATTACCTTAAAAGCGGTACTTGGGATATAATTGAATTTCCTGGAAAAATTGAAAGGATTAATGATTCTGAAACGAAGGATTACAAATATCTGATCGTTTTCAAGTTTGTCTTAAGAAGGAAAACGTTGTTTTATACAGTCAATTTGATAATACCGTGCGTTTTGGTATCGTTTGTCAGTATCTGTGTATTTGCGTTACCAGCTGATGCCGGTGAAAAGATAACTCTCTGTATCTCTATTTTACTTGCCTTGGTTGTGTTCCTGCTTCTGATATCAAAAATTCTACCACCATCATTGAAGATTCCTTTAATAGCAAAATATTTGCTTTTTACATTTATAATGAACATATCAGCTATTTGTTTAACAGTTGTCGTTATCAATAGAAACTACAGAACCCCTAGAACACATAAAATGCCGTACTGGGTAAGATATGTGTTTTTAAACATGCTTCCGAAATTGTTACATCTGGAACGTCCTGATCATGACAGTAGATGGCGTCCCTTGCTTGAACAGGCTAAGCTTAACAAAGCAAAACAACTTAAAAGACAACAGGCTCAACAAAACAGTTATTTATCTGCAGAACACTATCCTTTGTCAGGCAGTAGAAATTCTAGCAGGCATTCGAGTACGTTAGACTTGACAGAATTTCCCCATTCAAACTGTAAGCTGAACCACATGAAATGTGATATCAAAGCTGGGAATACAGAAAATATGCCCAAAAGAGTAACTGCTGAGTTATTCAAAGCCACCGAAGCATTAAGTTTTATTACACACCACCTTGAAACTGAGAATGAATTTGAAACAGTTCTGGATGACTGGCGATACGTAGCCTTAGTATTAGACCGGCTCTTATTTTACATCTTTCTCATTGTGACTATCGGTGGCACTCTTGGAATTCTAATGCAGGCACCCCACATATTTGAATATATAGATCAGGATGCAATTATTAATGCTGTCATTAAACGAATCGGCGAAACAGACAACATACAAGAAAACACAGCCAATGTAGGAACAGGGCAATAAAACATACATTATACGAACATTATAAAGTATTTATAGAAATTGTAAACGCATTAAACATTTGCAAGAACCATTATCATTACATTTTAAGTCACGTTTTTCGGTTATTTGATGGATATATATTGACGTTCGATTCTACTATCCATACATTTGAAGAAGACAGTACTTTAATTTATTTTACAAGTAGAAGAATTTCAAATCTAGCATCGCGGTCATGAAGGTTACCAATCTTTTTTTACATATAAGATTAATCTGACTGTTTTTGTTTTACATGTATATATATATATAAGGACATTGCTGGGTTTTAGGAGTCATGTTTTGAAAAATATGAGGTCTTGACTGCTTTGTTTTTTACAGCTTACATATGTTTTCGGGGGTGGGGGTTCTGCATGTTTTTGTTTGACATGTATAAGGTTTTGACTGCTTTGGCTATAACACCTATAAGGGTCTCTGACTGTTTTTGCTTTACAGATTTCTCTGGTCCTGTCTGTTATTGTTTTACAGACATCAGGGGGTCTTGATCGATTTTGTCAATATATGGGTCTCTGTAATATTTTTGATTTATATATGAATGCTGTCCTGACTCTTTTTGGATTTAAAGAATTAGGGGTCCCTGAATGCATATCTGTTTTAAATATACTAGTGTCATGACTGGGTTTTTTTTAAACAGGGCCCGATGTAAAAAGTCTTAAAGAAGATATAAGGTCATGACTGTCTCTGGTTAACAGTCACCAAGGGATCCTTTGTGACAGCTAGAAAATATATTAAAAAAAATGTAAAGTTATAAAGGGGGAAACGTTGTGAATCGAAAACGACAGACATGATCACGCTTTAAAAGACAAATAACAATCCACAAAAGCTTGCACAATTTTCTAAGGTGAAAGGGGTAAAACAAATAGAATTAAAATGCTGTAGAAGGGAAAGCCATGATCAGGATATATATTAAGTAACAGTCTCGGATATACGTATTAATAAGATTGATTGATTGATTGAGTATTTGCTAATCGTCCAGTTTCAAATAGTACATGCATATTCTTAGTTTTAATTTTCTTTGAGATATAATCCGAACAAGGACAACGGTTTTGCTTCAGAACTGTTTTATAACATGGGAAATTTAATATTCGCCATATCATGCTTAGTTTAAAGACATAACATGAAAGAAAGGAAGATAAAAAGAAACCAAACCAGTGCTGATTGAGAAAAAAATCATCAAATGCACTCCATTTATTTACTAATTGATCACATGTTGCTTTTATAAATCGTTTAGATTTAGTCATCAATTGCAAAGCTATACATGTTGTGTGTGTTAAGCAGAAATAGAAATAGAAAAAATTGAATGCAATGTTATCTTGTTTATCATATCAATTGGATTTGTACTGCAGTTCGGTTTTGCTAAAAAATAAAAAATAAAATCAACCTGTCTAAATTTGTGGTGTTTTTTTAAAAGATATAGTGCTGTTTTAAATAATGACAATATCAGCTGTTACGTAATAAACACGCAGATGTAATAACAATATGTATGTTTAAAATAGATAAATCAGTTGTACGGTTTTAAAATGGTTTTAATTTTAGAAGTGACTTGAAAATGTTGGTTTGTTTTTGTACTTGAGAAAAGCGTTAATTCTTTAGACAGATCTAACAAAAATGTTGGCAGATATACATTTGGGGGAAAACCAAAATTCGTTAAGAAAAGACAAACTAGATTAATCTGTCCAATGCACAATGCATTACTGTTAGGAACAATTTTGGATGATTTGTTCATATTTTATATTTTTTTCCGCATGGAAAGTCAGCTAGCTAATTTGTTTTGTGCTAGGTCGCGAATTAACATTGTTTATATTAGATATAAGATCCCCATATAAGAGGTGCGTAAGCATAAGTAAAAATATAAAAAAAGAAGATGTGTCGTATGATTGCCAATGAGACAACTGTCCACAAGAGACCAAAATGACACGGACATTAACAACTATATGTCACAATAGTTTTGCTGAATCAGAAAAGGTGTCTTCATGTAGTAACACTTTCAGGATGTTTTATAATTATGGATTATGAATTGGAAACGGAAATGAAGTCTCTATCATGTCTATTGTGCATGTTGTGCATATGATTTATTTTCTGTCATCAAATTGATAACATATCTCTGCTTTTGTATGGCAATATTGGTCGTTGTACTATCTTTGTCTTTTTCTGGTGTAATTGCCAAAATCTGCTGATAGATTGTATTAGTTCTATGTAAATCTAGATTATCTTGTAGACAAGTATGTTTTATCCACTGTTTAGGGCTTCGTGGTCATGAAGAGACTCAGTAGTGAGAAGATTTTCACTTTCGAATCATGTTCTTTTATATGTCTCGCTGACCAGGGTGTGTGATATAGGGGATAAAAAGGGGGTCTGGGATTAGGCAATGAAATAAGCATCTGTAAAAAGGAAAATATCGTGCCCTGTGTCATGTGTGTGTAGTGAACGAAATAATAACAAAGCGGAGTTTTAGGACCCCCGTTTATCCCCTCTATGTTGCCAGCTGTGTTACACTTGCTAACTGTTTGCATCAGAATTATAATAAATCTATGAACTATTAAAAATTTCCTCAAGATTATTAATGTATATAGTAGAAAAGAAGGCGACATTAATTTTGTCTGTCTGCATTAACCATTTTATCAATTAATTTTACAAAAATAACTTCTGTTACAATATTATGTAAGTATGTGTATAACATCTGTGACAGTATTATATAAGTATTCGTATGATTAAATAGTGAATATTTTATTGTAAATTGCAACTCTATGAGTTTCTGTCTCAGCAAATAAATAAAGATATATATGTATTATGACAAATATTGCACAGTTGTTTAATTTTAAAAATGTAACAGTGGTGGATCCAGTGGAAAAGGGGGAGGGTCACTGACTGCCTGAAGTGGGGGTCCGCTCTAGTGATTCCTCAAATAATCAACAATGTTTTTCCAAAAAAGGGGGACCCTAAATCCGCCTCTGTATAAGACGTGGTAAATCTACTAGTTATAAAAATAAGGAAATGTGGTATGATTGCTATAATGATACAACTATCACCAGAGTTCAAAGGCGAAGATATAAACAAGTATAGGTCCCAGTACGTCCATCGACAATGAGAAACACCATACTGTGTGGCAGGCTATATAAGGCCCCTACAAGAAAAGTGTGAATCAATTCAAACGAGAAAAACTAAAGACCAACTATATAACAATTGAAATGAATTGTATTTACAAAAAAAAAAATATGACGAACATGAACCAAAGACAACCACTGAATTACAAGCTCCTGAGTGCTCCGTCAATCTTCCCTTAATCCGAAGTCAGTTTTTCGGGGTTTTTTTTGTGTTATGATCTCTGAAAACATGTTGATACATACGAATACAAACATTTATCTGCAAGGTTTATTGCACAAATGTTGAACCATTAAAAATGTCAAATCTCCCGGTACATGTATCTCAACGAAGACATTATCGTTATTCAGAAAAAATCATTTGTTGTTAAAATGCTGATACACGACGAAACCAAAATGCACACCAGCAGCACTCGCTTTCTATTGCTTGTTTTAACGATATCTTAATATTGTTAAAAAATTTGAAGATAGACGAAGTCTAACAAGATTTCGCATATCTGCTCACCATTTACTTATAGAGAGAGGTAGATATAGTAATACTCCCCGACACAATAGAATATGTAAGAGATGTTGTAGTAATGAGGTCGAAGATGAAACACATTTTCTTTTCAACTGTGATAGTTTATCAGATCAAAGGAAAGACATGATAACAATGATAAATAATTGCTACAAGATTTTTCAAAATCTTGACCCTAACCAAAAACTGATATGGTTAATGAATAATGAAGATGAGAATTTATTATCAGAATTATGCATGTTCATTAAGAAATATGAAAAGTTTTAATGGGATTTATCTCCCTCTACTACTTGTAATTTGAACTTTATATTTTCTCCATATGAGTGAGTTTTAGAGCACCGTCCCTTGATGAATATTGCCCAGTAGCAATGTCAACCTTTGCTGCTGTGCATTAGTCATGAGGAGAATCACTATTGGAGTAATCTCATGTATCTGTAGCTAGTTCTGAAGGATCTCCCCTTGATGACCTTTGCATTGTTGTGATGTAAAAGTCCCTCACTACTGTGCACTGGTCATGAGGAGAACTACTGCAGAATGAGATACTAAATTCCCGGTTCTATTTTTACTATTGTTAGTTTCCGTATTTTAAAATAAACTTATAATATCATATCCTTTTAATATCGGCCTCGTTACACTCAATGTCTCTTACCATAATTATATCCTACATTGCTCATATTATCAATTTATTATTTGTGTATTACTTATTGTGTATTTCACTAATGTTTATATAATCATTGTATTATCATGATGTTTTTGTCTGACAAGGGCCCATGATTGGTATAATAAAATAATGTCTAATGTCTAATGTTTTAACAATAAAATAGGATAGAATAAAAAACCAAATAGAGGGTCAATGAAATATATATAAATTGTGAGAACGCATGATTGTATCAGATAGAGTGAATTGCCTGTGAAAGAAATGCCAGTAATTATATTTGATAAAAAAAAAAACCACACAAAATGCAAAGAAACAACGCTTTCGTTGAAACTCTCACCGCACTCAACTTTAAGACAGTCCCTAGCACCGGTTTGAGCGGAATTCTTTGCAAAACGATTTGGATAGACTCTTTTTATGTAATTCCTCATGATCGGGCCCATTAGCTTGTTCTTTTAACTTATTTGGCTTCTTTGACAGACGACATCTAGGTAATATATTTGAAACATTTTCCCTCGTTATAGACATAGTTGTCTCTCTTTTGCCAGACAAAACGTACACCATGTTATTAAACCCATTGATGAAACATTTTGTTTGTATATGGTTTTGTAGTCTGCGACACCGATTTTCATTGATTTGAGTGCCTTACTGTAATATAGTGGGTTGTCCTCTGTATCTTTGACATGTTTGAGGTTATAACACTGTTTGCGATAAAAGAGGAAGGTTGAGTTTTCAGAAAACTAGAAGTTAATTGTCACAGTTGTGATTTTCTGCTTTAAACATCTGTATGTTGATTCGAGATAAAGAGTGTTTAATCTGTTCATAAATATTAAGCACAGAGCGGTTAAATGATAATCATTGCTGTTCATCTTAGAATAATCGAATATTAGTAAGATTTTAACGGTTATAAGAGAACATATAACAAGACCATGTTTTAGCCTAATATTATAATCTGTTATATAACACCCTTGAGTTATCACAGGAGATAAGTGTGTCTACAATCAGTTATAATACTTACTTAGTATGGGCTTTATCTGATACCAGCGGTCATATTTGAATATTACCTATAATCTATAATCTATTTTCTTTCAGCCTTCGATTCCCTTGATTTTCAGAAAACCTTTAAAAAAATTGTCTCAATTTTTAGATCCTATCATATTGATTAGAAATAAACAAGAGCCTAACTCCTTACTACTGAAAAGCAAGTCTTTTTTTAAAAACGTTTTAATTTACGAAGAGCCAGAACAAGTGTTTCGGACAATACATTGGGATAGTTGAAAGGTGTTTTTTTTCAATTTCCTTCAATTTTTTTCTATATATTATAAATGTTCATCTCGGCTGATGTTGGTTGTACGGTGGAAGTATCTTTCAATTCATTCTGTTGTAACACTGTTTGATCACATGAAGGCTGCAAACTCACAGTTTAACTACTAGTATCCACCAGAGACCAAATGTCATAGATGTTAGCAACTAAAAGTCGACATATAAGCTTCAAAAATGAGCAAAACTCATACCACATAGCAAGTTATTAAAGGACCCGGCAGAACGAAATGTAAAACAAATCAGATGTTAAAACCAATGGCCCGATTTATGTACAAAACAAATCCCGAAAAACAAATTTTATAAACAGTAATAAACGACAACCACTGAATATTACCAAGGATTTGTATAGTACTATACAAATCCTTGATATTACAAACTCTTGGCTTGGGACGAGAAACATACAGAATATAGCGGATTAAATATGTTTGCGGGTGTCCAAACCCTCTTCGTATACTTGGACAGTGGTGTAATGACTCAATATAATCACATAGTTTTTACTATAAAAGTCAGTTGAAAAGTGCTTTACTTATCAGATCGATACAAAGCAAAACAAACAATAATTTTTGTGTTATTTTGGTCTCTTGTGGAGAGTTGTCTCATTGGCAATCATACCACATCTTCTTTTTTTATAACAAACAAAAACACTAAAGACAAAAAGCAATGATCTTAGAGTGCTTGTAGTATCTGAAGGCTAGTTCAAAGACAATAGCAAATAATAACAAAAATCAACAACAACAAATAAAAACACCAAAGACATAAAGGACCGAACTGACATAACTTGCGTGTACTGAAAGCTAGTTCCAAGCCAAAACAACTACAAATGTAAAACAAAAGTCAGAATCAAAATATCAATCAGAACACAGCCAATAGATTTAGTGTGCATACGTCATAAACAGTATGATTGAGGTACAATTCTATTCATATGATACCAGGCCGGTCTCAATTTGATTATAGTAGCGACAATAAATACGAGAAGCAGAGATTTCTTATGGGAAATTTGTGAAATTTCTGGTTGTTGGTCTTTTTTGGCAAGATGAATGACAGTTTTAACTTTCTGTTTCGGTTATAGTGGAATACATTAGATACCGAATCTAAGATTTATATGCAAAAATTAACATCTAGCGTTCCCGGTATTTCAAACCATCATACAATTTCCCGAAATGTACCTATTTCAACAAGTTTTTTTCTAGGACACCGGTCAATACGATGTCACTGCAACTTTTGATATGAAAAAAATTGTCTTATTGTGTCTCGTTTGTTCATATTTTAACATTTTTTCATACCACTGCCTTTTATAGCTTGTTATGGCTTCAAGGATCATAGTTTAAGATTGCATGATGACCAAAAGTAGCTAGCATCTACATCATTTGGTATTTGGTGCATAATTATTTCATTTGCAATTATACCACAACTCCTTATTTAGCTCACCTGGCCAAAGCAAGGCAGAGAATACACTTTAAAAGTCAAGGTCAAAACTGTTGGTTTTCTCTGTAATGGATTTATTGCCCATAATGGATGATTTTTACCATGTAAGTGATTTTATGCGCCACCTACGATAGTAGAGGGGCATTATGTTTACTGGTATGTGCGTTCGTTCGTCCGTTTGTCTGTCCGTCCGTCTGTCGTACCGTCCGTTCGTTCGTTCGTCTGTCCCGCTCCAGGTTAAAGTTTTGGTCGAGGTAGTTTTTGATGAAGTTAAAGTCCAATCAACCTGAAACTTAGTATACATGTTCTTTATGATATGATCTTTCTTATTTTAATGCCAAATAAGAGTTCTGGCCCCAATTTCACGGTCCACTGAACATAGAAAATGATAGTGGGAGTGGGGCATCCGTGTTCTGGGGACACATTCTTGTTCCTTTTAATTCAAAAACTATAAAAGTTAAAGAAAAACTTTTCAGAGCAGAAATGATCAGCAAACTTAATCTAAAAATATTTCAACAAAGGCAAAATGGTAAGTAAATCACTAGAAGAAGAATCAGATGTTATTATTCACCATAAAGAAAATTTGAGACTTATCAAATTTCATGGAATTTTTTTATATAATTTTACATTCTGTTTATTTTCTTATTCGAACATTTTTTTTATTTTTTTTATTTTTTTTCAATAATCAGAAGCATTTTTTTTTGTTGAAAACTTGGAAGTACTCCATTTATATGTTATTGTCACTGAATTTTAGTCCAACAAGTAACTATAGTATGTTAATTTGGATACTGTTATATATTATTCATCTAAAGTTTGTGAATAAGTTTAAGAATGTTAACTAGAGTAAACTGTTTGTTTTCTACGGAAAAGTGACCTGCTTTAGCAATTTAGTTAGTATTTAGCAATTTTCCTTGGATGGAAATGTTAATTTGCCCTGGTCATCTAGTTGCGTATAGTCAGGCACCATTAATACCTTGGTATCATTATAAAATGTGCAGTTTATAAGAAAATGTAGCTCACTTTCAACATTTTGAGAATTACAAAATCGACATAGTCTGTTTTCTACTGGTTCCCCAATATATCTACCAGTCTCAATTCTGATCGGTAATATCCCGCATCTAAACTGGGCTAGCACAGATCGCTCGTGTTTCGTAAGATTTAGTTTTCATAGTGCTCTAGTTCGAAGTTTGTTTTAAAGTTTAAGCTTTGGCTTATTTATCAAAGACTCTCTCCATATATCACTGTAATAAGTTCGTACAATTTGTTCAAAAGATTTTACATCCACCATTGTTTTACTTTCGTAATAATGTAACAAATTTAAGTTCAGTGAAAATATCTTTAGTGTCACTACACCAATTGTTTGTGCAACGATCATAATCCATATTGAACACCACTTTCGTTAATCGGTTAATCAGCCTAATCCAGTAGCGAATAATGTTTACCCAATGCCGAAACTGACTTGGTATCCATCCAGTATCCCCATACAGTGCTAAAACTGGTGCAAATCTGTGAACGCCTACGTAATATCGAATTGCTCTGTTCTGTACGTTGTCTATTGATTGGAACTTCCTATTTCCCCATATTCCAGATGCGTAGTCGAGGATTCGAGTAACACGCGAATTAAAAAGTTTTTCATAAGACTGAAAACCAAAATCCTTTAAACTATGGATTTTCGAGATAATTTTACCTAAGGCTTTTTCTGCACCTTTAGCCAAAGTCTCTGCATGTAAATCAAAGTTACCTTTATATATAGTTAAAAGTTACACCTAAGTATTTGTAATCGTCCACTATTTTTACGCATTATTGCCGATTGAAAAGTCAAATTCACTCTGCTTTTTACTTCCTTTACGAAAATGCACAGATTTGTCCGTGTTGATCAGAACCCTCCAACGTTTACACCAGCTATGAATCACATTTAACATTTGTTGAAGTTCATCCTCACTTTTGGCGAACATAACAATATCATTAGCGTAAAGTAGAAGTGAAATCTGTCTTCCATTCATATCAAATCCTAAATTCAAATCATTAAAACTTCTTTAACCAGATCGTTGATGAAGATAGAGAAAAGTGTCGGGGAAACGTTATCCTCTTGTTTTACGCCGGATTTACAGTCAAACCAATTCGTCAGCTTATTGTTGATACGCACACAGGAGCTTGTATGCTGATAAATGCTTTTAATTGAATTGTAAATTTTGCCGTCTATATTATTTAAGCGCAACTTATACAACATCATGTCTCTATCAACGAAATCAAATCACTTTTTTAAGTCAATGAATGCCGCTAAGACGTTGGGATTGTTTCTCACAATACTGTTTAAGGTAAAAATAGGATCTTCACAAGACCTATTTTTCCTGAACCCATTCTGTTCATCTGCAAAAATATTTTTAGTCTCGAGAAAACTTGATAATCTCTTGTTAACAAATGCGCTATAGAGTTTGCTTACACATGATAATAGACTGACTCCTCTGTATTTCATCGGAATGCGTGCATCTGACGACGGATCCTTCAATATAGGACAAATTATGGATTTTTTCCAGGCAGACGGAATTAAACTCGAGTCAAAAATCAGTTGAAAAAGATGGTGTAATATGTCAATAATTACAGGAAATTTTAAAACATCGTATGGTATTTCGTCATATCCACTTGCAGATGGTAGTTTCGCTTGTAATACTATAGAATTTATCTCATTTCTTGATATGTTCACATTTAAAAGATTATTCGGCATATACAAGGGGTCCTCCATATTTTCCTCTAATAGGTTTTTGTGTTCTTTAGCTTGAATATAGTGTTCTAAATCAAATTCATCACTCGACAAACCATTGTATAAATTTTCAAAATCACAACGCCATCTTTCCAAAACTTCTTGTTCAGATCTAGTGATGGTACCGTTATCATCAACGACTTCCTGTGGTATACATTTGTTACTTCTAGGTCCTAATTTACGTATTTTTCCCCAAAAGTCAGTTGGATTTTTGCTCGTCATTGTCTCTATTTTTACCTCTAATGTTCTTCTATAGGTACGTTCTGCCCGTCTTAGATTTTTGTCGAAACATTTTCTAGCTTGCATGTAGTTATTGCGGAAAGTTGTTTTGATATTTCTCCTCCCTGAATACTTGACAAAATCTTTTTCACATGTATGCATCTTATTCCAAAGTTCAGTCAGATTTTCGTTCCAGTACGGATTTTTTGTTCGTTCTCTACGTTTAACTAGTTTGTGCATTTCTGCTACAGAGGGGGCATAAAAAAGATTTTTATAGATTGAAATAAATACATTTGCTTAGAACAGTAGTTCAAATTCATTATATCTATCAACAATATAAGATATCAAACTGCTCCAATTCTTAGTATACTTTAACACCTTTTAGATTTCAATCCCGTAAGTGGCTATAAAGTACGGCAAGCTGTTGTATATTTATTCAAATTTCTAGATATCTTGTGATTTTGAAAAGATTTCTTAGAAGATGTCTTATATACTCGCCTATTAGTCGATACCTCTCTCTGGATTATGAATTTCACTCCCCAAACTTCCAACTAATAAGCAAGTAGGTACGGTAATTGAGATATCTTATAAATTGAATAAGGTATATTTTTGGTTGAATGGGATACATCTTATTAAATATTCTATAAAGATATCTTATTTGGTTTATTTAGGTGCCTCGGGGGCTGTATGGTCTAAATAGTCAAACTACTGTATCACTAGCCTGTCAATAGAGATAAGAAGTTATCCCTGCCTTAGTATTTATATGTCTAGGATTTTTACATACTATATATGCATGTCATTACAAAACCCATAGGCCCTGGGTGCTGCTGACCAATAGACCCTTACGTTGCTACCCAATATACCTGGGAACGTCACACGAGTTTTCCTTAATTCCATGGTTGTTAGTTGTGACATATTGAATTCTGTTGATGTCTTTAATTAAAAATTAATCCACTAACAATTTTTCTCTATTATGCTTATCTTTTGGACTCATTTTAGTAAATGCATCACTTGGCTGCCACATTGTCAATGAATGGGACAACTGTTATTGCCCTGAAACTAGAAAAAAGCTTGTTTGGTCCCTTATTCCTAAACGGTTGAGACATTCACTCTAAAAAATATGTATGTGATACTTGACATAAAACCATCAATACAGACTTTTAAAATCAATTCAATGATAAGTTAAAAAGGTGAGACATCTCAGTATATTAACTCTTGTTTGTTTTTTAAATATTTTTCTTTTTGTCTTTAGGTTCTATGTACAAACATGTTTACTCTATGCCCCACCCCACCCCATCCCCAACCCAACCCCTTTATCCCACTTTTATATTAAAAGTTTCACATAAAAATAAGAAGATGTGGTACAACTACCTAAGAGAAAAATCGCCACTACAGACGAAATAACATAAAAGTTAACAATTATAGGTCACACTCATTTACCAATTTAAACCGTCGTTCTATAATCTTTTATATGAATGTTTCGTCAAACAAACAGCACACTGTAGGATTATAAATGTTGTTTTTTCTTATTTTCAGTATGTTAAGAAGTTCAGAACAAGCTATTTTGTTTAAAGAGGAATTACAGTGGTCAAGACCTCGTCTTTAAATAAAGTTAATTGTATTAGAAGTGAAGCTTTAACAGTCATAAAACAATAACCAATCTTCAATTGGTATTTCAAAGACTATGTGGATGTTACCTGACTATCATTTGTATGACTTAAATGTGGCATTTTTCATGTAGAGACTCACAAGGCAAAGAATTGAATGTGACAATAACCTGCATGCATTTGAAGGCAGTTCTGCGTTTGAAATGAAGAGTATGTGTTTTTTTAAACAACAGAAAAGATAGAATTTTTTTTTTCTTTTTTCAGGACTTTTACTGAATTTATAGACGTGCTTCAAGAAATTTCACACAGTATGCCTTTTGCAAGATTATTTGTAATCCTGAAAGAGAAACTAGATGGGTTATCAACATAGAAAACTGGTAGGATTGCCAATGAGACAACTATCACAAAAGATCAAAGAAAGTAATTAAAATTATAGCTAAACATGGATTTCAATATTAAAAAAGAAAGATCACCATATACTGTGGATTCATTTATTTTCATGGGTACCATTTTTCATGGATTTAGGAAAACTTGCATGTTCACGGATATTTGATTTTGTGGTTTTGCCAAAAACTTTATATAAGCCTATCAAAAATTGTTATTAGTCGATCGTTTAATTTCATGGTTCACCTGTATCCATGAAAGCCACGAAAATTGATATCAAATAAATAATGATCGATCCACAGTAACATTCAAATACCATTATTAGGTTCTATCAGTTACAATCATTTATTGTTAAAGACAGTTTTTTTTACGTGGGTTTTCTCTATTGTTGAGTTACTGTCACACTGTGTTCATCTTCAATCCCCCAAGAAATCAAACCTAGATTACTTGATCAATCTTTTATAGAACTTTTATACAAAAAATATTCCATTTCTTACAACAGGAACCTCAAGGTCTTATGTTGTTATTGCAGTAGGTATTTAATTATAAGTTTCTACATTTTATTTTGTACAGTGACTGACATAGAAAACATAATGTTACTTATCAGTACCCTTTAGATACTTGTAAATATAAAAAAAGAAGATGTGGTATGATTGCCAATGAGACAACTGTCCACAAGAGACCAAAATGACACAGACATTAACAACTATAGGTCACCGTACGGCCTTCAACAATGAGCAAGGCCCATACCGCATAGTCCGCTATAAAAGGCCCCGATATGACAATGTATTTTAACAATTCAAACGAGAAAACAAACGGCCTTATTTAAATAAAAAAAATGAACGAAAAACAAATATGTAACACAAAAACAAACGACAACCACTGAATTACAGGCTAACACGTATGGGAAGTTAAGCCGCACTCTGTGTTTAGGGTTCACAGATATTATACCTCTGAGCCTCTGCTCTATGTATAGTAACGTCCCCTACCATACGTACCAAGTATCCAAGTTTACTGGTACAAACTGAGAGTGAGGAGGCTCAGTCTGGCTGAGAGTGAGGAGGCTCGGTCAAAAACCTTTTGGGGATGTTTTATCCCCAGTACAAATAATCCGCTAGTTTTGGTACAGACTGAGAGTAAAGTGGCTCAGTCAGCATGTGAAGCTCTGTAACATGGTTATAAAAGTCCAGGGGTATTTTATTTGTTTTTTTGTCATGTGCACGTTGCACACTGTGTCGCTGCATATAGTAGATTAAGGAGAACAACGATTCGTTAATGTGCCAGTGCATGAACCGTCGTTAGCGAGAGCAATTTTTGTCAAAATTTTCTTCAGTTATATAAATAAGTACAGAACTTTATTTTGTTATTGTACATATTGTCATATTATATTGTGTTATTATCATGTTTTGAAAACTTTTGTAATTTGAGCTGTTTACATATATGATTGTTCATTGAATCTCTTAATAGAGGAAATAAAGATATGAATGAATGAATGAATGCTCTGCATAAATTGATAACATTTTAATTCTCTTCGCATCCTTGATTTCAAGTTTATTTTTCATTATCATTATATTGATTTTGTATCAGTTTTAAAATTTTGTATTTGTATTTTGCAGTTAGCTTCAAAACGTATATTTCATGGTAAATTTCCAATATATCCATATTGGTGAATCAATTTTCCCAAATTAAGTTAAGTCAGTGAAAAAAAATGTGAATTATCAGGTACATTAAACTTGATATTGTCCCCAAAGCTTATATTCACCAATCGTTTAATACTGTTTCATTTTAGGAGATATGTGTAATGATGGGTGAGGTTGTGATAAACAAATGAAGAAATCTTTGAAAATAGTGGTGAAAAATTATTATTGAGCCGTTTCAATTGAATACATGAATATCGAGTTAAATATCAGGAGACTGTTTATTTAAATCAAGATTCCTAGATATTTACATGAAAAATGTATTTTACTGATAAATGAAATAATAATTATAGTGACGACGAAAGACTATTTAAGCTAACAAATTCGATTATTACTTTTTGAACAGTCCTGCACTGGATTTCAAATATGAAACGCTTATATGCTTCTAAAATAAAATTGTGAAAGACCCCTGTAACTTTGTTGATATGTCATTTTATTTGTACATGTTTGTATGTAGATATGATACCATTTGTTGATTTGTACTTATTACTTGAAGACCCGGAGGAAGATAAATTTGGACCAATGAGGTTATCTTTTTTCAATAAAGATTTGTTTTAACTTATTATTATATTTTATCAAAACGTATTTTTGAAACTTTTGATAAATAGAGTCAATGCGGAAAACGTACCAAAATCTGAAGAGTCCCATTTGCAAAGTCTATAAATTTTTTCACTAATTTTTCCACTGCATTGCAGTAATTCAAATATTACTGAATAATTGCGTGGTGCATTTTTTGTTCTAATATTAAACCAGTGTGGAAAAAGATAGACAACAACAAGAATAATGATGATAAAATGATAATTTTAAAACTAAAGACAATATAATGATAATAGTAATTAATAAATAATAATGGCGAAGAAGGGAGTCTTTCAAATGGTATAACATTTCATATTTGTTTGTTTGGCGGATATTTGCCTCATTGACAATCATGCTGCATCTCCTTATTTCAATATTCATTTTATATTAAATTTTAAAATTTGTATTATTAACCAAAAAAAAAAAAAAAAATGCGTACGGTAAATTCAAAACTTGAGAGGGAAAGGGGTCCATTAAATCTGACGAACCCAAACGCTCGACTATAAAGTCAACTTTGAAAACGGTTGTCATATTCCTGGCTTGGTGCAGGTATTTTCCGAAAAAAAAATGGTGGGTAAATCTGGTATAGCAGTTTCTCACAATTTCTGAAGTAAATAAGTTTTCCCCCATTGTCTCCCTCTTTAACCACCAACGACGGATATCAACTCTTGAATATGTTCTCATTCTGAACATGCATGGAATATTTGCCAATGGACGTTTAGCAATCAATCAGTCCATCAAATGTTGAAGTCACAATGATGCATTTTATTTCCTTCATGAGCATTGCTTTGATTTGCCTGATGTCGGTCGTACAAAAGTCAAACATTTTGGTGTTCTAGTTTACAACACGGGTAGTAACTGAAGATAACCAAGTACCTGCACGATACCAGGTGAAATCTATATTGTGCATAGTACATACAATTACCTGGCCTAATTACAAAGAAATAAAACAAATAAGATAAAATAATCAAATGTTATACAGCAGTTTCATATACATGTATATAATGATAATATGATAAATTAGATTGATACGATATCCAATTTACAGAAATTGAGAAATAAAATTTATACAGCATATCCTAGTTTAATCTAAGGTCGCATGACATTTAACGGCTTTTTATTGCTCACACTGATACCCCTTACCAAAACTAAATCAGATCCTGTTCATGAATGAATGTTTTAAAAAAAGATTTTGCTTGCGAGGATAGGAGTTTATCTATCCTTTTTATATCCTTATCGACATAACTCAGTAATAAGTTCGTATTGGTTCTCTCATGTCTTTACAAGATACCACATACTTCCATTTGATTGATTGTTGTTTTTATCTTCACGCTGTACCCAGTGCAGATCACAAAAGTCGTGATAAATTTCAAATTGTTTAACTTAATTTTGTTACTTCTCTAAAAGATTAAATGTATAGTGGTTTTTATTTTTCTGTTCAGTTCTTTTGAATTTTGCTGCTTGGACTTTTCCCCTCCGGTAGACTTGAAAACTCATTTTGAGAAAATGTCTTCTTGTCTGTGCAGGATCTATATACTGATTCGATTTCTCATGTCATAAGAAGGTCACGCAGTTTGTATGTGAATGAACCCTAGCATCGACTCTTTGAGGGGTCCATATCCCGACATTTTACAATTCAAAAGGTAGCCATAACCGACATGACTAACATACTCTACTTTTTAATGGCAGTCCTACATCCCAGTCGTCCCTCATTTGACTTATTCATAATATATTTGCTACTGGACGTTTAAGTACAGCTCTTTATAAGAACCAGGCAGTGTGCCATATACATGTGATACATGGGGGGTTTCAGATTTTATCTATATTTGGCCTAGTAGAAGCAATACGTGAAAAACGCTTAAAAAATAATTTTGAGTGGGAAAATATGAGTGGTTGCCATGGTAACAGACACACAATTTTTTGGTTGTTAAGCGTTGTAAAATCTTTCAAAAATCAGCTAAATCACCACATTTCAGAGCCTGATTATGAATACAATCATGCATTTTTCATTAATTTTCATATATAACATTGATAGAACTTGGTTTAAGCTTCATTTTAGTGAAGATTGCATGTCAGCCAAATTTGTAATTTTTTTGTAAAATTTTGTGAAAAAATGCATATTTTCAACTTTTCTGAAATTGGGATTTTTGCTGAATTACCACATTTTCTCTGGTGTTTTTCAGAAAAGTGCAAATGTGTACAGAATAGTTAGCACTGTAGTTATGAAGTTTGGATACTACTTTACCAAATTTAATAGAAAAATGTGTGGGATTTTTTTTAGTTTTATCACCATAGCAACCGATTTTTTCCTTGGAAACGGAGTTTTCATTTGCAGAATATTGCAGTTTAAGAGCTTAAATGTCCTGAATTTTTCATAACCGATAAGAAAAATACATAAAAGCTAACGAAAACTTTAAATAGCAATCGTTAAGTGTTGTTGACTTCAATTGTTACAATGGAAAGACATATTATCCATAGCATCATCCACCAAAAACCTGCATAAATAGAAATTTATGTACAAAAAACATATAAATAAAGCGTTCAAATTGGAATATGACTTAAGTCTTTGCTTCACTCACAGTCTTGTCTGGAATTTTTTCTTCAGATTGTTCAATAAATGTAATATGTCATGAAACATTAGGGTTGGGGGGGGGGGGGGGGCTTTGGAGAATGGGGGGAGGGTATAAGTTGATTTGTTTAAATGTTGCATACATTAGTAGATACTTGAAAAGATAATTGCGTTTCGTCGTCCGAAGAATCATTGGTTTTCGCACTTTAACTTTAGTTTAAGTTAATAGAAATCTATGAAATTTATACACACGGTTATTTACCACAAAAAGAAGGTTGGGATTGATTTTAAGAGTTTTGGTCCCAATAGTTTAGGAATTAGGGGCCAAAAAAGGGCCCATTTAGACATTTGTCTTGATTTTCACACAATAACTTCAGTATAAGTAAATAGAAATATATGAAATTCAAACACAATGTTTAAGAACACAAAAGAAAGGTTGGGATTGATTTTGGGAGTTTTTGGTCCCAAAAGTTTAGGAATTAGGGGCCAAAAGGGGCCCAATTAAGCATTTTCTTGGTTTTCGCACCATAACTTTAGTATATGTAAATAGAAATCTATGAAATTTTAACACAAGGTTTATGACCATAAAGGAAGGTTAGGATTGATTTTGGGAGTTTTGGTCCCAACAGTTTAGTAATTAGGGACCAAAAGGGTCAAAATTAAACTTGAATAATTGGGGTTCTTAAATACTAGTATGCCGAATCTGAACTGTGAATGCATATTCTTAATTTTTGGTCCCGTTTTCAAATTGGTCTACATTAAGGTCTAAAGGGTCCAAAATTAAATTTACTTTGATTTTAACAAAAAATGAATTCTTGTGGTTCTTTGATATGATGAATCTAACCATGTATTTAGAATTTGGATATTGGACCATAATAGGTAAGTTTAAGTTCTAAGACCACATTCATTCTGTGTCAGAAAACTATGTTGTGTCAACTATTCGCAATCCAAATTCAGAGTTGTATCAAGGTTTAATGTTGTGTCCATACTGTTCAGGATTCGGACTCTGCGGTCGTATAAAGGTGTGCTCTGTGGAGCAACTGGTTTAAGGTTGACAGGTGATGAACTTCATGGGATTGCAAAAGCCGGGCCAACCTGGCTTATGGAAAGGCAAGATATATATGGCCCTAACAAACGTAAGACAATTCTTAATTTCTTATGGCACACATCCGTCTGAGATGTTATTCCACCAGCTTGAATCACAAAATTGACCCGTAACATAATATTAACAAACCAATAATAGAATCATTTGGTCAATGCATTTCTAAACTGAAACTGAAGTGTGATGGACGGGTGGATAAAGAGGGAAAGGCAAATTGAACACATTTTAAGTTGGTGGTGATTTAAACAAAAAATAATAGGCAATGGGTGATAGCTAATATCGGAAGTCCAGTATAATGGAAATTCTCTTAATATATACATGTAGCTATTAACATATCATTAATAACTGCTTTGTTGTACTATTATCCCGCAAATGAAATTCATGATCTACGAGATAGACAAATAGAATACATCTACTAGGTTGGAATTGTGCTAATCCCATTAAAAAATTTATGCTATTACCGGCAAAACTATCAAATCAGAATTATCAAGCAATGGGTCCAACAGCACATTAGTCCAACAGCCAATTAGTCTGACAACCCATTAGTACAACAACCCAATAGTACGACAATCCGGTGTCTTCTGGCTATTCCTACATTTTGTATTTTACTATTCTGGCTATTCCTACATGGGGGATTAGCCGAAGAACAATACATGTTGTTATTGCGAAATATGTTGTTTTAGTCATTAGTGTCTAATTTGGTCAAAGGTAAATTTACCTGTGGAAATTAAATAAAAATTATTATTTCTATGTAAAAAATGAGACTTTTTTGTTTGAAAACATGCATAAAGTAATAATTTTAAGTATTTTAATGCCATGGAATTTCTAAAAAATAAAACTAATTGAAAGAAAAGGAAGTAGAAGCATTTGTAAAATAAAAATAAAATGAAAGAAAAAGTAGTAAAAGCATTTAAAAATCTGGAAAGTCTGAAAGAAAACCCCGTATTTAAAAAGAAAATTAATAGTAACCCACACTTTCAACTTCAGCCTCAAAGAATTTGTTAATTTCATTATCTTAACAAATTATAATTTTTAAAAATGAATATAATATCAAAAGTACTTAATTATCATAGATAAGTGTATATGTTGGCCTAATAGATTAAGCAAAGCCAAATAACTTTGAACTTTGATTAGCTTTGAACACTATTAACTTGTGAAGCATGGTCTCCAACTTGTTCGTAGAGCTGCAGTACTGCCACTTTTACCACCCAATACAATTGAAGATGTTTGGTTTATTTCACTTGAAAACATCGATGATTCAGATACTACCACACCAACACTTAACTTTACTGACTATGTAACCAGCTACTGAGTAGTGAACAACCAAAGTCTGTGGAATCACTATGCAACAGAAGGTCCTAGAACAGCAAACCATTTAGAAGGTTGGCATAGTAAGCTAAAGAAGTTAGTAAAGGCAGCTCACCCAAACATCTTCAGTATGATTAGTGTGTTGTGACAAGAAGAAGCCTTCCATGCTCTCACGTTGATCCCGTACAGAGCTGGTGGGAAACGTATCCCAAGAAAGAGGAAGTAGAGGGAAATAGATGACAGACTCCAAACAATGAAAATAAGGTTACAGAATGATGAACTTACTCCAGTCGAGTATGGAGATGCTGCTTCTCATTTCCTGCACATTGATTAATACTTTGTATTCTTTTATATGTTCAATCATGATCAATGTATTACTATGTGAGTGATATGAATAATGTCAATTTAGTATACTTTTGGTGCTTTGTTTAATGTAACTCAAAATTTAGTGCTTTGATTTATAGAATGATTTAACATTGATATTTCAAATGATATTATTTACTTGTATATATTATTGTAAATAATTGGAATTACATGTACTTGTGCATGCCATTATAGCTATAAATTCATATAGTGCTTTTGAATATTATTTACATAAACTGTGCTATGAAATTATTAAATGAAATAAAAGACTGATATAAATTATTCTTTTTCTTTATTTTCTACAAGAATTACCTGGATTTACCTCGATTCATTAGATCTCATTAGTTTAGTGTTGTTACAACATAATCCTACATAATCCCATTGTTTACACAAAAATTCTGGGAACTCCTACATAACATTTTACTATTTTACCTATAAAATTCAAAATGTAGGAATAGCCAGAATGAACCGACAATCCATTGCTCCGACAGCCCAATACTTCCACAATCCATAAGTCCAACACTTATCAAGTCAAGCATAAGGGTAACAGGATAAAAAAAAATGTCTGTCTGTATTATTAGATATAAAAACATGTTTTTTTAAAAAATAACTCTGTATATATAACATCAGGCTTAGGTAGTTCGAATACTTTCTATATACTCAATTCGAAATCTGTATATAGAATAAAACAAAACAGAATATTTCATTTTTCCAAATTAAAGGGTCTATAAAGAGCATATAAACAACCAATGATGATGCAAACTACTGATGATACCTCGCCCAAATATTTCGTTGTTGAGTTTTGAATCTGAAAAAGCATCACACAGTATAGCTGACTAATATAAACCCCGAAACCAATTTTCAGAAATCTTTGTATTAAATTGTAGTTCTTCAGAAAAATATGACGATTTTTTTTTAACTTGGCTGTCATGTAAAAAGTGTTTGGTAAACAGGAAGTGGTTGAGTGATGAATCTGAAAACATATCACACGATATAGCCGACTTCAATAAACCTTTCAGAAATCCTTGTAATGTATACGTAGTTCATGAAAAAATTCAACGAAAATATTCATGGGACGGAGGGATGAACTGGACGGTTGGAAGGACGGACAGACAGACAGAGGAAAAACACTATACCACACTTTTTTGAAGCGGCGGTATAATGATTGGAACAACATAAAGACTTTACAACAATAATAATATGATATAATTATCTTTATAGCACCATTAGCCTCAGTCACAATCTGAGCCAAAACAAAATAGAAAAAAACCAACCAAATTTTTCAAATAACAGTCAGTATGAAGACATGTACTACATATTTCAAAAGAACTATATTTTAACAATACAATCGTCAGTATCCCACATAATAGTCAAGTTTTCTTGTGTTAACATCGAGATGTGCTAGAAATGTGCTGAAAGAGTTCCTCCCTCAAATTGTTATGAAGTGAGCATTCGATTGAAAAATGACACTCATCCTCAACTCTATCAGCTGTACATTACGATTTTTCAATTCTTAATGTAATGGGTGAGCACTGATTCTTAACTAACATATGCACTACCTTTCTTAAAATCTACGGAAACGTATTAGCGCCACACATTTTAAAAATTTTTCTTCCAATGTTTGCGTTACAATGCAAAACTTTGCGAAATAATGCAAACCTTTGTTTTATCTTATTTCTTATTTAAGATTCAAAGGAAACAGTTGTTATTAATAGAGGAGGCTGTATATATTAAAATGTATCACTATTGTAGTCATTGCAAAGTAAAATCATTGAATAATTAGATCATATATCATTGACTTCAATAATGAGCAGAATAATATAAGAAAATGTGGTATGAATGCCAATAAGAAAACTCTTTATCTAAGTCACTATTCCTAAAAGTAAACCATCATAGGCCAAAGTACGGTTTTCAAAACGGAGCATTAGCTTACACTGCATGAACAACAAACTATAAAAGCCCCCCAGAAACGATATCCTTGTTACTACTAGTATATATATATATTAGTGTTGTCAAATCGTACACTTTTGCCTAACCGGTTACTCGGATAATCGTTCGACCGATTAACCGGTTAACCGGTAATTTAAGTTGATGATTGAAAGCCTTATCAATAGAACCCTACACATAGATATAAGGTTTGGTATGAGTGTCAATTTGACAAACTTTCATCCAAGTCTAAATACGCTTTTAGAATTAACGTTTTTCCTTTAGCATTATAAGGCTTGTCTGTGAAGATTTCTGGCGAAGTTTGACTTTTAATAATCAAATATACCGTATCAACTATAGCGTTTGTACCAACTTCGGATTAAAAATTCCAAAAAGAAATCTTAATCTCGTACAATTGAATATGTCATATGTCTGAAACTGATTATTCTTTTCCTTTTCTCTTGTTTTCTCCGAAAATAAAGGGGTGTGTTTCAATTTGAAATGATTAATTATAAAAAAGAAGATGTGGTATGATTGCCGAGTCATTTTTTCACAAGAGACCAAAATGACACAGAAATTAACAACTATAGGTCATTGTACATGCTGTACGGCCTGTTTCTTCGCTGTGTTTTTTTTTTTTTTCTTTAAGCATGTTACTCGTACTTTCACGTATACATTGAGTACATTCACATGACTGGGTTTGCATTTCACAATTTTTGAATTTTAAGTAAGACTAACCCTTGCACTACGGAGGTTGCACATTTAAATGTAGGTTAACACAATATTATATCGAAAACGAAAGTATGAAGTAATTAGTACAATTAAATCTCATTACTGATTTAAAGTTACTGTTAAAAAAACATATTTACTAATTATGTTTCTTAAAGATCCTGCCCCGAACTCTAATTAATTTTATGTTGTTATGATTAACAATAGCAATCAATATACTGGACAATTGATCTGTCAAACTAATTACCATGAGGACAATTTTAAAATAAAACATAACTATTTAATGATTTGATTTTCAACACAAATTTATATCAAATCTATTGAAATTGAAAAACAGTGCGGTTAACCGGTTAGCGTTTTTGGTATTCGGTATTCGGTCGTTCGACCGATTAACCGTTAATCGTTGACAACACTAATATTGCGGTTATACGGAAAACCAAAACATCAACCCTGCTTATATAGCTATAACCCAATATAAATATACTACCAAAGTAAGCTCTCGTTTGTGTAAAGTAGGTTGGCAAGAAATATATATAGAATGGAGATGTTTTATTGATAAAATTATGTTCTCTCTATTTAAATTGCTATCCAAGCATCTTAAAAATACTTCATTAGTATATTGAAATGAAAATTCAATGACTAAATTTCTATCAAAGAATCTTGATCATATTCTGAGATTCAAAAAAAAAATGTTTCCTTATTTAAAATTCATTTTAAAGCAGAAAGATAAAGGAGTAGGTCCAGTAAGACCCCTTTTTGGCCCCAAAATATAGCAGTTTTACAAAATTGTTAAAATGTAAACTTTTAGATATTTATTGTACAGTAGACTGGTCCTGCTACATGAAAATGGGCTGTTTTTGACAATGCAATGCACAAATATCAGGTACTAGCACCATTAAGTCAGGCTAAATTACAGAATCTTCACAATTCTAGCATTATGTTAAATTTTAGACGGTTTTCGTGTGAAACGAAAGTGGCCGCATTCGTGTTCATCATTAATATTAAAATGTAGGTTGTATTTTATGATAATACATAACATATATAAAGATTGAGGATGAACACGAATGCGGCCACTTTCACTTTTGACGAAAACCATCTGAAAAGTGACATTTTTTGGCATATTTGGTAGATTTTTCATAATTGAGCGTGAATCGGGTCGTTTTAAATGACAAAATCAGTTTAAATCTTTCACATAAACTAATTGATACAAATGAAATAGACACTTAAGTGTTTAAAAAGTTGTCAAAATCCTTCGTAAGATGAACCTGAAATTTGAGTCCAAAATCGGTCCTTACCGGACCTACTCCTTTGTCCATTTGACTTGGAGTTTCACAATTGTATGACATTATTTTGGATCTTTCAATTTAAATATAAGTGAATATCGATAGGGGATGATTAAAGGAATCAAAAGAGTAAAAAAATATAGAGATCAATGTGCTTGATTTCGAGATATTAGCCATTGAAATTTTGGCTGGAAAATATTCTCTTGACTTTTCGTAGCTATTTCATTGACAAGTTTACATTCTCAAAACTATCAAAGAATAATTTGAATTTAATAAGACTTTTACAGATTGCTTAATATCATTATACATGTAAAAGATTTATAAAAAGATAAATGGGGGTCAATGCCTTTTTTTTTTTGGTATTCAAATGAATAAAACCTGAGGTTTCCGAAAATCTGACAAAAATCAAAAACCCTGACAAGCGAACTGCAATATACCTTAACTAACCTCTGAAGCAAAACCCAAGTTATAGATAATCGATCTTGTATATATAAAATTTCTGAAAAAAAAAATGATTCTATTTATAATCAGGCTCTCCGACCAAACATAATCTTTTCAAGAATCTACATGTATATCTTTAAAAAATAAACCTACCACCCCACCCCACCCCTTTTCTAACCTTCCAACCATAACATTACATTATATATTACATTTGTTGAACCTTATGAAATAAACAGAATAGACTGTAAGTGAAGCAAAGCAGTCATATTCCAATTTGAAAATAAACACCCTCTATTTAATATGTATTTATTACATAAGTTTCTATTTATGCAATTTCAGAGTGGATGTTGCTATGGATAATATGTGTTTCCGTGGTAACAATTGAAGTCAACAACACTTGACGATTGTAATTTAAAGTTTGCATTAGCTTTTATGTATTTTTCTTATCGGTTATGAAAAATTCAGGACATTTAAGCTCTTAAACTGCAATATTCTGCAAATGAAAACTCCGTTTCCAAGGAAAAAATCGGTTGCTATGGTGATAAAACTAAAAAAAATCCCACACATTTTTCTATTAAATTTGGTAAAGTAGTATTCAAACTTCATAACTACAGTGCTAACTATTCTGTACACATTTGCACTTTTCTGAAAAACACCAGAGAAAATGTGGTAATTCAGCAAAAATCCCATTTTCAGAAAAGTTGAAAATATGCATTTTTTCACAAAATTTTACAAAAAAGTTACAAATTTGGTTGACATGCAATCTTCACCAAAATGAAGCTTAAACCAAGTTCTATCAATGCTACATATGAAAATTAATGAAAAATGCACGATTTGATTCATAATCAGGCTCTGAATTGTGGTGATTTAGCTGATTTTTGAAAGATTTTTCCATGCTTAACAACCAAAAACTTGTGTGTCCGTTACCATGGCAACCACTCATATTTTCCCACTCAAAATTATTTTTTGAGCATTTTTCATTTATTGCTTCTACTAGACCAATTATAGAAAAAATCTGAAACATTCATGTATCGCACGCTGCCTGGTTCTTACAAAGAGCTGTACTTAAGCTCTCGGGCGGGGGGGGGGGGGGGGGGGGTGGGGGGGGGGGGTGGGGCACTTCGACACTAAATTGCACTGTTATGCAATTGAAGCACTGTTTTTGGTTTGAGTTTTTTTTTTAAACTTGTCGGAAGTGTGTCCTCTTCCTTTTCAGTCAACTCATATGCCTCCGGTTTGCTTAATGTTTTGTGGAAAATGTGAAGTAATACTGAGTTGTGTAAATGATACGAACGGTTGATGCAGCGCTGCATTATGCATGTGCTTATCATATTGAAAATAGATAACATTAATATAATTTTGTTTTACACAATTTCTGTAAAGATGAGTCCAGTGTTGGTGAGTATTCTCCGTATCAAGGAAGAAAAATGATAATATCTATATAATTATTTACATAAATATATGTAAATGTACTGAACTAACAGTCTAGTATACAAATTATTGTCGTATAATATGTTTATATATCAAGTTAAGGAATAAATAATTCAATCAAATATTTTTTCGGCTAAAAAAAAAGAGAGATAAATTATTTAGCCGGGGTGACACACACTAAAAATAATTCAATTTTGTTTCTACACAATTTCTGTAAAGATAAGTCCAATTTTGGTGAGTATTCTCCGTATTAAGTAAGAAAATGATAATATTTATATAATTATTTACATAAATATATGTACTAAATTAACAGTGTAGTATCTCTATTATCAGAACCTTTGGCCGTCCAAAGACGTACCTGTATATATCGGGTAGATACTTCATTAAAACCATCGTGTTGTTATCTATTATTTCACTTTTACTCAGCCACTTGCTGTGCTGAGTTCAGTATTATTTTAAAAGAGGAAAACTAATTTTAAATGAATTATTGGAATTTGTTTAATACCATATGAATTTATACTTTTGTGTTTTAGTGTCCATCGTGGCAGTCGGATTTCCGGGTAAGTAAAGAATACTTTGAACTCCATAATGGGAGTAATTTTTGGTTGCATAAACCCTTCACCCGACACCAATTGCACCAATATTTTTTTTATCCCATTTGATTCAATAAAATCATAGTTCTACATAGTACTTAAGAATGCATTTGTAAAGAATAAAACTGACTAACGAATAAAGGGGCAAATAGTTGAATAAAAACTTTTGACAAACAATCTGTATTTTGCATTTAATTAAATAGAATGCAATTTATCCAAGATTTTTTTTACATAAAGTCTAGCTCTTCAACGGTTTCCACTGTCTTTTTTCTTTTTATAAAAAAAAGTAGCCAAATCCAAGCATTCATGTGTGTGTTTGTTATAAAGAGAAAGAAAACAAAAACAAACTATTTAATTAATAAATTGCAAATTTTCTTAAATATTAGCTTAAAGTTATGCTTGTCTAAAGATATCAGAAAAGTTTGTGAAGTAAGCATGCTGACTAGGGAGTTATTTTACATCTGTATCTCAGTAAAGCAATCAGAATTTCTCGTCGAAATCAACCAACATAATTATAAACGAATGAATGAATATTTTAAGATTTAGGTGCAGCCTAAATTATAACAAACATTATTTAAGAATATACAATTTATCTTTAGCCAGACAAATAGGCTTATTGTGCATTTATATATGCGTTTCAATGAATTTTAAATGAGTAAGATAAGATTTTTTTATGTAAAGACATCATGATATGCACCATTTACATGAAAACAAAGTAAGCTGCGGAGATTATGCAGTTTTCCATCATTATTTCATTTGCCGAAACCTCATGCTCAGAAAAGAAATTACATAATAATAAAAAAAAAAAGATTTTATAAGTTTCAGCGTAATAAATAGCAGAAGAGAACAATTTGTTACAATGCCTATAATGGTGTATGCGTGTGCTGTGAAATCTGCTATGACGCGCAGCCACCGATATTAGAGGATAGGACGGCATGGTTTTAAAACAGAAAGAAAAATACTCAGTTGACACTTGTTTTCAGTAGCTGCAAACATTCAGCATTAAACTCGGCTGATTTTTTGATTTTTTTGTTGTTCTAGGTGTTTTTTTTAAATTTTTTTATCGTCTATCGTTTATTTAAGAGTTCAATGATTTTCTATATTTCATATTATATAAGGCATTTCTTCCGGAGTCATGATTCTGAATACTGATTTTTATTCTCAAGTTTATTATTTACTTTTTAGTGGTCAGCTGCATATACCGTGGCGGATCCAAGGGCGACGGGTTGCGGGTAGGGTAGGGGGGAGTCGTGGTTGGAACCCCTTTTTTGGGGACGATCAATGCATTTGAATCGGGACATGTAGTTGGAACCCCCCTTTTGTCCTGGGTTAGGAACCCCCTTTTAAAATGGCTGGATCGGCCGCCCCTGATATATATATATATATATATAGAAATAAAGGCCTGTTATCTCTGAGCAAGCATATTCTATAAGAAATAGGGTCTATAGTTTATTATTTCATACTTGTACTGCTGCAATTTTTTTCTAATCCTATTCGACTTTTACAAAATATGCATTGTAATCTATGAGAAGAATAATAATGTGTTCTGGGCCTACATTTTGAATTGCCTTTCCATTTATTTTACTTTGTAAGTTCATAAATCGAGACTAGAGACTGGTGGTTTATATTTCAAGTTAAACAGGCAGTGGCTGTTTTGTCGTGGAGAAAATATGCTATTTTGCCGACTCTAGGGAAGTGGAAGTCTATTTTACCAGTAAACGAATTTAATTGTTTTATACCGATGTTCCATTCAAAGAACCTGGGAACAGTATGTAAGTCAATATGTATGTTCCTGAAAGAACTGACTATTATTTCAAAAGTAAATTTAACTTGATTCAATGATTTTTTTACTGATTTTGAAGCTATGTGATTGATTTTGGTAGATTGTATGATGTATAATCGAATTTGAATGCATTAATATTTTTTACATTTTTTTATACAACATACATTGATTAATTTCAACTGTGTGTGTTGGTTCACTTGAATCCTAGATTCCACCATTTTCTACATACGAAATGCCCGCGTACCAAGTCAGGAATATGACAGTTGTTATCCATTCGTTTGATGTGTTTGAGCTTTTGGTTTTGTCATTTAACTGTTTAATTATGGACTTTCTGTTTTGAATTTTCCTCGGAGTTCAGTAGTTTTGTGATTTAACTTTTTGATATGATTTCATTGCTATACAAATCTGAGATGAAACTACTATCACACATATAGTTAGTTAGTAGTCTCAGATCTGAGATAGTAGTCTCAGTACAAATGAATGCTCAACTTTTTTACTTTTATTTTCTTTTACAAATTCGTATTTTATGCACACATTCTTAGTACTTTGCAAAAGTAAATACTAAAAAGTCACTTTTTATCTGTTTATAACATCACAGATCATCACAGTCAAGTTATCGGAGTGATGATAATTTATGAAAATAAATTTATATACCGGAACAAGCTAGTTTCCATGAACGATGTTGTGCTCAAATTTAATTTTGAAGGGAGGTAATTTTGCGGGAAATTTGCAAAAACAAATTCATTTACATTTTGTAAGACTACTATTTATATGGGGACAAAGGTTATGCAGGAAAAATCCAACTATTTAAATGCACATCTGCAAAACTCGCAGAATATTAAATTAACATAGCTTTTATGAGCTTTAGGCTATAATATGTCGATTTTAAAAGCTCACTAGAGGCTAGAGCTTGTGTACATATGATGATACTTTGTTTACTATGTAGGCCTATTGACAATAAATAAAACTTTGATTTGATTTGATTTGAACACAGTTAAAACTTTTTTTTCGTACGGGTATGGATAGTAAACCCCATATTGACAGAAACATGTGCCTGACAGTGTGTATATGTACCCCATAGCAAAGCTGTAAAGTGCATCTGCAAGAGGTTGTGGGTTTCAAATTTTTTTTTTGCTTCTTCTTAAGGACATAACATTAAACATGGTAAGCAGTAAGAGCAAATATACTGGTCGGAACAAGATAGTTACCATAAGCAATGGTATGCTAAAAAAATGTATAATTTTGAAGGGAGGTAATTTTGCGGGAAATTGCAAGAACAAATATTATACATTTTGTAAGACTCGATCATAATTTATGCACAAAAATACAACAATTTAATATGTACATATGAAAATTCGTAAAATATCACAGTTACATCCTGAAAATGCATCAATCTTGCAACTTGATATCTAAAGTAGAGTCCCCAATGTCCGTTTGTCCGGTGTTTTCGTCATATCGTCAATGTAAAATAAATAAAATCGTTCTTGTTATATTTTAGTTTTCTGAAGGGACAAAACAGATTAAGATTGACAAGTTCAAGATAAACTTTATAACTACAATCTGAAGACTTAACAAATTTAGACAATTTCAATTAAAAATATTACATCATCAGATAAAGTTTGTTTCATTTAAGTCAAATTTTATAAATCAGATTGAAATAAATTTTGCTCTGCATCCTAACGGCAGTCTGATTTTTTCTAATTCAATTATATTTTGTACTATAAGATCTTTCTTTTCTTCAAAATAAACTGATCTCAAAATCCCGGGCTTAAAAACATGAAATCCTGAGGTCCCGAACTTAAATAAATTAAAATCCCGACATCCCGAATTTCGAAAAAATAATTCCCAGTTCCCATAAGGGTCAATCCCAAAATCCCGAGATTAAAAACACCTGATCCCAGAGTCCCAATAAAGGTCCTATCCCCCTCACTAGTCACATGGTTCAAGTTACATGTAGGTGTACTGTATCAAACCAACTTTGTTGGTATAAAAAAGGAAGTTGTGGGAAATTTCACCTGAATATATAAAAAATAAGATGTGGTATAATTGCCAATGAGACACTGTCAACTGTCCACAAAAGACCAAAATGACACAGACATTAACAACCTGAATGCAGGTTTTCTACATATGTCACAAAATAGAAAATGATCAAATATTTCTAGTGAAAATCTGTAAAAATCATTGCATTTACATTTACTTCATTTGCTTGCAAGACAAGACTACAGGCAGATGCATAAAAATATGTAACATGATATGCAATTTTAGCTCACCTTTTCATCTGTATTGAGAGGCTTGATAAGAAAAAAAGTATGTCAACCTGATCAGTTATCAATTACAAAATGTAAAACATACAATTAGGCAATCAATCACTTGACTTTATTTAAAACCCTAAATCGTACTTTGATTATTTGGACTGTATACGACATTCACGAATCTACATAATTAAATTCATTTCAATGATTTGTTGAACATGTACTCTTTTGTTTTGCAGCTGCCCAAGGACAGAATCTCAACTGTACTTTTGATACTAACTTATGTTCCTGGACACAACTAAGAAATGACAATTCGGACTGGAAATTGAAGAGAGGATCAACTACTACAACAAACACAGGTCCTACAAGCGATCATACCTCTGGAAGTAAGATGCTTTATAGTAGAAAACATAATTGTAGATTACTGTCCTTCAAATTTCTTTTCTAAAAACTAGTTCTAAAAACTAGTTATATATAGATAACCAATATGAAATCTCTTTTACACATTTAAACTTAAAGAAGAATGCTTTAAGATTTAAAGTTTTGATATTGAGTTATTTTTGTTCTACAGTCAGTCTACGAATTCTCTATTTAGGGGTGTTACAGGGGTGCTAATTTCCCAAATCATGTATTTTTTGTAATTTTTTCCAAATTCAAACATTGTTTTCTTTCTTTTTCCCAGATTCCACTTTTTTACTCCATACATTCCACATCCTCAAAGTGTTTCATTCTCCTACAGCATATCTGCTTTGAAACATCAGCATGTTGAAATGTCAAAAAAGCTTTAACTTTATACTTCTATTTTTAGATGGACAATATATCTACTTTGAGACATCCCAAGGAGCCAGTGGATCTAAAGCCCAGTTATCTAGTCCACAATTTACAGTGCCTAGAAGACCACCATCGTGTTTCTCTTTCTGGTACCACATGTATGGAGACAGTGTCAACAATCTTAATGTGTACCTCAAGTCAGGAAACACTTTAGGCAAACCAGTCTTTACAAAACATGGTAACCAAGGAAACAAGTGGATTCAGGCAAAAATCAGCGTTAAGAACAAAAACAACATTAAGGTAAAAAATTTATAGAGAACAAAAAATCTTTAGTTTTTTTTCGTAAGGAAATAGACTAATATGACTAAAAGCTAGATAATACATATTGATATATTATGATTAAGTTTGGATATACATGTATTGTAATTTAATAATGATAACCAGAGAGTAACCCTGGATTTCTTGTTAAAAATATAAAGGGACCCTTCACTAGAATGCTGGACTTATGAAGTAAATTGTTAACAGCATGCAAGATATGGTTGAATAAAAAAGAAAAAAAAACTTTTTGTAAATGTTCAAATTATGTTCAATCATATCTTTAATGTGCATATAAAAAAGTTAGCTTCTTTCTACTGATAAGCCATTCTTAAAGTTAAAAGAGTTATTGCACATTTCTTCAATCCATCTGTCATAAACATTTTCTATCATTTCAGTGTTTAATTTATCCATCAGTGGTATGTTGTAAGTGGTTATAATTCTTTTCCAGGTTGTTTTAGAAGCTGTAAAAGGACGTGGATTCCGTGGTGACATAGCAATAGATGATGTCTTGTACACTCCTGGAATACGATGTCCACAAAGTATGAGCTAACTATAGCAGAATTAATCATCTATTTGTTTCAAAATTCACCATTAAATGATTCATAGAGCACCATCTGAAATGACTTTATAATTTCATACGTCTGACATGCCTTTTTCGGAATTACCTTCATCAGGAACTGACCTCTGAAAGTCCGTGTAACAAAGCAAGATAAGAACAAATTGAAAAACTCAGTTCAAAAGGGCTTGACTCATCAGATATACTATGACCAACAAAATATAAAAAGAGAGCTCATAGTAAGACTTAAATATTGATCAATTAACCTCCAACAGATTTAGTGTTGTGATGTCATAATCATCTAAGAAAAGCATTACCATGTGCCATTTAAAAAAAAGAAGTATCGGTAGGCTGTAGGACCATAAGAACACCCCTGATCCTGTTTTATTTTATCTATTTCAGATACTGCACCAGGTAACACAGGGAATACATCTATCACCTGTAACTTTGAGGATGATGCACTGTGTGGTTACAAACAGCTTACAAACGACAATTTTGATTGGTCTAGAACAACTGGTACCACATCCACTACAGGAACTGGTCCCTCTAGTGACCATACATATGGAACATCAAAAGGTAATATTATTATTATTTTTTTGTCCACACAATTCACAAGATGACAAATTGGGATTGATTGATTGTTGCTAGTATCAGGTATCTTCATGGATAAAAACTTTACGAGGTAGGTACTTTTACCATGACAAATACCCTGTCTACGGCATGGCATCATTGGAAGATAATTCAACGATGGTGGGGGTCATTTGATGGTGGCGTAAGATATTTTAAAGATGCCATTACATAAAACAAGTCATGAAGATCCCTGTGGCATAATGATCTATGGCTAATAGTTCATGCAGATTAAGCATACAAGAACATTTTCTGATCCATTTACATCATTATGATAAATAATGATAAAAAGTTGATTTAGTCATCTATCCTTTTTCTATTTTACTGTATCAGTGAAACTAATTTATACTTGATAATTGAAATGAGACATTCAAAATTTTCCAGGTCATTACATGTTTATTGAGGCCACTGGAAAAAGACGCAACCAGAAGGCTCGTCTGATGTCACCACGGACCACTACACTGGGAGACAAATGTCTTCGCTTTTATTACAACATGCATGGTTCTAACATTGGAAAATTGAATGTATATGCACAGGCTAACAATGTTTTGGGATCAGCAATTTGGTCCATGACAGCAGAACAGGGTCAGGACTGGAGACTAGCACAAGTCACTGTCAGGAGGAGAGGAAACAGACGTTATAATGTAAGTATTCAAAAAGGGATTTTCTACAAAAGAGGGGGAAAGATAATAATAAAACTTTATTCCGAAAGCAATACAGCTTATAGGATACATATAAACAATTTTACACCAATATAAGAATTTTACAAGAGAT
Source organism: Mytilus edulis (assembly GCF_963676685.1). Classification (NCBI taxonomy): domain Eukaryota; kingdom Metazoa; phylum Mollusca; class Bivalvia; order Mytilida; family Mytilidae; genus Mytilus; species Mytilus edulis. Next base: position 23,901,855 of record NC_092350.1, on the reverse strand, counting down.
ATATAATATATATAAATATAAAGGTGTGCATGAAAGAAAATATAATACATAATACAAAATACGAAATATGAAATAGGAGCGGAGAATGATATAATACTTTAATAAAGTGAGAACAAATATACTATTTACTGCAATTAAATTCTAAGTTTTTCTGCTGATTTTAAAAATATACCTAAGTTATTCAATTCTTTAATATTTCTGACAGATAAAAACTGAATAAATTTGTATGTAGAAGGATTTCTCCAATATTACTTTTTTATATACTTTTCTCGAATTTTAGTATATTTTTTACATTCAAGTATAAAATGGTATTCATCTTCAATAGAGCTAGTATTACAATTTGTACATAGTCTTTTATTTTTATCAACATTATAATATCTGCCTGTTTCTATGCTTAATATATGAGCTGATATACGATATTTACAAATGTATGGTTTGTATATATAATTTACAGGTTTATCTAAATAAAATTGCAATGCGTGTGTACTATACATGTATCTATACAAATGATATTTATTTGAATTCTCAAAAAACACAGTTACTTCACAAATGAATGCACCAAGCATTCTTTCTTTTAATTGTGATAGAAAAATATCTTTACAAACTACACTTTGGTCTAACCAAACATAATTAAATCCATATCTAAACAAAATATCTCTAATTTTACAACACCAGTTTTGTTTATCATTCTTTTTAATACAACTTCTGTCATACATCTCATCATAGCAATTCTTTAATATACAATTTTCTGTACTCAAATTTTTAACCAGTATTTGACCATTCTATACTGCCTTTCGATGTACATTGGCAATCTACCTAATTCACAATAAATCATATTAGTTACAGCACTCATTTTGACTTTAAGAATATGTTTTAAAAAATACAAATGATTTTTTTCGATATTTGGTGCCATATGAAATCCCCATATTTCTGAGCAATAATTCAATATACTTGCTACACAAGTATCAATTAATGACAACCAACAAAGATAACATAGGGACATTCAACTCAAAGTTCAAAAATAAACTGACAACACCATTGCTAAAAAAGATTAAGAAAAACAGACTTCATTTAAATATGGATTTGAGTGTTAATATTTTTGTGTATTTTTTGTTCATAAAATGAATTTATATGATGTTTTTTTTTCCAGATTGTATTTGAAGGCGCCAGAGGAAATTCTAATACAGGAGACATTGCATTAGATGATGTTTCAATTATTCCAGGAAGATGTCCTGCATTAGGTAAATACATATTTTAGTCATAAGTTCCCATATTTTGCAATCTTATATAAAAAAAAATCACATAGCTGTGAGATTTGTATTCAAAGAAATTATTTTCGTACCTAAATCATTTTCTATTGTGAAGCAATTTTTTTTTTACTTTTGCTTGAAAATAACCAATATTTTAATTTAATTAATTTATTATTGTTACTATCATGAGTAGAAAAATAATGTGAATAATTATAAATACATTTTACAAACAACTTGAACTTGGATCTTCCCTTACATGAATATACAGTATCAAGAAAATTTAAAAAAAGTGAAAAATAAATTGCACTCTAGAAGGAACTCAGCACATTGGTTCATGTTATATATTTTTTATCATTTGCATTTAAAAAAAAGTGATTGTTATTGACTTTGAAAATAATGAATATGAACAGTGAGATGAATTGCACAATAAATGATTTAGAGATATAAACCAGTGATTTCTACTTTCCAGGATCCTGTAACTTTGAGAAAGATTTCTGTGGTTGGACTAATGTAGCTTCTGATGATTTTGATTGGAGGAGAAATCATGGACCCACATCAAGTACAGGGACAGGACCCCCAAATGATCATACACTGGGGAATACCAAAGGTACTTTGCACAAGATTGTTTCTGTAGTTATGACCAATTTATGATAATGGTAAAAAGTCCCAAAAATGGTTTCATGTTTATTAGTTCTTTTATTTTCAAATGTAGAATGATAACATTTATTTCACATTTTCTAAAAAAAAAAAATTCCACATTTGGAAAACATTATTTGCTCCTGAGGATTAAATACATTGATTTCATGTACAAACTGACAACATATCTTTCACATGTTAATAAAAGCATTACCTTAGATAAGGTACAGTCAAACTTGTATATAAAGATCACCCTCAGAACAAGAGAAAACCATTTAAGATTGATTGATTGTCGGTTGCTTTACGCCGCATTAGCACAAACAGGCTAAAAAACCATTTAAGACAGATGACCTTTCATATGAGGTTCAAAATGCAAAGGTATTACGACATAGGGACAATCCGAGTGTGACCTGACAAGACAGAATAGATGTGAATGTTATAGTAGGTTTCACCTAAAAGAGGGTGACACACTTATCAAGATGTGTGATGTATGGGGTAAAAAAAATTGTAATGTGGGATATTGGGAGTTAAAAATGTTGGATCTGGTAAAAAGAAGGTAAAAAGTGAGAAGTGGTAATAAATTATAAAAGAATCAGGATTTGAAAACGAGCACCCCATGTCTCCCCTAACTGAATAACAAAATTTCTTTCTCATGTTGAAATTTCTGTGCAAGCGGTTTTCCAACATTGTAGTTTATAATTTTAAAGATGTTATTTATTGGAAAATACAAAGTGTTTAAAATAATGATAACTTTTTCATCTTGTATGGAAATTACTTATAGGAACATACATATATATTGAGACAAGTGCACCAAGAGTTACTAATGATAAAGCTCAACTGAGATCAGAAACATTCCCAAATAATAATGGCAACAAATGTCTACAATTCTGGTACAACATGCTTGGCTCACAAGTAGGAAAGCTGAATGTTTATATTGTTCAAAATGATATTAAAACATTAAAATGGACTCTTAACGGACAACAAAGTGGAACCTGGAACCTAGGTAGACTTCCTGTTCCCAGAGTAAAGAACAGTTTCAGTGTATGTATTGTTTTAAACAATTTTACAAATATAATTATTACTAGTCTATGCCGTAATAAAGTTGAGAATGGAAATGGGGAATATGTCAAAGAGACAACAACCCAACCCAAGTGCAGATATCAGCTGTTATGAATTGCTGAAGAATTCATTTTTAACAGCATTAATTTTTAGCTTCGATTTGTATCAAGAGCCTGAAAGTAAATTAAAGAAAATGTTTTGTCATATGTGTCACTTGACATTCATCATCCAGCAGTGACTGCTAATACTACTGTTGTCTGCAATGTTTTGCTTTTAAAGAAATTTTTGAAGTTACTATTTAAAAATTGAAATTTTGTTGGTTTTAAAAAAGTTAAATAGATGATGAAACTTAAACAACTAGAAATGTTCTTATGTTTTTTGTGTGTCATGGATGAATTTCCCATATCCATTGTGTTTCTATTATATATACTATGCTTATGCTTTTGATGTGACATTTTATTTTTGTTTAGTTTCTATTGGAAGGAGTTCGTGGTACAGGGGTCAGAGGTGACATAGCCATTGATGACATCACTGTCACAAACACTAGATGTACATGTAAGTTTTCTATTAAAAGACAAATTTACTTGAATATTTTGTAACTCTGCACTTTTGATAACATCTTAATGTTTAATTCAGCCACCAAAAAGTCAAGATTATTATTTTTACTTAAAAAATATAGTATTCTTCAAGAATTGTTATAACATGAAAGTTTGTAGAAAAAGCATTGAAAGAATTCTTCCTTATATCATTGTGTTTGTTTGTTAGTATATGTTGCATTAAACACAAAAAAATTGTATAAATGTTGCCTAGCGTCTGGAGATGAAAAGAAAGGTCATTCTTAAGGTTATAGGTTAAGTTTGTGCTCACCTGAAGTAGTCGTTTTATTGAATGCTTTTAACAATATGTGCCTTCAGATATTTTAAACCTGAGGTCCTAATTTCACATTGTCTGGTCCATATGAAAATTGTATGATTATTAGATCTTGATTAAATTATATATATTATATTAATGTAATTTTAAACCTTATGAATAAAACTTTCTTCCATATTATCTGTGAATAAATAAGCAAAGTACAAATCTAACTCTTTCATGTATTTTTATTTTAGTGTCGCCTAGCACTGCAGTGGCATCTAATCAAGGTTCTACAACTCCTACTCAGGCAACAACTTTGGGGACAACGAAAACACCAACAAGTATGTCTCTTTTGCATATATATTACAAGAAATCATTGCATAACTTTATAAAAGCTTTAAGTGATAATTTAAAAAGAAATCACAAGGCTTTTTGCTTTTTTGAAAATAAGAAGCAAACTTTAATAATAGCATGCAAATTGAGAATATTGTGGATTTATTTATTTTCCTGGATTGAGAAAAACTTGCATTTTCGTGATATGATTTCATGGTTTTGCCTATGGCTATTTACAAGCCAATAGCAAGTTTTTACTTCGTTGATCACTTAAATTCCTGATTCACGTATATCCACAAAATCCACTAAAATAAGTACACCATGAATAATAATGAATCCACAGTAACACAAAAACTCAACTAAGTTATTGAATATCTATATTTTGTTTAGATGGCAGAACAGTTAGCTGTAGTTTTGATGCTGGTTTTTGTGGCTGGACACAGTTGAGAAATGACCAGTTTGATTGGTCTAGGAAAAGAGGCAGGACAAGTAGTGGTAGAACTGGACCAAGCAGAGACCACACTAGTGGAAGTAAGAAATTTAAACATTTAATTTTCTATATCAACCTTTATATCAACTTTAATATCAGTGCAGTTATTAGTTAATACAATTTTGAAATTTTGTTTTCAGATTTATTCTTAAAATCATTTACAAATTCAAAATTTAAATAAATTTTGTTTTTACCTAATGACAACACCTAGGTGATAATATCTGTAACATTGTACAAAATGTATGGAAAAGATCCATTATCAGAGGGTTAATGTTTTATTCCAGGTATAAAAGGTAAATATGTGTTGAGTTTTCTTCAATATTTATCATGCTATTGAATCTAAACATATTTAATAGAGAGTGACCTTGCATTGCACTTTGCCTAAAAAACCCACAAAAAATGCTTGTAAAATTTTTTAACAAAACCTCTTTTTTGTGACTTTTTTAGCTGGTTACTACATATATACTGAAGCCTCAGCTAAGACAATGAATCAGACAGCACGTCTGCAGAGCGTACCTGTCAAACCAACCAGGTCATCATCCTCGTCATGTCTGTCCTTCTGGTATCATATGTATGGACCTCAGATTGGTGGACTTAATGTCTACATACAACTAGGTGCATCTATAGGCTCACCTATTTGGACAAAGAAAGGGACACAAGGGAACAAGTGGATCAATGCTAAGATAACTGTCAGTCAGACAAGACAATATAGTGTTAGTATTTAGTGCTTATTTTATTGTACAGTTTAAGAAGCTTTGAAATTAACTTTGAAATAACATTAACAGAACCAATTTTTCTGAACCAGATGAGCATTTTAACAATAAATGTCCATTCACTGATGCTCCAGTTCAAAATATTTGAAATCTGTAAATTATTAAGAAAATATAATAGAACTTATAAATGAAAAAGGAGAGGCATAGCCAACTTAATTTAAGGCACAGTTTCATTTTACAATTATGCACAAAATAGCAAACATCAGATGTTTCTGGTTGTTCAACAAATCTGTTTTGAATGTTGAATTTAAACTTGAAAATAAATCTTTTATAGACAAGAAAATTTTAATTGTTGCTTTGTTTTTGATCTTAAAAAATATTTTGAAGGCCTTAAATTATTTTATCTTCCATATTTTCATTATGATATTATAATAAAAATAAGTAGTAAGAATTTGAATTAAATTGTAGATTATTATGGAAGGTGTTATAGGGAATGGATTCCGAGGAGACGTAGCTTTAGATGATGTGGCATTGACAAACGGAGCTTGTACTGGTTAGTTATTTTGTATTTATAGTCAATTCTAATAAAACCTAGTGGCTGTGATGCAATGATACTTTCTGTTAGAAATCACTGGAAAATAGGATGGATGGCATTTGAAGGTTATTGTATGACCTCTGACAAAAATCAGTGGTCCATACTATACAACAAGTTCTGGTATGACTATTGTAACCTGTTCGGCAAACTCAGTGTATATATACTGTAGTTCTTAGATTGAATACTGTAAATAGAGAGAATTGATTGGGGTTTTACTATCTTAACTTTTATGTTTATATCTTAACCTTGAAATTTAGTGTTTTTGAATTTATAAGTATAAAATATATTTTGAAAAGAGGAAATTGAAATGAAACAAATGAAATTGAGAATGGAAAAGGGCAATATATCAAAGAGACAACATTTAATAGGTCTAAAGTTTCTACACAATTATAAATTATTATCAAACATGTCTTTATTTCCAAATATTAGGACAGACAAGTGCCCCTGGAACAGTGACCACTATACCACCATCAGGAGGAACTGTAAGAAGTTGTGACTTTGAGAACAGGAATCTTTGTAGATACACTCAGGACAAAACAGACAAATTTGATTGGACTAGACAGGCTGGTACCACATCATCAACCAATACTGGTCCTTCAAGTGACCATACATATGGAACAGGAAGAGGTAGGGAAAATTACAAAACGGGAAAGTTTGATTTATCTGTAACTAAAGCATCCACAAAGTAGTCACTGAGCCCATTGTGTAATCGTTATGAGTGCACATGCTTTAAATTTAATATATGGAGCAATGTTAGTGGGTAATACAGGTATTAATGACCAATGAAAAAGAAGATGTGGTAAGATTGCCAATGAGACAACTCTTCACAAGAGTGACTGTTATTTACACAATAAACGCAAATGTTCAATGTTTTCTGATTACTGTTCAGTTCAAATAAGAATTTTATGTAAAGATTTTGTAAAATTTTTGGATATGTTAATCTGTATTTTATCAAAAGAAACCCTGTGTTAGATTTACCTCAGCACCACCTTAGCAATTTTGGTACCAACACCTGAAATTCTTTTAAGCAGATTTTTTTTTTTATAGAATTGAAATAAATATGACCTGTTGCAAGAATGTTGGTTATCATTATGTAAGATTTTTGTTGTAATGTACCTAGACCTATTTTTGGTAAATCAGTTGAGAAAAAAACAATAAGAATCAAAGAGGAGGTGCACACGTTCATTAATTAAATAGAACAGAATTTAACTTAAAAACGAAAGAAATATACAAGATCTGTAACAGACGATTTCTTACATTTAATTTCAGGACATTACATGTTCATTGAGGCTTCAGCTCCACGTAGAAGAGGAGATATTGCTCGCTTGATATCACCACGTTATGTTGACAGACAGGATATGTGTGTTCAGTTCTACTATCACATGTATGGCACAGGGATAGGAACACTCAATGTCTATGCTAAGGTAAGGTATAATTAAGCTCAATGCAATTGTTTGATTAGGATTTTAAAAAAAACCAGAAATACCACTATTGTCTTTAATTTCATAAATACCATGAAATTTATTTCTCTTCTTAAAAAAAAGCTCTTGAACTAAAAAAAAAGTATCATCTTGAATAAATGAATCCACAAGCTTCTTTTTGTTACAATCTTTTTTGCTATTTCTGAATATTTCATTGGTAATCCCCCTTTTTGATAGAAATTGAAACATGCGCTTAAACAATATATAAACGATACAATATGTTGCATTCATTTGCATAATTTGACAACCCTGCATACCAAGGTATCCACTTCAGGGACTCTATCGAAATGAGTCACACAGGCATTGGTTCACCAAACAGAGTTTAATTTACAGCTTTTACATTAATGCTAGCAAGACAAATCTTTGTTTGGCTTGCTTGCTTTGTTTGTATCAGTGATTGCTCAAGCATGGTAATTAAGATAGGCGGGGCTTCAGCTTGTATACATCATACTTAGATTTTATTGGACGTTATGTCTGAGGTTAAGGACACTTAATTTTAAAACATCACATGACAAATACACTTTTTTCTTGTATGAGGCTGAGAAACTGGCCTTCAACATTAATTGACTTAATATTGTTTTTATAACATATCAATCTATTAGTTCAGTCAGTTATTTCCATGTCTGTCCTTCGATTATGCAACTCCAGAAAATATTCTAAAAAATGGGAAACAATTGTATTGAAAAGAGAAAATCGAGTGCACCTTTTTTTTTTTTTTATGTTAGGGTGTGTTTGAGATGAATATTTTGTCTTGAAAATGTACAAAACAAGAGTATTTGATACATCATCTCGCTTCAGACTCTATCATTTTATATAGCAAAGCTACAGGTTGACTTTATAACATAAAAAAAATCACAGTACTAAAAGATGAAATGAGGGCCCTCATGGGGTTTTTGATTATGTGATTACTTGGCCGTTTTTTTAATGATTATTTGATTATTAAGCCAAATATTTCATGATTATTTGATTACCTAGGACTGTATTTTTAGTTTATGATTATTTGATTACTAAAGATAAGCAAATATTTAATGATTTTGTGATTATATTGGCAAAAAAATGGTGATTATGTGATTACTAGGACCCCCCCATGAGGGGCCTCTGAAATATAGGGGTCAAGTGAAATACCTATCCAATGGATCACAAAATCAGAGTATGTGTGTTCGAATAGCTATTTTACTAAAAGTGCTTCACGACAGTCTTTAAGTTGGATCTCTGAAAAAAAAATTGTCTTCCGTTTCTACGATTGTGAAAATGAACAAATAATTTCGACGAAGTAGAATCCCGTCTGTATTGTATATTTACAGGTAAGGAAACATGTGAGAATATGTGTCATGTGATGTTTTAAAATTTAGTGTCCTTAACCTCCAACATAACGTCCAATAAAATTTAAGTATGATGTATACAAGCTGAAGCCCCGCCTATCTTAATTACCATGCTTGAGCAAACATTGATACAAACAAAACAAGCAAGCCAAACAAAGATTTGTCTTGCTAGCATTAATGTAAAAGCTGTAATATATAAACAAATTAATGATTAAACATAATATATAAGTAGATCTATAAATAGACTGAAGTAATATAGGGTTATTGCATGAATATTGGGGAATATTGTCCCTTGTAGAATTTTATATTGCACGAGCTTGCAAGTGCAATATATGTTCTACGAGGGACAATATTCCCCAATATTCATGCAATAACCCTTTTATTGTATAGCAATATAATATTTGAAAGTAAAAATTAGTTTATAGTAAGATTTTGTCGCTGATGACATCATGAATTTTGAAGATTTATTGCACTAGTGCAATATTGGAATTTGTTGCATGCTAACTTTTGGTTACTTTCTTTGGGTAATATTATATTGCTATGCAATTATAATTGATATCCAAGGCTGACTGTATCATAATTTCTTCTGCATATAGATATAATTTTTTTTGTATAAATTATTTAAACCTTCCAAAAAATGGATAGACACTTATCCATCTTCACTTCATCTGATTCTTCCAAATGTTTATGTAAAATACATTTTCAGACTGGTTCTCAACTTGGACGAGCATTATTCTCTATGACTGGTAACCAAGGAAACAGGTGGCAATATGGAAGTGCTACTGTTCCCACATCAACTGGATCCAAAGGTTACTATGTAAGTATACCTTACCAGTGTTTCAATTGGATATTTAAATCCTTCAACATCAGATTGTTCAAGTAATGTTTTAAGAAAAATAAAGGTCATATGTGTCAATTTTTTCAAGTGGCCAAAGTGAGAGTTACTTTCTGAAATGTACATCAAAACACACAATTAAGAATTTTACCCATAATTTCATAGATTCTCATATGTTGAATGATTTGTGAATGTTATTATAGCCTGTTATAGTGTCTGACACAACCTTTTGTAAGTTTTGGTTTTCATATACATGTATGAGGTTTTTGGGCCACTGTTAAGTCTTATGTAAAAGTAAAGTGTGTCTGGCATACTAAACTATAAACCTGGGTTCAATGAAGATTTTTAATAACATTGAAAAACAAATTGAAAGTATGATGTGTATTTAACTAGAATGCTAGTAAAACTAGAGTTTGTATTTTTAGGTTGTGTTTGAAGGAATTGTAGGTACCAATGTGAGAGGGGATATTGCCATTGATGATGTAAAGTTTACAACTGGAACATGCTCAGGCAGTGATGGTGAGATTCTTTAATTTATTTTGAAAATATTATTTGTTGATATAATTAGAGAGTAAATTTATAAGCTGTAGAAAAAAAGTGAAAAGAATTAGTTTCATTTGATTTTAAAAGCTTATTTTTCAAGATTATTTAAAAAGTTCTAGATTAATATTGACCTAACGGAGTTTACAATTTTCGAGTCAACAAACTGTGTAGGTTTTTGGTGAACCTACACATATATTTTGCTCTACAAGAATTGGGTAACCTAGAGTAGATCATCAAATGGTATGATTCAGTTGTTTGTATTCACATACATTCAAAGCAAATTAAGTGTTGGATATTGACAATTCCACAATAGTATTGAAATAATTAGTTTTAAAATATATAAACAGCATAAAAAGGTCAAAATAAATCATATTTACAAACATACAACATGTTGTCTGCTCTATGGTGGGTTGTTGTCACTTTGACACATTCCCCATTTCCTTTTTCAATTTTACTTCAGAGAATGGTAAAAAAAATGTTCAATTACAGGTTCCTGTGACTTTGAAAATGGATTATGTACTTGGACTAATGCTCATACCGGGGACCAGTTTGATTGGACTTTAAATCAAAGAAGAACCAGTAGTGTCAACACTGGACCCCAAGCTGATCATTCTTTGGGTACACCACAAGGTATTGGATTTTTCAAATAATTTTTTAATTTTTTTTTATTCAAGTTTTGAAAATCTATGATAAACGGGACGATTTCAACTTCCCAATTATCAATTTCCCATTTCTTAGCAGTAACATACCCTCTGCCCCTTCGTATGGTGTTTACATATCACAATTGATACGTTATTCACGTGCTTGTTCACACTATACGGACTTCATATACAGGAGTGTGCTCCTTACGCAGAAACTGCTCCAACAAAGTTATGAGGAGGACAGATTAAAATTGACACTCCGTAAATTTTATGGACACCATCACGATTTGGTGGATCCATACGATGTTTCGTTGACCAAACTAGCTAAGGACATTTTTACCACATGGTAGATTGTGTTTTGTCATAATGTCGTCTAATCTTTTAATTACCAAACGTGACTTATTCCCGATTGTGACTGTTTTGCCGAGTGTGAACTCACATTACTATAAGACGTGGTACGGTACTTATACATCCCAAATTCATGTATTTAGTTTAAATGTTTAATGTTATATTTGTAATTCTCATCGGATTTTGTCAAATGTGTTGACGTCTTTTCTATTATATTTCTGTGTTATGGTAAAGAAAATTAATCACCGCCTTCATTTATCAGATTTGATTTCGTTCAAAGTAATCAGTACGATATTTTACGTTTGAAGTTAGATTCATAACAAACCTGACATAGTTTTATAATATAGTTAATTGCTACCTCAGTTTTATATTAATAAGAATTAAAATGTGCTTTGTTATTAAATGCAATATCAGTATTTAGTTCAAATATATAATCTTAAATTAATCCTAATTCTAATGACGTCATTTTTTCGTCATTTTTCATTTTTTGATGCTCTGTTTTACTAATTCTAATGACGTCATTTTTTCGTCATTTTTCAGTTTCAAATAGGACGTCACTTGGCGTAGAGGTTTAAACGTATTCGGATGTGTCTACTTTTGTGTTTCAAATGTCTGGTTATGTAAATGTATTTCAGTTGTTTCCTGTAATTAGTTAATACTTCAGCTTTATCATGTACATCTTTTGAATATTCATTTTATTAAATTTACTGTTTGCAAAAGTATAAATTACTCTAAATTATAGGGATTTTCTGGTAACTTAACGGAAAACCCTTGCCGTTTTTGGCACAACCTTTTTGATCTTTTGGTCCTCGATGCTGTTCAACTTTGTACTCGTTTCGGCTTTCAAACTTTTGTATCTGTGCGTCACACATAGGTCTTGTGTGGACAAAATACACTTCTGGCGTATTAAAATTTTAAACTTGTTGCCTTTTGTTGGCTGTTGTTCGTGTGATTCTTTGTCAATTGTGTTCTCCAATTTATTTATATTGTAGTCCTGTGTTGTCATTTTGATGTTATATTTCATATGGCCATAAAAGTGCGAGGTTTGGCATGCCACAAAACCAGGTTCAACCCACCATTTTTTCCTTTAAAAATGCCCTGTACCAAGTCAGGAATATGGTCATTGTTATATTATAGTTCGTTTCTGTGTGTATTACATTATAACGTTGTGTCGTTTGTTTTCTCTTATTTTTTAGTGTAAATTCACATTGCGATAAGACGTGTCACGGTACTTGTCTATCCCAAATTCATGTATTTGGTTTTGATGTTATATATATATGTTATATTTGTTATTCTCGTGGGATTTTGTCTATATGTGTTACATTTTAGTGTTATGTCGTTGTTCTCCTCTTATATTTAATGCGTTTCCCTCGGTTTTAGTTTGTTATCCCGATTTTGTTTTTTGTCCATGGATTTATGAGTTTTGAACAGCGGTATACTACTGTTGCCTTTATTGAACTATGAGCTGCAAAGCCTTAATTGCTTATATTTAAGATTATCAATGGTAATTTCTTCTCTTCAATCTCATCAAAGGGTAAAGGCAACCCCCAGATGGTTGATAATTTTGATGTACAGTATTCTGAAGACGAAATAGTTTTCTCTTATACTAAATAAGAAATATTTTAACAAGAACCAAGAAATAAATTGAAACTTTAGACTTTTTCATTTATTTTTTTCCATATTAGATACGATGAGATGGGATACATATAACACAAAAACAAAAAGCTCAAAACATACAAATCTTAAATATACTTTCTGTTTTAATCATAAGAAATTTGTTAGTTACAAAAACCTTAAGTGTCAACATGATATTTTCGGGGGTTGTCTAATATGACTTGTCTTATGACTTTTGTATCTTACAACTTTATGTATTATATATTAACATCTTACATGTAATATTTTAGGACATTATGTGTATATAGAGACATCTACTGGACGACAAGGCTACAAAGCTTGGTTGGTCAGTCAGCCATTTACATCTACCACTGGACGCTGTATTAAGTTTTGGTACAATATGTATGGTCAAGCTATAGACACACTGACAGTTTATGTTAATGTCCCAGGTAAATAATTTGAGTATAGATTTAGGTAGTTTACAATTTGTCAACAGTATTTATAGCTATAGCTATTCTATATATTCTATTTCATAATGTCCTGTGGAAGTAATTAGTTTTCAGGACGAATAAAACTGCAACAGTCATGTTGTTTAGATACTTCAAAAATGATACTGACTTTCTTATTCTTTTTAAAAGCATGGGGTTAAATAGAAGAGCTTCATCAACTGCAAACTTCTGAGACTTTGTAAAGTACGGCATTTTGTAATGTCAATCTATACATATATGAATGATTGAAAAAAGCCCTATGGTAGTTGGCAGCTTTTTTTTTGAGTCCAAAGATTTTGTTATTTGTTTTATCTTTGATTTTTAAGCATAACAGATCATTAGCATTGTGTTCATTGTTTAATTTTTAATTTTTTATTTTATCAGTAAATATGTTAAAACTGTTATTTTAGGACAAGCAAATTTTCCAATATGGCAGCTCTCTGGTAACCAAGGACAACAATGGCAGAACGGGCAAGCTGCCATACCTGCTCAGTCTCACAGTTATAAGTTGATATTTGAAGGTCGACGTGGAAATGGAGCATCAGGAGATATTGCCATAGATGATATCACCTTCTCTGATTCCAAATGTGGAGGTATGAAGAAATATCACCTTTTTGCTAAAAAAAATATAATAAGAGAATAATATTTGGGACTTTGTACTTAAAAATACAAACAAAATAAATTATTGATGTACATATATATTTTTTTGCTATGTTAAATGTTTTTTTCTTTCACTCACAGTAAACCCGAAACCAGCTGGATTATTCACCACTCCATCAGGTGCTACCGTTCCTTCCACAACCCCAAACACTGGTCCTTTCAACTGTAACTTTGACCAGAATCTATGCAGCTGGACCCAGGATAAAACAGACAATTTTGATTGGATAAGAAAGACAGGAAGCACTGCAACAGCAAATACAGGACCAACATCAGGTCATTTAGGAAGTAAGCCTGATTTATTATTTGTCACATTTTAATCATGAAGCATCTAATGATATAATAAGGGTCTAGATGGGCAAGTTATCTTTTAGTAATTCTTCTACAGTGCTTACTAGCCCGTTAACACTGAGGTGGTGAGTTCAAACCCTGCTTGTCACAAGGTTGCTGGGGATCTGATCTTAATTGACTAGAATTACCACTTTCCCTGCCAAATGTCTGTGATTCCCCTGCTTCCAAAACAAATAAAAGCTAAATGTGACATTAAACACCAGCAATCAATTAATCAATGACAATATAATCATATTAATTCTTGTATTGTTGTGTGATGTTTTATTCAGATAATCTTACCTTTATATTTAAATTGAAAATAACAGATTATAACTTTTCATTTAGTTTTCTCTTTTGTAAATCATAATTTAAAGTCTATGCATGATTTTTTGATAGTCCAAAATTTTACTATGGACGAAGTTATTCTCATGGATAGCAATAATCATTGATTGGTGAAAATTGGTCTTATTTGTATATTCTTGATTTCATAGTTTTTTCAAAGTCTTTAAAAGCCAAGATAAAATTTGTACTTTTTTGATAATCTATATTCATAGTTGATCTTTAACCATCGGATTCAGGAAAATTGGTTTCCTATGAATAGTTTTGGAATTTGAGTATGCTGAAAATATATGTACGTCTTAACTGTTCATTATTGGAATTTACAAAGTTACATAATCTGCTTCTATTACAGGTGGTTCATATATATACATGGAAGCAAGTAGCCCCGCCAAACCTGGAAACAAAGTACGTCTAGTCAGTCCTCAGGTAGCGCCAAGTTCAACTGGACACAAATGTGTTACTTTCTATTATTTCATGTATGGACGACATGTCAACCAGTTAAATGTTTATGTACAGACAGGATTATCTTTCCCTGGAAATAAACTATGGACCCAACAAGGAACAAAGGGAAGAAACTGGATTAAAGGAACCGTTGATATTGCATCTAAATCACAATTTAATGTAAGTTATGATTACTTGAAAGAATATATTGTGGTCTTTAAATTTCTTTTTACCAAGTCCATATGTCTTATGATTGCCATTAAGACAACTATCAACGAGAGATAAACTGCTGTAGATTTCAACAATGAGCAAAACTTATACCACATTGCAAACTATAAAAGGCCAGGACATAACAAAATGTATAACAAATCATTTGAGAAAACCAACTTCATGATTTATGCAAAAACAACAAACAAGACACAACTTTAATATTCAGACAAGAACCACTGAATAACAGGTTCGTGACATGGGACAGGCACAAACAGAGTGTTAATCTTCATATTTTGGGTACTAGTTTGAGAGGAAAAGTCAAAAGACAACCTGATATTTTAATTGTTGTCATGGTAATATTAATTATCAGCTCTTGATTTTGTGTTGCTATTTAACTGAAATTTAGCAATTTAGAGAAAGGCAATTGTTGCAAAAATTAACTTGGATAAACTAATATAATGTAATTGCTCTTATCTTTGACATTTGAACTTTGTCAGTCTTTTTAAAATCTGAAAAAAATCTATATTGATCAATTGTACATAACCAGACAAATTAAGGATCTAGTTCAAGGGCCAATATGATCATAGGTCTCAGGCAATTTCTAATTTCATTCATGTTATCTAATTTACTAGCATGTGATTAACTTATCATTCTTCTTATATCTCAATTAATGAAATTGATGAATTTTTGCTCTTAGGTTATTTTTGAAGCAATAAGAGGAGCTGCTTACCTAGGAGATATTGCCCTTGATGATATAACAATGACAGATGGACCATGTAGTTCTGGTAACTATAGTTACTTTCATCTCATCATCTTTTGATAATGATTGATTTCCAAGTATAAAAAGTAATTCTTTCCTGACAAATTTCTGTTATCATATTTTCACATACAGTTAACTCTCGTTGTCTCGAACTCGGTTGACTCGAAATTTCGGATGAGTCGAAGTTTTCACGTGGTCCCGAACTTTATTCCATACAAAAGTATGTAATTCGACTCCTGATGAGTCGAAATTGGATGAGTCGAAATTTCGGTTGAGTCGAACTAAATTTACGGTCCCAAGGTTAACAAAGCATTCAAAATTCATTTTTTATCTCGAACTAATACACATATGTCAAAACATGACCTCCGGGATTTAAATGGATTGAAGAGTTAATCTGACAATACACGTGTAATTAAATATCCCCTTGCCATATTCACCCGGATTTATTTTAGCTTTACCAAGCTAAGCAAGAGTTGTGTCCCTTAGATTGTCGAACTTCCGGTGTTCGTTTGAGTCGAACTACGTGTATCTCGAAATATTTCTCTGGTCCGGCTGACTTTGACATAACGAGAGTCGACTGTATATATAATTTATTTAAAACAGTATACCACATACTCCCCTAGCACTTAAAATGATGTCCTCATCATTTCTGATTCCATTAGAAAATACCAATGGAAATAGAAATGAAATAGTATTATATATGATGCTGCAATGGACTGATACTGATGACTATTACTGTGGATTCATTTCTTTTCCTGGTTACCAATTTTTTGTAGATTGAGAAAAACTTGCATTTTCATAAATATTTAATTTTGTTGTTTTTGCCAAATAATAATGAATCCACAGCACATAGAGTGTTAAAAACTAAAGAGAAAATACAATGAATACTATCAATATAATGTTAATGGCATCAAAAGCTTAAATTTCAGCTGGCAAATTCACTGTATTCTATTGAAATACTGTTAAATTTTGTAAACATCTGTTGCAGGTCTGCAAAAATTGGGGAAACCTCAGTTAATACACTTATTTTTGAGACACTGGTTTAATTTCTATGCTTCTGTTGTAGGCCCACAAACTGGAGGCAATGTCAGTTGCAATTTTGAACCTGCCAATCTTTGTGGCTTCAAACAAGAAAGAAGTACTGATGATTTTGACTGGAGTCGTAGTACAAGGTCAACATCTTCTTCTGGGACTGGACCAAGTAATGACCACACTTATAAAACAGCTGCAGGTATTTATACAGTAAACAAGTTAGTTAATATCTTTGTAATCTTATTTGTATTCATGAATTGAGTTCTATTCCCTTTAACTTTCCCTTTATAGAATATAAAAAAATAAAAAAATACATAGTTTTCATATTTCATGTCACTAAGGCAAAACTTAGGTGTGCTAATGTGCCAATGGCAGTGTCAGCAGTTGTTAAAGTTTGTAAATAGGTCATTTTATGAGAAAAGACTAATGCTCAGTCAATGATGTTTTGTAGACAGTTGTATTGGCTTTGGTACGTTTCATTTTTTCCATGAATTGTTTTGGACAGCCTTTCATCCATGGTCCATTTATCTGTTCAAGTGTTACTATTTCAATTATGTTAAATTAAATATCTTAAAAATTTCAGGACATTACATGTACATAGAAGCGTCAGGGAAGTCTGCTAACAAGAAAGCCAGACTGATCTCACCAATATACAGAGGTCCTTCACAGACCATGTGTATGGAGTTCTGGTATAACATGAATGGTGCTAATATTAACACACTCAATGTGTATGTACTTAGGAGTGGTGTTAGGGGAAACCCTGTGTGGACCAAGAAAGGTGAGAGAGTATTATATTAGCAATATCACTTCCTGGAATAATTTCAAAATTTATGAATGAAAAGGTACTGCAATAAGAAAATCTCGCATGTAAAATTCTGGAAACAGATTTTTTTTTATGACAAACTTAATAGTTGTATGCCATACTTTTAATTTGCAACACTTTTAATATCAGATTTCATATATATTGCAATCCCTGCTTTTGAACATTGAAGTAGTTTTGTAAGGACAAATTGCAACACATGTTTACATTGTAATAACAGAAACCTAAATGATGGTAAGCTGATGAATTTTTAATGGCATCTGTTTTAGTTTAGATTGTTGATTTTTTTTTTAACTAATTCACTTCCACATCCATTTAACCCTTTCCTCCATAATGACGCATTTAGACAACTTACTTAAATTTATTTGATGAAATATTTGTTTTTTGCAATGCATTAATACTTTGAAGCATATTTTCAGCATTTTATTGAAAAGTTCTATGTGAATCAAGTATGCAAAAAAAAAATCCATTGAGGAAAGGGTCAAGTTTATAAAAAATGAAACCTCTATGTAAATTGCAGGTAACCAGGGCAGCTCTTGGAATATAGCCTCTCTAAATGTTCCCCAGGGAACCTCAGCATATCAGATTGTATTTGAAGGAATTACAGGAAATGGTTTCCGTGGTGACATAGCTATTGATGATTTCTCAATGTCACAAGGAGCTTGTTCAGCTGAAGGTATGACATGTAAAGTTGATATTTATTGGTTAAAACATTATGCATATTGGCTTCCCTCCATCAATAAAAACTGATCACCACAAAATTGCACAATATTAGTGTTGAAAGTGGCTTTAAAACCCAATCAATCAATTGTTTTTCAGTAATTAACTAAATAAAACTCATTACTATATATAAATATGCAATGTTTTATTCTGTTATAGGAACTTGTGATTTTGAGGTTGGTTTATGTACATACACAAATGACCACAGTGGTGCTGACAATTTTGATTGGGTTCGTCATAAAGGAAGGACTTCTAGTTCTGGTACAGGACCAACAACTGACCATACTAAAGGGTCTGCATTAGGTATTTACAATATGTAAAGTTCACATTTCATGAGCTTCTATTTGATTTTTAAGTGGGGATGGGGGGGGGGGGATTTGAATAAAAATCTGGACAGCAGGTTTGAGTAATAAAAAGGCAGGCTGAGCAACTTAGAAAAAAAAGGCAGGATGGCAATTTATTTAAAAATGTCAGGATTGACAAATCACAAAAAAAAAAAGCAAGACCGAATAGAGCAAAAAATAAAAAGGCAAGACAGAGATTACAACTAAAGAAAACAGCAGGACAACATTTTCATCATAACCCTGACCCCATAAAAATCAAAAGGTAGCTGACTAGGCTTCCTTGTAGAATGTGTAATTAAAACAGAACTGTTGTTTATCTAAATATTATTTTACCTAGTGGTAATATTAGAATTTCTAATGTATCGTATTTAATTTGCATTCTATTCTGTTTAATGAATGTTGAATTAATCCCTCATGTAAAATTTATACTCGAAAAAAGATTATGTTTTCCATCTGTAGGCTGTTATGTGGTTTTTTTCAATCTGTAGCTATTATGTTTTTTTTTCAATTTGTAGGCTATTATGTTTTTTTTTTCAATTTGTAGGCTATTATGTGTTTTTTTTCAATCTGTAGGCTATTATGTTTTTTTTTTCAATTTGTAGGCTATTATGGTTTTTTTTCAATTTGTAGACTATTATGTGTTTTTTTTCAATCTGTAGGCTATTATGTGTTTTTTTTCAATCTGTAGGCTATTATGTGGTTTTTTTTCAACCTGTAGGCTATTATGTGGTTTTTTTTCCAATCTGTAGGCTATTGTGTGTTTTTTTTCAATCTGTAGGCTATTATGTGTACATTGAAACATCTGCCCCAGCAAGACCTGGGTTCGAAGCCAGACTAATAAGTGAAAGCTTGAGTTATGCTACACACAACTGTGTGACCTTTTATTACCATATGTATGGTAATACAATTGGAACTTTAAGAGTATGGACCCAGTTACAAGGAACCAGCAACCCACTTCCTGTCTGGGAATTACATGGTAACCAAGGCAATAGTTGGAAGAAAGCACAAGTTTCGATACCAAAGCAAGGAGGAGACTATAAGGTTTGTAACATCATTACATTGTTATGTGTAATATTTGAAACTTTTGTTACTGATGTGTTAACAGGTCTTTCCACTGAGAAACTTTCTAACGTTTCTTTTAAGTTTGTAAGTGTGCTGAAACACTAGCACAATTTCATATTTAATTCTTAATTAACAAATTGCTTATTTGCATAAATTTAGGACACTTACAGACAGTTTACATCTGTTTAAATTTGAATACATTTTGCATTTTACACAAAAATATTTTGTTTTTTCAGCTTATATTCCAAGGTATCCGAGGAGGTTCAGTCCAAGGAGATATAGCTCTAGATGATATTACTGTTTTCGCCAACAGTGTTTGTCCAAGTAAGTCAATTTTATGTTAAATGGAAAGAAGATTTGTCATCTGTTCCTACAATGTTGGTTCTAAAAGCAAGGTAAAAAGTAAAATACCAAAAATACTGAACTCAGAGGAAAATTCAAAATAGAAACTCGGTAATCAAATGCCAGAATCAGAAGCTCAAACACATCAATCTAATGGATAACAACTGTCATATTCCTGACTTGGTACAGACATTTTCTTGTAGTTAAAATGGTGGATAAACCTGGTTTTAAAGCTAGCTAAACCTCTCAGTGGTATGACAGTCACTTGAAATTCACTCAGGTCTTGTTTAGGGTATTAAATTTTCTTTCTTTCCATATAAACCTTCTACTGTCAAGGAGGAAAAGAATAGGTAGTGTATTTTTTAAGGGCTTAGATGAATATGTTTACAGATGTTGATATGCATTACAAAAAGAATAAACATAAATTTTCAGGTTGAGAAAATATCCCTTTTGTGGAATAGATGGCTAAAATGGTCTCTGTTTAATTTTAAGAGTAGCCACAGTAAACCTGAAGTTCAAATAAATGAATCAAGATCAAATAAACTGCCATTATTAGGGAATTTCTTCAATGAAAAGCATTGTTTGTTTGTGATAATATGTATTTACGACTTACACATGATTAGTTGATTTGTCACTACCAAATGTGAAAAGAAAAATTCTAAATATAATAAATAATGATGTTATTTTCAAGGAATGCCATCCAATGCCCAACCAACTGTTACTCAAGCTCCAACAACAATACTTGCAACAAACAAACCAACAACACAGAAAGTAACAACTCCATTGACAACATTGCCAACAACTAAGGGTACAGGTAAGTTATTAAATCATGGTGTGATCTTATTGAAGTAGTGTAAAAATAATATTTCATTTGGTATTAAAATTTGTGGTTTCACCCAATCTATGAAAACAGCAAAAGTTGGTATCCCATGAACAATAATTAAGCCTCAGTAAAAGTTCAGCAAAATATGTTTAAACAAAATATCATTTTCTTAAGTGACCTAGTGTTTAATTTCTAAGAAGTTCACTATATACACACGAAAGCTATAATAGAAATTGTAATTAAAGTTATATAATAGATTGACAATTACTTAGTTAATAAAACAATCTGATTTCTTGTTGAATAAAAGGCATGACTTCTATTAATGTCAGATATAATTCAGAAATTTTTTGTGTTAATTTGATAGCGACATTTGTTTACTAAATAATTTCCGAACCTCCATTGTATTTTAGGTGGCAGTAAGTTTAATTGTGACTTCAGCTTTGACACATGTGGCTGGAATCAAGATAAAACAGATAACTTTGATTGGACTAGAAACATTGGCAAGACACCATCGACAAGTACTGGTCCAGTTTCTGACCACACCAACGGAAGTAAGAAATATTTCTTGTTTATAAATATGAATTAAAACCTGAACTAAAAATAAGGCATGTTGTGCATTAATTCATACAACAAATTATTACATGCTCTTGACAGAAGCCATAGCTAAACCAACTTATTTTCACAGATACTATATTTCACATTTAGCACTTTCTAGTCCACTTCACGGCAATAGAATTATTCACCATTTTCTAATTAACTTGGTGTTGTTAATTAAGGAAATATCCAAGGCTATATAATTACTTTTCGACTTGTGAAAGTTGCCAAAATTAAGTGATCACGATAAATAAGTTGGTTTACAGTAGTACTTTTAGTGTTGTTCTTCATCCGCAGTGATGTCACTAAGTTTTGAAGAAGCAGGCTGAATTTCTAAAATAGGCGGCAAGTACATGCATACGGCGAAGCCGTTCGCGTCGACGAGCTTGCTCGTCGCTACTACGGCGGGGGGTCTGGGGCCCGCTCAAGGGCCCCAGGATTTTTTTTTAAAATGGTGCAAAATCATGCATTCTGGGGGTGTCCTAGACCCTTATTAAGACCTCTGAAAACATCATTTTTTACTGAAGATAATGTAAATGATTAACTAAAATTAGCAACATGATGGGTAAATTTTCTGTACATGTGATCACATCATTGATCATCTTGATGGACCAATATACATTTTTGTGCATTTTCCTGCAGGTTGACTGCTAGTAAATATTTTTGAACTGAAAGAATCCAAAAATCTTAGTTTGAATAGAAACATATTGTCTCTGGTTTGAATTATCACTTGAATAATTTAGTTTTAAATGAAAATTGTAATTGTGACATTGAGAACATTATGTTTTAATTTTATATTAAAAAAGTGTTGGTTTTGTTTTTACAAAATTAAAAACAATATTCACTGACTAGTAGTCAGCTGGAGCTTCGATTTCAAAGTTAAAACTGTTACAGAGGTGCTATATTTTATAAAATCGTATGCTATCCCAAGGACGTATAACTAACATAATATACGTCCTTGGCTATCCCCAAAAAGATTTGAAAATTTAGACTAAAATTCCTGCATTCTGAGCATACCTGAGAGTGATTTAGATGCTTGGGAAAATGTTAATTTTGTCTTATTTTTGTTGTTGACTTCAATCACATTGATTTTTTTTTTTAAATGAGAATCCGTAGTCCTGGCAAGGCTAATCTATATTATATTTTTTTCTGGGAAGGTGTCTTTTGTAAGACAACTAAGGAAGTCTGTTCTTGAATATATGTAAATAATACACAGGCACTTGCCTGTGAAATAATAGGTGAAATATTATAATTCTATTTCAAAAATAATCGAATTTATTAAATATCTTGATCGATTTATTTGCGTACGTACTTAGTGACAAATGACCCCCTTTTTTCTCATATAAGACTTGTACACGTATTTCAAACATGTTGTCAAGCTATGTCGTTTTATTTTCTCTTATTTGTTAACTGTTCAGTAATCAGTAAACTAAAATCCTTTTGAACTATAAAAGATATTTTTAAAAATTATTTGTGGTCGACAATATTCTACTTTCGTTATTGACCTTCATTCTCTGGACACCACGTGGTCGTGGGCTTTGAAATGTGAACTTCAAAAGGTGCTGTTTTCCAGATTCTTGACAACATTATATATATTATACTTTCTTTTATTTGACTGATATATTAATTTCCATAACATGCTATTGTCATCTTTGGCTTATTCCTTCTCTTGAAGCAAAAACCAAACAGGGTCATAATGTCCATCGGAACGTCTCTCTTTTTATCCTTGCAAACATTACA
This sequence comes from Mytilus edulis, assembly GCF_963676685.1. Classification (NCBI taxonomy): domain Eukaryota; kingdom Metazoa; phylum Mollusca; class Bivalvia; order Mytilida; family Mytilidae; genus Mytilus; species Mytilus edulis. Next base: position 23,878,441 of record NC_092350.1, on the reverse strand, counting down.
ATACTACCGACTTTAAATAGACGACCAATCAGCGGACTGCATTTACGTGAACTATATTTAGTCAAAGGTAAACACTGATTTACATCCTTGTTTATCGCGACTTTAATCGTGGAAGCTGATGCATTGAACAATTATTTTTTAATATTAACCTGATTATCTTTTTTATCTTATTAATTTTTTTTTACTCATGCAAAAATAGCCGGCGGGAAAAGGACAATAACCGGCGAAAATCGCCGGCTGCCGGCTTCTAACGACATCACTGATCCGAAATTCACATAAGAACCATCAACACTGAGCAACAGCTTACAAATCACTTCAAGATGGCCCATACTACTGGTTTGAGCTGATTTTTTTTTATCATTTTGAAAATGTACTACTAAAAATACTTTAACCTGTACTTTAAAGATTGATATAGATAGATATAGTATTATGGCATTTTTGTTTTTGAGCCTCTGTATAAAAAAATTAAAATGCCATTAATCTTTTGATCAGCTATTTGTCTAAACTGGTTTTTTTTGGTTGAGAATATGAACTAAGATGAGATTGTTAGTAATAGTTAGTATAACAACTTTTAACCCTACAAACTTTGGAATAGTTTTTGTGCCCCACCTACGATAGTAGAGGGGCATTATGTTTTCTGGTCTGTGGCTCCGTTCGTGTGTGCGTCCGTCTGTGCATCCGTCCGTTCAGGTTAAAGTTTTTGGTCAAGGTAGTTTTTGATGAAGCTGAAGTCCAATCAACTTGAAACTTAGTACACTTGTTGCTTATGATATGATCTTTCTAATTTTAAAGCCAAATTAGACTTTTGACCCCAATTTCACGGTCCACTGAACATAGAAAATGAAAGTGGGAGTTTCAGGTTAAAGTTTTTGGTCAAGGTAGTTTTTGATGAAGCTGAAGTCCAATCAACTTGAAACGTAGTACACTTGTTACTTATAATATGATCTTTCTAATTTTAAAGCCAAATTAGACTTTTGACCCCAATTTCACGGTACACTGAACATAGAAAATGAAAGTGGGAGTTTCAGGTTAAAGTTTTTGGTCAAGGTAGTTTTTGATGAAGCTGAAGTCCAATCAACTTGAAACGTAGTACACTTGTTCCTTATGATATGATCTTTCTAATTTTAAAGCCAAATTAGACTTTTGACCCCAATTTCACGGTCCACTGAACATAGAAAATGAAAGTGGGAGTTTCAGGTTAAAGTTTTTGGTCAAGGTAGTTTTTGATGAAGCTGAAGTCCAATCAACTTGAAACTTAGTACACTTGTTACTTATGATATGATCTTTTTAATTTTAAAGCCAAATTAGTCTTTTGACCCCAATTTCACGGTCCACTGAACATAATAAATGAAAGTGGGAGTTTCAGGTTAAAGTTTTTGGTCAAGGTAGTTTTTGATGAAGTTGAAGTCCAATCAACTTGAAACTTAGTACACATGTTCCATATGATATGATCTTTATAATTTTAATGCCAAATTAGATTTTTTACCCAATTTCACGGTCCATTGAACATGAAAAATGATAGTGCGAGTGGGGCATCTGTGTACTTTGGACACATTCTTGTTTAATTGTATGAATGAAGCCACATGCATTTCATAAATAAATTGATTTGTATGTCATTGTTGTACTGATACATGATGTTATTGCCTGATATTATTTTTAAGTATCAAGTCTTGTCCAGGATCTTAATATTATTAAGCAGAAAAATCAAAGAGAAATTGTACAAATTGCTGATATCAACAAATTTTGAAATCCCAGATTAAACCCATTCTCTCATTCATCTTAAAACCTTTTTTTTTGGGGTGATATTTACATAAATAACATGTTTTTGTAGAGGGCTATTACATGTACATTGAGACTTCTGGTCGTAATAGTAGACAAAAGGCTCGACTGATAAGCCCACAGGTCACTCTGCAGAGTGGACAACAGTCCTGTGTTACATTCTGGTATGATATGTTCGGTGCACACATAGACCATCTGAATGTTTATGTCAGAAATACATCCACCACACAACTTGGTACAGCAGTCTGGTCTAGGATGAAGACTCAAGGAAATAGATGGATACAGGGTCAGATAACAATCACTGGTCCTGGACCATTAAATGTAAGTAATTTTGTCATTTCATATGACAAAATGACTGTAATATTAAGATAAAAAATGAGGTTATTTCAAATAGACATGTAGTATTACAGTCTTTCCTTATAATTAAATTATGAATTCAATTTTTTAAGTAGAAAATTATATTGATGACTTTAAAGTTACATGTCCAAATTATGCCTATGAACTATTTGTAGTCTATTCATGTGAAACGTATTGCAAAAGATAGAAGGTCTTAACTTTCTGAAATTTTTATACTCTAACTACAATAGTAGAGGGACATTATGTCAAAAAGCTAATCATAAGATGTGTTACAACCAAATTTAAATTATTTACAATTTAGATATAAATTTATTAAGACATGTTTATATTTTTTTAGGTGGTTATTGAAGGAACAAAGGGAATAGGTTACCAAGGAGATATAGCTATTGATGACATTGCAATGAGGTCAGGAGCCTGTGGTGAGTAGTGTTACTTTAAAATACAAATGAATGCCAATTTAAATGTGAGGTCTGTTGGGAAAAAACATGAAATGATAGGTTTTATTGTCTCACTTTCCCCATTTCGATAGAATATTTACTATAATTGGATAAAGTCATACAAGATAGTAGTTTACAGGTGTAAATTTAATATATAAAAAAATAAATTTGATTTAAACTTTAAGGTGGGTCATGCAAATTATATGACTGTTCAAGTAGTATCTAAGTGTGTGATAAAAAATGCATGATAAAAGCAAGGAACTAGATTATGGCAGATTTTTTAAGCCAAATCTGACAAAGGTATTTAACACTGATAATCTTAAACTAGGCACATAGCATACATTTAACTGCTTTTAATAAATCAAGAAAATATTTTAAATGTTTAGGTGGACCTACAGTATCCCCAACTGGCCCCTCTGGATCTGGTAGCCTGTCAAAATTGGGTTGTAATTTTGAAGTAGGGATGTGCTCCTATACACAAGGTACAAGTGATGATTTTAATTGGACAAGGAAGAGAGGAAAGACGTCATCAGCCAATACTGGACCTGCTGTAGATCATACTAGGGGAACCAGTAGTGGTATGTTTACTCTCTAGATACTTATTTTCATGTAAAACTTATTGCAATAGATAAAGGTCTTAATTTTCTGATATTTTTATGCCCCAACTACAATAGCAGAGGGACATTATGTTTTCAGGACACTTTCATTAACAGTCTAATTTGTAGGGAAAATGGGGCATTGCATCCTATGGATGCATGTTCTTGTTTATTGATATTTACAGTTTAAACTGCATATTTTATATCTTGATCTTTATGCAGTTATACAGTAATTAAATCATCTTTGATTTCAACTTCAAGATATGAATTTTTTACAGAAATTCTTTCAGACAAGAATTAAATACTTTTCAATGCTTCTCATTTTTATTTTTACACACACTTTGAAATCATACATAATAGAAAAGAGCCTTTTTCAAATTATATAAATTATACTGTTATCAAAATTCATTTTTTTAAAGAAATGTATATATTTTTTAGGATATTATGTTTATACTGAAGTCTCATCACCAAGACAACCTGGGCAAAAGGCTCGTCTCTTTTCGGGACTTCAGATCTCATACTTAAAACCAGCCTGCATGACATTCTGGTACCATATGTATGGTAGTCAGATAGGAACGCTCAATGTGTACTTGAAACAAACACGGTCAAACAGTCTAGGATCTCCTATTTGGACAAGGAAAGCCAATCAAGGAAACAGCTGGAATATTGGTCAAGTATCACTGAATCCATCACCAGCTTATCAGGTAATGCAAATCATTCGCCTGAAGTTTTAATAATGGTAGTAAGAAAGGGGAGTTGTTCACTGTCAAAATATAGGTACTGACAGATTGCAGAACACTGAATATACATATGTGTATATCAATAGTCTTTAGCTATAGTTTGGTTTTAGTTTTAATCCTTTTATGAGTTGCTTTGATATAATACCTTTAGGAACTCTGTGGCTTAAAAAGTAACATGGCAATTACCAACACATAATTGGGATGGAATATTAAGCTTATTACTGATCACTATCTGTATACTATTTCTTTGAAAAATATAATCTTTCATATAATTTTGTAGGTTGTATTTGAGGGAGTCAGAGGAAATGGTGTTCAGGGAGATATTGCTATAGATGATATCAGTGTTCAACCAGGATCATGTAGACCACAAGGTAAAAAGGATTTTAACATTCAATTAATTTTGTGTTGATGTTTTACACTAGATGATGGTCTTTTAAGACTGTGTTTGCCCTATTATTAATTTTTTCAGAGCAAGCTTTTACAATATAACAAATAAGTCTGCATTGCTTACTTTTTAGATGGTTATTATTAGTTTTATTTTTTTTGGAGTAAATAATCAGATATGTTAGAGAGAAATTAAAAAATAATTGCCTGTATATTATTTTTTCTAATTTTTTTTTTTGAAATTTGGAAATATTTATTCATTTCTTTCCTTCTGTAAAATTGTACTTCTTGCTTTCTTCTTCCAAAAAATTATGTGCCACTTAATTACTATTTTCTTGTAGGTGCCTGTAATTTTGACACACGTACATTGTGTTCATGGAGTAACCGACAAGATGATGATTTTGATTGGAGTATACAACACAATGGTACACCAAGCACTGGAACAGGTCCAACACGGGATCATACCCAAGGGAATGCCAATGGGTTCTACGTGTTTATAGAAACAAGTGCACCAAGAAAACCTGGACAAAAAGCCTACCTACAGAGTCCAACATTCCCCCCTAACAACAAGAGTCCACAGTGTTTCAAATTCTGGTACAACATGAATGGAAGAAGGATGGGAACTCTCAATGTTTACTTAGCAACAAATATGACAGCATCTTCAGTATCAAAAACAAAACTGTGGACACTAACAGGATCACAAGGAACAGCTTGGAAATCTGCCCAATTTACAGTTCAAAGTTCAACTGGATATCGGGTATGTTACTCTCCCTTCTTCATAGGTTCAGAGATTATTAAAGTCAAGATTTTTATTATTGCAAATGATTTGACTGGGTGTGTATCACAAATGATTTGACTGGGTGTGGTATCACAAATGATTTGACTGGGTGTGGTATCACAAATGATTTGACTGGGTGTTTATCACAAATGATTTGACTGGGTGTGGTATCACAAATGATTTGACTGGGTGTGGTATCACAAATGATTTGACTGGGTGTGGTATCACAAATGATTTGACTGGGTGTGGTATCACAAATGATTTGACTGGGTGTGTATCACAAATGATATGACTGGGTGTGTATCACAAATGATTTGACTGGGTGTGTATCACAAATGATTTGACTGGGTGTGGTATCACAAATGATTTGACTGGGTGTGTATCACAAATGATTTGACTGGGTGTGGTATCACAAATGATTTGACTGGGTGTGGTATCACAAATGATTTGACTGGGTGGGTATCACAAATGATTTGACTGGGTGTGGTATCACAAATGATTTGACTGGGTGTGGAATCAAATGATTTGACTGGGTGTGGAATCACAAATGATTTGACTGGGTATGTATCACAAATGATTTGACTGGGTGTGTATCACAAATGATTTGACTGGGTGTGGTATCACAAATGATTTGACTGGGTGTGTATCACAAATGATTTGACTGGGTGTGGTATCACAAATGATTTGACTGGGTGTGTATCACAAATGATTTGACTGGGTGTGTATCACAAATGATTTGACTGGGTGTGTATCACAAATGATTTGACTGGGTGTGGTATCACAAATGATTTGACTGGGTGTGTATCACAAATGATTTGACTGGGTGTGTATCACAAATGATTTGACTGGGTGTGTATCACAATTGTAAGATATATTTGTATGCAGCTTTTTCTGTAATCTCAATAATTATTCTCACATTTTTGTCTGTCATGTTGAAATTGCATTATTTTAGTCAAAGCATCATAACCCTCAAAGACATCCTGGATACAGGCTTAAGTTCTATTAATGCAAAAAAAAATAAAAAAAATATTAAGATACCACTAGATGTTTGATAAGCAACCAACAATTGATTAAACATATTAAGATCTTTATTATATTTTAATATTGAATATAGAAAAATACAAAATTGTCTCTTTTCTTATAGAAACAAATCAATTAAAGTAGCTGTAAAAAGTATTTTAAAGGATAAGCTCAACTGTTAAATGATTTTTATGCCCCACCTACGATAGTAGAGGGGCATTATGTTTTCTGGTCTGTGCGTCCGTCTGTCCGTCCGTCTGTCCGTCCGTTCGTTCGTCCGTCCGTCCGTCCGTCCGTCTGTCTGTCCCGCTTCAGGTTAAAGTTTTTGGTCAAGGTAGTTTTTGATGAAGCTGAAGTCCAATCAACTTCAAACTTAGTATACATGTTCCTTATGATATGATCTTTCTAATTTTACAGTCAAATTAAACTTTTGACCCCAATTTCACGGTCCACTGAACATAGAAAATGAAAGTGTGAGTTTCAGGTTAAAGTTTTTGGTCAAGGTAGTTTCTGATGAAGCTGAAGTCCAATCATCTTGAAACTTAGTACACATGTTCCTTATGATATGATCTTTCTAATTTTGCAGTCAAGTTAAATTGTTGACCCCAATTTCACGGTCCACTGAACATAGAAAATGAAAGTGTGAGTTTCAGGTTAAAGTTTTTGGTCAAGGTAGTTTTTGATGAAGTTGAAGTCCAATCAACTTGAAACTTAGTACACATGTTCCCTATGGTGTGATCTTTCTAATTTAATGCCAAATTAGATTTTTTACCCAATTTCACGGTCCATTGAACATGTAAAATAATAGTGCGAGTGGGGCATCCGTGTACTTTGGACACATTCTTGTTTTAAATTTCATTCAAATGTTGTATGTGTGGTCCACATGTACTTTATCTTCTGTACATTGTAGGATTGGTACATAGCACACTAAACTGCTGATGGAAATTTTTATATTTTTTTTATAAAGCATATTGTTTAAAATTGATCCTTGCTAATAATCCAAATATTTTTTTTAACAGCTGCTTTTTGAAGGGATAGTAGGAGGAGTAGTGTTGGGAGATATTGCTTTGGACGATTTGTCATTCGTCAATGGTCAATGTGGAACCTCTCCATCCAAAGCAAGGCCAGCATCATTGTCTACAACAGTGCCACCTACCACGGCAGCCACCACACCTATTGTGGCAACATCAGGTAAGTCCATTTTACACTCAACTTTGCATAAAACTGCCCCTTTCCACACACCTGCAACATGTTATGACCACTTAAAACTGAGTGATGTCCAAATTAGTGGCATTTACTAAAGCAGTGATGTCATTTTTCTGTAGCAACACTAGGTGAGTGGTCTTAATAGACCACTTTCGAGTTTGTCAGTCACTGGAAAAAATTGTCAATTATGCTCGCCTTATGACGTTATTTACCAGATAGAGGGGATTGTCTGTATCCCTGCACTATAAACGTTCATCAAGCGTCAAAGTGATCGTCATTGTGCAGGATGAACTAGAAATAATATTTGTTCTGTAGGTACTTAATCACAATTCCCTAATGACAGCAGTGCTGAAAGAGAATTATGAGAATTCAATTTGCCAAATAATTCGTGCAATATAGCTTTATAGTTTTCCAACCACTTGCTCAACATTGGAACGGAAGTGACGACGTCCCCCTAAACGCACAAATGATGTTCACCAAAACCAAAGATTTTGACGGAAATGCATCAAACTCAAAAGTTGTCTATCAATTGACTTGTGTATTGCAGGCAATATTTCTAATACAGGTTCATTATTTATGGACAAACAGAAAATATCCTTGAAAATTTTACTGGTATTGATTAAAAGACAAACTTAAATAGATATTTGTTTCAGTTGAAATATTGACTCTAATAAATATGTATACAGTATATTTTCTTAATTTGTTATGTGTTGATTTATATTTTGGTCAAATCTGATAGCAACAATAATCTCTTTTAGTTGGAGGTGCTTTTAACTGTAATTTTGAGAGTAATACCTGTGGCTGGTTACAAGCTGCTGGTGATACCAGAGGTTTTGATTGGATCAGACATCAGGGCAGGACAGCCTCAGGTGGAACCGGAGCATCATCTGATCACACTACTGGACGTAAGTAATCCTGGTCTATATATATTATATTTTGAATATACAGTGTATGTCTTATTTATCATGTCTACTCATTCTTTTACTATAGTTTTCATTTTCATATTTTTTGATTTTAATTTCTATATTTGTACCATCTTGCTGTAAGATTCTTCTTATGGTTCTATGGTTCCTCATACAATCAAACGTATCATGGATGAAATATTTTATCAATAAAAATTCAAATCTTGTAGTCATGGACAGGTTGAAATTTTCTGGATGTAACGAAACTTAATTCTCACGAAACTGTTAGTTGTCAAGAGCAGACAATGATAAAGTGCACAAAATCAACATTCATAGTCAAGTCTATAAGTATTGAAGGACAGTTTCATTACTATGGTCTTTTTCGTAGAGATGTTTAAGACAATTATATTAATAAATCATGAAGGAATATGAACACCAGGACATACAAGTTGAATATTACTTGAATTTGAGTGTTGCTTTTATTGTCATATATTTTCTTTTCTTCAAACTAAAACAATATTTGTATTTTAGGCGGATATTACATGTACATTGAGGCATCAGGTAACAGACGACTTGGAGACAAAGCTCATTTGGAAAGTCCAACAGTTTCTGCTGATCCATCAACAAAATGTCTGCGATTCTGGTATCATATGTATGGTGCTACAGTCGGTTCGTTGAACGTTTATCTGAGAGCTGGAGCTGGGCTTGGTCCAGCAATATGGACCAAGAGAGGAACCCAGGGCAATAAATGGATCCAGGGACAAGTTGTTATTAACAAGACTTCTGATTTTACGGTAATCTGTTTTAAAAATCATTTTAGTTAACCCCCTGCATCTGTATGAATGATTCAGTGAAAGGGATAATACTTAATGTAAAAACAATCATTATTTATATATGACTTGGCCTTATTCCAACTTAAAGAGAAGTTATCATTATATTACTCTCAATCATGATTTTTATTGACTTTTTATTAAAGTGAGAAGACTCTTAAAACAACAAATTACTGCAGCATTCCCTGAAGTGGTGTTTTTATACAAGTCTTAACATTTTATATGTGTTTTATCATAACAACCCTGCATACATTTAGGGGTTCTATTGTATTGAAAAATTACCTAGCATTGGTTCATTGTCGTTCTTAATTTTAATAAGCAATTTAAACAAAAATTTAATGATAATTGAATTATCGACTTACAGGTAGTATTTGAAGGAGTAAGAGGAAGAAGTTACCAAGGTGATATAGCGATTGATGATGTTTCAATGAAAAATGGGGATGATTGCTCAGGTAATTGTTACATTAGAGATATAGATAAAAGGTAGCTTTGAGAAATACCATTGTATCATGGAAGTCCTTTCAGCATAATAAGCTGTTATAATGTTGAAAAAGAAATGTTCGATTCGATATGAGTGCATGAGATGAAAATATGATGAAATATTAGGGCATTGTGATTATAAGAGTAGTGGTTTTATTGATTTGGTATATTCTAATGTCAATTAGGAAAAAAGAAGCCTTAAAATATAGGTCAGCATATATTAAATTTTGTAGACATAAAATTTAAGTAAGTTATTGTTACATATGAATATGAATATCTAGTTTTTAATGTTTCTTTTCCTAGGTAACGCAGCCACAGTACCAACTTCCTGTAATTTTGAAGATGCTCTTTCCAAATGTAAATATACCCAAGATACAACAGATGATTTTGATTGGACAAGAAAGTCAGGTGGTACAGCCACAAGAGGTACAGGGCCTTCTGCTGATCATACTTATGGAACAAGAACAGGTAAGGATTGTTCATACAAGATGTTTTAAATATATTCATTTACCTTTTTTTATTTCTAGCTCTAATATGAGCTTTTATTGCTGCTCTTCATTGTAAAGTCATATTGAGGCCTTCAGCACACAGCTCACTAGCAATATTTTTGTACATCTAGTACATCTGCTAAAACAAATATTGTACCCTAGGAAGGCACGTTGAAATGGTCTAACAACCTAGAGAGGCAATTTTAGAATTTCACTTACATTTTCATGATGCAAAAAAGTATTTGACACTATCCCATAGATACGATTTTTGAAGTACTTTACATTTGTTCAATGTATATTTAATATTGCTGTCTTTATTTAAATAAAGTGATTTAAATATCAGGCTAATCAAGTTTCATTTTATATTTTAGGACATTATATGTACACTGAGGCCTCTGTACCACGTAAACCAGGACAGAAAGCACGTCTTCTGACTCCACAATATTCAGCTGTACAAACTCCACAATGTCTGACATTCTATTACCACATGTTTGGTACCAATATTGGATCTCTTAATGTCAAGGTCAGGACTCATACATTTTATTATTGGTTACTATGCATATTTCATAGTACAACAAGATAGTGAAAAAGTGATAGAATATTGAGGAAAAACAGCACTTTCTAAGACTGTTATCTTGGAATAGATTAAAAACTGATTTACACCATTAATTTGATTTGCTATGTCATTTAACTTCTTTCTTTACTTTATACTAGTTTGAACAGATTAAAAATAATCCTGACTATGTAATCTTTCATACCTTAGCTGTCTAGATTCCTCTTTGTTGTAGGAGAACTGGGTTTACATACCAACAAAATGTTTGAAATTTCATCACATTTAAATGCATATTTTTGGCACCATTTAGACAATAATGTTTTATTTTCAAATTCATAGCATAAAGAAATAATAAGATAAATCAATGTTGCTGATTATTTCATAAAGTTTCTATTACTCAGTCTAGTCTTTTTGGAAAGGTACCATGGAATAAAACTGAAGAATTTGTTTACTTCCTGGAGGTAAATTGCCATTGTTGTTTTCAATGATATAAGCGTTCACTAATTTGAATTACATCTCTCCATTTAATAAAAAATTTAGGTTTTGTTGTTTTAATTTTAGACATAAATGATTTTATTACAGGTGAATGTCAATAATGCACTTGGAAACAATATTTGGACAAAATCTGGTAACCAAGGAAACTCCTGGAATATAGCACAAGTAACACTTCCTGTCACAACAGTCAGTCAACCATATCAGGTATGTTGATAGAACACATCATAGATTCAGCACTTAAATTTCATTGTCAATTTTGTGAACCAACTAATTTCAGGAAATTTTTAAAATCATCTATATAGATGTTTGAAATATTAGGATAAAGATGTTGATTTCAATAATAGAGGGGCAAAATGTTTTCTGGTCTGTTCGTCTGTCCAATATTTGTCAGTCAGTCTGAACATTATAAATATGTGATCATTTAAGCTTGAAGTCTAATACTTATTATAAATACACCTTTTTATTTTGAGATGAACTTGTGACAAATAATGATTTTGATCACAGTTCACTGAACATAAACATATGATAGTGTGGGACAGGCATTATCTCATGTTTTCTGGTTTTATTATAAAATTGTTTTTAATGAAACATGATCAGAAAGAATTTTTACTTTATACTGTTCTTCTTCTGTATTAGGTTGTATTTGAGGGTTTTAGAGGTAGTGGTTACCTTAGTGATTTGGCTATTGATGATGTCAAAATAACATCAGGTGCTTGCACATCCCCAGGTAAGCTATATGTAAACATTATTTTAGTGCATTAGAACCATCCCTGAGGCCTTCAAATCATAATTCTAAAAATAAAATAAATTGTACATATTTGTATGATTTTTTTATTTTTAAGAAAACTCTTTCGGCATACACAAAATATATAGGTATATAGCTTTGTATAGTAAACATATATGATATGAAATTCATACATAACATTTTGTATTTATTCTATTCAAAGTTTAAAGTAAACATAAATTTCTGAAATAACCCCAAAAAAGTACAATTCAACTCTTTTGATATAAACAGAAATTGTAAATTGAACTAAATACAGACAAGATAGCCAGAATTACTGGAACTACTCATGAATTTCATTCACTAATATATATTTGGTGTTTTTATACAGGTGCCTGTAGTTTTGAGAGTGGTTTATGTACATGGAAGAATGTCCAACAATTAGACGATTTTGATTGGGTATCTAGGAAAGGAGCTACACAATCAGGTCGTACAGGTCCCAGCACTGATCATACTCTTGGAAATGCTAGAGGTAAGGATTTTAAAGGGATATATAACATGCATAAGAAGGGAGATTTTTCAGTCTTACTCGTTTATCTGTAGTGACAAGAATAAAATCTAAATATCAATAATCATGTATTATAAAATCTCTTGACAATTATTATAAAAATTGTTCACCCTTTAAAAACTTTAAAACTGAAAACAGCTTAAATCTTCAAACATAAGTTATATTTCTGCATTTATGTGGCTCTTAATTGTTCAAATCTGAACAATCTTTGTTTGCATGGTTTGCAAATATCTCATTTAATGACCTATGACCTCTGAAAATGTTCAAAACTGTTTTATTTGAATGTTTTAATTGTTAAGCCTAAATGGGATCATGAAACCTAAGGGGGTACCCTTCTGAAGCCCCATTTATAGTGCCAAGAATAATCACACAATATCATTTTCAGGATCTTACATCTATCTGGAAGCATCAGCACCTAGAACTCAGGGAGACAGATGTTGGTTACAGAGCCAGAACTTTGCTCCTACTAAAGGCTCTTGTGTTTCATTCTGGTACAATATGTATGGTCCAAATATTGGTACATTGAGTGTTTATGCTTTATATTCTACTGGTACCAATCGTACATTATGGACACTAAGTGGTGATCAAGGGAACACTTGGAAAAATGGGCAGGCACCAGTTGCATCAGGAGTATCATTCACAGTATGTTGTTATAGCTACTGTAAAATACTTTATTTTCACATATTATACATTCAACTTTTACATGGACATTGACTAAAATAGCAGTTAACATTTGCATACAGTATGGAACTGATTTTATTGGAATGTTTTGAAACTTTGACAAAAATTTTGTTGATTTCAAAATATAACATCAAAAGAAAAGAATCAATTGTAACACATTTTTTTTTTATAATACTGATAACTTGACATAGATTTTGTCAGTCAATTTTCATTTTTACACTGATAGCAGCAATGGTTCAATGGTGAGATATGGTTTAGGTAAAATTCTTTTCAAATTTTACTGATCTTTTTAGAATATACTTCACTTGTAGTTTATAATTATCATTTAAAATGTATTTTACAAGTAGATTAATTATTTTACTCAGATAATAATAGAAGGATTGAGAGGAAATGGTTACGCTGGAGATATTGCCTTAGATGACCTTAGTGTAGCTAGCTCATCTTGTGGAGGTAACATTTTTAATTATTTCTCTTCTTTTTCATCACGATTTGTTTATAATTTTTGAATCAGTTGATCTTTTTGATAAATGTTAACTTATATATATTATTCAATGTTTATCCCAAAAACTGTAGACAGGGGCGGATCTAGCCATTTTAAAAAGGGGGGGTTCCCAACCCAGAGTAAAGGAGGGGTTCCAGCTATATGCTCCCATTCAAATGCATTGATCGGCCAAAAAAAAAGGGGGGGGGGGGTTCCAAACCCCGGAACCCCCCCTCTTGATCCCCACCTGGTAGACATGTAGTGATTGTAGGGGTATTTTAAAATCCTGATTACTGAAAACAAATATAAGATCATAAAAAAAAAACTTTTATAAATTTCTATATTTTAATTTATTTTTCAAATTTTAATTCTTGTGAAGTCATCAATATGTAGCTAAAATTGTTTTTAAAGGGTTGTAAAGTGGGGGCATGTTTACAGAGGATTGGGAAATAAAAGGGCAAGGTCTTGAAAATAAATATGAATATATATTATTTGTAAAATATATTAAGTCTACTAATAATATTATTGAGCATTATTTGATATTGATGAATCTCTTTACAGTTCAACCATCCAATGCCCAGCCAGGCAACCAGACTGGAACTGTCCCTCCACCATCAACAACCGGAGGCACAACACAAGGTTAATATTTAGAACAACTCTCAGTGAAAAATACAAAAAGTAATTTCATAGAGCTTTAAATTTTTACTTTACAAAGTTCAAGAGATGTGGTGTATAGTTTAATAAGATAGCAGCCCAAAAAGAAAATTTTATACATGTACCATTGATATAACATTTATGAGTTGATAAATTATAGAACATTGGTTTCAATCCATATTTATGCAAGGTGAACTATCATTCAAATTTTTAATCTATTTTTTTTAAGTACTGTTTTTATAAATTTCAGCACCTGGACAATTTGACTGTCAGTTTGACTATGGACCATGTGGTTGGACAGAGGACAAAACTGATACCTTTGACTGGATCAAACGTAGTGGAGGGACACCAACAGTAGGAACTGGTCCATCAGGGGACCATACATCAAGTAGTAAGTTTTAGCAAAGAAAAAGTTTGTCTAAATATAAAACTATGAACATTAGAAAATAATTGTTTGATAGAAGTAATATGTCTTTTATATTAAGCACAACCTGATATGATTCGATACACTAAATGTTCTTGGTTTGTCATGATGATTGAAAAAACAAAACATCAGTGGACCCATAAATGATAGATTTGGTTGATAATTTTATGTAGAAATTGTCTTAAATGTCCCTGTTCTTTCTCTAACAAAAGGCTTTAGTGTCAAATTCTAGAAAAAAAATTGTATGGTCTTAAATCAGTCCTTCTACTGCTTTTTTATGCCCCACCTACGATAGTAGAGGGGCATTATGTTTTCTGGTCTGTGGGTCCGTCCGTCTGTTCATCCGTCCGTTCGTCCTGCTTCAGGTTAAAGTTTTTGGTCAAGGTAGTTTTTGATGAAGTTGAAGTCCAATCAATTTATAAATTAGTACACATGTGACCTATGATATCACCGTGTATCATCAGTACACCGGATATAGGTACTAACCAAGCGGGCATGATCGATTTTGACCTTACACGGTAACGAAAATCTTTGTTTTGCTTTATCAATATTCAATGTACATTTCTCAACATTTGAAATTCCTGCTCCCAAATAATTTTCGCATCGATTTTTTCCTACTTATAAAACAAATTTGATATTCTAATAAGAACAATTAACTTGTACATGCGGAAATAGTTGTGAATTTCAACACCAACTTTCAATTTCGATACAGTTGTTGAGACATTTACATGTTTTATCTGAAAGAAACCTAATACAGGACAAAAGTAATTATCACCAATCTTAAACCTACCTGTGATTACTCATTCCTTGAAACTTTTTGGGTAATAAACGAGTATAAAAATAATGTTTTTGTGTACGGTGTACAACAACTAAACTATGCACCGTACATAAGGATTTATGTGGTCAGCTAAACACCGTACACAACACTTTTTTAGGGATAAAATATCGAAAAATAACATATGAATGAAAGATTTCAATGCCAATTATTGAAACAGCTATACTTATTACACGCACACATTGACCTTCTATCAGAAAAAGAGTTGCAATGAATATAGAATTATATCGGATGAGACGATGGCCACCTTCTTTGACAAGTATTTGCACATGCTTTTACAATGTTTTAGTAAACCCTCTTGTTTTGGGAAAATAATGAGACATCTCTAATCATCAACCTACGACCAAATCATTTCTTAAAACAGCAATTATGTTTAGATTGAAGTACACATTGATTTTATGTGAACAAAACAAAGATTTTCGTTACCGTGTAAGATCAAAATCGCTCACGCCCGCTTCGTTAGTACCTATATCCGCTGTACGATGATACACGGTGGATATGATCTTTCTAATTTTAATGCCAAATTAGAGTTTTTACCCCAATTTCACGGTCCACTGAACATAGAAAATGATAGTGCGAGTGGGGCATCCATGTACTTGGGATCACATTCTTGTTTTTAAATTAATTTTTGGATATTTTTGTTTTTAACCAAAGATAATTTTATATTTTAGCTGGATCATACTATTACATTGAATCCTCATCCCCCAGAAGGAGTGGTGATAAAGCCCGATTTATCAGTCCTCTACAAGTGGTCTCCAGTACCAGCTCACCATACTGTGTAACCTTCTGGTACAACATGTATGGTGCTCATGTTAACACACTTAATGTTTATCTGAAGTATGGAAGTAACTTGGGGTCACCGATCTTCACTAAACAAGGATCTCAAGGTCAACCATGGAAACAAGGACAGGTGACAATACAACCCAAAGCTCCATACAATGTAAGTTTGATACTGTAAAACAACGAATTTATGTCAGCAAATTTTTTTCAAGTAGAAAAATAAGGTGGATCGTCTAAATTATGTGAAAATCAGATTGGTTCTTTTAATCAGGTTGAATGTAAATAAAAGTAATATTCTACCAAGATTCTATTTTTCCATTATAGATTGTGTTTGAAGGAATAACTGGTATAAGTTATAGAGGAGACATTGCTATTGATGATGTAAAACTGGGACAAGGACCTTGTATAGGTATGTATCATAACAAAGATAAAACATAGTTATTGGCCTTGAAAGTGATGTAGAGCTAGTCCAGGTAAAACTCCCATCAACTACCATAGTTAAGTCAGGACAGTTTCAGCAAAAGTAAAAACAGTCATTACTTCCAACACTTGTAATAGAAAAAACAAATGTTTTGTGAAATGTTTTTATCGTAAATGCTTTATTTTAACTTATTTGAATGTCAATTTTAATGATGAAATCTTTCCTGCTTGCAGCACTTAGTTAAAAGGTGCAAACATTTTGTATTGTAGTGTGATCAGTTTAAATATGAGTTTTTATACTTGTCATCAATTTTAAAAAATTTACTCTGAAGTTGGAAATACTTGATGATAATATTGTAGTTTTGCGAAAGCATTAATACACATAAAGTAAAAAAAATGAATTTTATCTTCAGCCTCCAGCCTTCAGCCAGCTTCTTGCAATTTTGAAAATACCAATATATGTAGTTACTCTCAGGAAAAGACTCAAGATAACTTTGATTGGACAAGAGCTACAGGAAGCACAGGGTCAACTGGTACCGGCCCAAAAAGTGATCATACTTATGGAACCAGTAATGGTAAGCAGTGCATTCTTGTATTCATTCTATGATTGATTATTGCTATTTTTTGAAATTTTCCTTTGATCTTACAGACTGATAATTTCCTTTCTCAGCACAGTAGACTCTACTGAGTAGACTGGTATGAAAAATTAATCGCTAGAAAACTTAGGGTGCATGTGCTGTCAATGAAATTAACAATGTCATCATAGGTGAAATAGTGATAAACAGTAAACAGATTATCATTGGTAATCTCAACTTGATTGTTTTTCTCACTTTCAAAGAAAATTTGTAGCCAAGAAAATAAATGAATCCACGTTATATTGTCTGAGAAACACTGATTGAGACATTGTATTATTTGCAGGACATTACATGTACATCGAGGCATCAGGCAGACGACCAGGTGACAAAGCTTGGTTACTGTCCCCACCCTCAGGATCATCTCCTACAACCATGTGTGTAGAATTCTGGTATAACATGTATGGAGCACAAACAGGAACTCTTAATGTCTATCTGAAGAGAAATGGAGCCAATGGAACACCTGTTTTCACCAAAAGTGGTAAATAATATTTATTTGATATTTTATAAAAGATTGTGAACAAAATGAAATGATAAAAATAAGTTTTCATATATACAAAAGAAGCACTGGAAAAGTGCAACAAAGAAATGTAAATGAAAATTTTAGGATATGGAAAACTAATTTGTTTTTGTATCAGAAACCTGCATGCTGTTTACATCACTCAATCAAGCATTGTTAAATGAACGCATAACAAAATGTTTAATTTTGTTTAAAGAGAAACTGATTCAATAACGTTTAAATTGTATAAAGCTTAAAAAATAATCTAGAGACATAGATTCATAGTAAAATATGTTATCAACAATAAGTGAAAATAACTATTTTATAATTTTTTGTTAATTGCATAGTGATAATTTGAACATTTGTATATTTTTAGGTAACCAAGGTAATAGATGGATTCGAGCACAATATAATGTTGCCCCAAATTCTGGTAACTTCCAGTTAGTGTTTGAAGGTCTAAGAGCTAATGGATACCAAGGAGACATAGCTATTGATGATGTCAAGGTCAATACTGGAAAATGTGGATCAGGAAACCTAGGTTGGTTCATTTTATGTACTATATTTGTATTTATGATTTCATATAGTTAATTTGGTAAACTTCTTTTGATGAAAGTTAAATGTTGTTGAAAATCTTAAAAGTAAAGAGTATGTAAATTGTGACAACATAAATTTATATAAAAAAATGTTGAAAAAGCTTTAGAATTGCAGGCTTGTGTTTAAAATATCAGATGAGGCTGGGAGAAGGCATCATTTAAAAAAAAATTCTCCAAAAATTATATCTGTGTATATTTTATTTGTACAAGAAATTACCAATCTCTAGACATTTCCAATTAGTTTCAATACAGGCATGTTTTGAGTGGAAAAGGGAGGATCTAGGAATCTATATATTTTTATTTTTATTTTGACTTAAGTTAAAACTTGTGCAAGGAATTGATGATAATTTTTTTGTTTATTGCCATTAACAGATGGTAGCTGTAACTTTGAGTTAGATTTATGTTCCTGGAGTAACTTACATGGAAGTGGAGATAACTTTGATTGGGTTAGAGGAACTGGTACCACTACATCTACTGGAACAGGACCGGCTGCAGATCATACCTATAATAACAGCACAGGTAAAAACTAACATCTATTAACCTTTACCAAATCTTTTCCTTTAAAACTGTAATGCCAGTTGCAATCAATCTTGGCTATAATAATTCTAATAATATTTAGTTTTAAAAAAAAACCTGGCAGCATTGCTGAAAATAAAAGCAAGGGTTTGACAAAGAGAAATTTTCTATCACCTTTTAAACTGATATATAAAATCTGTACGGGGCAAAAATGTTCCAAATTGTTTAAAAGACACTTTTAACAATTATTTCCCTGAAATGGCAAATATTTAAAAAAAAAAAATGCATTTTAAATTGGGTTCACTGCAAGGAAAATTTGGTTATTAAAATGGTTATGGTACGACTTAGTTTCTATGCTATAACTTATGAATTGTTCCACTGATGATTTTCAATATTGGTACTGTGGATTCATTTATTTTCGTGGGTATCAATTTTCGTGGATTGCTGAAAACTTGCATAATCGTGGATATTTGATTTCGTGGTTTTCCCAATCTCTGTATACAAAGCCTATTGAAATATGTTATTCGTTGAACCTTTGAATTCGTGGTTCACTTGTACCCACGAAATCCACGAAAATTGGTATTCCACGAATAATAATGAATC
This sequence comes from Mytilus edulis, assembly GCF_963676685.1. Lineage (NCBI taxonomy): Eukaryota > Metazoa > Mollusca > Bivalvia > Mytilida > Mytilidae > Mytilus > Mytilus edulis. The sequence goes on along the minus strand of NC_092350.1, from coordinate 23,858,989 downwards.
CACAGTATATTGTTTCTGATTACAGGATGTCAAGTTAGATATATCATGTTTCTCTTTCCCCATTCAGTGCTTTAGGTCAGCTCTTTTATAAGTGATCTTTCATCTTAGTCACAGTTAGGCTATAAGCATTAAACAAAATCTCTGACCTCAATAGAAGTTCAAGACTGCTTCTAACGTTAGTTTGAGTAAAATTCTGTTTAAGATTTCTATCATGTAACACCTGTGCATTGAAAAACACAGCTGCATGGAAGATCAACAAATTAAAAATTATGTATTGGGGTTAGAAATCTCACAATTTACAAAGAATGCATGTTTATAATATATTCCCCCCCCACATTTCTAGGTAAATATCTGTATGTGGAAAGTTCAACACCAAGACGCCCAGGTGATGTAGCAGTACTTCAGAGTGCCATGTTCCAACCTATGTCTCGTGTATGCTTTTCTTTCTGGTATCAAATGTATGGCAGTAATATTGGAACTCTCAGAGTCCTGCTACTCAAATCGAAAAACAATGCAACTGCAACAAACCTATGGGAGTTGTCTGGTACCCAGGGAAATCAATGGTATCAAGGAAAGGTACCAGTTTCAAGTGGAGATTCACAGTTTCAGGTAAACTCTTATCATGTATTTACTGTAATCTGTTAAAAATTGTATAAAATATATGAAATCACGATTATTGAATATTAATATCATGTTTAAAGGGGAATAATCCTTACATATTTATTGATTGTCTCCCATATTATGCATGCAATGACTGGTCAGTGTTCTATTGTGTTATGTAGTATTTTAATTTATTATTATTTCATATTGTTATAACAAAAATCATTGTAATCATTGTATAAAATTTTAAACCTGCAAGAGTCCATAATTGGATTAATAAAGTATTCTCATTTTTATACAGTAGATTCCGACCAATCGGATACCTAAAATGTCAGTCTAAAATATTCGATTATCCTATATATTCAAATAGACCATAAAATGAACATTAAACATATAGGGAAGGGTTTTGTGTTTTGAAATAATATAATACCATTTCATGAGGTTTTGAGTATGAATTAAAATGTCTTATTGGTCAATAGATATCCACTAACTTTTACCTGAACATAAATCATTTAGAAAATTTATAAAACTACAAGTAATAAAATATCAAGAAATCCCTAAAAATACCATTTTTATATTATATAAGAGATAAAACAAAATATATATGTGATTATTAAAATGAGTTAATTTTGAAATATTGTATTTCACAGCTGTTAATTGATGGAATTAGAGGAAATGGTTACCAAGGAGATATTGCAATTGATGACCTATCTGTTACCCAGGTGGGATGTGCACTCACACCAAGTCAAGCTGTACCAACTACTGCAGTGCCCTCTACCACCCAATCTGTCACATTTGGAGCTACACCACGTAGGGTTCTTTAAAAATATGTTCAAATGCGTTAATAAGATTTCTTACAAACTTTATAGTAACACTGTATAAAAGTAATCACACTACCTTTAAAAGAAATAATTATTTAAATTCATATATGTACATGCTGGACACAGTGCATGCAGTGTTGTCATGATATGCCAATAGTATGAGTTCAAATCCTGGCGAGGGAATAACAAATTAAACATTGTTGTGCAGATATTGAGAGTAATTTTGAAATACATATGCATATTATAATATAACTAAATAGTTAGATAAGAATTTTTTTAAGAAAATGTACAATTAGGGGAAAATATGTGACAAGGCTTTGACTTATAATTGAAGGATATTGAATTAAAGATATTTTCCTTTTTAGCATCTTACAACTGTAATTTTGACACTGATTTCTGTGGTTGGAGTCAGGATCACAAGACTGACAATTTTGATTGGATAAGGTATCGTGGATCTACCCAATCAGCTGGCACAGGTCCAGCCAGTGATCATACTTCTGGAAGTAAGTGTTTTCTAATATAATTTTATTTTAATTATGTGCAGTATTGAAATTCAAATTGCATAAGAATAGTCAAATATTGAAAGTGAAGCTGAGCTTTTCTTGACTGTGGAGACAATAGTTCTGTTGATAACGCTTCCAGGCTTGAGCTCCAACAGAAAAGTGCTAAGATTAGAAGTATAATAATACTTTATTATTACAATAATATTGTTCACTTTCAATTGAATGTTTTATACCAGTTACTGTCCTACTGTCTTACTTCATACAATATCTATATATTGTAAATTCATTTATTTTCAAGGGTTCAACTTTTTCGTTGATTAAGAAAAGATTGTATTTTTGTAGACACTAGGTTTCATTATTTATGCAAGAGTAAACTGACAAGACTATAGGAAATTAGGACTTTGTTTAACTCATAAATTGTTTGTTCACCTATCCCTTATGAAATTGATATTCCATGAAAAATACACAGTATATTAACTGACTGTTGATTCATTTTTAATCCAGGAAAACTAATTTTCTGGGTAAACATAATTCACATATTAGTTCTTAGCAAAATACTTATAAGTTTGTATGCAGATTTGTGAAAACCACACAATCAAATATCCATGTATAAAAGTTCTTTTTTCCTTTTGTAGCCAACAAAGGATATTACATATTTATTGAAACATCTGCACCTCGTAGACCAGGTGATAAGGCCCGTTTGATTAGTCCTATCATTGCTGGTAACTTCCCTCAGTGTGTCACATTCTACTACCACATGTATGGTATCCATGTCAATGCTTTGAATGTTTACCTATCTACTGGGGACAACAGTAACTTGACCTCACCTATCTGGTCCCGAAAAGGAACACAAGGGAATCAGTGGAAATTGGGAAAGTTCCAGATTGCTGGAGATGCAACCACACAGTCTGTTACAAACGTAAGTGAAAAATAGCATAAACATTGTTAAGGAAGTTATGCTTGAGTTTTTTGTAATTTTATTGAATATTTTCTCCTTGCAAATGATATTTTATTTGTTTTCATGATTTTATTGACACTTAAAATTATTTAACTTTTACTTCACTTAACATTTTTGCAACCCATTTCTGATGTTTTTACACTATATTTAATTGCAGGTTGTATTTGAGGGTGTTAGAGGAACTAGTTATAAAGGAGACATTGCCATTGATGATATGTCCTTGACATCTGGTAGTTGTGGTCAAGGTTTGTTATCTCCCTTTTATCTTCCTAATTTATTTTATAAACAAGTTTTATTTTGTATCAAATTGATAATGTTTATAGTAAAAATGTATGGTCATGTATTGAGATGATGAAATGAATTAGATTTAGATTTTCAAGTATAAGAATAAATAAAAGAGGAAATTATAAATACATTTTGTGATGTGATTATCTATGAATTTTCAGACCAAAGTTCAAGTTAATAACTGATAAATAAAGGCAACAGTAGTATACCACTGTTTGAAATTTAAAAATCAATTGTAAAAGAAACAAATCCAGGTTACAAACTAATACTGAGGGAAACACATCAAATATAAAAGTGTCTTTGGTATGTTCTTATAATTAAGTGTGATTTGAAGATGGCTAAGAAAATATTTGATTATTTTTTCTTTCTTTTAGTTACTCAAGCTCCTCAATCAACTCCATCCACTGTATCGTCACCTATCAACTGTAATTTTGAAAGCAACAAAATCTGTAACTACTTTCAAGATAAATCAGATAGATTTGATTGGACAAGGAGCACTGGATCTACCAGGTCTACAAATACTGGTCCATCTGCTGACCACTCTTATGGAACAAGACAAGGACATTACATGTACACGGAAGCTTCAGCTCCAAGAAGAAGATTGGATGCTGCAAAGTAAATATTTTTTATTAATTAACAGAAACAAAGATGTCTAATTGTTTTATATAGGGGATAATTTGACCTATGATTGAGAGATGAGAATTTGCCCAAAAACTTAATAATGTCCTTAATGGTGATAGTTCCTTGTCATCAGTTAATGTAAAAAAAAAATTTTAATAATTTTTTTATTAGCATTTTATACCTTTTTCAGTAAGTGCTGCCCAAAATTGATCGTTGTGAAGGAGAGGAGGCATTCAAATTAATAAATTGTGGTGATACAGTTTCCTTATGATTGTGTTTAAATTAAAAGTAATGTGAAAACATTATATGATGGTTGGTTAGAGTCTAAAATAAGGACCTCCAGTAAATTAATTCTGGAATTGTTTATAAAATTAAACCAGATTATTGTTCCATGGTATAAACATAATCTGATATAAAGCTCGACTGGACTTCTCTTGAACTGAATTTTTATGTGCATATTGTTATGTGTTTACTTTTCTACATTGGCTAGAGGTATAGGGGGAGGGTTGAGATCTCATAAACATGTTTAACCCCGCCACATTTTTGCGCCTGTCCCAAGTCAGGAGCCTCTGGCCTTTGTTAGTCTTGTATGATTTTTAATTTTAGTTTCTTGTGTATAATTCGGAGTTTAGTATGACATCCATTATCACTGTACTAGTATACATATTTTTTAAGGGGCCAGCTGAAGGACGCCTATGGGTGGGGAAGTTTTTCGCTACATTGAAGACCCATTTGTGGACATCGGCTGTTGTCTTCTCTATGGTCTGGTTGTTGTCGCTTTGACACATTCCCCATTTCCTTTCTCAAATTTATTTTGCTCTTTAGAAAGGTTATTATTTAATTTTTGGGTTTGCTCCTTTCATTCTTCAGTTTTGCAATGTAGATATATCTGCATCATGCTTACTGTAAAAAAAAAATCCCCAATATTTTTTAGAGTGAATAATAATTATTTTTATATTGTTATCTTATAGATGATATTTTTCAATTATAGACTATGGTCTCCAGTATTTCTGCCACAAAGTGGACAGTGTTTGTCTTTCTGGTACAACATGTATGGCCGTAACATGGGAACATTGAATGTGTATGCTAACAACAATGCTACAGGGAGACCACAGCTAGGAAGACCAATCTGGAGTCTGTCTGGTAACCATGGAAACAGATGGTACCAGCAATTTGCCCAGTTACCTTTGGGAAAACCCATTAATGTAAGCAATTTAAAGCCTAGTTAATGTAATTTTCTTGCTTAACTCTCTCCTGATTCTGTGGATTCGTTCATTTTCTTGGGAACCAGTTTTCAGCCTGTAATTCAGTGGTTGTCTTTTGTTGATGTGTTACATATTTGTTTTTTGTTCATTTCTATTAGTACTTAAATTAGGCCGTTAGTTTTTTACATTTGTCATTTTGGGGCCTTTTATAGCTGACTGTGCAGTATGGGCTTTGCTCATTGTTGAAGACCGTACGTTGACCTATAGTTGTTAATTTTTTTTGTCATTTGGTCTTTTGTGGAGAGTTGTCTCATTGGCAATCATACCACATCTTCCTTTTTATATTCAATGATTGAAATAATATTGTATTATTGTGGAGATTTACATTTTTAGTTTGGCCAAAGTTTGCAAATAAAGAAAGATATAATTTGTACTGATTAAACATTCATGTTTGTCTATTTATACCCACAAAATCTACAAAAAATTGGTTTCCCATAGATAATATTGAATCCACAAATGAGCCTTAACAAATCAATCCTATAGCGGAGCTAAGATTTTAATTGTAATAGACACCTAGTCAGTTAGTACAGGCTGAATTACTTTGAAATGTTCATGTAACATCATCATACAGGAGTTTTCAGATTACACAGTCTGTATGGATAAGTTCACATTCTGCATTACTTCTGAAGATTGATTGCATAATCTCTATTTGTAGTAATAGTACATTTGTAACAGTTTTTGATTTCTTATATATTAAATTTCATAGACTATGGTACATGAATTGTCTTTTTATTTTAGATTATATTTGAGGGAATAATTGGAAATGGTATAGCTAGTGACATGGCAATAGATGATATCCAACTGTCTACCAACTGTCCAAGTCCAGGTAACATTGTCATAAAAAGTCAAATCACAAAAAAACTGAACTTAAAGGAAAATTAATTTGGAAAGTCCATAATCACATGGCAAAATCAAATAACAAAACGCATCAAAAACGAATGGACAAGAACTGTCATATTCCTGACTTGGTACATGCATTTTCAAATGTAGAAAATGGGGGATAGAACCTGGTTTTATAGCTAGCTAAACCTCTCACTTGTATGACAGTCGCATCAAATTCCATTATATTGTCACCGATAAAGTTATAATTAGTAAAGGAATATGATGAGATAAGAAATGACAGGAATGACCAAAAGTTTTTGACAATACAACACAAACACCTGACTCCTTCCCAAAAAAGGTGCAAAAAAAATTGACAAGTAACATTAATCAACACATGTCATGTTTATTCAACCTTGCCTAGGCCTTTCTACAAGTCATTGAAAATATTCGCATTCAGGCATAGTTTTGGAATTTAAGTTGTGTTTTATCCTATGTGTTTTGTTGTTGTTTTGTTTGAAATTGGTACCTTTATAATGTTATTGTTACATTTTTTTGGTAAAGTGAACAATTTTTAATGAATTTTGTCATGGAATAATGAAGTTGATTCTTGGTGTCTCAGCTGTCATGATGCCTTCTTGTACACTTTACTTAAGAAGGTGTCATAAGAGTTGGAATACCTTTTGTCATAACAGTTAAAATCAATTTTGTCTTAACAGTAGGAATGTTTTGTGTCGGTGTTATAACAGTTGGAATATCTAGTGTCTGTTTCATAACAGTTGGAATATCAAGTGTCTGCTCATAACAGTTGGAATACATTGTGTCATAACAGATGGAAAACCTTGTATCAGAACAGTTAGAATAAATTTTGTCATAACAATTGGAATACCTTTTGTCTGTGTCATAACAGTTGTAATGCATTGTGTCTGTGTCATAACAGATGGAATACATTGTGTATGTGTCATAACAGTTGAAGTATTTGGTGTCTGTGTCATAACAGTTGGATTACATTGTGTCTGAACAGTTGGAGTATTTTGTGTCTGTGTCATAACAGTTGGATTACATTGTGTCTGAACAGTTGGAGTATTTTGTGTCTGTGTCATAACAGTTGGATTACATTGTGTCTGAACAGTTGGAGTATTTGGTGTCTGTGTCATAACAGTTGGAATACTTTTTGTCATAAATATGGAATAAATTTTGTCATAACATTTGGAATACCTTTTGTCTGTGTCATAACAGATGGAATGCATTGTGTATGTGTCATAACAGTTGGAATATTTTGTGTTTGTGTGTGTCATAACAGTTGGATTACATTGTGTCGTAACAGTTGGAATAAGATTTGGAGTACCTAGTGTGAGATCTTTTGTCATAACAGTATTCAAAGCTGTTGGAGAGGATTGTAATGAAAGTTTTTATTCCTTATTTTTATTGTCATACCGGAAAAAGTGATGACCTCCGAAAAAATATGACAAGGCTAAATACTGGCTTATAATATGTGATTTATTTGTACATTTCTATGGTTAGTTAGTCATTTGTTGGCTTAATTTACTATGATGAGTTTTGTTTTATATCTTTTTAAGTTAGCCATGTTCAAATGAGTTTGTTTGATTAGTTTATATTCTTTTATTTTTATGTCATTATGATATGTATGGCCAACAGTAGAAATATGGTTTAAACACATTAATTAATTTATTTGTAATATTTATATTTGTTTACAGGGGATTGTAACTTTGAGCGTGGACAATGTGGGTGGAGTAATTCCAAAACCGATAATTTTGATTGGATACTATTCAGTGGAGCTTATGGAGGGTCCAGACCACATCCAACAGGAGATCATACATATGGTGTAGGAAAAGGTTGGTAAAACTGTATAAATGTTTGATACACAAACTTATAGTGTATAAATGTTTGATACACAAACTTATAGTGTATAAACGTTTGATACACAAATTATAGTGTATAAATGTTTAATACACAAACTAATAGTGTACTTAGATATTGAAAGATGTGATATGAGTGCCAATGAGACAACTCACCATCCAAGTAACAATTTATAAAAGTAAACCATTATAGGTCAAGGTAAGGCCTTGAACACAAGGCCTTGGCTCATATCGAACAGCAAGCTATAATGGTCCCCAAAAATTACTAGTGCAAAACCTTTCAAACGTGAAGAACAACGGTCTAATCTATATAAAAAACCTTTGATAAACCACTGGATGTAAAACAAACAACAATCATTCAATACATTGACAAATCATCCATTTTTCTGAAGACATGTAATTTGAGGCAATATATAATATTTCAAATTTGATTTTATTCATTCTTCTTTGGAAGATAGCTTTATTTAGAGACTATGAAATGATGAATTTTCATAAATTCTGATGGAGAAAGGAAAAAATATAAGTAGTGCCTTTTTCAACATCAAAATTAGCAAACTTTTTAAAAATACACTACGTTTGATAGCAAATATGACAAATTGTATGATTGGTGATTCCTTGTCCATATTACTATGAATTTACTAAATGTGGTTTAATTTGAAAATGCTCTAGGTACATGCATTATATTTTCAGGAAAATACTTGTACAGTCAACTTTCTGGACAGGGACGAGGCAATAAAGCCCAATACATGTCACCTAACATGCAAGCCACAGGAGTAAATGGTCAATGTATGAAGTTCTGGTTCATGTTCTTTGGTAACTCAGCTGGTACCCTGACTGCTACTGCCACTACTGTAAGTCAGATAAAACTTTTCTTCTTCTGCACAAGTTTCATTAGCAGCTGTACAAATTTTACAGTAATATCAGAATGTGTTGCCCTCATCTATTGAGTTTATTTTGGAGAATTAGTGACAGATAATAAAAGTGAAACATTCACATGTTGCAGTAGAATATTGTAAACAGTATGAGTTTTGGATTTTTCTTACTTTAGCAATACACCTTATCGCTATTTGTCCGCAATTACTGGATATCACACAGGTTCCCGTAAAATTTTGACGTCATAAAACAAAATATCTGATGCCACAATGGAAAAGTGATTGTTGTATGCGTCAAAAGTTCAAGCGGCCGGGTCAGCCGGGATTAGTGATATTGTGTATAGCAGTACCTTGTACTTTCAGAAAACAAGGGAAAAGCACACTTTTAAGTTGAGCTTAAAGATGCAAAAATCTAGGTGTGGATCTAGGATTTTGAAAAAAAGGGAGGCCCTTGACAAGCCAATTTTTGAAGTGATACTTGTCAAAAGTATATACATTTTATCATATATGTAGCTTCATAAGGCCCCCATTGAATCTGCCTCTGTAACTCTTAGATTCTAAAGATCATCTTTTAGATATTTGAATGAATGTAGTAATTATGTACACTTCAAAACTGATTTTATTTTTTTTCAGGGTTCACTTTCAGTACCACTGTGGATTAGGTCATATTCTGACACCCCAGCCAAATGGCAATCAGGACAGTTTCCAATTATCAATGTAAATGGATCCTACCAGATAACCTTTACTCTCACTTCATCGGGAGCAACTAATAGTTATGTGGCTCTTGATGATATAACATTTACCACAGGAGGTTGTCAAGGTTAGTTTGAAATGAACAATGATAAGGAAGGTCAAGGTAATACAATTTGATAGCAAGGACAATTATCTGTATTGAAGGTCAAGGTTAATCAACCTTTAATAGCATATTAAATGTTAACGGTTTGGTGAGTATTTATTTATTCCTTGTGATAATTTATTTACTTTCACTGATAATACAACAGTTCAGTAGATTTTGGAAAAATATTATCTCATAAATTCTTTCCTGCTACAAAAAATTATATGGAGGTAATAAAATCAGGAATATGTAGATTATTTTTTATTAAGATAAGTCTAAATATATTAGTTTTTTTCATTTTTTAGTGATACCAATAGATGCTATGTCAGGAAGTACATTGCCACCAGTACCCACCGTAACAACAACAGTAGCACCGTCTTCTGGTTAGTTTATTATATTTTCATGTCCCACAATACTGTCTCTGATATAGAGCATTGCATATTGAATTGAAACTTAACTGCTGTTGAAGACTTTATTGTCGACTTTAATAACCTATTAGCTAATTTATTCATGAAATATTTGCCATTGGACTTCAAACAAATTCTGTGTTATAAGATGCTGATATTTACTATGCATGTTCTTTAAATACTTGTTCAATATAAACAAATGGATTAGTAAAATTTTTATTATGAAAATTTATATTTTGCTAGCACTTTTTCATCTTTTATTGTAAAAAATTATGTTTTTGTGGACTTTTTTTACAATCATCAATTAGTTTATCAGTAAATAGTTCTGGACTTATTTATTATGTTGATGTTTTTAAAGTTTTAAATTTTGTGTATGCATTGAACCTTTTGTTTTAGCACCATCCACATATGACTGTAACTTTGAGCAGGGTCTATGTAGCTGGTCCCAAGTGACTAATGGAGGGGACCAGTTTGATTGGACACGTTTCCATGGTAGCACTGGTACTGCTGGTACAGGACCTGTTACTGATCACACGACAGGCACTTGTAAGTTATTGCCTCAGAAAATACAGTTGCTTATTACAAATATGAATTAAGGTGGATCAGCAGATATAATTTTCTTATATTTTTCCAAAATGTTGATTTTACCATGTTTTTTTTAATATAATAAAAATAGAATTTTGCAGCCAAGATTTTTTGGTTATTATTCACATTAAATGGTTTTAAGAAAAGATTATCATTAAAATACTTATGTTGGTCCTTTTGACTAAATTTTCTACTTGCACACAATAAAATAAAGCAACTATATTAGTAAAATATTCTGTAGATAAATTATTATTCTTTGAATACTGATTTGCATAGATTTTGTGGGTACAGAGAAACCTTAAGTTGAATTTGAATTTTCTGCAGAAATCTCTGCAGATTTTGGCAAAACCACTAACTCATGACAAATATCCATAAAAATGTTTTCTTCAGTCCTTGAAAATTGGTACAAACTTAAATAAATGTATCCACAATGCAATATATAATACATTTTTTAACAGCTGCTGGATATTATATCTATATTGAGACATCTAATCCACGCAGACCCAATGACAAAGCTCAGATTGTCAGTGCAAATATTGTAACCAAGACAACAAAATGTCTGACATTCTGGTACCACATGTATGGCTCAAATGTCAAAGCACTGAATGTATACCTAAGATTTGCCACAACAGTAGGAAAACCAATTTGGACACATACTGGTACCCTTAGTAACAAATGGTACCAAAGCCAGGTAGATATCCAAGGAAACGCAACATATGAGATAATGTTTGAAGGTGTCCGTGGAACTAGCTACAAGGGAGACATTGCTGTTGATGACATCACTGTTAGGGAAGGATCATGTGCAGGTTTGAAACTTTTCTATTTTTTTTTGTTTCTATTAAGACTGTTTAAGATACAATCAAATTTTTTCTTAATAACAATTATCTAAAACTTATATTTCCAAATCAGTTCTCAGATACTTATATGTCATAAATTACAGAAAAGTTAAATACTACTGTATAAATGTCAGTAATATTACCATATGATTATTATCTTAATTCTTATAGCAATGAGAAGAAATTAGTATCTAAAAGGAATAATATTTACGGTATTAACAGCACCAGATGGGTCTTTCCACAATAAATGTCTCTTCAGTGATGCTAGGGGTCAAAATATTTGAAATTACAAAGCTTATTAAAGAAGAGCTTATAAACCAAAACTGATGAAAAGATATAAGTTGGGGAAGGAATCAGATTTTTGTGTGAGGTAGATATATCGAAAATATAAAAGAATTCAACTATAAAAAATTCAAAGAAATACGCCACTACAATATTTTTACTGACAATTTTCATCATTTTCCTGCTATATGTTATAATAATAATACTTGCTCAAAAATTTGTCTTCAAGTTACGATGCTTTTCATATTTTTACAATTTTAGGTACAATCAATGGAGTATGTACATTTGAAGATACTCAATTGTGTGGTTATACTCAGGCTACAAATGATGATTTTAATTGGTCAAGAAAGAATGGAAGAACAGCATCAAGCAGTACAGGACCATCAAATGACCATACCTATGGAACATCAGCAGGTCAGTTTATATCTTACTTGGAAGCTATAAAATTGATATTGAAGACTTTATGCATTTTCAAATTAGTGCATGTGCATAATCATGATTTTTTTTACATTTAGTGAAATAGATAACACAACTTGGACTTTTTTTACAGGGAAAAAAATATATTTTTCGGGAAAAAAGGGTTTTAAGATAACATTTTTAAAAATAGCTAAATGATTAATTTATGAATTCTATGAAGGAATAATTAAATTATAAGTCTGGTACCTTTGATAACTATTTAGCTCAACAAAGTAAAAATGTTTTTTAAAGGATTTATTTTCTACCTTCAATTACAGGATATTATGTATACATCGAAACATCTTCACCAAGAAGGTCAGGCCAAAAGGCCCGTTTGATTAGTGGTACCAACCCAACAACTTCAGGGGTGTGTTTGACTTTCTGGTACCATATGTACGGGAGAACAATGGGAACATTAAATGTGTATTCCATGATAGGTGGAGCATTAGGTACACCTATCTGGTCAAAGATTGGAAACCAAGCTAATAAATGGCAGAATGCTCAAGTAACCGTCACATCACAAGGATCCTGGCAGGTGAGGTTTATCTTTCAGTCTAGATAACTATTTCTCCTTGGTATGCTCATGTTATAATTTGATTTCTTTTGAAAATCTTAATTCCTTGAATTATTTATCCTCATTTAACGTAAGACTTTGAGGAATAGCAATTTAAAGTGCTGTATTTTTGCTTTGTGTTTATTTTTGCTATGTGTTTGTTGAGGTCCATGTTTGGATTTTGTGTCATGAATAGATAAACCGTATCCTTTCTTTTCCATTTTATTAATACTAAAAAATTGTAGTAAATAAATATCTAAAAAGAATTACTTATTTGATAAGAGATGTTTCAATTGATTTTGTTCTCCTATTGTAGGTTGTCTTTGAAGGAGTTATAGGAAATCCAGTGTATAGTGATATTGGTATTGATGATGTCCAGATTACCCAGGGTGCATGTGGTAATCCTGGTGACTGTGATTTTGAAAAGGACACTTGTAATTGGGTAAACACAAACTCAGGTGACCAGTTTGATTGGCTGAGACAGAAAGGACAAACTTCCAGTACCAGAACAGGACCAAATTATGACCACACTATAGGTTCTTTGTTAGGTAAGGATGGTAATTTATACTACAAGTGGGTTCCCTGGTTGCCAAGTGGTCTAAGTAGTTGAACTACTATTTCACTAGCTTGTCAACTCTCAGGTTGCAAGTTTAAATCCAGCACGAGGCAGGTCAGCTTTACAATCGAAGGTCCATGGGGCTTTCCTGCTTTCTCCACCAGTAAGAACTGACCAAATAGATAGAAAAATAGTGTTGAAAGTGGCATTAAACACTAAGAAAAAATCAATCAATTATACTACAATTTACTTTTTTATTGCTCTTGCCACAGAAGCCACTGAAGGGAGATTTATTTCTGATTATGTTCCTCATTCAAGACATACCTCTGTGTTAACAGATTATTATGATATAGTTTTCTTTAATCATTAGTAATTTTCTAGACGTTAATAAATTTACAAATTGCCTTAAACTTTAGGCCTAAAATAAAATATTTTTTGTTTCCCCAATCCTGACTGACCCTGCAAAAATGGTCCAACACACAAAATTTTATTGTTCAAACTAAGTCAAATATTATTTTATTCATTTCTGATTTTCAGGCTTGTCAGATCAACCGATATTGTTCCAGCTTTTTGGAAAAATTAAAATTATTTCCCAACCTACCTACCCACACCTGGCTTGGCAGGGTCAGGATTGGGGAAACAAACAATATATTAATTTAGGCCTTATAGATAAAATTACATAACCATTTTAGCAAATTAAGCTGCATATGTAATGCATACTTTGTACCTAGTTATGATATTTAAAGTTGGATAGTATTTAAACTCACTGAACCATGACTTCAAATAAAACATATCCTTACTTTGTAGGACACTACATGTACATTGAGTCCTCAGCACCAAGAGTGAAGGGAGACAAGGCATGGCTGATCAGTGCCAGTTTCCCGTTCTCCCAGAATGCAGCTTGTATGCAGTTTTGGTATCACATGAGTGGAAATGGAGTTGGTACGCTACACATTTTTGTTTACATGTTAATTATTTAGAACAAATATAATTATACCTTTGTATTTCATAGAAAGTTATGTAACAGTTCACATGATATAATTAATCATTCTGAAATCCAAACATATAAGATAAAATTATATGAATGGATGACAGACAATCATAATTTAGTTTTATAAGGCACCATTACGTAAACAACATTTTTTTGCATTAAATTTTGTTTATCATTTTGAGCAAAAAAACAGTCAACCAAAATTTTTTTTCTTATTTGACTGTAGCATTTTTTGTGTGTCTAAGATTTTCTTTATTTTATATATGCATTGTTGGTGAATATTTCAAAAGTGGCTTGCAATCTCTATATAGTTTCTGAAATAGCCCAAATTTATGGTAAAAAACTTTCTCTTTTGTTCCAGGAGCTTTGAATGTGTATGTTAATGATAGTGCCTCCAGAACATGGCTATGGACATTATCTGGTAACCAAGGAACACAGTGGGTTCAAGGTCAAGTGCCCATCCCTGCACAAACATCAGCATATCAGGTAACTTTATCTTTAAAAGAAATTAAGTCTGATCTTTCCGCTCACATTATCTGTATATGTTTTTTATTATTTGATATAGGAAAATATGTCAATGAATTAATCATTTCAAGAAGTAACGATTTGATTTCTTATTTCTGAGGTTCTTTGCAGAACTGTTTGTAGGATAGACATATTTACATATTGACTGCTTTAAATTCTGGTATTTTAGAGAGTAAAGTGACTAATACCGTATAGCAGGTTATTTTCGCGGGGTGTAAATTTTCACTTATTTTTGCGGATAGAATGAAATTGCCAAAATCAATTCCAACAATTTAAAAGGACACATGCAAAGGTATTGATAAAAGTTTTAAATAGGCCAAAATAATAACTGCCAAAATTATTCGTAAACCTTATTCAATGAAAATCACGAAATTTTACACCCTTGAAAATAACCGCTATACAGCACTCAGAATAATTTTCCTTATTCTTTCATAACAAGTGAGATATAGGTTGACCTATGTTAATAGAACTGGATGCGGTCCTTTAACTTTCCAAGGGCTAGGTCATTTTGTGTGAATTTCCTATAAATTAAACAGATGAAAAAAATGGATTACTGTCATTTGATACTTACTGTAAAATTTATTGACGGTTTCTCCTCTGAATACCTAATGTTATGAGTATGTCTTTGTTATTGCAGCTAACATTTGAAGGAATAAGAGGCACCAACTACCAAGGTGACATTGCCATTGATGATGTCACAGTCACACAATCATCTTGTGGATGTAAGTAAAAAGTAAATTTAAAAAGAAATACTGAACACTGAGGAAAGTTCTGAACGAAAAGCAAATTGTAAAATCAAAAGCTCAAACACATCAAACGAATGGATTAACAACTGTCATATTTCTGACTTGGTACAGGCACTTAACCAACTCGTATTTCATATACGATTAAATGGGAAAAAGTAGTCACATTTTCGTCTTAGATTTAAATCAATATGTAGTGGAAGAAATCCTGTTGCAGTATAGATAGCAATACTTTTGATATGTTTGCTTTGACATACAATAACTTTACAAGAGAAAACAATAATTTTAAATGAGAAACTTGTGAAAATAATTGTCAAATTCTGAATAATGGCTTCAAAACGAGAATAATTGTTTCAAAGTCAAAGAAAAAGCAACAAAATTTACAATTAATTTTGTATAAGATAAAAGAGATGTGGTATAATTGCCAATGAGACAGCTATCTACCAAAGTTCAAATGAAGTTGATGTAAGCCATTATAGGCAACTGTATGACCTACAACAATGAGAAAACCCCATACCTAAAAGTCAGCTATAACAGGCCACAACAAGTCAAAATATGAAATGATCCAATAAAGAACAAAAACACCATAACTTATAACAACACAATTTACGAAAAACAAGTATGACAGATATGAACAAACAGCAACCACTGACCTGCATGTGTG
This sequence comes from Mytilus edulis, assembly GCF_963676685.1. Classification (NCBI taxonomy): domain Eukaryota; kingdom Metazoa; phylum Mollusca; class Bivalvia; order Mytilida; family Mytilidae; genus Mytilus; species Mytilus edulis. The sequence continues at coordinate 23,842,932 of NC_092350.1, read as the reverse complement.
TTCTATTTTTAGATAATCCAACAAATGCCAATCCAAAGATAGCGCCAACAACTACACCACTACCAGCGTCGACAACTAACCCTCCATTTGGTATGTAGTGTTTTCATGTTATATTGGTTTTTTATGCCCCACCTACGATAGTAGAGGGGCATTATGTTTTCTGGTCTGTGCGTCCGTCTGTCTGTCCGTTCGTTCGTCCGTCCGTCTGTCCCACTTCAGGTTAAAGTTTTTGGTCAAGGTAGTTTTTGATGAAGTTTAAGTCCAATCGACTTCAAACTTAGTACACATGTCCCCTATGATATGATCTTTCTAATTTTAATGCCAAATTAGAGTTTTTACCCCAATTTCACGGTCCACTGAACATGGAAAATGATAGTGCGAGTGGGGCATTCGTGTACTGAGGACACATTCTTGTTTTTATATGTTTTAGATTGGAAGTTTTGATTGGATGATTTATGTTTAACCCTCTTGCTGCCAGTTGTTTTTCAAGGTTGCATTTTGTGTGTCAGAAAATACTACAGATGGACGTCTGTGATGTTAGATATCCAACAATGATGTCATTAGATATATGACGTCATGCCATAATGACCGTTACATTTGGGATCCATTGATGAAAAATAAAACCATGATTGAGGGATCCATTGATGAAAAATATAACCATGGTTGATCTTTAGTCTTTCATTTGAAAAGATACAGCACTGAGGACAAGCTTGCATAAATAAAAACATGGACAATTGTGTCCCTCCAGCAGCAAGAGGGTTAAGATGAGGGAAATGTATTTAAATTGTTAAGACTAGGGATGATAACAAGAAGCCCTACACTAACATTGTCAAAGATATAAAACACTAGCAATCTTTTAATGCACCAGATTTAGAAATTAAAAAAAAGTTAAGGTTTTTGTTTTAACTACCAATTACTGTAAATTAAGAATTGTTTTGAGTTTTTCAAACAATGCAAACAGAGGAGTATCTCAGTAGTAAGAACTCACATTAACAATTCATTAAATATATTTGTTTGCATATTTTTCTGAAATTGCAATAAGTAATCTCCCACTTTTGTCCATTCTTCAAAAATTGCAATAATAAATGCAATGAATAATTTACTGAATTTACAGTAGTGTTTTCTTTACAGTATCCCAGTCTGCATATGATTGTAACTTTGAAAGTAACCTTTGTACCTGGACCAATTTGAAGGATGATAAATTTGATTGGTCAAGAGCTCAGGGACCAACTGGTTCACAATTAACAGGACCAACAAATGACCATACTACAGGAACAGGTATGGTATGATATAGTGGCTCTTCTAGTTTTGTTTATGAACATTGGTTACATTAATAATATTTATGTAGTATTATGCAAGAATGAATGGTCAAATAAGAGTAATTGAAAAAAAAAATAGACAAAAGTTCATAGAAATATTTTAAACATAATGTACATAGTACTACATGCAGTTAGTTCTAATGATAAAGTTTAAAGAATTTTGTTTTTATTACAGTTAAGTTTTATTATTTGTTTATTCCCCCTTCCAAACCTCAAACAAATATATTTTAAAACATTTTATTGATAATTCACAGGTCAGGGATGGTACATGTATATTGAAGCATCAGCACCAAGAAAATATAATGACAGTGCCCATCTGGCATCGGCCAATGTTCCAGCCAATCAGCAGCAATGTTTACAGTTCTGGTATCACATGTACGGACCAAACATCAACATGCTAAATGTTTATATCAAGGTAAGAGAATTGGGGTATTATCACATGCAATCATATCCATAAAAGGAAAAAAGTTATGGAAACTTGCACTTTATTATGCCCCATTTATGGGCATTATGTTTTCTGGTCTGTGCATCCATTCGTCCGTCCGTCTGTTGTGCTGTTCGTTCGTTTGTCCCGCTTCAGGTTAAAGGTTTTGGGTTGAAGTAATTTTTTATGAAGTTGAATTCCAATCAACTTGAAACTTAGTACACATGTTCCCAATGATATGATCTTTCTAATTTTAATACCAAATGAGATATTTCCCCCCATTTTCATGGTCCACTGAACATAGAAAATGATAGTGGGGATGGGGCATCCATGTACTGTGGACACATTCTTGTTCTTAGACATATGTTTGGTCAGTGAAATTTTTGTAATGAATTTATCACAAGATAAGGGAACCAGGGTTAGAGAAATATTTATAGATATATTGAGTATTAATCTGAGTTGATTACATTTCCATACATTCTGTGCTTTTTCATTCATTCCTGATCTTAGGTTATTAGGGCCCCGCCAAAGGCGGGTCCCCTATAGTGATCAGTCTGTCTGTCCGTCCGTCCGTCCGTCCGTCCGTCCGTCCGTCCGTCCGTCCGTAACACTTTGTGTCCGCTCCATATCTAGAGAACCATTATGATTTCATACTTTATACTTTACATGTTTATTAACCACCACCAGAGGGCGTGTCATGATGTGTGTACAACTTCCTAGGTCAAAGGTCAAGGTAAAAAAACTTTGGTTTCAGTTGACAACCCTGTGTCCTGTGGTGAAGATCGTGTCCGCTCTATATCTTGAGAACCGTTATGATTTCAAAGTTTATACTTGACATGTATATGAACCAACACCAGAGGGTGTGTCATAATTTATGAACGACTGCCTAGGGCAAAGTTCAAGGTCAAAAACTTTGGTTTCAGTTGACAACCCCATGTCGTATGGTAAAGATTGTGTCCGCTCTATATCTTGAGAACCGTTATCATTTTAAAGTTTATACCTGAAATGTATATAAACCAACACCAAAGGGTGTGTGTCATAATTTATGTGCAACTTCCTAGGTCAAAGGTCAAGGTCAAAAACTTTGGTTTCAGTTGACAACCCCATGTCCTATGGTAAAGATCGTGTCCGCTCTATATCTTGAGAACCGTTATCATTTCAAAGTTTATACTTGACATGTTTATAAACCAACACCAAAGGGTGTGTCATAATTTATTTACAACTTCCTAGGTCAAAGGTCAAGGTCAAAAACTTTGATTTCAGTTGACAAACCCATGTCCTATGGTAAAGATACAATTTTTTAATGCACATTATTCACAGCGGGGCCCACAGAGATGGCTCCCATCTCAATGATATCTAGTTGAGATAGTGTGTACATCCAACACAGCGACCAAGTGTTTTCCTTGGTCGCCATTTTGGATGACCGCACAATATTTATATCAATCTTTATGACCTTACCTGCTTGCTGTTAATCACCTTAACGTTATAAAATACATTTATGATATAGTTTTACTTAATAATCAATGCTTTAAAGTCACCCATATGATGTAATATTAAAATTTCAAGTGATATTTGGTCATTACAAGTGTTATTTGGATAATAGCGGTGTTATTTGGTCATTCATGTTACCCTCCCCTCAGAGTTGATTACATTTCATACATTCTGTGCTTTTTCATTCATTCCTGAACTTAGGTTATTGAGAATTTTGATATTAAATCATAAAAGGAAAACATTCTATTTTGAAATTACCCAAATATAAATTATGACTGATTTCAATAGGAAAGGTGCAAAGAAGAAATGTGTTTTTAGACAATTTGAAAACTATAGAAAGCTTCTAGTTAATGGGAACTGTCAAAGTTGAATTTAAAGTCCCTAGAAATTTTCAAGATGAAGTTAAGTTCATTTAATATATTTAAAGAATGACTGTAATATTTTTTCTGTCTATGAAGAAATAACACAAGAAAATTGGTGCACACTGAATTACGCGCGTAGCGGGTTATTTAACAGTGTGCAACACATTTTTTATGTTATTTCGAATAGACAGAAAAAATATTACAGTCATTTCTTATAATTTAATTCTAAATTCCATTTTAAACCTTAGAAAACCATGAAAAAACGTTGATGACGTCACGGTCACATTATGTCTATGGGCTCATAACAAAATAATGTCAGCCAATCAGAAGACGTGTTACATCCAAAATTAAATTACTGATTATTAAGTCTCAGGATTATTGTCATGTTGGAATTTAGGTGATTTCTTTTTACAATTGGATCTGCATTATTTGTGAACTGTATATTATGAAATGACAGCTTACAATCTCATTATCCTATTTTTAGATTGGAAGTAATTATGGCAATGCTCTATGGACAAGACAAGGTACTCAGGGTAACAGCTGGAAACAAGGACAGGTTCAGGTACCAGCACAGACATCTCAGTACCAGGTTGTGTTTGAGGGACTTGTGGGAAGAAGTTACCGTGGTGATGTAGCTATTGATGATGTCAAAATGATAGCAGGAGCATGTCAGGCAGCAGGTATGATAAAAAAAAATGAAGAATAATCAATGGAGGATATATAATAATAACATTTCTGTTATCCCCCCCCCCTCTCAAAAAAAAGAACAAACCCAGCTGATCTATCTTTATTGTTGAGTAATAATTTGAGTGGATTTTTGGGTTATAAATTGACCATGATTTTACATATTCAACAGAATACAAATTCCCTATTATCTTGTACGTATGACTTGTTAAAAGCATAAAATCAAATTTTCTTGAATTCCAAAAAACTTTTGGGTGTACATCATAAATCAATGATAAAAAAACAGCGTTCACAAGTAATGTATTTATTTTTTAGGTGGTCTAGCTTGTAACTTTGAAGGTTCATCTCTTTGTACTGGATGGACCCAGGATAAGACAGATGTATTTGACTGGACACAACAGAAAGGAAGTACAGGCTCAACAAATACTGGACCTAAATTTGACCACACTTTTGGAACATCTGCAGGTCAGGATTTGTTTTATTTTGTATCATAGAGACACAAATGTTTATAGTATTGTATTTATTAACTTTCATGTAAAAATATATAAGAAGTGCAAAAGTGTTTGTGTATAGAAAATGCTTCCTTGTGTTTGAAAGTTTACCCAAATTATTTTTATAAAAAAGAAGATGTGGTATGATTGCCAATGAGACAACTCTCCGCAAGAAACCAAAAAGACACAGAAATAATCAGCTATAGGTCCTCGTATGGAATTTGTTTACTCTTATAAAATCTGAAAGATAACAAAATTTAAAGATTGACTGTTAATTCACCAAAGAAAAAGTAACAAAGTAATGAAATACTAAAAGATTCTTAATAATTTTTAGGAAAGTATGTGTACATAGAGACAAGTGCTCCTCGAGTGTCAGGTGACAAAGCCAGATTAATCAGTCCTCAAGTGACCTTTACACAACCTACATGTTTACAATTCTACTATCACATGTATGGACGAAATATTGGTACATTGAATATTTATCAAAAGACTGGTTCAACATTACCTATAAATGCAGTATGGAGCAAGTCACTTAATCAGGGCAACACCTGGATCAAAGGACAAGTAACGATACAATCACCACAAGCTTTCAATGTAAGTTTTCTTTAAAGTTATTCGGAAACCAAATAAAAAATCTAGTTGAAGACATCATTCAAGCTTTACACTCTCAAGAAATAACCATTATATTAATAAACAGATTTAAAATGTTAAATATTAAATATTTGATTATGAAAAGCAAGATTGTTTTTTCAGTTTTAAAATTTTTTTCCATACCTACATTGAATTCAGTGTTCATTGTTCATTCTATGTACTCATTATTTTATATTATTAAACAGGTTGTGTTTGAAGGTGTCCGTAGAAATGGTGTACAGGGTGATATTGCATTAGATGATGTTAGCACTACAGCGGGAGCTTGTCCTCTCACAGGTAAGCCAGTCTTCATTAGCAGCAGATAGGGAGCAACTATTGCCTTACAAAACAGCAGATAGGGAGCAATTATTGCCTTACAAACAACATGATACAAATAATTTCCTTTGAATAACCTATATTTATTTCTGAAAACTGTAAATGAACTCATTTTTGTGAGCAATATATTTTTTCAGCAGCTTTTGCGAGTAGAAGAATACTGAAAAAAGTTGGTTTACGGTATATAAGTTTAAAGGTCTTTACAAGGTCTAGGTAATTGGTGACCTTCATTAGAATTCATTATATCCTTTTCTGTATCCTCCAGGTATATTATAAACCTTTTATACTTGTAAAAACTCATTAGAAAATGTAACATTTGTGTAATCCTGTCTTCAAAGACATCAACTAATTTATGAGACTCTCAGCAATGTCATCATTTACATTTGAAACTTAATAGTGACAAAGTTGTATTTTTCTCATTTCAGGTGACTGTGATTTTGAGAGTGGATACTGTACTTGGACTAATGTTAAAGCTGGTGATAACTTTGACTGGGTCCTTGGAAAAGGAAGAACATCTAGCACCCTCACAGGACCTAGTGCAGATCATACAAAGGGAACCAGTGCAGGTAAAAAAAATTGTTTCTTTAGAAAATACTTGTAAAACCTAGAACAGAGCAATCAAGTGTTTCAGAACAAGTAAAAATACCCTGTTTCTTAAGAAAATACTAACAAGACTTATATGAGATCATGCTAAGAGAAACAGGCCAATATTTACTCAAAACTTACAAGAATCTGACATTTTGAATATTTTACAAGTATAAAATTGTCCAAAATATGTTTAAACAATCAGTTTTTTTGTATTGACAGGTCAGTATATATTTATTGAGGCATCAAATCCAAGACGTCCAGGTGACAGGGCACAACTTCGTAGTCAGTTGTTTAATCCTACTTCTGCTAGATGTATAAACTTCTGGTACAACATGTATGGACCTAACACTGGAAACCTGAGAGTATGGATACAGCCACAGAATGGATCTAATTTCAAAGTTTGGGATCTACAAGGTGATAAAGGGGCCACATGGCTTCAAGGAAGGACCACATTCTCCAGTAAAGTACCATTCTATGTAGGTTTTATTTATCTGTTAATGCATTGTAGTTAATTTTAATGTTATGGATGTACTTTTGTTGTTGGTGGTGTATATTAATTGTGTTAAAGAAAAAAACTGATCATAAGCTAAACGCAAAAAAAGTATCAGCAAAAATAACATAGTTTTCAGTAACAGATTGTAATATTAAATTTGATTAAAAAAAAAAAATATGATGTATCAATTTATGTCACAAAATTCATACAAGCACTTAATAAAACTAAAAGCAATGAAAAAAGGCTATTAGTTCTGTTCCTTATTTGACAGTTACATACAGTTAACTCTCGTTGTCTCGAACTCGGTTGACTCGAAATTTCGGATGAGTCGAAGTTTGCACGTGGTCCCGAATTTTGTTCCATATAAATGTATGTAATTCGACTCCTGATGACTCGAAATTGGATGAGTCGAAATTTCGGTTGAGTCGAACTAAATTTACGATCCCAAGGTTAACAAAAGCATTAAATATTCATTATTTATCTCGAACTAATACACATATGTCAAAACATGACCTCCGGCATTTAAATGGATTGAAAAGTTAATCTGACAATACACGTGTAATTAAATTTCCAGTCACTGACCACTGTATTGATTTATGACATGCTATTTCCATGAGTGTTTACCTAAGATTTTTTATAAATAATTAGTGATGCATTGTTAATGTTCTTGAAAAAGTATTTAAAATGTTTACAAAACAATTAATAGTAATTTACACTAATGCGCTTGGGTGTGTATAAAGTAAGGATTATGACTTACGTTGATGATCACCTAAAAACTACTCAATCGGCGTCTTTAATCTTGTTGTATTTTCTTTTGAAAACAAAGAGTGAGATAAAACAAAATGAAGAGGAATCTAAATTTTCTAAAGTTTCTTGTATCCGAGAATAAACAATTTTGTCAACTATAACTGACCTGAATAACGGAACTATCGATTGGAAATTATTCTCTCGGATAAAAGCCATGGGAAAAGGTTATAACTGAAACAATTGAATATTAAGTAAAAATAATGTTATTATGTTAATGAAAGACCTTGACCTACAAGTACATCGATCCGATATCAGAATACCGATCCCCTTCCCATATTCACCCGGATTTATTTTAGCTTTACCAAGCTAAGCAAGAGTTGTGTCCCTTGTTCTGTCAAACTTCCGGTTTTCGTTTGAGTCGAACTACGTGTATCTCGAAATATTTCTCTGGTCCGGCTGACTTCGAGATAACGAGAGTCGACTGTATTTGCCTTCAACAGGGGCAAGCTGGCTTACAACTCACTACAAAATTAAGATGCTGGAACACTGGTTTAAACAAATTTTGTTGACACCATCTTTTTTCTATTTCAGTTGATAATAGAAGCAGTACGAGGAAATGGTTACAAAGGGGACATAGCTGTGGATGACATCACTTTAACTAATACAGCATGTCCTAGTAAGTTATTTTATCTTTATTTCAAAAAATTTAATAACAAAGAAAAATTGTAAAAATTGATAATATAACAGATATGTAATTTAACAAAAATAAAGAAAACAAAACTTGCCAATCTATGTTAAATTATACTTAACAAAATATAAATTGAAAACATTTACGAGCATGTGACGGAAAATAAACATCTGTATGTTGATGGTTTTCTGAAACCGAAGAAGTAGAAGAAGAATTTGATGTAGAAAGTAGCATTTTCATGCTACATGGTTAAAAACAGAACATGACTGTTAAATTTTATCAAGTTCAATATGTTTTGTAGCTTTAGATTCCGATTTTTCTAATTTTTAAATTAATTACAGTTATATATGTTTTCATGTTATATATTAAAACACAGAACATGAATGTTAGATTTTAACAAACTTGATATTTTTTGTAACTTTTGATTCAGAATTGCTAAGTTTAAGTTATATACATTTATATTTTAAAAATGCAACACAGTCTGCATACATTTTATCCTCTGTGGTAGCAATAAGTGGTAGAGTTAAACTAATGATATTATACATCCTTATTTAACAGCTCTGCCACCAGAGGCCTCCTCCTATGTACCAACAACCCCTGTACCATCTTCAACTGTAATGACCACCCCAGGGATTGCTACACCTTATGATTGTAACTTTGAGAGTGGAGGAATTTGTAGATGGACCCAAGACAAGACTGACATATTTGATTGGACATTTAGTAGTGGTCCAACTGGCACTGGAAAGACTGGTCCTACCAATGACCACACTTTCCAGAATGGTAAGTTATAAAAAATGCATTGATATCAAAGTCAGATAGTAATTAGTATATCAAGTTAAATATTGAGATATAGCAGCTTTAATATTAACAATAAGGCATAACTAATGGATACAGGATTACTAACTAAATATGAAGTTTACTGCTCAGCATTGTCAGATAAGAATTATGTTTTGAGTTGCTTGCTGTGTTTAAGATCCATTGATGGCCTTGAGTTGTTTTCTGCTCTTTGATCATGTTGTTGTCTCTTTGACATATTTTCTATTTCCATGCTCAGTTTTATTGAGTGTCAATTATCATTGAATATGGTGGCTATAACAATTTCATTACAGGATAACATTGAAATAAACTTTACATTATTGAAAATATTGTAGTGTTTTTGTATCTTATATCTCGTAAACCATGACTTTTCATAAGGTTTGCTATAGACTTATTATATGTTTTGATTACTTTCAGGAACAGGTCACTACATTTTCATCGAGAGCTCTTCACCCAGACGAGTCAATGATACTGCCAGGATTATCTCCCTTAACATTAATCCAACCAGTGGAGCCTGTGTAACATTCTGGTACCATATGTATGGTGCTCACATCAACACGCTTAATTTGTACACAAAACAGAAAGGACAACTTGGTACTCCAATCTGGACACATACTGGTACACTTGGTAATAAGTGGAACAAGGCAAAAGTCAATATTGTCAGTCAGACTCCATTCCAGATGGTGTTTGAAGGAGTTAGGGGTACCAGTTATCAGGGAGATATTGGATTGGATGATATTTCATACTCATTCTCACCCTGCTCTGCAACAACATGTAAGAATTAAGTTATTCTCCCTGTCAGTTTTCTTGCCAGCAAACTTTAAAAATATAACTTAAAAATGTTCTAGAATAATTGAAAAATGGTTTGATATACATTATGGGTTTTTCTCCTTGTTGAAGTCAGTATGGTTGCATATAATTGCTTCCATCTTATTTATTTGAACTTTGGTGGATAGTTGTCTCATTGGCAATCATACCACATCTTCTTATTTTTGTTCATTTAATCAGTCTTTTTATGTAGAATACATCTACGAAGAACAAAAATTTCTATGGGAAAATTTTTCTTTTATTTAAGAAATATGATTTGATGATTATTTTTGATTTTTTTTTTTTCGCTTCAGCATCCTCAATGTGTAACTTTGAAGATGTCAAGATCTGTGGGTATACACAGTCTACGGTAGACACATTTGATTGGACTAGGTCTGCTGGTCGTACAGGAAGTAGTGGAACTGGTCCATCCGCTGATCATACTTATGGAACCAATGCTGGTAAAACTTTATACCTGTTTGTGGAATTTTAGTTTTATATTTTCAAAATTTGTGATAGTGCTATATTTAATTCTTTTTTTTTCTTTTAATTTTCCTCCTTTCCTTAAACAAAATTCAAAATAAAAAAAAATAATTTCAAAACATGGCAATTCATGCGTAATTTTGTATGTACAAGTCTTAGAGTTAAATAAAATAAAAGTTATTTCTAAATAATAAGAATATATTTTCTACGTTAATAATAAACTAAATATAACAAGTCTTTCATAGCTTGATTGAAAGATGAATCCTAACGCAAATTACATGCACTTATTGCTTTGTTTTCTCTTACAGGACATTACATGTATACAGAAGCTAGTTCACCCAGACGGCCAGGAGACAAAGCTGTTCTAATGAGTGCAAACTATCCCATAACACCTGGATCATGTCTGTCATTCTACTATCACATGTACGGAACACGAATGGGAACTTTTAATGTGTACCTTAGGCAGCTGTTTTCAGTAAAGAAAATATTTACCAAAACTGGTAACCAAGGCAACAAATGGATTCTGGGACAAGCTACATTACAAACGACAACTAACTTTTCTTTGTTATTTGAGGGAGTTATGGGATCTGGTTATGACAGTGATATAGCTATTGATGATGTTTCTATTTCAAGTGGAGGCTGTTCCCTACCAGGTAATGTAGAATACAATTTCTGTTTAAAAATATAATATTTTCAATATTGTTCACAAAATCATCATGATGGTGAATGGAAATTCAACCAATGAGGTGACAATATTTTCATTTTATGTATGAAAAAGTATATTACCCATAGGCCTTTAGATTCTGAAGCGATGAATTGTCAGACAGTTTCATGGAAACATACTTACATGATGCAACAAAACTTATTCATTTTAAAAAAAAATACAAATTTCTGTTTGTATCTATTTTAAGATTTTGTTTCTTCTTTTATTATACCCCCGCTTTAAAAAAGGGGGGGTATACTGTTTTACCTCTGTCTGTCAGTCCGTCCGTCCATCAGTCCGTCAGTCAGTCCGTCCCATGAAACTTTCGTCACATTTTTCTCAGGAACTACACATCCACCCTTTCTGTAATTTGGTATCAACATTTATATATGTCAGCCACACCGTGTGATGCGTTTTCTGATTCATCGCTTAACAACTTCCTGTTTACCGAACACTTGTCTGATTTTACACATGATAGCCAAGTTGAAAATTTTCGTCACATTTTTCTCAGGAACTACAATACAAGGATTTCTGAAATTTGGTTTCAGGATTTATATAAGTCAGCTATACCGTGTGATGCGTTTTCAGATTCATCACTCGACAACTTCCTGTTTACCGAACACTTGTATGATTTTACACATGATAGCCAAGTTGAAAATTTTCGTCGCATTTTTCTCAGGAACTACAATACAAGGATTTCTGAAATTTGGTTTCAGGATTTATATAAGTCAGCTATACCGTGTGATGCGTTTTCAGATTCATCACTCGACTACTTCCTGTTTACCGAACACTTGTATGATTTTACACATGATAGCCAAGTTAAAAATTTTCGTCACATTTTTCTCGGGAACTACAATACAAGGATTTCTGAAATTTGGTTTCAGGATTTTTATAAGTGAGCTATACCGTGTGATGCGTTTTCAGATTCATCACTCAACAACTTCCTGTTTACCGAACACTTGCATATTTTTACACTATTAATATTATCCACTTGCGGCGGGGGTATCATCAGTGAGCAGTAGCTCGCAGTTTCACTTGTTTGGTATTGCATTCTATAAGGCATCTTATGATTTGATGAGAACTTAATTTGTTGATTTCTTTCTAAATTGAAACCTCAAATCATATTGTCACAAATATCCTTGTAATGTTTTTTTGAATTTACTGAACCCATAAGATTTCTGTCATAGAAAATACATTGAATTGAAAAAAAATAAATGTCAGCCTATACCATTCAGAATGAGACTTGATAGACCTTTTCTGTTAACAAGTTAATTAGAGCTTTGAAACTGCTCTTTTGTTGTAAGTAAACTTTTTAAAAAGAATATTTTTATATGTAAATGGTGTCACAATTGTTCATTGTGGATAACATGGAGTAAGCTAGTTCTAGAACCAAGTTTTTGCTCTTGTTTTATTTCTCATCCCTGTATACAGCATTGAGTAAACAGACCAATTTCTTTTTCTTTCAGGAAATTGTGACTTTGAAAAAGGTTTTTGTGCATGGAATAATATAAAAGGAGACCAGTTTGATTGGTTGGTTGGCTCAGGAAAGACTGCTTCACAATATACAGGACCAACGGGTGATCATACAGTTAGTGATGGTTCTGGATCAGGTAGGACAGTTATATAATTGAATTTTTAATGATTTTGTTTTTGATGAGATAAACAAATACTGCAGAAAATATGGTTGAGGTGTGTAAAGATTTAAACCGCTGTATATCTGTATATATACTAGTTATATCTTGTTGATGTATGCAGTACTTTTTTCTTAAAATCTATTTATTTGTTTTATAAGTGTTTTGTAACACTGTGAATTTATTATTATACTTTCAACACCAATTTTCCTGGAATTCATGGATTCAGGTGAAGCACAAATTTTAAGTTCAATGAATGACAAATTTTGTAATACTTGTATACAGACTTAGTCAAAGACAGGAAAAATGCATCCTTACCTCAATCCACGAAAATTGATACAAAATAGATGAATCCACTAAAACTTTTCAAGGCTAGCGATTAGAAAAGGCTTCTTTTTTTCTATAGGACATTATTCCTTCATTGAATCCAGTGCTCCTAGAGTCAGTGGAGACAAGGCATGGTTACAGAGTCCTCAGTTTAATCCTACCCCAAACAAATGTCTACACTTTTGGTATCATATGCTTGGAAATGGAATCGGAACTTTGAATGTACTGGTACAGATATCTAACACTAACCAGACTGTATGGAGTCTCAGTGGTAATCAGAATAACCAGTGGAACTCGGCTCAGGTCAATGTAGTAGTACCATCTCGTATGCCTTACACAGTAAGTTTTACTCAGCTCAGGTCAATGTAGTACTACCATCTCGTATGCCTTACACCGTAAGTTTTACTCAGCTCAGGTCAATGTAGTACTACCATCTCGCATGCCTTACACCGTAAGTTTGTCAGGGTAGTTCTTTCCGTAGTATGTTTATGTCAATGTAGCACAGGAAGGCCACTTCCTATGTAATGAGTGGTAGAGGTGAGCCACTAAAATAAGTAACTTTTTCAAGCTTAAAATATATGGTAACATGAATTACTAAATATATGTACAAATGTAGAAGAAATGACTTCTTTAAAGATATAATTTTGTTTTTAGGTAATCTTTGAAGGAATTAGAGGATTAAGTTATTCAGGAGATATAGCCATTGATGATGTGTCCTTCACATTAGATGCTTGTACATGTAAGTATTAAGGATAGGTTATTAGATATTTGAAGTGATTAAATCATTATGTTCCTGCATATGTATGTATGAAGGATCATCCTGATTTCTGAAGTGTTTAATTCACTGTTCCAAATTTTAATCAATGATGCTCATATTTTAATGAAATACTTCTGTAAATCATTTTTATACCCCTGCTTTAAAAAAGAGGGGTATACTGTTTTACCTCTGTCAGTCCATCAGTCTGTCCGTCCCATGAATATTTTCGTCGCATTTTTCTCAGGAACTACAATTCAAGGATTTCTGAAATTTGGTTCCATGGTTTATATAAGTCTGCTTTACCGTGTGATGCATTTTCAGATTCATCACTCGACAACTTACTGTTAACCGAACACTTATTTGATTTTACACATGATAGCCAAGTTAAAATTTTCGTCACATTTTTCTCAGGAACTACAATAAAAGGATTTCTGAAATTTAGTTTCATGGTTTATATAAGTCAGCTATACTGTGTGATGCGTTTTCAGAGTTGTCACTTGACAACTTCCTGTTTACCGAACACTTGCATATTTTTACACTATTAATATTATCCACTTGCGGCAGGGGTATCATAAGTGAGCGGTAGCTCACAGTTTCACTTGTTTTGTCTACTTTAAAAATATATTATTTTCAATTAAAAGTAATTAATGCATTTCATTTTTTGTTGTTTTAAAATATGTTATCTTTTAGTGCCAAATTTATTGTAAAGACAACTAGAATTTGTAATAACATGAAGTTTCTGCAAATCAAGGATATGCAATCATTTGATTCTTTCAACCAAATCAATCTGTTATTTTACCAAAATCTGTCTTTTTCAATATTTTTTATATTTCTTGATTATTTTTAACAGTACAACCCAGCAAAGCTAACCCAAGTACACAGTCTAGTACGACTGTCATGACAACCATTACACCAACTACTGGAACTACACCACGTAAGTACAACCCATGCAGAACAGTTCAGATTACTGATATTATTTTATTTATCAATAATCATTACTTGAACTAGTAAACAGAAGCATTGTCAGACAAATTTGGGTAAAATTATCAAATTACAACCATTATTGATCTAGGAATTGAAATTAAAAATTTCTTGAACCATGAATCTTTTAGATTCATAATTAAATGTATAATATATGATAATTCATTATAAATATTGCATTTCTTTTTAACAGCACCAACTCAGTATGATTGTAATTTTGAAAATAACCAGCAACCACTGTGTCAATGGCAGCAGGATAAAACAGACCAGTTTGACTGGACCCGTGCACAAGGTCCAACTGGTTCCTCTTTAACTGGTCCCACTGTTGATCACACTACTGGCACCAGTAAGTTATATGATCTGTTCTCCCCAATGTATTTTAATCTAATTAATTATAATTTTTTAATAATCATTTAAGAAAATAAAGAAGATATATGGTATCGGTCATTGAGACAGAAACTTAACAACGAGAAACTAAAAGACATCTAGCGGTCAACCTTCGGTCTTTAATAAAAGACAGGTTTCTTTATGAATTGTTGACCTCTAAATTGTCCCAAAAAGTTGTTAATACATTAAACAAGAGACTGACAAAGATTCAACATTAACTTCAAATTTGGTCAATGACAAAAAAATGATGTCAAAGAAAGCTGCTGAGAAAGCTCCTGTTTCTGGGCAGACACATTAACATTTGGCAAGGCGCTTTACCTATATTAACATTTTTTATATTTACTTAACCTAAATCTTAATTTACAATGAACTGAAATCCCTACTTAGGTGAAATTGTTTTATGATTGCATATTGAACTTGAATATTGTAAAGTTCTAAAGACATTTAAAAGATATGCATTTTGTTTCCTTGTATTATTTTGAATGTAAAAGACATGTTGTTTTAAATGATTTTATTACTTTGATTTAGAAAATGGATGGTATATTTACATTGAGGTGTCAGGCCGTCATAGTGTCAATGATAAAGCCCGGATTGTCTCCCCTAGTATCAGCGACTCTCAACAAAGATGTCTAACCTTTTGGTACAACATGTATGGTGTTCACATCAACACACTGAATGTGTATGTGCAGGCCTCTGGTAATCTGGGACCAACATTGTCCAACCCAGTATGGACACGCAAGGGGACACAGGGTAACCAGTGGAAACAGGGCAAAGTACCAATTAACCCTGTAGGATCTTATCAGGTAACAATTAATACTTTATCGTCAAACCTGTATATAAAGATCATCCTTGGAACCATATTAGATTGATTGTAAAAGAGAGGTAACTTTTGAATAAATGTTTGAAATACAAACGTATTACTATAGCTGGGAAATTCATGGATGATCTGACAAAACATGTTCAGCTAAATAGATGTGAGCTTCCTATAGAAAGTTTAACTGTATTTGGAAATTCTTGTCTATGGTTTCTTAAATTTCATGCATGTTCTAATACAGCAAAATTTTTGTAATTACCATTTATAAATTCAATTCTCTGTAAGAATACCACATGTAATGCTATAATTACTTTTGAGAAAAATTATACAAGTCTTTTAATTTGACAGGTGATATTCGAAGCACTCCGTGGAGTAAGTTACCGTGGTGATATAGCTATTGATGACATCAGAATGGCTATTGGTTCATGTAATCCAAGTGAGTTAAATGAATTATATATTTCTAACTCGTTAAGAAAAGAATGATGATAACAATACTTTTGTCAGTAAAAAGTAGATTAAGAAGGAAGATTGTTATTTTCATAGGATTTATAATTTGTATAAGATGCACTAAAATATCTCATAAAGTGATATCTTTGACCAGATGTAAGTCATTCTATAAAAAACAAAGTGCATATCAGAATTACTACGCCTACAAAGAAATAAAGTGTATTATTTGTAACTTAAGCATCAGTTTGAGTTTCATGTTTTAAAAATATTTTCTAGATTCTGAGAAAAACTAGCAGTACTGATTTTCAATTGAACATTGTTTTTTTTCTAGCATGAATCCCCATATTTTCATGTGCCTTTTTTTCTAGCATGAATCCCCATATTTTCATGTGCCTTTTTTTTCTAGCATGAATCCCCATATTTTCATGTGCCTTTTTTTTCTAGCATGAATCCCCATATTTTCATGTGCCTTTTTTTTCTAGCATGAATCCCCATATTTTCATGTGCCTTTTTTTTCTAGCATGAATCCCCATATTTTCATGTGCCTTTTTTTTCTAGCATGAATCCCCATATTTTCATGTGCCTTTTTCTTCTAGCATGAATCCCCATATTTTCATGTGCCTTTTTTTTCTAGCATGAATCCCCATATTTTCATGTGCCTTTTTTTCTAGCATGAATCCCATATTTTCATGTGCCTTTTTTTTCTAGCATGAATCCCCATATTTTCATGTGCCTTTTTTTTCTAGCATGAATCCCCATATTTTCATGTGCCTTTTTTTTCTAGCATGAATCCCCATATTTTCATGTGCCTTTTTTTTCTAGCATGAATCCCCATATTTTCATGTGCCTATCTTTTTCAGCCTCATTAAAAAAAACACTTTTTGTTGCAATTTTAGCAAGCACCACAAGTACATCTTGTAGCTTTGAGAATGACCAGTGTGGATACGTAAACAATGTTACTGACACATATCACTGGAAACGACAGGCTGGAGGTACACCAAGCAGTGGAACTGGACCAACTGTTGACCATACCCTCGGTACAAGACAGGGACATTACATGTTCATGGAATCATCATCTCCAATGAGACCAAATCAGACAACCCACCTCATCACACCAACTTACCAAGCCAATGCTAATTCTCCACAGTGTTTGAAATTCTATTATCATATGTATGGACGAAATGTTGGAGCTTTGAATATCTATTTAATGAACTCTGGATCACAACAGGCAGGCAGCCCTATCTGGAACAGAAACTTCAATCAAGGAAATAAGTGGCAGATTGGACAAGTTGCCCTATATCCGACACAAGCTTTCCAGGTAAATCTTGTTTGTAATGTTGACTTTATTATAAGTCTTCACACTTCTTTTTTGACCTGTGTGTCTGTCAGATGATGAATGAAATGCTTTATATTGGATTAAAACTATATGAATAAGAGGAAGATTCCATTTTATCTTGAAACTATATGAATAAGAGGAAGATTCCATTTTATCTTGAAACTATATAAATAAGAGGAAGATTCCCTTTTATCTTGAAACTATATGAATAAGAGGAAAATTCCGTTTTATTTTGAAGTCACTTATCTAGGTTCTAGGTCTAGCTACTAAAAAAAAAAAAAAAATTGGTGCTGGAAAAGTTTTTGCAATTTAACTCAAGAACCTTACTTGGGATTTAAGCCAAACGATAGATTTTTTGGTCCAATAGCAAACAAGAATCAAAAAGTTTCTTCTGAATTCACGTAAAAAATACACACATAATTTGATTTTATAACAATATATCTCATCTAAATAAATTTCCTGTTTAGAATAATAGAGAGTCTTAATAATGTAAGAAATATATTATTAAGAAATTATGGCTATCATGTTACTGAGATTGTTTCATTTGACAATCAGTTCTAATTTTAAAAGTTAAAATGAACCATTTATTTTGTTTCAGGTTGTATTTGAGGGTGTTAGAGGAAATGGTTACCTTGGAGATATAGCAATTGATGATGTCTCAATTTCTCCTGGATCTTGTAATGCACCAGGTAAGGCATTGCATATTACTATCATTATTTTAGTTCTAGAGTTTCCATGGTAATACAGCTATCATTGTTCCATTATTGCTACAATTGTTTTCAATGTAAAGTACTAAACTATTCTCAGAATTTAAACTTTTTTGAAAATTGAAACTAATTTCATATTGAAATTTATACTTTTGAAATGTAATCTTCAAAAGTTTTCTGTTACAATGTGAAAGAAAAGTGTTTGATAATTCGAATTACTAAATTTAGGTACAGTACAAAGATTTGTGTATACATTGTACATAGTTTTAATATTTATGCTAGTCTTTATAATCTTTAATTTTTGTAATTTCAGGATTCTGTGATTTTGAAAAAGACACTTGTAGTTACCAAAATCTTCAAACAGATGATTTTGATTGGTTGAGACACAGAGGAAGGAGTGCTAGTGCCTCTACTGGTCCCAGCACTGATCACACCAAAGGAACCAGTCTAGGATACTACATGTACATTGAAACGAGTAATCCTAGAGTGGCAGGCAATAAGGCAAGATTTGTCAGTGAAGTTTTCCCGCCAAAACAGACTGGATCCTGTTATGTCTTCTGGTACCATATGTATGGAGCAGACGTCGATACACTAAACATTTACATTCTTCTTAATCAAACATCAGATACCATATCGACAGAAGCATTGCTATGGCAACAGAAAGGTGATAATGGTGATGTATGGCAGAATGGACAGATGAACATTCCAACAAAATACACAGCCAAACCATATCAGGTACGAGATTGTTTATTTTATTTCCTTGAACGTATATTTTGTAGTTTTGAAATATATACCAATAAAAATTACATGGGTAATTGATGACTGAGTGGTTTAACTACTGTACTGTATCACTAGCCTGTCAACACTGAGGGTATAAGTTTTAACCCTTCACTTGACAGGTGTGTTTGACTTCAATCTTAATTGACTTGACAGGTGTGTTTGACTCCAATCTTAATTGACTTGACAGGTGTGTTTGACTCCAATCTTAATTAACTTGACAGGTGTGTTTGACTCCAATCTTAATTGACTTGACAGGTGTGTTTGACTCCAATCTTAATTGACTTGACAGGTGTGTTTGACTCCAATCTTAATTGACTTGTCAGGTGGGTTTGACTGCAATCTTAATTGACTTGACAGGTGTGTTTGACTCCAATCTTAATTGACTTGACAGGTGTGTTTGACTCCAATCTTAATTGACTTGACAGGTGTGTTTGACTCCAATCTTAATTGACTTGACAGGTGTGTTTGACTCCAATCTTAATTGACTTGTCAGGTGTGTTTGACTCCAATCTTAATTGACTTGACAGGTGTGTTTGACTCCAATCTTAATTGACTTGTCAAATTTCCTGCCAAAGGATGATTGTTCTCTCTGACATTTCATTGCTTCCTCCTACAGAAAAAACTGACCGTCACCAAATAGCCAATAGTGATAAAAGTGACATTAAACTTCAATCAATTACTAATTATTATTACAAGAGAATATCTATCATAATAACTGAATGTACACACATAAGCATTTTGTATACAACCTCAAACAAGGGTTCTTATAATAGAATATCTGGTCAGTCAGAAATTCTAATGTTTTGTTATTATATCCATGAATCAAAATTAAGTAATTTCCATCTTCTTTTTGTTTAGATATTGATTGAAGGAGTTCGAGGAAAGAGTTACAAAGGTGACATAGCTATTGATGATGTAGCACTGAATGATGGAAGCTGTCAGACTTTACCTTCTGATGCTGATGTTTCTTCATATGGTAGGGTCTTTATATATTTATTAAGATGATTTTTAAATATACAGTTGTTTAATCCTAGGTTGAGTTGAATTGAAAGGGACCAAGATCTTATTTTAGAGACAATTTAATTCAATTTACATAAAACAAAAAATCATTCCTGTAAAATATAAGAGCTTAACTGTTAGATAGGAAGTCTAGATTTCCAAATTTCGATCTGACAGGTATGAATAATTAAAATAATTTTATTGTAAGTATTCTTTTCTTTTTTTGCCATGGTGTTGTTTATTTTGACGTAAACTTCTGAATGTCCCTTTGGTATCTTTAGCTATGTAGGTGAAAAAAACACACTGTATTAGAAATGATTTGTGCAGTCATTCCTTCCTTAACATGAAGTCACCACTTTTCAGCAATCCCCTTTCTAAAATGGTCACTTTCAGATTTACTCATATATTTTCTCTATATAATTTAACTCTTTTCAATTGTCATTGGTCTAATTCTGTCAGCAGTCATCGAATTTTTGGAGGAAATTTCTAATTCAACTTTAAACCACCTTTATTTTTCAGGTGCTGGAAGTCCATTCTGTGATTTTGACACTAATACATGCAGCTGGACCCAAAGTGTTTCAGACCAATTCAACTGGACCAGAAGTAATGGAGGAACACCAAGTTCTGGAACAGGACCTCTAGGAGATCATAGTGGAACAGGTATTCTTACTATAGCTATTTAAACAAGTATTTGAAATAGTACTAGTCTTGATCTGGTCAAATAGTATGTTTCATAAGATTTTAATTTATAGAAACCATAATAGCATCTGTTTAAGGTGATCAGATTTGAAATATGAGTTCGAACAAGCAAATCCTAAACTAAATCTCCATATTTTGGTTGTACTAAAACCAACACAAAAATTTCTGAATTAGTATTTTTAAACTAGAGGATGTATACACACAAGGAAATATTTTAGAGGGTATTTCTTAATTATGCTTAAAGTGACCCTCTTTCTTATGTCATATTTCAGGTTACTACATGTACATTGAAGCATCAGGTCAGAGACCAAGGAGTAGGGCTGTCCTTGTTTCACAGGTCAATGCCCCAACACTGGCGGCTGGCAACTGTTTTGTTTTCTGGTATCACATGTATGGTCCACAGATAGGTCGTCTTAGTGTGTTTACACAATCACAAGGAAGAAACATTCAGAGATGGACGAAAGCTGGAACACAAGGAAACAAATGGCAACAAGCTAGTTTTACTTTTACAAGTACTACAGATTATCAGGTCAGTATAGTATTATTGCTGATGTTTATTCATATAAATTGGAAAAGAATGAAGATTTCTTATAAATTTTTTATTGAATGGAATTTGGTCTGATTCTTTTTTTATTAAGGTTTTATTGCATTGATTCTCAGCATTTGAGATAGTTGTTATACATATAAAAAACGCCTTTAATATTTGTCTCTCCATGTGAACAATTTATCATAACATATCATAGTCATCACTTATCAGGTTTGAACAATTATAAACTTTTGATAAAAATATTAGAATCATATAGTTTAGTAAATCATGATAAAAGAATAGGATCTAACACAACAATAACAAGCCAGGATGTGTTTGCATGGTAATAAGAGCATTTCTACCAATATCTGTAAAAGAACTGATTTAAAATATTTCACATTTCAATGCATCAAAAATGAACAACCAAATATGTTCACAACTTAAAGTTACATAAAAAAAAATGATCTGCACACAAGGTGATTAAAATAGTCATATAGAGGAATTAATGCCTGTTTTTCTTTCTTTTTCCCCAGATTATGATTCAAGGAATGGTTGGTACAGGTTGGGCAGGAGACATGGCTATAGATGATGTTAACATGGATAGTGTCCCTTGTGTGAACTCTTCGTTGATTAATCAGAATGCTGGAAGTATGTATAGAATTCATTTTTACCCAACAACGTTTTCTTGATTAAACATTCATAAATCTGAAATTGAAAATCATATGTTGTCTCTACTGACAAGACCAAATTACATGTGGTCATTCGTTTAAATTTTTATTTTAGATTCCTTGATCTTTTCTGTCATTTCAAATGTATTGTTAAATATTGTAAGCATGAACTTTGATGTTAGCTTGGTATTTTATATTTTCATTTTTTTTTATGATACTCTCTTACAGCGTCTTATAAAATAATGACCAAAAAATCTAGATATCTTTCAATGATATAATAAATAATCATTCTTGGAAAGAAACAAGAAAGAAATTGTTCAAATTATGATGTTCTTTAAAATTCCAGCTTCCTGTAACTTTGAGAATGGATACTGTGGGTGGACACAGGACAAAACCGATGATTTTGATTGGATGAGACATGCTAATACAACAGGTACAGCAGGAACTGGACCGTATGCTGATCATACCACTGGTTCAGGAGCAGGTTAGTATATAAATTGAAAGATTTTGATTGGATGAGACATTTTGATAGTCCTAGTGCTACAGAAACAGCATAATATGATGACTATACAATTGGCTGGGGGACACAAAAAATGCTTCAGAAGAGATTTGATTTATTTAGTCAAGCTACTTCAACAAGTACAGTAAGGTCATCTTCACTGTTGCTTGAAAGTTTAACAGTTTTAGTATATAACTTTTCATTTGGGTTTCTGGGTTCTGTTTATATAGAATGTTTTTTTTAAATACATGTAAATAAAAGTCATCATCTTGCAATATTTACATTCAGTGGATTTCAATTTTCTTCAAGCAATATAGTATAACTCAATCTACTCGTATTAAGTTTTCCTGTTTATAGTAAATTTTCTGCATTAGAATTGCTTATTTAATAAAATTTCTCCAGAAAGTATACTTTTTCCACAAAAATTTAACATTTGTTTTTGTTTTTAGGATACTACATATACACTGAGGCCTCCAATCCAAGAAGACCAAACGATAAAGCAAGGTTACTTAGTCCAGTATACCCACAGACTAGTGGCGAATGTCTGAAATTCTACTATAATATGAATGGAAGAACTATGGGGACGTTCAATATCTACACTGCTGACACAAGTGGTAACCTTGGAACTCCAATATGGTCAAAGTCAGGTAACCAAGGCAACAAATGGAACTATGGTGAAGTAACACTAAAAACAGCTGGTAGTTTCCAGGTAAGATTTTATGTAATATAGAATATGTTGCAAACAAATTTTATAACTTTCTATGATTGAGTTAAATGGTCCATCTTGTCTATAAGATAAATATTAGTTTAAGAAAGCAAGTTAACCATTATAGATTATATATTGAAAAACATTTTTATGTTATTGTCGTTCAAGGTTAAGATCAATATTAAGATAAGCAAACTAATGAATATGTTTTGACAATATTTGACCTGTATAAATTATTTCCTATCAATATTTTTTCAGATTGTACTGGAGGGTGTAAGAGGATCCAGTTACTCCAGTGACATTGCTGCTGATGATGTCTCTATAACTGCTGGCCCATGTGCTCAACCTGGATCATGTGACTTTGAAACTGGTTTCTGTGGATATTCCAATGTTCAGCAAGGAGACCAGTTTGACTGGGATATGGGATCTGGAAAATCACCATCATTCTACACTGGACCTAACAATGACCATACAATAAATTCTGCCCAAGGTAAAAACTCATCAAAGATATAAAGATACAAGGCTTATCATTTAGTAGTTGTTAATTTTGTCAACTTGTTTATAATGGGTTCATTTATTGCTACCAAACTGGTTTAAGTTTTTTAACAGTTTTCAAAACTTTTCATTTGTTTTAACAAACTAGTTTAAAATCTGGTTTAAAATTAAAACTGATTTTTTTTTTTTTTTTTAGACCAAACGAAATATTTTTGATGATGTGACTTATAAGTACATGTACTTTATGGGCAGTTATTCTTTAATGTAATTACACATGGCTTTTTTTTTGTTTTTATTAAAAGTTGTTTGAAATTTGTATTTTTTATCACTTGAAATCAATAATTTTTAAATGTTGTCTTTTGTAGGTCATTATGTGTTTATAGAAAGTAGTACTCCACAGAACGTAGGTGACAAGGCATGGTTAGTTAGTGAATCATTACAACCTACAACAGGTGCTTGTCTCACCTTCTGGTACAACATGTATGGATCAGGTTAGATTTAATTATATATTATCACAAAAATGTGTACACATTTTACATTCATGGATTAAATCTGTTTGAATTTGTTTAACACACAGCAGTATTTATACATTAATGGCTTACTTGAAATTGTTTGGGTCAGGATTACATTGTTTGCCCCAAGTTTCACCCCTAAATTTTGATAACAATTAGGTTGCTGGACTAGTTAATGGCAAAGAGTTAACAATTTGGACATAATGTAAAAAATATTTCTTTTGAATGATCTTGTGTGTACGCTATTTTTAATTATCAATTGAATTTTTTTTAAATTTGGTCAATGCCACTTGCTGGTAGAGTTGAGCATGGTTTTGTTATAATGCTGATATGTTCTAGGTCTAAATGCAGGTTGAGGATTGAATGCTGTATTTGAAACATTCATGATACTAATGCTATATAGCTGCATTATTCAAACCATTTTTACCATTGATTATTTTAGGCATTGGTTCCTTGAATGTGATTCAAACAACCACTACATCAAACAAAACTCTGTTTACTGACTCTGGTAACAAAGGACAAGTATGGCTGAAGGGACAGAGTGACCTGACATCTATTAGTCAGTTTAAGATTGTTTTTGAGGCAGTTCGTGGATCTAATTACAAAGGAGATATAGCCCTGGATGATATCAGTATCAACGCTGGAATATGTTCTCTACAGACTACTACTGGGGTCACTCAACCAACCGTTGCACCTACTCAAGGTAAGACTGTCTTGAACTGTTTTAGTGCTGTTAAAAAGCTCTTGTAATTAAACAGTTGTTTCAGAAAATACTTTTATTAAACAGATTTTATTCATATTGACCGTATAGGAAGAAAAACCTAATAACAATTATATAAAGAGATAATCATGAATCACAGGTTTTAGTAAAGACTATGTCACTTACAGAAAAAAAGATCGAAAACATAATATATGTCAAATTAGTGATATAAGTAAAATAATCTTAAATGTAAAACTAGTGATGTTGATGAAAACTAAAGAAAAAGATTGTGAAAAAATAAAAACAGCATGCTATAAATTTCATGCATTTGAGGCACTTTTCTGGATTTACCATCATCAAGAAAGCTCAATGCCGAATATCTAAAAGCCATTGATGTATAAAAAATATATAGTTGAAGCGAAAGTGACCTAATAAAAATAGTTAAAGAAATAATCTCATAGAATATGTTGACAGGTAAGATATTGCATAAGTAAGGTGCAAGGTACATTACAAAAACTTGAAACAGAGGTAAGGATAGTGTATATGCATATTTTTATCAGTTTGAGATTTGCCTTTCTAATGACTGATATTTTTTGCAGCTGCTCTCCAGTTCTGTACATTTGAAAGTGGATTGTGTGGCTATGTACAGGATACCACAGACACACTGAACTGGATCAGGAAAAACAGAGGAACAACTAGTGTGGGCACTGGACCTAGCTTTGATCATACTACACTAAATACTAATGGTAAGTCTTAGTATCTGATATTTTGTAGGCATTTTGACTGCAACTGCCATCCCTGCTAATTCAATAGTTATTGAAGGTCATTTAATTTTTTTGAAATTCAATTATGAAAATGTCCTGATGTAGAAACCATTTAGGTTTCAATCTGTCAGTCTGCCTCTGTGCTCATCTGTAACCATTTTTTCTGATATCTAATTTTTCAACTCAAAACTTGTTACTTGAATGAAAATTTAAGATAAATGCCATTATATGTTGATATGATTGTCACATTTTTATGAAAATTGTAATAGTTTGTGAGGAAAAGTCATTTTTTTTTCTTAGTCAAAAATAAAGGTGATCGTAGGAAGAATACTATTTCATTAGGTGGAAACAGCATTTTTATCTTAACAAAGACGGTATAAATATAGACAATGATTTTTTAAATGTTAAAAAACAATTCTTCAATATTTGATTTTTTTCAACTCTTGATCTAGAATTCAGTTTCGTCATTTAGGATCCATCAGAAATTAGTTAAAATATATAGGTACAACAACATAATTTTTTTTTGAATTTTGTTCAGTTTTGATCTTTATTTTTATGTTTTTCTATTCCCTATAGGTTATTACATCTATATAGAGGCCAGCAACAATAGCAACAAGACAGCCAGGATAATCAGTCCTGGAATATCCACCACAGCAACAGTGTGTGTGTCATTCTGGTACCATATGTATGGAGCTCACATCAATAAGCTCACACTGTATGCTCAACAGGGGAGAAGGAGAACTCTTATGTGGCAACAGACAGGAAACAAGGGAAATAAGTGGATCAATGGTAAAGTGGACGTTATTGCTAACACAGGAGACAAGGTGATATTTGAAGGAGCCACTGGAACCAGTTACCAAGGAGACATAGCTCTAGATGACATTTATATTCTGAATGGACCATGTCAGACGGCTGCATGTAAGTAATGCGGATAGAAGATTTCAAAATTTTATATAAAATTTATTAGCTAAAACAAAAATGGTGTGTTAGGAGTTACCAGTGATAGGAGGTGAATTGAAAATATGATGCATGAGAAGTCAGATGTTATGGAAGCTTGTCAAATTCATCATTTCCATAGAAACAATCAAGGAAAATAATTTTAAACCCTGAAAGTAATTGATATCAAGCAGAATAAATATTTTGGATCATATTGTATGGAATAAAAAAAAATCACTATTAATTCTTAGTAGCAAAAATGCAAGAAAATAAAATCAAGGTAAAATGTATATTTTAGACATTAGATAATAATGTTGATATTTGTCAAGAACCAGATACAGAATGATGCAATGCAATGCAATCATGGTTCACATTTATTCTAATCTTTTCTAATTCATTTTCAGCTGTCTGTGACTTTGAAACATCAAGCATCTGTGGATATCAACAAGCCATTGATGACAAGTTTGATTGGACAAGAGGAAATAGGGGTACATCTTCTAGTGGTACAGGACCACCATCTGACCATACCTATGGAACATCACAGGGTAGGAGTTTCAAATAAAAGCCAATTTTTGTTAATACCAGTTGACCAACTCATGTGTAGTCATCAAAATGCTGTGAGAAAAACAGAAACTCTAAAGATTGTGGTCTGTTAGGTTGTCCTTGTGTAAAGATTCAAATTCTTATATATTGAAAGTTACTCCTTGATAATCTTGATAATCTTTGATGTTTCTATAACTAGACACTGTAAAACAAGAATAATTGTTTTTTTAATAACATTATTTTTAGATAGAAAAAAAGCACATTAAAATACAAAGGCAACCTACTTGTTTAAATACCAAATTTCTATCCTGAATAATTATATAATGTAACCATAACAATTCCTTAAGATTTAAAGATTTTTTAAAAATTTGAATCATGCAGCAATAAAAATATTTATTTATGAGAGATATATTTACTTAAAAGAAAAAATTCTAATTTCAGGACATTACATGTATATTGAATCCTCTGCTCCAAGAGTACAAGGTGACAAAGCCAGACTGACAACTCCACAGCTACCACCAACCAACAATAAATGTTTGACCTTCTGGTACCACATGTATGGTAGTGATATAGGTACCCTTAATGTGTACGTCAGTACTTATAACAAACTGGCCAGCCCACTTATAACACTCCAGGGTGACAAAGGAAACAAATGGAAAATAGCACAGACGACAATCCAGTCTCAATCTAACTACAAGGTATTTCTACACAATAGTTGTAATATTTTAAATACTTGAAGAATTATTTCCTCTTTACTATACTTTTCAAACCATGCAAGACCTTTAAGGGTAGTCAAGGTCATAATAAAATAAAAATTGTTATACTTTTCCAAAATGCAATCAAATGTTTAAACTAGGTTACTACTTTCATCTTTTTATTTCAAACTACATGGCTGAGTAGCTAGTTAGTTGTTTGATGTTTGCTTTAAGCTACTTTAACGCAAGATGGCTATATATTGGCTTAGAGTTGACTGACTGGCTTGGTAGTTTGATGCTAAAAGTAAAAATGAATGTTTTTTTTATAGATTGTTTTCGAAGGAATCAGAGGAGGTGGTTACAAAGGAGATCTGGCTATAGATGACATTAAAATGACAGATGGCGCTTGTGCTGGAACAGGAACGTGTAACTTTGAGAAAGATTTGTGTGGCTGGGTACAAAGACAAGATGACAAATTTGATTGGATTAGAAGGAGAGGAAGTACCCCTTCTGTTGGTACTGGTCCTCCTGGAGATCACACACTGGGAAATAATGCAGGTACAAAAAGAAACCAGTTCACTACAATTTAAATATTATTTTTTTTTATAGATTTTGAAGTTGTATGATGTATTATTACATATTAGCTATAAGATCCTTTAAAATGAACAAGCCATTTTTTATCTAAGGTTTATTTAAGAAAGAATATTTACACCAATTACAGACAATTAATCATAGAATATTTTATTCATTTGGTAATACAATGTACTCTTAAAACTTCAAGCATTACTAAAAAAATAAATTTTGTAACATTTTAGGACACTCTCTGTATATGAAAACCATAATACTCAGGACAATGATAAATACATTGTTTGACTTATAGGACTCAATATATTTAAACTAGTAGATTTTTCTGATAATGATAATTACATGTAATGATTATTGTAGGAAACTATCTGTTTATCGAAGCCAGTCGACCTAGAGTACAAGGGGATAATGCAATTATCCAATCACAGAATATTCCTAATGCAGAATACTGCTTTAAATACTGGTACAATATGAATGGTGTTGGTATAGGGGCACTCAATGTGTCTTACATGTATACTGATGGAACCAAAACATTACTAAAATCATTAGCAGGAAACCAAGGAGCAAGTTGGAAGCAGGCAATCGTACCAATAAAAGCAGCATATCAAGATTTCTCTGTAAGTGTTATGTACTGCATATATATAACAGATCTTGAACTGATAATATGGCTAATGCTTGGTTAAGTAATAGAATATACTTTCTTTTAGTAAAAGTCCTATTTCTGAATCAATTGTTATAGGATTTATACTAGTGTAAGAGCTACACAATGACAGATTATGTATTCGCTATTCCGCCATTCATAATAAAATTTTGTCTCTAAAATGGCAGTATTTGATATGTTTGTTGAAAGTAAAAAAAAGTTGTAAAATGAGAAAATTTCTTTTACACAACAAACCTTATGTACATTTTAAATCTCATTTATCTAAAAGGCTGCAACTAAATAAAAATTTACAAAAACGCATATTTTTAGCCGTTATTAGGTTTTGAAGTTACCTTAAGTATTGGTTTGGTTTAAAAATCTATGTATTAGTAATAAGTAAAAATTGTTCTTCAATGGTAGAGAAGTTATTTGACTAAAGTTCCAATTTATTTTAAAGCAAATACAATTAAAAAAGTATAAAAACATAATCAGCAATCAAAGTTCTTATGAACGAAAGTATCAATAATGGAATTATTTTATTACTAGATACTGGTAGAAGGATCTGTTGGCAGCAGTTATAAAGGAGATATTGCTGTAGATGACTTTGTCCTTGACCCCTTCAGTTGTAGTACAGGTAAATATCTTTTCATCTATAATTGCAGCTGTACTTTGGTTTTTTTTATGTACTTGTTAAACATGTAAAATATAAGTATTTTTTTGTTATATTTTTGAAATTAGTTGTTCATCAAATACTTAAAAGTATCATCTGCAGCCTGCTCAAGCATATTTTAAGTCATCTGAGTGAAAAAGGTTTAGATCAAAGGTAGTTTCTGAAATTAAATGAATAGACTAGTTTATTTTTTTCTCTATTTTAAAAAGAAAAATTACATCGGAATGTTTGAAAGAAACGACCAATCAGGATCTATAAAGATTTTTTTAAGCTTGCATATTAGCTATCTGCATTATGTTTGAATGTAATTATTTATGTTACCACAGAAGTACCATCTAATGGAACCTACAATTGCCAAGATGGAAAAGGATCAACAATACCACAGAACAAAGTTTGTGATTTCAAAAATGATTGTCCTAATGCAATGGATGAAAGTGACTGTGGTAAGTTTCCAACAGTTATTTATATTTGATATTACCTCTAGTATATCACTAAAAAACATGCTTTGTAGTGATAATTTATTTGCACTCTTGTAATTGATTGATGATCTTGAAAATAGCAACGATTAGATTTAGCAACATTCGTCAGTAGGTAAAATAATGTGACTATAAACTGTCATGGTTAGTAAAATGTATATCTTCCATTATGTAAATTGATGAGGAAAAGTTGCAAATATAAATGGCTGCTAAGTCGACTGGGCTAAACCCAAAATAAAGTATATGCAAAAATAATTAAAATATTTATGCTTCTGAGTCTGACTAAAATTTGTTTACTGAATATTACAGGAGCATGTGATTTTGAGACTGATTTCTGTTCCTGGACTACACTTGGAACTGGTGCCTTTACCTGGTCAAGAGGAGGTAATCAAACTGCCACAGCCAATACAGGACCAGCATTTGACCACACAATAGGAAATTCAAGAGGTTAGTACTGTCCTGGTTATATGGCGACTACTTCATAGGCATTTTGGAATGTAATTAGTGCAGAGCATTTTCCAAACCATATTTTCTTTATTTTAACTTTCTGTTGGTTAACAATATTAAATTACAGTTGAGAGTATCGCTGCAAAAAAAAAGACGATTTTTTTAAAATAATGTTTAAGTATTTTATTTTCATTGCTTAGGTCACTACATCTATGTTGATGCTAACCAAGGAACATTTACTAGTACAGCAGAATTAGATGGAACACTGTTACAAGCATGCAGTTCTACCTGTCAGCTCAATTTCTGGTACCATATGTATGGATCAGGTTAGTAAAATCACAATTGACAGTACTGTAGTTTCTACCTATCAGCTGAACTTTGGTAGGTCACACTTTGACAGTACTGTAAATTTTACATGTTAGCTAAACTTTGTAAGGTTACACTTTGACAGTATTGTAGTTTTTACTTATTTGCTGAACCCCTGATACCATATATATAGACAATTGGGATGTGATTGGTTTTGCAAAAATAGTTATTCACATTTTTGTTTTTGATAGCATTTTTCCATATTCTGGATTTTCAATTAAATGTTTGCATTGAGAAATAAAACAAAGATCATATTGTTGATAGAATTTAGTTTTCATAATTTTCTAATTTTGAAAGAATTTTTGAAGAATGATTTTATCTTAATAATCTTAATTTAGGTATTGGAACCCTGAGAGTTTTAACTCAATAATGTTAATTTAGGTATTGGAACCCTGAGAGTTTTGATTTTAACTCAATAATCTTAATTTAGGTATTGGAACCCTGAGAGTTTTGATTCAAGTTGGAAACAAGTACACAGAGATTTGGAAACAATCCAGAAACCAAGGCAACAAGTGGATTCAGGCAACAGTAGATATTGGTAGAGTAGCCCAACCATTCAGTGTAAGTAAATAATTCTGTCAAATAAACTCATCATAGATACCAGGATTAAATTTTGTATTAATGCCAGCCGTATATATCGTCTACAAAAGACTCATTAGTGACGCTCAAATCCAAAAAAGTTTAAAAAAAAGGCCATACTGTAAACCAATTTATTTTCACATATACTTTATTTCTCATTTAACCCTTCAAGTCCACTTCGTGACTATTTAATTTCACGATTTTCAACTTTCTGGTTGAAGTTTAATAAGGAAAGATCCAAGTTTACCATTTTGGCGACAATTTAAATATGCGTTAATTTTCTACTCACGAAATTCACGAAAACAAATCGCACAGGAAAATAAGTTGGTCTACAGTATATCCTCCAAATATATGATGGTTATAGACGTATTTACACTTGTTTGCAAATTTGTTCCACCATAATGTAACATCACAAAAGTTCATGTAAAATTTGACATAACAATTTAAAAAGTTTGACGTCACAATTGAAAAATGACTGTTGCTTTTGTTGACATCAGAAAGTAATTCTGAGCAGATCTAAGGTCATTCAGAGACAAAGTTCAGATAAATATCAAAAGTGGAAATATGTTTATTCCATTCTTATAATTAAACTTATTTTTACATTTATCATACTACAATTTATATTAATATTTGTATTAAGCAGTCATGCTATACTGAAATAGTTAAATATGCATGCTACAATATGTTATATTTATTTGATTCTGGAAAGTTTAATATTTTAGTGTAAAAGTAAACTATTTTTTTTTATGTTTATAGTTGGCATATAGAGCTACCAGAACATTTAATGTGCGTGGTGACATAGCTCTTGATGATATACAACTGATGAACTGTAACTTCCCTGCAGTACAGCAATCATGTCTGTCCAATCAGTTCAGGTGTACCAGAGGAGCTTGTGTATCTAAAAATACCCTGTGTGACTTCACTGATGACTGTGGTGACAATAGTGATGAAGCAAATTGTGGTAGGTTATCTCCCCTTTGTACAGATTACTTCCCTTACTATACAGTCATTTTAAGTGGCTTTTATAAATAACAAGAAGATGTGATATGAATTCTAATGAGACAACTTTCCGTCCAAGTCACAATATTTAAAAAGTTAACAATTACGGGTCATTTACCGTCAAAGTAGACCACATTTATATTGTAGTATCTGTGTTAAGTTTATAAAATTCGACAGTGAAGTACATGTTTTCGCAACATGAGTAGGTTATTTCCTTTACATAGGTACAGGCTAGTGTAGTGTTTGTATCACATTCTCTTTCGTTTATAGACTTAATGATACAACAAAAAAAAAAAAAAACATCTGGAGTTCAATGAATTTATTGCTTTTGAAAAATTTTCAGATTTAAATACATGTAGTTAAGTGTTTCTTTATTTGTACTTTAGCTAAATTTCCTGGAAGATGTGATTTTGAAACCAGTTTGTGTGGGTGGAGTCAAGACACAACTGATACATTCGATTGGATAAGGGCAACTGACCATACAGCTAGCGGTGGTACCGGACCATCCAGGGATCACACTAAAGGGACTGCTAATGGTGAGATCATTTACATGTAAAAGACATGACAGTTAACATTTAATGGAAGACTTTTTGTACAGATAGCTTACAAATGTATAAGCTAAGAGTATCATTGAATTTCAATGAGTAACTATGGATTATGTAAACTTGTCTTTCTGTATTTACTAAAAGGTTCTTTTTTTCATTATAGGATATTACATGTTCATAGAATCCTCAAGACCAAGGAAGCCTGGAGATGTAGCAAGAATTGTCAGTCCAACATTAGCCATCAATACAAACAATAAAAACTCAGTCTGCACAGTAAGTTTTATTTACTTGGGTTCAAATTGATAAGATAGAAAAGTGTCAATTTAAATTAAACCGATGCAGTGTTTTACTACGAGAGTATATAATAAGACCACTATAAGACCACTAATGCCAGATTGGTCATGTTACAGTTATACTTATTTGTGTGTAAATGTGTTGATAAAAGCATAAACTAGAGTAAGTATATATTTTTGTAATAAATTGATAACATATTCATCTACTTTCTCCCTTTTATTTAAGAGCTGACTGCTTCTTTTTGTAACTTCATTGGAGTGTAAAAGCGTTGACCAAAGTACATTTCCGCGCTTCATTCTAAAAATGTGCCCACGGTCAACGCTTTTACAACCCTATGAAGTTACAAAAAGAAGCATTCAACATTTATAATTACATTTTTTTAGCTAGGATAATGAAAACATGATTTTTATCAAGTTTTTATTTAATTTACTTGTGCACTTTATGTGGGACCTGTGTCAATATGAATGATAAATTTTATTGTGTAATGATGTTGATTAAGGAATAACGCGAGATTACAGTGTTACCAATCAGAATAACCTATTATAATACAATTATGACAATTTGATCAATACTCTATAGTTAAATTTTAAGAATGGAAAAATATTATAATCTAATCAAGATTTATATTTATATTTGTACAAAGTTCACTTTTTTTTTTAAGTAAGCCATATTTTTCATTTATAATTGAGGCAGTCTCAACATAAAAAGTGCTGCTCCTTTGCCTTTTCTGTGTTTTTGCTGTGCATGTTCTCATTTTGTGTCATGAAGGGATATCCATATCTTTTCTTTTCTATCATATAATTATTGTCTTTGATTACAGTTCCGACTATACTACCACATGTTTGGAAGTGGAATTGGAACACTGAATGTTTACACAAGAACAGCTGTTGGAGGACCACTTAAAAAGATATGGACCAAGTCTGGAAATGTTGGAGATTTCTTTGAGAGGAGAGATATACAGATACTTGAAAACAATCCATTCCAGGTTAGATCATTGTGAATTCAAATACTTTGTCTAAAAAAAGACATTGTTCTCACCAGCAGGTCTTAAAAATGGGAACCTATTCTAACCAGCAGGGCATTGAAAAACGACCCTGTTTTGCGGCAAACTCATACCATTAAAAATATAGGAAGTAAACCCCCAGGTGTCCATCCATACATTCCTTATCAACACATTCTTATTTGAATCTCACCTTAACATGTTAAAGTTATTTGTTTGAGAAGAACTATCGTTGAGTGTGCTGAAATTCTCCCAAAAATCTTATTTTTTAGTACACTGTATTGATTCATATATGAACAAACAAGCTGTGTTTCTTTTGTAGATTTATTTTTTATATGACGATGATTTCCTTCATGTTTATTTCTTTCCATTTTTTAGGTATTAGTAGAAGGTGTGGTCGGTAGTAGTTACAAAGGAGATATAGCTATTGATGATTTATCATTCTCTGATGGATGTATGCTGGTTGCAGGTAAATATAGAAAAAATATATTTTATAGAAGGTGCAAATTTGTAATCCTTCCTCTCAAAAATTTGTGAAAAAATGGTCAACCATTTTTTTATTTCACGGTCCACTGAACATAGAAAATGATAGTGCGAAGTTCATGTTAAAGTTTTTGTTTTGGTCAAGGTAGTTTTTGATGAACTTGAAGTCACATCAACTTCAAACTTAGTACACATGTTTCCTATGATATGATCTTTCTAATTTTAATTCCAAATTAAAAGTTTTGACCCCAATTTTACGGTCCACTGAACATGGAAAATTATAGTGCTAGTGGGGCATCCCTGTACTTTGGACACGTTCTTGTTTACAAATAAAATGTGAATTTCATCTTATATTAAAAAAAAAGTCTCAATGAAATATATTTGTATTCAGAGCTAAAAAGAAACCTTTTTTTCAAAAACTTTTCATTCCAATTCATTTCATTGTATTTCTTTATCATTTTAGCAGGTACAATACCAACTGGCACCCCAGGACCAGCAACCACTCCTAATCCATGTGGAGCTAACAGTACTCAGTGTGTCACTGGAACAAAATGTATACCTAATTTCCAATTGTGTGATTTTACATACCAGTGTGCAGACAAATCTGATGAAGCTAACTGTGGTAAGTTGTCTCCCTTTGAATAATACAAATTACACAATTTAACATTTTAATTACTCCCAAGATGGTTCACTCCCCTTTGCTTATTACAAATAACTGAAAAATTACATTTCGCTTACTTAGAAGATGGTTGTCCCCCTTGTTTATTACAAATTACTGAATAATGACATTTGATTAACTTAGAAGGTGGTGGTCTCCCCCTTGTTTATAACAAATTACTGAAAAACGACATTTCACTTAGTCAGAAGATGGTTGTCTCCCCCTTGTTTATTACAAATAATTGAAAAATGACATAACTCACTCAGAAGATTGTTCACTCCCCCTTTTTAGCTCACCTGGCCCAAAGGGCCAAGTGAGCTTTTCTCATCACTTGGCGTCCGGCGTCGTCCGGCGTCGTCCGGCGTCGTCCGGCGTCGGCGTCGTCGTCCGTCGTCGTCGTCCTGCGTTAACTTTTACAAAAATCTTCTCCTCTGAAACTACTGGGCCAAATTTAACCAAACTTGGCCACAATCATCATTGGGGTATCTCGTTTAAAAAATGTGTCCGGTGACCCGGCCAACCAACCAAGATGGCCGCCATGGCTAAAAATAGAACATAGGGGTAAAATGTAGTTTTTGGCTTATAACTCAAAAACCAAAGCATTTAGAGCAAATCTGACATGGGGTAATATTGTTCAACAGGTCAAGATCTATCTGCCCTGAAATTTTCAGTTGAATCGGACATTTCGTTGTTGGGTTGCTGTCCCTGAAATGGTAATTTTAAGGAAATTTTGCTGTTTTTGGTTATTATCTTGAATATTATTATAGATAGAGATAAACTGTAAACAGCAATAATGTTCAGCAAAGTAAGATCTACAAATAAGTCAACATGATCAAAATGGTCAGTTGACCACTTTAGGAGTTATTGCCCTTTATAGTCAATTTTTAACCATTTTTCGTAAATCTTAGTCATCTTTTAGAAAAATCTTCTCCTCTGAAACTACTGGGCCAAATTAAACCAAACATGGCCACAATCATCATTGGGGGTATCTAGTTTTAAAAATGTGTCTGGTGACCCGGTCAACCAACCAAAATGGTCGCCATGGCTAAAAATAGAACATGGGGGTAAAATGCAGTTTTTCGCTTATAACTCAAAAACCAAAGCATTTAGAGCAAATCTGACAGGAATAAAATTGTTCATCCGGTCAAAATCTATCTGCCCTGAAATTTTCAGATGAATCGGACAACCTGTTGTTGGGTTGCTGCCCCTGAATTGGTAATTTTAAGGAAATTTTACTGTTTTTGGTTATTATCTTGAATATTATTATAGATAGAGATAAACTGTAAACAGCAATAATGTTCAGCAAAGTAAGATTTACAAAAAAGTCAACATGACCAAAATGGTCAGTTGACCAATTTAGGAGTTATTGCTCTTTATAGTCAATTTTTAACCATTTTTCGTAAATCTTAGTAATCTTTTACAAAAATCTTCTCCTCTGAAACTACTGGGCCAAATTAATCCAGACTTGGCCACAATCATCATTGGGGTATCTAGTTTAAAAAATGTGTCCGGTGACCCGGCCAACTAACCAAGATGGCCGCCACGCCTAAAATTAGAACATAGGGGTAAAATGCAGTTTTTGGCTTATAACTCAAAAACCAAAGCATTTAGAGCAAATCTAACAGGGATAATATTGTTCATCACGTCAAGATTTATCTGCCCTGAAATTTTCAGATGAATCGGACATTTCGTTGTTGGGTTGCTGCCCCTGAAATGGTAATTTTAAGGAAATTTTGCTGTTTTTGGTTATTATCTTGAATATTATTATAGATAGAGATAAACTGTAAACAGCAATAATGTACAGCAAAGTAAGACCTAAAAAGAAGTCAACATGACCAAAATGGTCAATTGACCCCTAAGGAGTTATTGCCCTTTATATAGTCATTTTTTTTTAACAATTTTCACAAAATTTGTAAAATTTTACTAACATTTTCCACTGTAACTACTGGGTCAAGTTCATTATAGATAGAGATAATTGTAAGCAGCAAGAATGTTCAGTAAAGTAATATCTACAAACACATCACCATCACCAAACCACAATTTTGTCTTGAATCCATCTGTGTCCTTTGTTTAGTATTCACATAGACCAAGGTGAGCGACACAGGCTCTTTAGAGCCTCTAGTTATTATAAATTACCCCAAATGACATTTCACTAACTCAGAAGATGGTTTTCTCCCCCTTGCTTATTACAAATAACTGAAAAATGACATTTTACCAACTCGGAAGATTAGTGTCTCCCCTTGTTTTAATATTACAAATTACCCAATATGACATTTCACTAACTCAGAAGATGGGCGTCTCCCCCTTGTTTATTACAAATAACTGAAAAATGACATTTTACCAACTCGGAAGATTAGTGTCTCCCCTTGTTTTAATATTACAAATTACCCAATATGACATTTCACTAACTCAGAAGATGGGCGTCTCCCCCTTGTTTATTACAAATAACTGAAAAATGACATTTTACCAACTAAGAAGATTGTTTTCTTCTCCTTGTTTACCACAAATTATCCAATATGACATTTCAATAACTCAGACAAGATAAACTGAAGATGTGTGTTCTCCTTTGTTTATGGATTTGTAATTGAAGATGGTTGTCTCTCCATGTTTATTGACTGTTCCCCTTACTATCATTTATTATGATATTATTTAGAATAGATTTCCTTTAGATAAAACAAAATGTAATTCTAGTTCAATTCATTTTTGAATATATTTCAATACATTCAATTGCACAATGTGTAAGAGAGATATTGTTGAAAATGTAAGTTAAATATTTTTATGTTTTTAAAGAAATAAAATTCATACATTTTAATACAGTATTTGTATACAGGATCATGTAACTTTGAGAAAAATCAATGTGGCTGGAAAGATTCCAGTACTGGACGTTACAATTGGCATATCTTCCAAGGTTCTTCTCCAGGAACAGGAGGCCCATCAAGTGATCACACTACAAATAACGCTCAAGGTCAGTATGATAGTACATGGTATGCTTAGCTTTTATTAACCTGATTAAGCAAATTCTGTAATTAAGATTGTACATAACACTACAGGGAGATAACTCTGTAATATTCAACTGAACGTTTTAATCATTTTCTATTGTTGAGGAAACATTTAAAAGCTTTTTAGTGATCATAATTTGTGTTTGTCAAACTGCTAAATATCTAATGAAAATAATGTCAAGTTTTTTAAAATATATATTTTTATCAAAGGGTCAAAGCATATAATATTTTGTCAAAATTTTATGAAAAGTAAAAGAGTCAAATTAACTTAAGTCAAGGTGATTAGTACTACCTTAAAAACTGTAATAAAATAGCGGAAGTTTATTTAAAGATTTCAAAAGATCAGGAATCTCCTATCAAACAAATTCTGATAGAATCAATTTTATTATGTTATATTTGGAATGTTTAACTTTCAGGACATTACATGTTGGTGGAGGGATCTACTGGTACCTTTTTCAGCAGAGCCTACCTGGACACACCTGTATTCCAAGCCACTGCAGCAAGTTGTCATATCACATTTTGGTTCAATATGAATGGGGCTTTGGCAGGTAATTGAATTAAAGTGTTTACAACTTATAAGTCTGTGTTTGCTGTGGATGTGATTCTCAATCAGATACTTTTGAATGCAACATTTTCTGAAATCATTATTATTTGAGTTTTGTATCATGTTTCAACAATCACAAAAATTAATGCACACTAAAATTTTTGAGTTTACAGTAATTTGAATAACATTAGTCAAAAACATTACTGTAAATTCAGAAATTATTGCGTGCATATGTTATTGCGATTTTGTCATTTTGCACTTGAATGCGATTTTAATTTTTGCGATATTTAGAAAAATCATGTTTAATCCATATAAAAAAATTTCAAAATGTGACTTTAAATTATTGTGACTATAACACTGTCACTTTTTTTGCAATCATAAAAACCTCGCAATAATTTCTGAATTTACAGTATATGTTGATATTGTTATGATTCAGGCAATGTTCAACTTTATGTTATCAACTCTAATAAACCTACTCAAAGAACTCTGATCTGGTACAAGACTGGTTCCCAAGGCAGTGGATGGAAGAATGCCTCAGCAGACATTGGTCAACTTTCAGCAGGTTACAAGGTTAGTTTAATGGGTGAAAGTTCAGCGGTCTGAAAATGAGGCTGTACATTGTTGATGCATACTATATGTATGAATGCATTTTTTTAAATTCAATTATAAAACAATAAATTAATGTATACATTTCAAACTCTTATTGTATATCTTAATTATATTGTCAGCACTTTTTGCATGTAAAAATTTTACTTCATTTTTTAAATTTAAAAAACAATGTGATAGTATTGTTTATTTATAGATATGGACAATTAAAAGGAATAATGTATTGAGTTTTAATTGCTTTCTTGTAATTGAATATTAACACATAAAACAGAAATAAAGGTGATTTTTATACCCAAACATATTTTTGTTTTACAGCTAAGATTCCAAGCCTTCCCTAACAAAGGCTTTGGTTCCTTGTCTAATGTACCCAATGCAGATATAGCCATCGATGATGTCAAATTTGTAGACTGCAGTCCCACACAAATCTTCACGGATAAAAGTAAGAAAAACATAATATATAAACATGTTTTACTGTTAAAAATCATCTTTTTTGTAAAAAAAATACATATGCTGTAAAAGCATTTATAATACTTATGGAAAGATGAACAAAGGGGTAAATGATAATGTGACAGTAATCCAACAACGCAGGTTAATATAAAAGACCTCTAGAGATCAACAGACATCCCATCAAGGTCGATTGAAGGAAAGGCAAATATTCACACCACTTTTCCAGCTGTGCATAATTATTTACTCAGAGTCTAATAAAGCTAGGAACAATTTCATGAGACCTTTCCATTTTATTTTTAATTTTATTCATAAATTTTAAATTCAAAAGGGATGAAAAGCAATTATAAAAAGGACAATCATTTACTTAGATCATAACTTTAGACAAGCTCTTTGAGCAAAGTCCATACTGCATAGTCAGGAACTCTACTTCCAAATATGGATATAGTTTTATTTGAGTTGTTTAGAATTCCTCCTGATTTTCTACAGTACTTTTAGGTGTTTCTGTTGATTGACATTACACAGAAATTGTTATTTATTTTAATTTCTAGTCATATCTATTTAATTGATTTTCAATTTTTCATAATGTCTTTTTATTCCATAGTGTAAAAGTAGTTCTATATCTTCTACTGAAAATTAACTGCTGAAATATTTGTTTTGTAGCTTTGAACTGTACATTTGAATCTGATTTCTGTGGATATTTCCAAGATACAAAGGATGATTTTGATTGGACTAGAACTAATCAAGCTTCACCAACCAGAGGGACTGGTCCAGATAGAGATCACACAACTGGAACAGGTGAAATGAGGATAATGCATGCATCTTAACTTGTCCAGGGGGGGACGGGTGTTCTACTACTGTAATCACTAGCCAGTCAAAACTGAGGTTGTGAATTTGAGGAGGGGTCCAGATCTCGAAATCCCAGGCTTAAAAACACGAAATCCCGAAGTCCCAGATTTAAATTAAATCCCAACATCCCAAAATTTTAAAAAGAATTCTGGTATCCCGAAATGGTCAATCCCGAAATCCCGACTTTAAAAACACCCAATCCCGGAGTCTCAATAAAGGTCCTATCCCCTCATCAATCAATCAATCATAATCTTCATTTGTCAATCTTATAAACGTTCAAGTCTGAAATTGGTTTTCTTCTTCAACATGACAGTTAATGATAGTTTATTTTAATTTCTTTCAATGAAACAGTTTAAACATGTTTTATTATTCAAAATGACAAATGAATTCAACACAAGTTTTTAATGTTGTCTTCTAATATTTCTATGGAATGTGTTATGAAGATGGTTCCATAGTTAATTCCATTTTTAAATACAGAAGTATCTATTTAACTGAAGCCTTGTTGCACTGTAATAGAGAAAATTGTCCCGAAAGTTTCGGTTGAAATGGCATTTTTTTTTACGAACTACAATATGTATTAAGTGCAGTATGCTTTTTGTTGGCCATTTATATTTGTGGTATTCAAATAAGCAAAATTACAAAAATTGATTAGCTTGTAGTATCAATAATTTGTTTTGGGGCATTACTCAGTGTATATACTTTCTGAGATCTTAAGTTATTTGTGGGTTTAAACATTTTTTTTTACATTTAGGATATTATATCTATATTGAGACTTCCTCACCGAGACATCAGGGTGACAGAGCTGTATTATCTACTGGTATCCAGCAACCTCAAGCAAATGGTGTATGTTTAACATTCTGGTATCACATGTTTGGTGCCCATGTAAACACGCTGAATGTCTACCAACAAACTACAGACGGAAACAAGTCAATGATCTGGACCACATCTAAAACACAAGGAAATGTATGGAGAAAAGCCACCAGGACAGTTACCAGTAGAACGCCATTTAAGGTTTGTATGCTTAATAGTACACACTAAATAGAGGTCAATCTTAATAGTACACACTAAATAGAGGTCAATCTTAATAGTACACACTAAATAGAGGTCAATCTTAATAGTACACACTAAATAGAGGTCAATCTTAATAGTACACACTAAATAGAGGTCAATCTTAATAGTACACACTAAATAGAGGTTAATCTTAATAGTATACAACAAAAAGAGGTCAATTTTAATAGTACACACTAAATAGAGGTCAATCTTAATAGTACACACTAAATAGAGGTCAATCTTAATAGAACACACTAAATAGAGGTCAATCTTAATAGTACACACTAAATAGAGGTCAATCTTAATAGTACACACTAAATAGAGGTCAATCTTAA
Source organism: Mytilus edulis (assembly GCF_963676685.1). Lineage (NCBI taxonomy): Eukaryota > Metazoa > Mollusca > Bivalvia > Mytilida > Mytilidae > Mytilus > Mytilus edulis. The sequence goes on along the minus strand of NC_092350.1, from coordinate 23,800,392 downwards.
TAGTACACACTAAATAGAGGTCAATCTTAATAGTACACACTAAATAGAGGTTAATCTTAATAGTATACAACAAAAAGAGGTCAATTTTAATAGTACACACTAAATAGAGGTCAATCTTAATAATACACACTAAATAGAGGTCAATCTTAATAGTACACACTAAATAGAGGTCAATCTTAATAGTATACACTAAATAGAGGTCAATCTTAATAGCACACACTAAATAGAGGTCAATCAACTAAAAGTTCTTAACACCAAATAATGTTTATATAGAACTGCAAAAATTAATATGAAGCATTGATTTGTGTTTCAATTCTTTTGGGATAAGTATTTTTTTCAAATTCATGTAAAACAGAAGAAAAACACTTCATGCCATATGCATCTTTACTTTACATATCTTATATTTGGTCTTGTGTTTGTAAGTTTACATGGTGACTTTGTAATTACAGTAACCGTCTACTTTACATATCTTATCTTTGGTCTTGTGTATGTAAGTTTACATGGTGACTTTGTAATTACAGTAACCGTCTACTTTACATATCTTATTTTTGATGTTGATGACTATGTAACTATATCAACATTTTTTACAGATCCTGTTTGAAGGTGTTGTAGGTCTTAGTTGGCAAGGAGACATAGCTTTGGATGATATCAGCATGGTTAATGACCAGTGTCCACCAACAAGTAATTAAAACTTCTATAGACCCTTTATTGATTTGTATAATTCAAATTTGTAAGTTTTGATAAATTGAGATATCATATGAAAAAAATAATTCCAAGATATTTTTATGCTCATGCTGTAAGGTCGTGGGAAATTAAGTTTTACCCTGGTTAATTTCTTACATCCTGAAATTGGTTTCTGTTCAGTAACTTAAGTTGTTATGAATCTTATATGCAATGTTTATTACCTCAAAAAGTACAAATTTTGGTAGGTTCACTTTTACTGTTCTTGGGTTATTTCACTTTATAATATTGTATGCTAGTGGGAGCATCATCTGTGTCTCATTCCACATTTAATTTACAGAATTTCATTGTTAATATTTTAAATCAAGAACATTACAAGAAAAGTCTTTATGAAGAAGTCAAAGCATATGAAAGTGGCTTGACTAAATCCACAACCTTTAATCTCTGTTGGGTAGTTGTTCCAATTGGCAATCAAACCACATGAGGTATATATATTACAAGGTGATATCATATTTATAAATAAAACAAATTTTATACACAATGTTGTTTTATTCAGACATTTAATGACATTGTGTTTACTGCAGGACTTTGTGACTTTGAAGCAGATATATGTGATTGGACACAGGAATTATCATCAGATCAGTTTGATTGGAAGAGAGATAGGAATGGTACCAGTTCTACTGGAACCGGGCCATTGTATGACCACACAACTGAAAGCCAGTATGGTAAGTATCTAGTTTCCACTGTGAAAGTTTATTGTTAATACAGAACAATTTTTATGTTTTTGAGGCTTATTTGTACATAAAATATTATTCTCCCTTTAGAAACTGTAATGTGATTATTATTCATGGAATACCAGTTTTTGCTGATTTCATGTGGAAAAGAAGATCACAGAGTTTCAACAAAGTATAAATTCCTATAATTTGTATGTACAAAGTGTAAAACCAATGAAATCCAAAATCCTAGAAAATGCTATTCAAACCATAAAAATTAGTAGCCATGAATATAAATGAAACCAAAATTCAGTCCATAAAATGATGTTCCATAGAATGAATCTATATAATTTTTTATACTGAATCCTATCTCTAAGAATCACTCTTTGATGTCTCTTCAAATTCAAGAAAAAACTTTTTATCAATTATCAATTCCTCTTTACCTTTCAAAGTAGCACATATGTGAATAAAATCTCAATTTATTCAAAGGTTATTACATATACACTGAGGCTTCATCACCAAGACGAATAGGAGATAAAGCTCGCCTTAATAGTCCTATGTTTCTTCCGGACCCAAAAAGTGGAAAGGAATGTCTGACTTTCTGGTATCACATGCATGGTGTTAGTATTGGCAAGTTAAATGTTTACATCAGACAACAGAACTCCAACGACAAGCTGGTATGGGTACAACAAGGAAATCAACCAGATCTCTGGTATTATGCTACTGTTCAACTCAATCCAACTCAGCAATATCAGGTAAATGATAGATATTTGACTTAATTAAGAAAAATGCTGAATTGAATTGAGTTATTTTTTCACATTTTTGGAAAATGACGCAGTCATTGTTCCATAACTGCCGACCTGAACTTTATTACATTTCTCTGCCTACCGCGCTTGGTTTCGTATTTACTATTTTCCATACAAACTGGAATCTGCTTGTGTTATAATTATGCATGATCATTGTGTAGTTATCAGCCAGGAACCAGTTTACACTCGGTTTCATATTTACTATACAAACTAACTGGTTTCTGCTTGTATTCCACTACACTCGAACAAAGTGTTGTAGTTTGACGGGAACCAGTTTAGAATTTGTAAACTACAAAACGTAATCGGTTATTGTTCATTCCGTTTTGGTGTTTCATACCGACTTATATGGTTTGAATAAGCTTAAGACCCTTCAAACATTAATGTGATAGGTATATTAAAGACTGTTTTACAAAAGGATGGAACTGTTTTACTTTCAAAGTCGTACTATAGTGATATCTGTCATGTACGGATTTCCACTCTCACCGGTTAATTTCTTCTTTTACACGTGCTTTTGAAACTTCCTGTTTAAACATCGCAAGTTTCAAAATTGTTATTTGAGTGAATTAAACTTATTTTTACAATCATAAAGCGTTCCAGAATCATTTTCAAGCAGTTTCTTCTTCTCTTTGATGATGGAAAATAGGTTTTCTCAAGAAAATACCGCAAACGATCGCAGAGGAATTGAAACGTACAAGTCAAGTCGGCACCTGGTTAAATTGGCATCTAGTCAAATCGGCACCAATTTGACGTCAATTCGGCATCCAGTAATATTTGTTATAATATTTTCTATTCAATTAATTAATAACTGTTACCAAGTACATAGTGAATATGTTGTTGTGTATTTACGTAAACAAGGAAACCAAAGTGAATATGTTGTTGTGTATAAAGGTAAACAACGAAGCCCTTACCCAACTGTTGTTCTAACAATTAGACAATTATTAAAATAAAATAGAAAACTATGAGTCCCTTTCAATAAATCAAACTTTCATGCCAAATAATTAGCAAATTTAAGGTGTTTTTTTTTCAGTAAAGTTTAAACAGCATTAAACCAAAAATCCCGTAAAATGCTCAACTGGTTAAAATAATGCATAAAAATATCCAATATCTCGTGTATTAGTCCAAATAATTATGACGTCTGGCAAGGATATTTTATTTTTTTTCTGGGACGCCTTCCTACGAAGGCGTCCCAGAAAATAATTAACATACCAGCCTTGCGGTCATAGGAAGGTGTCCCAGAATAAAATTAAAAAAGCCTTGCCAGACGTAATAATTATTTGGACTACTCATATTATTACATTATTAAAATACACCAAAAAAGTCATTTAGTTGAGAAAAATAAATAAATATACAAAATGTACATGAACACCCAAAAATGTGAAAGTTAGTATTTTACTCTTTTTGCTTAAATACTGAAAAAATTCTGGCAACCCCTTTCTTATTTTTACTCTTTTTGCTTAAAATACTGTTAAAAATATATATTTAACATGGGTGACGAATTAACTATATCAGGTGCTGATTTGTCCAGGTGCCAATTTAACCAGGTGCTGGTTTGACTAGAATTCTTTGAGAAATGTTTGAAATTACCTGAGTTTCATTAGACCTTTGATAACAGTAACAAAAAGATTATTTACTTAATATTTTGTGGGAGAAGGGGGTTCAGACTGTGGTATCAGGTCTGTTCGCGCCCAATACACTTTCGCACCCTACACGTTCGCACCCAAGGTCCGTTCGCACTCTACTCATTCGCGCCCAATTTTAATTCAAATTCAAGTTGAATAATTGGAAAATCATGATTGTTGTTTTAAATTGCTTTGGTGTAAATACTGAATGTATTTATAGCTTGGTATGAGTAAAACATTGAAGAATTTAAAGGAAAAACACAAAAGATAATTGTTTTTAACAGCTTGGTCCCTTTGATCTGAAACAACGAAGCAATGAAATATAGGAACCAAAATATAGCAATCCACTATTATAACCAAAACATGATAAAATTTATTCAACACACAGAAAAAAACATAGTCAGAATCTCACTTCATTTTGAAACAAGTCAATGAAACAAAGTTAAAGCAATACATTAACCAAAACATGATTAAGAGTTATTCAACACAAAATAAAACGTTGACAAAATACCACTTTATTTAGAAAGGATTATTATTATTTTTAACAATACCCTATCCAAAACATGATTAAGATTTATTCAACACTTTATTTTGAGACAATGACAACAATTATACTTATAAGAAAACACTTGCTTACAGAGTTATTAAACACAAAACCAATTAAGATTGGGTGCGAACATGTAGGGTGTGAAAGTGAAAGGGGGCGAACATGAGTGGGCGCAAACGTGAATGGGGCGCGAACGGACCCGGATTCAGACTATGTACCAGTGAGAAATATACAAGCCTTTCTACGGTATTTATTTGTACAAATTCAGGTAGTCTTGACCTATTCATTTATCTTAAAAAAAAAAACAGCCAGTTGTGACCTTCACTTCACACACACACATATACAAGTATCAATTATATGCTTACGAGACATGTCGCATTGTTAAACTAATTAAGGTATGTGAAAATCAAGACTTGCATAAAAACTATCCCAATATTAGAGACAGTGGCGTCATTTTTCTTCAGAGCTTTCAGCTCTTTGATTTATTTTTTGGGGGGGAAAATTGGCCACACTCAAATAACAACAAAATGATTTAAGAGAAGCGTTCTTATATGTATTTACATTTTTCCACTACTTATCAAGTTGTTAGTTAGGTTTAACCATTCTTTTCAAATCCAACATAAAGTGTTTTTTTTTTTTAATATACTGATTTCCTCATGGTTTATTTCCTGCAATGGTTATGCACATCACATGTGAATTTTGTTTTATATTTTCCAAAACTATTTACAACTTTGATCCTGTAATTGGAAATTGAAGACATTTATAGCCAAATATGGGCCATATTGTCCTGACTCCTTTGTCTTTTGGGCACTTAAATTCTTGGTTAACCCCAATCCATGAAATCAATCAATATTAATGAATTCCTAGAAGAATGAGTTCAGATATTCTATCAATAAAAATGATTGATCCAGACAGCTAATATAAATCAACATTTGTAGATCATCCTGGAAGGAGTTATGGGTAATGGTTACCAAGGAGATATAGCTGTTGATGATTTGGCTGTGTTACCAGGAGCTTGCCCAGCACCTGGAAATTGTGATTTCGAATCTGACACTTGTGGTTATCTGAACACACGTGTTGGTGATCAGTTTGATTGGTTAAGATCAACAGGAGGAACTTTGACCCCTAATACTGGACCATCAGTTGATCACACGACAGGCACAGATCAAGGATTCTACATGTTCATTGAATCATCAGGTCGTACCAAGGGAGATAGAGCCTGGTTCTACAGTCAATATTTCCCCCAAACAACTGGTTCCTGCTTCTCTTTCTGGTATCACATGTATGGAGCAGGTAAGAATCATACTTAAAAAAGGGGGAACACATACCAAATAGATAATACATCAATCACCTGGCTCTTCTCTGGAAAAAAGACAGACTTGCAAAAACAAATAGACAAGCAACTACAGGTCAAGATAGCTCGACTTGAAACAGTATATGTGCACAAAATTTGGTGGGGTACAAAAATCTTCTGCTTTGCCCATCTAGACAAACTGGTTATGATAAAACACACAAAAAAACCTGTGCATTGGTGCTAGCAACATGATGGCCTGTAACTTATGTATCAAGTTGTTAATTCCAATGAAGGACTTAAAGGGTCGATAGAAAGTCAAATGTTATCTATTTAAAAAAGTCATTCCAATGGTAAATCTTGAATTATTTTGTTGATTATACTCTCTTTTAAAAATAGATCCTTAAAAAGCCCTGTTCCTTTGCTTTTTTTTTTTTTTGCTGTACATGTACTGATTGTCATGTCATGGACTGGTATCTCATATCCTTTCTTTTTTTCTGAAAAGAACAAAAGAATTAGCCTAATATTGTACACAATCAAATTGAGTTAAAACTTTTTATTATAGATATTGGATCATTAAGACTTTACAAACCAGATCAAACTCAAACACTTATGTTATGGAATGCCACAGGAAACCAAGGAAATATATGGAAACAATCACAAGTCTACATCACAAGTCCGTCAAAAATGTGGCAGGTAAGGTTTCCATAACCTATCTGTCAATGATGTGACAGGGAGATTTCTATAAAAAAAACAAAAACAAGCACAAGGCTACATAACTTTTATGAAGTTCTTATACACCAACTTCCTGCATAGGGATTTGATATTTTCAACATGTTGAATGAAAACAGATTTATTTTGCCACTTTTTTCTTAGCTTAACAACAAATGCAACAATTTAAAAAAAAAAATTAAGTTATCAATCTTGAATAATTTAAATAAAAGTTTTCAACAAATTGCATTGTTTTGAAATAGTAACTAACTTCTCACTTATTTACTGAAAAATGTCATGCAAGGCTCAGTTGAATTAAGGAAATTAAAAAAAAAAATAATCTCATTTTCATTCTTTAGTTCAATGAGAATGTTAAAAGTTGAATTTTAAAATACTTCCTTTCTTATTGTATTGCCTTCTTGATACTACTATTATCAATTTTATTTTGAAGGTGACCTTTGATGGAGAAGTTGGAGGAGGATATGCAGGTGATATCGCTATTGACGACATTCAGCTCCATACTGGATTCTGTAACCAGACTGTTGCCACAACAACCATGATGCCAGGAACCACTGTTACATATGGTAAGATCAACGTAACGTTTTCCTATACATTAAAAGATACAGCATTGTAACATAATTTAATTTCTTGCATTCAGAGACACAGATGCTAGTTTTATAAGTTCTTATGCCCCATTTATTATGCCCTTTTTATGGGCATTTCTGTAAACCAACTTATTTTCAGGGATTCTGTATTTCGCGTTTTACCCTTTCTTGACCACTTCGAGGCTATTTAATTTTGCGATTTTTTGATTTACTTGGTGAAGTTCATTAAGGAAAGAACCAAGTTTTACATATTTGCGACAATTTATATCCGCGTTATTTTTCTACTCGCGAAACTCACAAAAAATAAATCGTTTGCGAAATAAGTTGGTTTGCAGTTTGTTTTCTGGTCTGTGCGTCCATTCCTTCGTCTGTTCATCCGTCTGTCCCGCTTCAGGTTAAACTTTTTAGTTGAGGTAGTTTTTGATGATGTTGAAGTCCAATCAATTTGAAACTTAGTACACATATTCCCTATGATATGATCTTTCTAATTTTAATGCCATATTAGAGTTTTTACCCTATTTTCAAGGTCCACTGAACATATAAAATGATAGTGTGGATGGGGCATCTGTGTACTAGGGACATATTCTTGTTTTCTGTATTGTATAGATTATTCTAAGTGTTATATCATTGAAAAAGAACATAGTTTAACCATAAAATGTTTATCAGTATAACAAGACAAATTAGAGATAGGGGCTAAAATTTGGCCGTGAGAACAAGCTACCTATAGGTCCCTCAAAAATTTATTGCAAATTTTTAAGGTGCGGAAATTGTTGATCTCTATCTGCAGGGGGAATAACTATTAATTAGAACTTGAGAATACAAAAAATTAGTGTTCTTTGTTTATTTTTCAACGATTACTAACATTTGGGTTTTTTCAGCACCAACAAATGTTGACTGTAACTTTGATGGTAATAACATTTGTCAATGGACTCAAGACCAAACGGATCAGTTCCAGTGGACAATAAAAAGAGGAACTACTACTTCAGTCTCAACAGGTCCTCCATATGACCATAGTACACAGAGTTCAGCAGGTAACATTAAAATATTATCTTATAGTACACAGAGATCAGCAGATAATATTAAAATATTATCTTATAGTACACAGAGATCAGCAGGTAACATTAAAATATTATCTTATAGTACACAGAGATCAGCAGGTAACATTAAAATATTATCTTATAGTACACAGAGATCAGCAGGTAAAATTAAAATATTATCTTATAGTACACAGAGATCAGCAGGTAACATTAAAATATTATCTTATAGTACACAGAGATCAGCAGATAACATTTAGATATCCCATAGAATAGAGAGTTCATTTACTAACTTTTGAATATTTTACAATCGTAATAATTCCTTTATTGTGTTGAACATTCCTTACTATAGCAACAAACATTTTTTCACAAAGACTATTTTTCATTCTCTCAATTTTAAGTGTCACTGAAAAAGGAAAATTTGGTTTTCTCTGTACTAAGCAATTATGCTCCTTACAGTATTAAACCTTTTGAATAACTCTTTTACAGTTATTTAAACAGTTGGTATGATTGAAACTTTTTAGGATTTTTTAAACAATATGCTGTAAAATGTTTGTGTATATTTTGCAGGGTACTATATTTACACTGAGTCATCAGGAAGAAAACGAAATGATACGGCCAGAATTATAAGTCCAAGCGTGTTCATGATGGACAGTGGGAAGTGTGTCAAGTTTTGGTACCATATGTACGGAGAAAATATATATCTCATGAACTTCTATGCTAAATCAGGTAATCTTCAATCTATATATTATCCAACAAAACACTTTAAATTTTTGTAAACTTGCTTTGTTAAGTTGTTTTTTTATATCAAGTTTACCCAACATCAGCTTTTAGTTTTTTATCATGTATTATAACATGCATACAAATAATAAATATTGTTTTCCAGCAAATATTTATCAATATTTTTCTCCTATTCCCAAGTCTGGGGAGAGGGGCTTAATTGTATATAATATCCCTTATTGAGTATCCATTATACATTTTGATTCCAGTAAATTCAGAAATAATTGTGATTTTTTCATTATTGAGAAGAATGTGACAGGGTTAGTATAATGGCTTAAACTCGTATTTTGAAATTTTGTATATGAATTAAATAGGACTTTTCTCAATATTGCAATAAAATAACACCGCATTTTAGTCTAAAATAACAAAATCGCAATAATAAATGCACTCAATAATTTCTGAATTTACAGTAATGTAATGGATATATTGTTGTGTACCTGAAGTTCAGGTAACCATGTTTCTATACCAAAGTCTAGTGAAAATTCATGGGTTATTTTTCTTCATAGGGACAACTCTTGGAACACCATTATGGACAAAGCAAGGAAATCAAGGTAACCAATGGGCATATGGACAAGTTTATGTGACCCCACATGCATTGTCATCTGTATCAGGCCAGACTCAGGCCACTGTTCAGGTATTTCTTGTTTAGCAGATTATTTTATTTAAATTTGTTGAAGAAATATAGAAAAGAGAAAGTTTAAGACATGTTTTCTTATTTATGCTGTATGCTATAGCAGTAAAATTTGTTATATAGATTAACTGAAAAAAAGGTTGCAATGTATAAATTTTTGAAACAAAATCACTACTAACATTTGCCAAAAAGCAAAGCCAAGGAACAGTTCTGTTATTGCTTTTTATATTATATGCAAATTTTGTTGGTTGATATAGTAGTCCCTAAATTACTATGAATTATGAAATAGTAATCAAATGTTGACTCCACAGAAGTGGTACCCTTATATTGTCTTTTTTGCATTGTTTTGTCGATTAATATTTTTCATTTTTTCTAACAGTTTGTTTTTGAGGGTGTGTTAGGATTGGGATACAAAGGTGATATGGCTTTAGATGATATATCAATGAATGACGGACCTTGTCCACCATCAAGTAAGTCTACTATAAATAGTCTGCATTCTTTACTACCGTTAATCTGTCATATTGTAGAATTTTGAAAGTAGTCATTCACTTGATTGGCAGTTCTTGTCACATAATTTCTTATGACTTAAAAATTCATAAATTGAAATGATAGTATGTGATTAACTTTGCAACCATATATTTTTCATGGACAGTTATTTAATTTTTTTCAGCACTATTTGTCAAGACCAATATGCACACATACATTGTAAACATATTAGTTTTCATAAATAACCTCAATATTAGCCTTTTTGATTTATGATATAAATATTATATTTAGAAAAATCTTACAGGCTACAGCATGTATGAAATCTCTTGCTTTCTCCTTTAACAGGTACCTGCGACTTTGAGACAGTTGACCTATGTGGATATATCCAGGATTCAACTGATACACTTAATTTTGATTGGATAAGAGCATCAGGAAAAACGTCATCAGCTAATACTGGTCCTTCATTTGATCATACTTATGGTACTAAAGCTGGTAAGTTCTAAAATCATTGAAACATAAAATCCCTTATATTCAATACAATAACTGTTTACAAACTGAACCCTTAAAATTGAATGAGCTTTATTTGCTAATTTGTTAATGAATTATTTAAAGCTTTCAGTTTGTGTACATAGTCTGTATATAACTTTGTAAAAGAACCTGACCCACCTTTTGTCTAAAGTTAATTGGTTTAGAATAGGATGTACCCAAGACTCAAGTGTCTGGAAATGTTAGAAAGTTACTTTATTTGGAATTGATTTTATTTATTTCTTTTTTTTTTAAATTGCTTACTTTTGTTTTGCATTTGAAGGTTACTACATGTACATTGAGTCATCAAGGCCAAGGCTACCAGGTAATAAAGCCAGACTATTGACTCCTAAATATCCAGCAACCAATGGCAAATGTTTAACATTCTACTATCACATGTATGGAAATGGTATCGGCACATTAAATATCAGAATGTTTCAACAAGGACAGCTTGTACCACCAATCTGGACAAGGAGCGGTAACCAAGGCAACATCTGGAGAATTGGACAAGTCAATTTAGTAACAGCTTCTACATTCCAGGTATTTTAATTTTGTAAGAGATGAATATTCAAATGTCATATCAGAAAAAGTTGGCGTAGAATTTTTTTAAAGGAGAATGCGGTAAATGCTTAACAGTTAAAGCATCCCCCAAAAGATACTAGATTTCTATATGTTTGCTCAATTCATATTTTAGTTGTAACTTTTAACTCTCTTTAGTGTAGGCAAATTTCAAACAAAAACAACTCTCTTGAAAATTAACTCATCACAGATACCAGGATTACATTGTTGTATTCACTCCAGACCCACGTTTCGTCTACAAAAGACTCATCAGTGACACTTGAATCCAAAAAAGTTAAAAAGGCCAATTAAAGTACAAATTTTAAGAGCATAGAGGACCAAAATTCAAAAATTTTGGCCAAAAACAGCTAAGGTAATCTATTCCTGAGGTAGAAAAGCCTTATTATTTAAAAAATGCAAAAGTTTTGTAAACAGTAAGTTTATAAATATGACCATATCAATGATAATTCATGCCAGCTAACTATATATTATTTAGTAGAGATGACCTTATCATCTAGCACTTTAAAATACTTTAAATTCAGAATAATGGCATACTTTTATTATTGGGAATTTTGAAAAATTATAGATCATCGTGGATCATCTCAACAAGATTGATTTTCTTGCTTGAGCCGGTACGGCGAAAGCAAGAAAAGCAATCGAGTTGAGATGACCAATGATTATCTGTTTATTGCTATTTTACCTATGATGATGTTGTCAATTTCTTATCAATTTCATTAGCAACGCCGCATTCCTCCTTAGTTACTATTGATAATTTTCCATCTCAAGCAAGTAGCATGATATGAAAAATTATCATAAAAAAAGATCAAAGTAAAAATTCACAAAATAGCAATAATGGAAATTTTTTATTGGGATTTAAGGAAAATCTTCGTACAGTTATATGTATAAGATATCAGAATGCCAGTTTTTATTATCGTGAAACTCATTCAGTCACATTATTGGCAATAATTTAAACCATGCAATCGTTTCTCAATTTATAAATTTGTCAAACATTTTTGTATTTTTAGGTGACATTTGAAGCTATTTGAACGACAAACATTTTTGTATTTTAGGTGGCGTTTGAAGCTGTTCGTGGTCGTACCTACTCAGGTGATATAGCTATTGATGATGTGAACATTATTGATGGCAAATGTCCACCTCCTGGTAACTGTAACTTTGAGAAAGGACTGTGTACTTGGTCTAACGACATAATAGGAGATGATTTTGATTGGATTAGACATAAGGGAAGAACAGTTAGTTCTGGGACAGGACCAACAGCAGATCACACCATAGGCAACCAGAATGGTAAGATTCCAAAGAGTATTTTAGTCATTCTATGTTGATTTTTGTTATGGCTTGCCCACATGAGCATCTGAACAGCATTACAGCATTGAAACAAAACTTCACAAATAAACATTTTTTAAAATATTCTAACAAGGACATAAATGTGAGCACACATACACTTATAACTGTTAACCAAACTTTAAACTATTCAAATAATAAGGAATTGACTGTGCATCTTAAAATCTGACACATAATTATTGCAAAAAATACTTTTTTTTAAACAAAAGTCTCTCAATTTTACTCTTTTCTCTTTCAGGAAATTACCTATACATTGAGTCATCTAAACCTCAGCTTCCAGGCCAGAAAGCTCGCCTACGATCAGAAGTCCTACCTAAAACTGCAGGCAGTTGTTTTACATTTTATTACCTTATGCATGGAAATACAATGGGAACACTAAATCTATACAAGGATACAATTGGCTTACAGACAGTACCAAATCAACATTTTAGTCTGTTTACTGTATCAGGGGACCAGGGACTAAAGTGGGTCCAGGGACTGGTTAACTTAACAAGTACACAAGAATACACATTGGCTTTCGAGGCAGTGATTGGAAGTGGATATTCTAGTGATATAGCTATTGATGACATCTCCATACAGACTGGATTCTGTCCTGCAGTACCACTGACCAGTAAAATGTATACCTGTACTGGTGGATCTTCAATCTCAGCCCTTAAAGTGTGTGACTTTGTCAAAGACTGTCCACAAGGGGATGATGAGAAAAACTGTGGAAACTGTACGTTTGATGCTACACAATGTGGATGGATTGATTCAAGTGTCGGATCCTTCAGATGGACTAGACATAACAATGGAACAGAAACAGCCAACACTGGACCACAGAGTGACCACACCACAGGAACAGCAAAGGGTTACTACATGTATGTGGATGCAAATTTCGGCAGGAGATATGCATTTGCAACCTTACATACTCCTACTCTGCGAAAATCAGCAGCAACCTGCCAGATGTCCTTCTGGTATCATATGTATGGACGTTCTATTGGATCACTTACAGTGTCCAAGGTCATTCAAGGTCAATCTACTGTTCTACAATATTTGTCAAGAAATAAGGGAAATGCATGGCAGCAAGCTACAATAAATATTGGTAGAGAGTCGAGAGATTTTATAATACAGTTCATGGCTAGAAGAAGTTTTTCAGTTCTTGGAGACATTGCTATTGATGATGTAACCTTTGTTAACTGTGGACTACCCCCAATACAAGCATCATGTGGTACCAACCAGTTCAGATGTCAAAGAGGTTCTTGTGTTGACAACACCCGACTTTGTGACTTCACTGATGACTGTGGAGACCAAAGTGACGAAACACAATGTTCAGGTTACCCATCTCGATGCTCTTTTAGCAACTCATTTTGTGATTGGAGTCAGGACAAGGGAGATAACTTTGACTGGACAAGAAGAAATTCACCAACACCATCAAGAGGCACTGGACCTACCAGAGACCATACCTCTGGACTAAGAACTGGAGGGTTTGTTTATATTGAAACATCAAGTCCAAGGAAGCCAGGAGATGTAGCTAGACTTCTAAGTACACCATTCCAAGCAGTTTCATCTGTCTGTAATCTAGTCTTTTATTTTAATATGAATGGAAGATCCGTAGGTAATCTTAATGTTTACATGAGAACAAATGGTGGCAGTACTCCAGTAACAAAACTTCTTACCAAGACAGGCAATCGTGGGGATATATGGGACAGAGCCAGTATAAATCTAATCAGTCAGTATCCATTCCAGATTATCATTGAGGCAACAGTAGGTGGACTTGTCTATGGAGACATAGCAATAGATGATGTGGTATTCAGTAAAGGATGTGTCAAGGCAGGAAATGTCATCTTCCCAACAGCTGTTACAATTCCTGCGACTGTGCCGACACCTAATCAATGTTCAAACGGACAAGGTAACTTCAAAGCTTGTGGATCATGTGACTTTGAGTCTGGAACTTGTGGCTGGACAGATTTAAGCAACGGAAGATATAATTTTAGTCGACACTCAGCTACTCAAAATCAGGGAGCAATAGTTGGACCCCCAGTAGACCACACCAAGGGATCTCCATCTGGATACTATGTATTTGTAGAAGGTTCACAAGGAGTATTCTTCAGTAAGGCGTTATTCCAAAGTCAACTGCTTCCCCCATCAGCCAGCACTTGTGAGATGTATTTCTACTATGACATGTTTGGTCCAAATGTTGGAACTCTGGTTGTCTCTGCTAATATAAATGGAACAATAACAAACTTAAATGTAATAAGAGGTGACCAAGGAAGAGGCTGGCACCTAGGAAAGGCATACATTGGACAGAAACTTGGAGCCATCACTTCTCCATTTAGAATGCAACTGAGTGTCCTTCCTGCAAGGTCATTTGCAGCCTCCACTACAAATGATGTTGGTATTGATGATATTTCATTTGTTAACTGTGACCAAAATGTAGCACCACCTAATATTAGTTGTAACTTTGATAGTGGAATATGTAACTGGACTCAAGCTATTGATGATGACTTCCAGTGGACCTTAAAAAGTGGTTCCACACCATCCCCAGGAACTGGACCACCTTCAGACCATACATCAGGCAAGGGCCAATACATATATATTGAAACATCATCTCCAAGGAAGAGAGGAAACAGGGCTGTAGTAGACAGTCCAGTGTTGCCACCCACACCAGCCCAGGGTAATTGTCTTTCATTCTGGTACTACATGTATGGGCCTACTATTGGAAATTTACAAGTTTTTGTCACATCATCAACAAGAAGGTCTCTGTTCTGGTCTAAAGCAGGAACACAACCTGACCAATGGGTTCAAGCCACCAGAACTATTAAATCAACAACAGATTTCAGAATGTCTATAACTGGAACTGTTGGGAAAGGACCTCAGGGAGATATAGCAATCGATGATCTTACCTACACTGCTGGACCTTGTCCATTAAAACCAGGATGTGACTTTGAAAGTGGTTTCTGTGATTGGCAACAGAGTACAGCTGATGATTTCAATTGGTCAATAGGTGTAAATGGTACAACATCAAGAGGCACTGGTCCCCCATTCGATCATACATATGGATCCAGCTCAGGTCACTATGCTTATATTGAAACTTCAGGACAACAACCTAACAACAGAGCAGTGCTTACAACTCCTACAATTCTAGGACAGGCATACCAGGCTAAGTGTATGCAGTTCTGGTATCACATGTATGGCACAACAATTGGATCTTTGAATATCTACATCCAAAATAATGGATCACAAGCCCGTCAAATTTGGTCAAGGACAGGAAACCAGCAAAACATTTGGAGGCATGGACAAGTCAACTTAAACAATTATGGCCCTTACAAAGTTTTGATTGAAGGGGTCAGAGGTCTTAGTTACCAGGGTGATATTGCCATTGATGATGTGGTAATTACTGATGGTTCTTGTTCTCCTGCAGGAACATGTAATTTTGAACAGGATACCTGTGGATGGACCAATGCTTTAGTGGGAGATAATTTTGATTGGCAGAGAGATTATGGTGGAACAAGAAGCTCTAGGACTGGACCTAATGTAGATCATACCCTAGGAACTGTTCAAGGTCATTATATGTACATTGAAACATCAGGTACTGGTAGAACCATTGGTGAGAAGGCATGGTTGGTCAGTGATATTATGAAACCAATAACCAGTGGCTGCATGAAGTTCTGGTACCACATGTATGGAGCAGGTGTTGGAAAATTGAACATATACAAACAGACATTTGGTACCACATCTATGAACTTAATATGGTCATCCTCTGGTAACCATGGAAATGTATGGATGATGTCAACAGTTGCGGTTTCTTCTGCACAAGAGTTTAATGTGATCTTTGAAGGAGTATATGGAGGAAATTATACTGGAGACATTGCTATTGATGATGTCAGTTTTACAACATATGGATGTTCACAGATACCACCATCAACTACTCCAATGTACCCACCATCTACATCCAGAAGTCCATACCCACCAACAGCTATAGATTGCAACTTTGAAAATGGTATCTGTTTATGGAATCAAGATAAAAATGATACATTTGATTGGTCGATGCATACAGGAGCAACCGTGTCGGCAAAAACAGGACCAATATCAGATCACACACTGCAGAACTCAGCTGGACACTACGTTTATATAGAGGTATCAGGGAAAGCAGCCAATAGTACAGCAAGAATAATAAGTCCCAATATCAACATACGTTCATCTGGTGTGTGTTTGAAGTTCTGGTACAATATGTATGGTGCTAATGTCAATAGACTGAATGTCTACTCTAGAAATGGTGGTGTGATGAGTCAAGTGTGGACTCGACTTGGAAACCAAGGTTTAGACTGGAAGTATGCTCAGGTACACATAACAAATCAAGGACTTGGTCAGCAGCTTGTGTTTGAAGGTGTGGCTGGAACTGGTTATAGTGGGGACATTGCACTGGATGATGTTACATTCAACACTGGAGATTGTCCACAGTCAACTGTATGTGATTTTGAAGATGGCCTCTGTGGTTACACACAAGATAAAAGTGATCAGTTTGACTGGACCCTACATACAGGAAGGACTAATAGTAATAGAACTGGACCAAGTGCAGATCACACTTTCCAGACAAATGAAGGAACTTATATTTACATTGAGTCATCTTTACCTAGACATCAGAATGACAAAGCTCGACTAGACTCACCACTTTATCCACCTACTAGTGGCTCTTGTCTCAACTTCTATTACAACATGTATGGCAGAAATGTAGGAGCATTGAAAGTCTACATCAGACCAGCTGGTATCACTACCTTAGGTCGTCCTATGAGGACATTTGGACATAACCATGGAACTGACTGGTTTCCAGCTCAGCTTACAATCCAGAGTGGTACCCCATATAGGATAACATTTGAAGGGGTTATTGGTAATGGCTATCAAGGTGACATTGCACTGGATGACATCATGCTACGAACAGGAAGCTGTCAACCTAGAGGAAGCTGTGACTTTGAGCATGATACTTGTGAATGGAGAAACCGTAGAAATGACAAGTTTGACTGGGAGAGAGTGCATGGTAAAACTGTTACTTCAAATACTGGACCATCAGCTGATCACACTTTGAACACACAATATGGAACTTACCTATACATAGAAGCTTCAACACCAAGAAAGCCTGGTGACAATGCTATCATAAGTTCGCCATGGTTCCCTAATATTAATTCAAGCAGATGTTTAACATTGTGGTATAACATGCATGGTTCTGGGATGGGAACACTCAATATCTATAAATGGTTGCCAAGACAACAGAAACAGAAGGTCTTTTCTCTGACCGGAGAGCAAGGTACTGCATGGAAGCAAGCCCAAGTGACCATACCACCCACAGCATCTGTTGGATACATTCTCTACATTGAAGCAGTTGTTGGTAGCAGTTACGTAAGTGATATTGCTATAGATGATATATCTGTTATTGACTCCAGTTGTGCAGCAATACCCCCAACAACAACTGCATCATCATGTGCATACACATGTACAGGTGGAAATAGACAGTGTATAAGTAGTGACAAACTTTGTGACTTCAACCAAGATTGTTCTGATGGTGGAGACGAAGCACAGTGTGGATATAGTTGTACATTTGAAAATGGTCAGACATGTAAGTGGACGAACAGCTCCAAGACTTCCTTTACATGGTTAAAATTCAGAGGAGCTACACCAGATTCCAACACTGGACCTTCAACAGATCATACAACAAATGGACCAAATGGATATTACATGTATGTGGATGCAAGTAATGGAGGATTTTACAACCATGCATACTTTACCAGTCCTATGTTAAAACAAGCCGCAAGCACCTGCCAAATGTCATTCTGGTATCATATGTATGGAACAGGGATTGGAAACTTGTATGTGTACTCCAAAACATCAGGAAGTTCAACCAACACAAGGCTTTGGAACTTGGCTGGAAATCAAGGCAACCGATGGAACCAGGCTATAGTCAGAATTGGTAGAATTGATACAAACTTCCAAATGATTATCGATGCACGCAGATCATTCAGTACACAAGGAGATATTGCTATAGATGACATACAGTTCCAGGGCTGTGGACTTCCTGCTGTTAGTACATCATGTGATACAACTCATACTTTCCGTTGTCAGAGAGGATCGTGTATATCACAGAATCGTGTTTGTGATTACACTGATGACTGCGGTGACAATACAGACGAACAGATCTCAACCTGCAGCGCCTACCCAGGATGCAATTTTGAAACTGGCTTATGCAAATTCCAACAACTACAGGATGATGACTTTGATTGGACAAAGCGAGCAGGAACCACTCCAACAATCAATACTGGACCAGCAAGAGATCACACACTGAATACAAACTCTGGACGTTACCTTTATATTGAAACATCTGCACCTAGACAGCCAGGACAAAAGGCACGACTTGCTAGTCAATTCTTCCAAGCAGTACCAAACACTCCATATTGTACAATGAGAATATATTACTTCATGTTTGGAAAAGACGTCAATACATTAGCAATCTATACAAGAACTGTCATAAATGGAGCACAATTGCTGAGATACAGGAGAACAGGAAATCTAGGAGAATACTGGGAAAGAAGGGAGATCACTGTCTCATCAACAGCACCATTCCAGTTCATTATAGAGGCAACTGTTGGTCAGTCAGCTTATAGTGACATTGCCATAGATGATATATCATTTACCAAAAATTGTAGACCATACATGGGATCAGTATCAACTGTACCTGCAGGCTCTGTGACAACAGTGGCTCCATCTGGTAAATGTCCTACAGGACAGTTCCAATGTACCAATGGCAAATGTATCAACGCTGCTTTAAGATGTGATTTCCTCAATCAGTGTGGTGACAATTCTGACGAACTTCAATGTCAGGAGTGTAACTTCCAATTCTCAACATGTGGTTGGGTAGACAAGAGTTCAGGAAGATATCAATGGGACAGACATAATGGATCCACATCTACTGGTCCTAGGACAGACCACACCTACGGCACATCATCCATTGGTAATTACATGTATGTGGATGCAGGCACTGGACAATCATATGGAAAAGCTGTACTAGTTGCAACACCATTTGGCAGCCTCAATTCTTTATGTCAACTTACTTTCTACTACTACAAGAACACAAATTCTGCAGGATCACTTCAACTCTTCTTGGTACCTGGAAATGTTCAATACAATGCAAACATTGGCAGGATCAGAGTATGGTCAGCTTTTGGTAATCATGGTAACACTTGGAATTTGGCAACCGTTGGTATTGGCAGACGACAACCTGGATACTACCTTGTTTTAGAAGCTGTGCATTCTGGGACAGTAGATATGGCTGTTGATGACTTCCATTTTACAAACTGTGGGTTGGGTCCATCAACGACATTCTGTACAAACAATCAGTTTACATGTGCAAGAAAATCTTGTGTCGATCTATCCTATGTATGTGACTATTCAGATGACTGTGGGGACCAATCAGATGAAAAGAATTGTACAAATTATGTTGAACGTTGTAATTTTGAAACAGATCTTTGTAATTGGATTCAAGATGATACAGATAACTTCCAGTGGAGTTACGGACAAGGGAAAACATCAACCACTGGTACTGGTCCAGGGTCTGATCATACGTATGGAACCACTGTAGGACATTATGTTTACATTGAGTCCTCTTCTCCAAGGAAAATGGGAGATGCAGCCAGATTAAAGAGTCCTGTATTCTCTCAAAGTTCTAATAATTGTAAGATAAGGTTTTATTACCATATGTATGGAGCTGATATTAATGCTCTCAACTTGTATGTGGAAAATTATGAGACTGGACCAAGGAGCTTACTTTGGACAAAGAATGGTTCTCAAGCTGACAGTTGGATAAGAGCAGTAGTATCACTAACTAGTTCCTCACCATTTAGAGTTGTAATAGAAGGGGTCAGAGGTAAAGGTTATAAAGGTGACATTGGAATTGATGATGTATCCTTCACTCCAGGATGTCAGGTGGTTCCAAGGGGGAAACTCCCATATGTTTTAACACCACCAGGGCCATGTGGAAAGGGCAAGTGGCAATGTAGTAATAAGAATTGTATAGATTACAACAAGATGTGTGACTTTAAGAATGATTGTGGTGACAACAGTGATGAATCTATGTGTCCTTCATCTTGTACATTCAGCAGCGGCAGCACATGTTATTGGACAAATAGTAATCCAGGAAACTGGACAGTGACCAGTAATGGTAACCCTACTCAAAATACTGGCCCAAGTAGTGACCACACTTCTCCTACTACAACAAATGGAGGATATGCAGTTGCAAAAAAAATAGCCAATGGCACAAGTAATATATTCCGTTTCAATAGCCCCTTGTATCATCAAGCTGGTAAGATGTGTAACTTCTCTCTGTGGTACAATATTCATGGACATGGATTTAGACAATTCCGTATTTTAATTCAATCTGGTGGCTCAGAAAGCACATTATTTTCACTTTATTATAGTGCTTTGAACAAACAAAATGGACAATGGCAACAAGCTCAGGTGGCATTACCTATTTGTGCCCAACAATTTCACATCATAGTAGAAGCCATAAGTTATGGAAGAAGAGCTGGATATGTTGCAATTGATGATCTTCAGTTCAGTAACTGTGTAACACCCCAGTCTACAGGATCTTGTACAGCAAACCAGTACACTTGTCTCAGTGGCAATTGTGTCCCATTGAACTTAAGATGTGACCTTCAGAATGATTGTTGTGATGGTTCAGATGAGATCAACTCCCTTTGTTCTGGATACAACCAGTGTACCTTTGAATACACAATGTGTGGCTGGCAGCAATTGAAAAATGATCAGTTTGATTGGATCAAAAAGAGAGGCCCTACCTCTTCATCTGGAACAGGTCCAAGTCAGGATCATACGACAGGTTCAAGGTCAGGCTATTATCTATATATAGAATCATCTAGACCTAGAAAGCAGAATGACACAGCTAGCATTGGTTTGTACTTGCCATCACCAACTGGTCAGTGTTCAATGAGGTTCTGGTATCATATGTACGGATCAAACATAGGATCTCTAAATGTTTATCAAAATACACTAAGTACGGGAAAATCACAGCTTGCTTCTATATCCTCACAACAAGGAAACAAATGGTTAAGAAAAGAAGTAGTATTAACATCTAATTCGCCATTCCAGGTCATCATAGAGGGCGTTGTTGGAGCAGGTGTAACAGGTGACATAGCTATTGATGATATAAGTTTTACACCAGGATGTGGTCAACCCAAGTATGTCACTCCATCTGTAAAACCAATGACCACACCACGACCAAATCTCTGCCAAGCAGGACAGTTCCAGTGTGATAATAATAAATGTATCAATAATGGACAAGTTTGTAATTTCTATAAAGATTGTGATGATGGCAGTGATGAGAAGAGATGCCCAACAGACTGTACATTTGAAGGAGGACAAGGAAATTGTGGTTTTAATGAAACTCAAGTAGATGGTTTTGATTGGCAAGTTGGAACTGGTGGTGACACTTCAAGACTTGTAGCACCAGCAGTTGATGCTACTAAACGAAATCAAAATGGTCACTTCCTGTTTATAAATGACGGAACTGGTGGACATCCAAGTGGCAAAAAAGCTGAAGTTAGAAGTCCAACTTACACAGTAGCTAATGCAGATTGTAAAGTGATGTTTTCATACTACGCATATGGTCAGAGTCTTGGGACACTTTATCTATATGTAGTTGAAGGGACTGTTAAAACACAATTATGGAGATTATCAAAGTTTGTACGCAAAACAAATGACCAGTGGCATACAATTACAGTCGGTATCGGTCACCGTAGCAAACCATTCAATCTCCTCTTCACTGACACAGCATCTACATATAGTGGAGGTACCGCTCTGGACGACATAAAGTTTGCAGATTGTAGCATGCAACCAGCAGTTTCCACTTGCAACACCCAGACACATTTCTCGTGTGGTAACAAAGCATGTATTGGTTTGAATTACTTGTGTGACTTGACTGACAATTGTGGAGATGGAACAGATGAATTGAATTGTGGAACATACACGGAATACAACTTTGAGACGGGATTCAGTGACTTAATACAGAGTAGTAATGGTGATGATGACTTTGATTGGACACTATTTTCTGGAGCAACATCAACTTCATATACTGGTCCCTTATGGGATCATACAACAGGAACCAGTCAAGGTCACTATATTTACATGGAGGCTTCTGGTAGAAAATTCAACCAAAAAGCGTGGTTAATAACCAAACCATTCTACCGTACAACTGGGAAGGATTGTAGTATGAGATTCTACTCTTACATGTATGGACAGTATGTAAATACTTTGACAGTTTATTATAGAATCTACAACTCTGGCTCACCGACCAAAGATCTTTTCACCAGAGCTCAAGAACAAGGAGCATACTGGGAGCGACATGAGATACCACTGAATGTCAGTCAAAGTTTCCAGATTATCATAGAGGCCAAAGTTGGTGACAGTTACCTAGGTGATATTGCCATTGATGACTTGACCTTCACACCTGGTTGCCAATTTGCCCAGGAAGGCTTGCCCAATCCACCAGCCACAACACCTACACCTTCTCAGGGAGCAGTCACCACACCTGTACCTAAGTGTGATTCTGATACACAGTTCCAGTGTCAACAGTCAAATAAGTGTATACCAAAGTATAGAGTCTGCAATTTCCAACAAGACTGCAATGATGGGTCAGATGAATTTAATTGTGGTGAGTATTTATTTTTCCATTTAAGTTTTTAAGCCCATATTAAGGCATTAAAATACCTTTCTTTTTTTTCTAAAAAGTTACAATGTTGGATAGGTTTTTTCTATACATATACAGAGTGGCATGAAAATTCTTCTCATGGTTTGTTTGTTTGTGGGTTTTTTTGGTGTTTTTTTTATATATATAAATACCATCTCAAATGTTAACTTTTTTAAAAGTTACTCTATTTATCCTTGTTGTGTTGATGTTGAGATTAATCAAATGATAATTGCTTAAAACAAACATTAATAATAAGTAGAAAGTAGTTGCATTATTATTATTTTTTCCTTCAAACAGTGGAGGTTTCTTGTGGATTTGGACTTGATGAGTTATGTAACTGGAATATCAACTCCTCACTAACTGCTACACCAGATCAAAGCTACAAATGGAAAATAGACCAAGGAGTTACCAAAATCAAAGGTACAGACTTTAGACCAAACACGGACCAGAGTGGACAAGCTCAAGGATATTACTTGTGGGCTGACAGCTCTCCTGGATCCTTTGACAGTCATACAGAGCTGTACACACCAGTAATAGGTCAGACTGGACCCCAATGTGCTTTAGGATTGTACTACTTCATTCGTGGACCATCAGTAGGAGCTCTGGAGGTGTATACCCTCTTCAACAACCAAACAGATCATTTATGGTCTGTTGAGGGCAATCATTTTGGTAGATGGCAACATGCAAGTGTCTTTATTGGAGCACGATCAAATTTCCAAATTGTGATACAGGCAAGACGTGGACGTTCATTCCAAGGAGATATTTCTCTAGACACAGTGCAGTTTATTAACTGTCCAGCACCAGAACCATTTGTTGGAGGTTGTCAGACTGGACAATTTAAATGTGCTAATGGATACTGTATAGATCAGAATAATCGCTGTGATTATGCTGATGATTGTGGGGATCAGAGTGATGAATATGTAAGTTTTTTATGATATAAAAAGAAAGAAACGTGTATTTAAATACCCTAAATTACTACAAATTAAATACACATAAAATCTTTTGCAATAGATAAGACATGAAAAAATTGTACAAGAACGGTCATTGAAGGTTTTATATTGTGTTGGATTATCATTTGAGTAGCACGACTTGGTTACCAAGAATATTTGAAAAAAGTGACACCCTAGATTTATGCTTTAGTAGTTTAGATCATTTAGATTATTAGATCATCTCTATTTAGTTATTTGATTTCATGTGAAATGAATGATGAGTGAAAAAGTTATCACCATAATTAAAAAGTTATTCATATCCTCAATTGATTTTTAGCCTGTTTTGTGAAATATCAAATTTTAATCTATTTGTGTTGCTCTTTTAACAGGCAGAAACATGTGACTCAGTGTACAAAGGAAGGTGTAGTTTTGAGCATGGTATTTGTCAGTCATGGTTTAATGACATTACCGATGACTTTGATTGGAAACTATCATCAGGCTCGACTGCTTCCAAGGGAACAGGTCCAGTTACAGACCACACAACAAGATCACGACAAGGTAATATAAGTTCTTGAGATTAACATACTATGAAAAGCTAATTCACCTATTCAGAATCTAAAGGAATATGGGTAATCTCATTGTTTATTTACCAAAATGAATATAATGTTACGTCATTGGTTCAATTTTCATTGTTTAAGAAGTATTCAACCAATCACAACATATTGGTTCTGCTTTAGAAAATGTAACCCAAAATGTATTAGATTCTCAAACAGTGATTTGATAACCATAGGCGAAATTACATTACAACCATGTGAAAATCATGAAAATAATTTTCCTGCTGGATCCAAAGTTATATTAGAATATCCAAAAAAGTATTATTTCTGTAGTAGATATATAGATATTTTTGAAACCATTTTTTTTCTTTCAGGAACCTACCTTTATACTGAGAGTTCCGCTCCAAATAAACCAGGTCAAATAGCAAGATTGGCTTCATACATCATCAAAGGAAGCGTAACCAACTGTCAGGTACTGAGATTATATACATCAGAAAAATAAGTTTTATAAATATTTCTAAATTTGTGTACTAGTAGAAACATAAAAAAGATTGTTGAAAGAAATAAATATTTCTAAATTTTTGTACAGTAACATAAAAAAAAATATTGTTGAATAAAATTTCTAATAATATATTTTGTAGGCATAGTAATTTTTAATCTTTAAAAATGTTGATCAAATAAAAGTACTATATAATCCTATGAAGGGTGTCATATGCAGCATTTTTTTCATTTGTACACTTTATACATTTAGAAAACCCATTCTCAAAAAAATATGAATATCATAAATGAATGATTTACATGTGACCTTGTTTTTTTCTTTTCTTATTTCAGTTGAGATTTTATTATCACATGTGGGGTCAAGAAATTGGATCATTGGCCATTATAAAGAGGTACAATTACATGTCTGATGGAATTTTAGTGATTGGAAATATAACAGGGAACCAGGGTGACAACTGGATCCGAGGACAATATGATTTAACGGAAGATTCTATAAATATGAATCAGAACTTTGAGGTAAGAACAATGTCTTAACTTTTCAATTATAAGCTATAAAATATTAGTAGGTTTTGACATTTCAAAGTATAGTATAATTATTGCAAGACGTATAACTTGTATGGATTCTAAAATTCTATGTCATAATAAAATAAATATCTCACTCGTGAGATGTTATCACAGGAAGAAGCCAGTATATTACTTCGTGTTATTCCTTACATGAACAAAGCAACCAAATAAATAAAAAGACAGCATAAATTCTCCTCAAAGAACAAACTAGCTGTTATTTTGCCATGAGAAACAAGAATTCTGTTTTCCACTTGATCAATTTTACATTATGAAATATTGGAATCATTTTCCATATTCATATATATACCAAAGTTTCAGTGAATACCTAAGTGCTGTATAGTAATAAGTACATTGTCATGTACTTAATTCATTTAAATATAAGAGAAGAACACCATAGTTAAAAAGTTTATTCTGCATTGTTCATTAATTCAACAACATATTACTACAGGTGGTCCTTCAAGGACAAATTGGAAATGGTTACCATGGTGATATTGCTATTGATGATATTTCCCTAACACCAGGATGTGAACAAGCACCTATAGGAAGTAAGTTGTGTTATAGTCAACATGTGCAGTTATTTTTTTGAAAAGATCTCTTTCATCTTTTCAAAAAAATAACTGCACAGTGATTTGACCCTGTATTCAGGAAATGTTCATGTTAATGGTTCAAAGGTCAAGTTTTAATAGTTTGTCTCCAAAAAGTGATATGTCAGATTTGAGGATACATAGGAAAAGATCACACATTTTATGAATGTTTGATAAGTTTATAATAAGAAAAACATGAATAGTTTATAAAAAGAATATATTTATGCAATCTTTCTGTGGTTAGAAAAGAATTATTTTATCTGTGATGATTTTTGACACAGGGTAAAGCAATATCTATATAATTTAAATGAGATAGAAGTAAATATGATGATCCTATTTTTCAGCTGCATTACCAGGCCAACCTACTAGACCCCCCACAACTGTAGGAGCATGTGGATCAAACCAGCTTACCTGTGACAACGGAAACTGTTACTCAGCTGACCAAAGATGTAACTTTATTGATGACTGTGGAGATAGCACAGATGAAAGATTATGTGGTAAGTGTATGAAACATTTATTAGACAGCAACCCAGCATCAGGATTTTGCCAAAGTAACCTTATCAGGAAACTACTAATGAAAGAAAATGTAGAAGTGCACAAAATGTTAATATAAAAGCAACCTAGCAACACAATTAGCAGAAGTAACCAGTAAAGGTCAAGAAAAGATTTTAGTTATGGACTAGTGGACACCAGACTGGTTATCATGAATCTTCTTAACTAATTCAACAGCGCCAATTAAATTGTTGATTGAAGATTAATTAAATATATGAATATCTACTGGTTGCTTACTAATAAAAAAAAATCATGACCATGATTCAAATTTGATGCCAAGTTAGTAATGTATTTTATTTAAATATATTCTTTAGTGATAGCAATGTCATTACATGTACAACTCATTATGCAATTTTATTCCAGGAACAACTTGTCAATTTGAAAAGAGCACCAATAGTCAATGTGGATGGAGAAACTCAATCAGAGACAATATAAACTGGAAACGAAATAGTGGTAAAACACCAACAAGCCGCACAGGACCTATTACTGATCATTCTGTGGGAACCCCACAAGGTTTGTTACTCAATATACGACAGCATTATTTTTTTCAGAGGAATTCTTTTGAAAGTTTTTTTTTTTTATATTTGATGGTGAATTTTTTCTTCTCTTATCAAATATTTTGCCAAAAGATGTTGTATAGAAATTTTTTTATTTCAAGCTTTGTAATTTGTAAGTAATTGCTGAAGGAATCAAGTTGTTTATTTGTGTTTCTAAGTTGATTTTTACACTTTGTGTTGTTAGGTTGCTGTTTCTTTGATGTGATACCTCTCTTTTTACTTAGATATACATGTATACTAAAGAAAATTAAACCTCTCTTTTTACTTAGATATACATGTATACTAAAGATAATTATACCTCTCTTTTTACTTAGATATACATGTATACTAAAGAAAATTAAACCTCTCTTTTTACTTAGATATACATGTATACTAAAGATAATTATACCTCTCTTTTTACTTAGATATACATGTATACTAAAGATAATTATACCTCTCTTTTTACTTAGATATACATGTATACTGAAGATAATTATACCTCTCTTTTTACTTAGATATACATGTATACTAAAGAAAATTAAACCTCTCTTTTTACTTAGATATACATGTATACTAAAGATAATTATACCTCTCTTTTTACTTAGATATACATGTATACTAAAGATAATTATACCTCTCTTTTTACTTAGATATACATGTATACTAAAGATAATTATACCTCTCTTTTTACTTAGATATACATGTATACTAAAGATAATTATACCTCTCTTTTTACTTAGATATACATGTATACTGAAGATAATTATACCTCTCTTTTTACTTAGATATACATGTATACTGAAGATAATTATACCTCTCTTTTTACTTAGATATACATGTATACTGAAGAAAATTATACCTCTCTTTTTACTTAGATATACATGTATACTGAAGAAAATTATACCTCTCTTTTTACTTAGATATACATGTATACTGAAGATAATTATACCTCTCTTTTTACTTAGATATACATGTATACTGAAGAAAATTATACCTCTCTTTTTACTTAGATATACATGTATACTGAAGAAAATTATACCTCTCTTTTTACTTAGATATACATGTATACTGAAGAAAATTATACCTCTCTTTTTACTTAGATATACATGTATACTAAAGAAAATTATATTTTTCCCCATCTTTACAGGTCATTACATGTATGTAGAAGCAAGTGGTAGTCGTCTTGGTTACAAAGCCATTCTAATGAGCGACATCTACTCTCAGTCAGGACCATCATGTACAATGACATTCTGGTACAACATGAATGGCAGGAATATAGGAACACTAAACATCATCCTGAAAAATGGTGCAGGACAAAACAATGTCTTGACATCATTGACAGGAAACCAGGGTCAGGGATGGAAACAGTTGACAGTTCCGTTGCCAAGTTACAACCATTTCTCAGTATTGTTTGAAGCTGTCCAAGGAAATGGTTACCTTGGTGATATTGCAATTGATGACATTCAGTTTAACAGCTGTGCTCCCAGTAAGTGGTATTTTACTGAAGGAACACCTGATTGTTGGTGTATTTATTTATCTATTGTTTTTTTTATGAAAAAAAAGTGAGTTCATAATTATTTGGGCCTAAATCTTCAAAACAAGATATTTTGTTTCAGAAGTGACAATGTCCATTTATGATAAGCAATTTGTAAGTCATATATATTTGTTGTTCTGGACATGTCCTGAAGAGAGAACATTTATCATGGTAATTACTAAGGTCATGGGTAGATTAAGCTGATTTTATATTCCAATGGCTGGTTTAATTATGCTCCTGTCAAATTATTTTGCAGCTATTGAAGTAAAGTCTTGTCCAAATTCCCAATTCCAATGTGCTAGTAAGACACAATGTATAGATAGAAAGTACAGATGTGATGAAAAGACAGATTGTAGTGATTCTTCAGATGAAGATGGATGTACCAGTAAGTAAAATGAAAGGAAAGATTTGAAAACTAAAAATCAGAAGATTAAAGTTACTTCCTTTGCCAAATAATTTTGTTCCAGTATTTTTTTTAAAAGTGTTTTTTTTCTGAATTATATCCAAATAAAACAAGAAATACATTATAATTGACTCAATTTTAAAGATGATGATTTATTTGAATAACAATTAAAAGGTAAAACAAGAGAAAAAATATAATTCTTGTTGCTGTCCAACTTTGACCACAGAACTTGATAAACATGGCAAAAACAAATTATTTCTTTTACCTTTAACAGCACCAGCAAGAGGAGACTGTAATTTTGATACCAATTTATGTCAGTGGACCCAAAGCCAGGATGATTTCTCCGATTGGGTATTAGGACAAAGCACACCAAACCCTAAGACAGGACCTTCTGTGGATCATCTAGGATCAAACAATGGTAAGAGATTTAGGCAATCATATTCTATTTTTTTATTCCACATACAGTGCATTCATTTATTTTGATGGGTACCAATTTTCGTGTAATAAGGGAAACTTGCATGTCAGTGGATATGTAATTTTGTGGTTTTGCCAAGCTCTGCATACTATCATCCTGTAGGAAATATGTCATTCATTGAACATTTGATTTTGTGGTTTACCTGTACCCACGAAATCCATGAAAATTAATATCCAACGAATAATAATGAATCCACAGTTATGTATTTAACAGTCAAACCTGTTTAATTTGTAAACTTTTAACAGAAAAAAATCTACCCTTTTACACAGGTGAACTTTATTTGATGGTTGATATAACATTTATCAGTTAAACATCTACAGAAAGTGACAAAATAGGTAAAAGTCAAGGGATATTTATAAATTGTACAACTGACTTGTTCATATTTGAAATTCTACAATTTTAACCTTTTAAGATAATAAAACTTATTTTACTAAAATTAGAAAATAATTTTTATTATCATTTTTTGTATGAAGTTTTCTCTGAAACTTTGGTAATTGACCTTGCAATTTTCAATAATTGTAGATATTAATAAATGCATGCAGAACTTTTTGTTAATTTTCTTTTCTGGACATTTCAAGGTCAATTATGATTGTAATATGATTACATTGCATGTATGATACTTTATTTTGATTGGCTAATAGCAATCTTGTGTCCTTCTAAAATTAACAGTCATGACACAATGAAATGTAACAATCATGATGACACAAGGTCAGACAATAAATTGCACAGGTAAATTAAAGAAAAACTTGATAGAAATCATGTTTTCATGATCCTAGCTAAAAACATGTGATTTTAAGTATTGAATGCATCTTTTTGTAATGTCATAGGGTTGTAAAAGCTTTAACTGTGCCAACATTTTTAAAATGAATAGCTTCTGCACTTCATACAAAATGTATTTTAGTCAATGCCAATGAATTTATAATAAGAAGCATTCAATTCTTAAATACAAAAATTCCATATTTCATTCTGTATTAGATATTCCCGTAGATATCTCTGTTGATGTTTATTTTGTGCACTAACTGGTACCCATTCTAAAATGTTTTTCAGGTCAGTTCCTGTACATAAACAGTGCCCAGATGAGAGCAGGTGACACAGCTAAAGTGAATTCTCCTACATTCCCCCCTAGTCGTGGAGTGTGCTATGTTAGACTTTGGTACTACATGTACGGATCCTCTACCATGGGTCCTCTCAATGTAAGAACTATTGCTACATTAAAAAAGTAAAATCACAAAGATTACATTAAATGAGGATGTTATATAAATAACACAAAGCTGAGTAGGTGATATATCAGATTCTTACTCCAGAAAACATTGTCAGCCCTTATAAATTCAAGGTTTCACAATGTTTTTTGCAAGGGGCAACTATCTGTTTTATCACCCTATCTGTCATGGGCAGTTTAATTTATTATACTGAATATTCTGTTAAAAGTGAATTCTTAATTAGGGCTCCGCCTTTAGGCGGGTCGCCCTATAGTGATCAGTCTGTCCGTCCGTAACACTTTAACTTTGTGTCCGCTCCATATCTAGAGAACCATTATGATTTCATACTTTATACTTTACATGTTTATTAACCACCACCAGAGGGCGTGTCATGATGTATGTACAACTTCCTAGGTCAAAGGTCAAGGTAAAAAAACTTTGGTTTCAGTTGACAACCCTGTGTCCTGTGGTGAAGATCGTGTCCGCTCTATATCTTGTGAACCGGTATGATTTCAAAGTTTATACTTGACATGTATATGAACCAACACCAGAGGTTGTGTCATAATTTATGAACGACTGCCTAGGGCAAAGTTAAAGGTCAAAAAATGTTTTCAGTTGACAACCCCATGTCCTATGGTAAAGATTGTGTCCGCTCTATATCTTGAGAACCGTTATCATTTCAAAGTTTATACTTGACATGTATATAAACCAACACCAAAGGGTGTGTCATAATTTATTTACAACTTCCTAGGTCAAAGGTCAAGGTCAAAAACTGTGATTTCAGTTGACAAACCCATGTCCTATGGTAAAGATACAATTTTTTAATGCACATTATTCACAGCGGGGCCCACAGAGATGGCTCCCATCTCAATGATATCTAGTTTCTTTTGAATTTGAAAAGTTGTGGATATATCCAAACACAACAAAAACACAAAAGAAATCTACAAAGCTAAAATTAAGTTTTTGTGGATTGTGAATGAAAATCAATAATTATATTATGTATTACATGAAAACATTCTATAAAAATCAGGATAAATTTGGGATCCCTATCAAGCCCAATTAGATAAGTGCAGTATGTTATTCTTTGATGATTAGATTTTACTGCATGATAGAGCACCAATAGTAGATAGGGCAATTGTATATAAGATTTTACTGCATGATAGAGCACCAATAGTAGATAGGGCAATTGTATAAGCATTTAAAACAGTAGTGTAACTATTTTCTTTTTCTCTGCAACTAAAAAGTTAACTTTTTTTCATTTTCTCAGCATTTTTACCTTTTTTTTTCCAAGCATTTAAATAGTGTATCCTTTCAGTCTCAGCATAAGAAATATGTTCCCTTCTAGCTTTTATATAACAGAATGATATACTTTCTCTTTGGCAGATTTATGTCCAGAATGCCAATGAAACTAATACCCAGTTATGGTGGACCAAGTCTGGAAATCAAGGACCATCATGGCAGTATGTCAACTTGTTAGTAGGAAGTAGCCAACCGTATCATATTGTTGTTGAAGGTGCACGAGGTGATGAGGCTCAATCAGATGTAGCTATTGATGATGTTTCATTCACACCAGAATGTGCCACTGGCAGTAAGTGTACAATTTTAGACCCAGGACTATTCAGAGCCTGGCATGATATACAGACACCTGTTTTAATGAAGACTTTATGTTTTGCTTCAGAAGTCATTGGTTGTTTATTTCCTTGGGATGCTGTGTCAATAACATGCCTGCCTACTTATCTAATAACATGAAATATTTCTAAATGTCTTCTTTTGATGGATGGTGAACCAAACTTTTATCAAACAAGCATTTTCCCTTAATAAGAACTGCAAAAAAAACATGTTTTTATTCAACAAGCTTTAGCCCTTTAATAGAATAGCAGATTCAAATTTTTTATCCAATATATTTTGTTTTCCTTGTATAAACATATTCTAAAAATGGCCTATTCATATTGAGATTTTTAACAAATTATTAAATTTCTTTTTTCTAGAACCATACCAACCAATAAACCACCAATACTGTGGACGAGATACATTCTATTGTAAACCTGTGAAACAGTGTTATCCCAACGCATGGAAATGTGATTTTGTCAGTGATTGTCCAGATGGAAGCGATGAGTTTGGCTGCCCTACAACACCTGCACCAACAGGTTAGAATTTCTTTTTCAAAAAGTAATGATGTCACCTACCATTGCAGGAATGTCACATATTCCAGTTGATAGCCTTAAACATTAGTAAACTTTTACTTTCTCCAAATTTTCTAGAAATAATGAATGGAGTTATGACCCTTGATTGCTCTATCAAAGAAACAAGTAAATGTAGGATTTTTTTTCTTAAATTTGACAGCCTCTTGTTTTTCATTGATATGGATTTTGCAACCTGTTTATTTATCTAGATTATTAGAGTTCATTTAAATGTCATATTATTGTCATTATTCTTACAATTTGAGTGTTATATATTGGAGTAATATATGGTTATTTGAAACATAATTGTGCATTGAATTATTTTGACAGGTTCAACCCTAAAGCCAGGAACTTCCTTAGTACCCAAAACCTTACCTACACCAGGAACAACCAAGAAACCTATGTCAACAGTGGCACCCACGCATACATGTAAAAAGACAGAAATGGCCTGTGGATCTGGAGAGTGTATTGCTAGACTTTACATGTGTGATGGAGTAAGCGACTGTAAAGATGGATCAGATGAACCAGCTAGTTGTAGTAAGTATTTAAGGAATAACAGAGGGTCGTAATGGGGGTACTTTTATTAAGAATAACAGTAAAAAATCTAGCCATATGATGTTAATCATAATTTTTAGTGCATGACAATAAAATGTACACATTTTTTCAGATGATTAGAAGAAATCGTGTAAATGTTTTCCAAAAATAAGGGTAATGATAATTATTTTAGATCTCTGACGAATCATGGTAAAACTTAAACAAGTTTGACGCTAACGGTCGCCTGACAGTAAAGGGCATTCCTGCCCTCATGATAACTGTAGTTGAAAAATTGTTGCCATCAGTTGTAGATTTGACGGTCACAAATGTAGTTTTACTGGAGACTGGTAGCATGTTGCTCTAGAATAGAACATCTATATCTAACAATTACAATTCATCCTGAATTTGAAAACAATTCTCTTTTTTTTTGTCACATTACTTCTTCATGTTTGTTCAGCAGTTATCTTATCAATTTTTTATCTTAAAACTAGATATTCTTCTTTTTTTTTTTTTATCATGTATTGAAAATTACATTCTGTTTTGTTTTTTCTTCAGTAAAATGTCATGCTGGTTACTATTGGTGTAACAAACAAAGACGATGCATCAATGCTAAACGATGTGATTCTGTCAACGATTGTGGAGATTACACAGACGAGAGTTTATGTGGACTACCTGGACAAGGTATGAATAATATTTGGGTGAAAAAAAAATTCAACCTTCCATATTCTAAAAGACATTTTCAAAGTAGTTAACAGAAATGTACTGATTAAAACTAATCAAATGTTTATTTTATTAGAATTTCATTGTCACACAATATAAGGGTGCGTTATGGCTATTGGTTGTGTGGCCTCAACTGTGGGATATTTATGATATTATTCCCAACAAGGCACCTTTTGGCAATTTGTCTCCCATTATTAACCATAACAAATGTTCCAGTAAAAATGGTGATGACATTATAGAAAATGTCTGATGCAACAATGCAAAGGTAATTGTTATGTGATGTCAACAGTTTAGATGTCACAAAATCTCAGGACAAGTGTTTCAGATATCAAAATAGTGATATGTCTCTATGCCAAACTTGACCTTAAAAAAATGATATTTGTTGCTTCTAAGCAAGAAAATAGCAAACAGCAAGCACCAGGGCAAAAATAAAAGGTGATAAGATAATGAATAGTCTATTATACACCACACAGGAAACTTAAACAAAACAAAATATCAATATACAGTCCAACCTGGATTAGTCAAAGACAAGAAGCCAAATCATTTGCATGGGAGGGGGTGAATTGCAGATTCAATTTTGATTTTGATAAAATTCTTCCGGCAGAGTTTCTGATACCCAATATGAAATATGATTGTGTTTTTATAAGAATTAATCATTTATTCACAGGAGGTAGTTGTCCCCAGGGTTTCTGTAAGAACTTTGGTACTTGTACAGCAAGTAAAACTAATAGAGCTTCTTGCAAGTGAGTAACTAACAATCGATTGATGTGGATTTACATGGTACAATTTTCCATCTGATTTGGATTAGATTTTTTAACTGTATAATGTTGTTTCGACAAAAATCGTGAGTGAATAAGGAATGGGTGAAAATATGGTGTACTTAAAAAACTTATTGCCTATTACTATGTTGACATTTTGAAAATAGAGATCAGCAACAGAAAATATGAATCATTGCAATATGATACAGTTATTCCTATTTGAATGTTAAAAAAAGATATGTATATCGATTTCAATTTCATTCTTGTTATCATTACTTTAACAGTAACCTCTCTAAATTTTGACATTAACCCTTTCACCGATTGCTGCCCAGAGAGAAGCTACTCTGAGACGATGGCTTCCCTGGCTACTATTACTTAAGTGGGAGATCTTCACAATAAATGTCAATAAAAACTTGTTTGTAGTTATTTGTGTATTTATTGCATTCACTAACACCATGTTCACAGTTTTTTTCATGTTTTGATAATTTTTTATTCATAAAATATTCAAATTTTCAAATTTTCGGCATTATCTAGGTGAAATTCTCAAAATTCTGCTCTTTGACCCCAAATCGTAATTTTTAAACCCAAAACAGCAAAATTTTGAAAATTTTTATGAGGTTGTACAAATTCCTCACACTGAACGATGTCCATTCCAAGTGTTTTGTACATAAAACGACATTTTACGTCAAAAAAGTATACTAGTTTGGCTTCAATTCTTCCATATTCTTTCATAAAAAATGTTCCCTCATTTCAAATTCTCGTAAATTCCGTAAATTCGGTCTGATTTTGACACGGTTTTCAACAAACGGAAGCGCCATGTTTATACTTTTATCCGGG
This sequence comes from Mytilus edulis, assembly GCF_963676685.1. NCBI lineage: Eukaryota > Metazoa > Mollusca > Bivalvia > Mytilida > Mytilidae > Mytilus > Mytilus edulis. The sequence goes on along the minus strand of NC_092350.1, from coordinate 23,764,463 downwards.
TATTCATCAAAGAAAGATAACTCATGTTTGCACTGTTTTGAGCGGGAAAAATAAAAGATGTATTCCGATCCCGGTAAAACGGGACTCATCGTCAGCTGTCTGAAGCGTGAATCCCGGTAAACCGGGACTCATCGGCGAAAGGGTTAAAGTTACATTGAACAATATATTAGATTAAATTGAATTCGTTTGACGAGATGAGTCATTTTTTGTCCGAGATTATTACCTATTTTTATTATTTATTACAGTTGCTCAACTGGTACTTTTGGAGACAGATGTCAGTACCAATCTGGAGCACAAAGTAACCCAGCTCCTCCCAAGAAAAATAGTATGTTATTAGTTTTAAAAATAGTAAAAATAACACATGCTGTACCTACAATCTCTTTTGTTTTTATTTCAAAATACTGTAGATTTATTATTATTTCTAGGATACCAATATTGGTCAATTCTCTGGGTAAAGATGAACTACAAAACTACACAATCAAATTTCTGCAAAAATTTGTACCCTCAAAAACAAATAAATCCACTGTACATTAATTTTGTGTCCCTTTTGTGTGCTGTATATTATGGTACAGAATATTTCCTTACATCATTCTTTTCATACATTAGAAAACTGAATTATTTTATGAATTACCACAAATTTTCACACCATCAAAAATATATGTATGTTCATTCTTACAGAGAAAATCTTAATCACAAATCACAGAAATTTTACTCTAATATTATTAAACTGTTAGCTAATTAGTTAACTTGAAAAAAAAACAATTTGTTCTACCAATCTTTTCATAAACATCTTTTGATATTTAGATAGTATAAACTCAGAATATTATAGTATTTCCTTTGGGAAGGTGGTCTGAGCTGGTCTCAAACATGCTTGAATTATGTGCCACTAGACATTAAACCAACAACAAACAATCCATATAGATAAAATCTCGTAATGTTTCCATTATTGTTCTGATTTAAATTCCAAATCTTCTCAGTTGATTATCTAATTTGATCAATGGACTTATTATAATACAAATGTATCATCATTTAAGCACTTTTCTAACACTGTATTGGTGTTTTTGTTTCAGATGGAACAGCGATAGGAGTTGGAGTTACAGTAGCAGTACTAGCCATCGTTGGTTTAGTTGTTGGTGCATATTTCTTTACAAAGAAACGCAGAGAAAAGTATGTATATTAGGACTCTTCTGAAAAAACAGTCAGAAATATCAAAGTTCTCATGTCTTTACTGCACTAAATACTGAGTAGTAATAGGTATTCTGAGAGAGCAGGTTTAAAAGAAGTTTAAACTTTACAGTGAAAAAAATTGTTATGAAAAAAAAAATGACCTATAAGTTAAACTTTCTTCAAAAATCAGAATGTTTTTTACTTTGTTGTCTTGCAATGAATATGAATGTCAGATGAATTCTTCACAGGGTAGGGCATAAAAAAGACTCCCGAAATACTTTTCCAAGGATATTTTCATAACATCAAGGATCATGGATTGTCTAACCTAAGTAATGATTTATTTTCAGGCAATTTTCTGAACGTCTAGGATTTGGACTATCTAACCCAAGTTACGACGGAGATGGGGACGGAAGAGATGTAAGTAATTTATAGACATATTTACACTTCAATGCAAATTTGTCCCCCATTAATTAAAGCAAAAAAAGGTTCTTGCTAAATTCTTCCTCATAATTTAAAGCATTTCACGTAAAAAAAGGTGATTGTTGCATGATGCATGAAGGTTATTCTGAGACAACTCTAGGGTTATGTGCAGTAAATACAGCAAAATACCCATAAGTATATAAAAAGTCTATTCTGTGTTGAATCATCTTTGTAAAGGGTCCCATACTGATTATCATTTTCTCTGTTTCTGTGTAATATGTAACAGGATTTCTTTGTATAATTTGTCTACTCTCAAACCTAGCTTTTTCCACTCTGATGTTGGACTATACACCTTGAGACCGAGAATCTGTCCCACTTGAACAATCCCTTTTTCATTGTGGTGTCAGATATTTTGTGTTATGACGTCAAATTTTATGGGAAACTGTGTGATGTCCAGTAATGGCAACAAATAACAACAAGATGTATTTTGAAACAATACTTTTATTTAGCTATAACAACCTATTTTTTTATCATTTCAGTTCACAATGAATGAAATGGATTCACCATTTTCAGATGTAAGTACACATCCTTGATTTATTGTAAATTTTAAACAAGGTCATAACAAAAAGTGTTATTATACAAATATATATCATGCTTACAAGGGGTATTTGTGAGGGTTGAGAGGTAAGCAAATTTCAAAGGTCCTGCATCATATAATTGTGCTAGATAGTCTAGATTTTTGGAAGTCACATTATTTTTAGACCATTGCATTGCTTGCAAATACCCTGGCACATGGAATTCTCTAATGACAAATAGACTGGCAGAGAAAAGAATTTTATAGATAATTTGTGATAAATACCAGTTTTCTCATCCAATCAATATACAGCATTATAATATAAGGTGGAATTACCAGTACATGCATGAATTCACCTGAATAGATTTATATAATTAATATTAAATAAAGAAGATGTTGTATGACAGCCAATGAGATTACTCACCACAAAAGACCAAATGACTTAGAAGTCATCAACCATTGGTCACTGTAAGATGGGATTTATTTTTCACACATCTTCAGAATCTTTTTTTTCTTTTTAAATTCTTGATATATCAAATTAATTATATTTGTTGTTGTAACCTCAATAACAATATTGTTTTATTTGTTATTTCAGAAAAATGATGGAACCTCCATAGACAATCCACTCTACCAAGACCTTTAAAAACTGTGATAAAACAATACACTGTGATAGCATTTACATTAAGTGCCATGTATAATACTCAATGATTTGTGATAGTGCAATAATATGTTACTCTTTTTGTGCAATATTTTGTTACTTCTTAAATTTGTTATTAGTATGACATGTTATATTATGAAAATAAATATTTACTTATACTTTGATGAATTTCTGTAAGGCCTTACACATCTTGTTTTATCTCAGATCTTCTATCAAAATACAATTACACAAATTTAACAAAATATTTGTTACATTTGAAAGCATCCTCCTATCTCCTGTTTAAAAAAAACCCACTGTATTTGTATACACCTGTAGTGGCAGATCAACTGGCTGCCTAAGAAGGGGCCCGCTCTCGTCATGCTTCAGTGATTCCAATATAACTAACCAAATTTTTACCCCCTGCCCCCTCCCCCTAATTCACCTCTAACCTGTCCTGTCAGGAGCCTGTTCAGTGGTTGTGGTTTGTTGATGTGGTTTATAAGTGTTTTTCGTTTCTTGTTTTTATATTAGACAGTTGGTTTTCCTGTTTGAATTGTTTTACACTTGTCATTTTTTTTTGGAGTTTGGAGGGGGGTTGGAGGCTTTAAATAAGTTGCTATTTGGTTTGAGCCAAGGCTCTGTGTTGAAGATGTACAAAATGTACTTACATCTATAATTGTTTACTTTTTTTGTCACATTGTGACTTGGATAGAGAGTTGTCTAATTTGCACTCATACCAAATCTTCTTATTTCTATTTTTCTATTAGAAAAAGCAACTTTCAATGAAAAGATGAATTCTGCCAGACAGAAATGTACACCTTTCAATCATTCTTTGTGAAAATATTGTAAGCCTTTTGCCTTAATCATCTGAGCAGCCAAATGTGCATTTACTCATGAACATTTAAAATTTGAATATGTTGTTACTGACAACAATATGGAGGTCAAGTTCAATAATGACGATTTTGACTTACTGTTCAGGAGTTATGGTTTTGAAAGATTGAAAAATGGTGTTTCCAGTCCTGTCTGTGCATTTACTTATGAACTGTTCAACCAAAGCTTTTAGAATTTTAATATGTTGTTACTGATGACAAAATTGAGGTCAAGTTCAATAATTGCAATTTTCACTTTTTATGTTGAGGAGTTTTTGTTCTTGAAAGACAGAACAAGAGTGCACACGCTGAAATGTCTCCCCTTCTTTACTTATCATTGATATTATGTTGATAGTCCTAAATATAAAGCTTTATAAAAACTGTCACATAAACTCAACATTAACCAAGAAAACTAAACATTGATCAATGAACCATGAAAAGGAGGTCAAGGTCAGATGAACCATGCCAGGCAGACATGTACAGCTAACAATTCTTCCATACAACAAATATAGTTGACCTATTGCTTATAGTTTAAGAAAAACAGTCCAAAACACAAATACTTAACACTTAGCAATGAACCATTAAAATGAGGTCAAGGTAAAAAAAACCTGTGTGACTGATATATAGATCATAAAATATTTCCATACACCAAATATAGTTGACCTATTGCATATAATAAAATAGACCAAAACTCAATAACTTAACTTTGACCATTGAACCCTGAAAATGAGGTCAAGGTCAGATGACACATGTCAGCTAGACATTTGCACCTTACAATCATTCCATACACCAATTATAGTAGACCTATATATTGCATATAGTATAAGAAAAACAGACCTAAACACAAAAACTTAACTATAACCCCTGAACCATACTAGACTTAATGCGTATAGTATTTGCGATATGGACTTGATAACAAAAACTTAACCTTGTTGACTGATCCATGAAATGAGGTCGAGGTGAAGTGAAAACTGTCGGACAGACATGAGGACATTGCAAGGTACGCACATACCAAATATAGTTATCCTATTACTTATAGTAAGAGAGCATTTAACATTACAAAAAATCGTAACATGAGGTATCTATATACAAAGTATGAAGCATCCAGGTCTTCCACCTTCTAAAATATAAAGCTTTTAAGAAGTAAGCTAATGCCGCCACCGCCGGATCACTATTCCTATGTTGAGCTTTCTGCAACAAAAGTTACAGGCTCGACAAATGATGACAAAATGGAGGTCAACTTTGATATTGACAATTTTCACTTTCACCGTTCATCAGTTATGGTCTTTGTGATATTGAAAAATACCAGGACACAAATAAATCTGGTTTGCTGTCGCTCTGACAGCCTCTTGTTTTCTTTGATTTCTTTCAAGTTTTTCTTTTATTGTGCACTTTATTGTGGAACTCCCTGTTTTCATGAATGTAGGATTTAATTTTGAAATGAAGGTTGATTTCAGAAACCAAAGTTGTTGTTAGCCAATCAAAATATTGTAATTATAATGAAAGATACATGTCGTGTTATTATTGAAGAATAAATCATGAAAATCGGTACAGGTCAGATGAATCATGGCTGACAGACATAAACACCTTACAATCATTGCATACACCAAAAACGGTTATAATATCTGATAAACTAACAAATCCAAGAATATTTAACATTGAAAAATAAAGCATGGAAATGAGTTAAATGTTGACCAATACAGCATGAAAATGGGTTGTTAAACATTGACCAATAAAGCATGAAAATGAGTTCAAGGTCAAATATTGTTTATTTAATACTTAAAGTGTGAAAGATAACGACTTGACCATGAAAGCTTAACCTTGATCACTGATTAATGAAATGATGTCAAGGTCAGGTAGACATGTATATCTTGGTATCACACATTGTTGTCATAATAATGGAATTTGATGTGACTGTCATACAAGTGAGAGGTTAAGCTAGCTATAAAGTCAAGTTTAATCCACCTTTTTCTGCACAAGAAAATGCCTGTACCAAGTCAGGAATATGAGTGTTGTTATCCATACATTTGATGTGCTTGAGCTTTTGTTTATGCCATTTGATTAGAGATTTACCGTTTTGAATTTTTCTCGAAGTTAAGTATTTTTGTGATTTTACTTTTGTAAGGATTACATAAACTAAATATAGATATCCTGTTACTAAATAGTGTGGATTTTGTGTGACAATTTTTCTTAAAGTGGTTGCTGAACCATAAAAATACATCAACAAAAATCAACACTATAGATTAGCACCAATATTTTTAATAAATTGCAATATTGTTTACAACAAAATTGCACATATTCATTTCAGGCAGCGATTCAGATTGTCAACAAAATGCCTTAAGTAAAATATAACCACATAGAAAATTTAACAGCTACAGGTATTTAAAATAGAATAAAGGTTACATTTTACCCTCTATCAAATTATATCTTGATCCCTCATGGCATACTCTATTTTAACCATAATTTTGTTTAAAAAAAACAACAAAAAAACAACAAAAAAACAATTACCTTTTTTTTATAAATTAAAATGTATCAAAATCAATATTCATGTTTAAGTATATCAACATTAATTGATTGATTGATGATAGCTTTACGCCACATCAGGTATATCAGAATCAAAACAGACTCGTAGTATTTCATTTCATATTAACTAATCATCTGTGATGTTTTTGACCAAAAAAAACTCAATTCCAAGACTGTGCCATATTGATTTTAAAATTACATCATAGATTGCTTAAATATTTTTTTAAACATAGGTCCTTGGAGTATAAGCTCTTTAATAAAATTAAATTAAAATAAAAGCATTCAGAAATCAATATTCATTAAAATTCTGCATCTACACAGGGTGCCAGAAGGATACATTCGCCATGAGCGCTGGTGTGCCAAAAGGATACATTCGGCATGAAAGGGTTAAACCATAAACCATAACTTATGACAATTACAAAATAATTATAACTTAATAAAAAAGTTATATCTCCAAAAATATTTGCAATTGTAACAACCCACAAGTTTGAGCAATTTATAATGATATATGAATTTCACTTCATGAATAAAACCTTCATTAGTCCACCCCTATATGACGATAATTCATACTTTAACTTGAATATCAAATATAAAAACATGATGATTGAAAAAGTTCCAAGAATAAAGAACGTTGTCTGTAAGTCATACTGTTTGGCTATGTAACTGAATGGTAAGCCTGCCAGGAAAATGCCAACTGAAAAAATAAATCATCTGTTAGAAATGAAACTCAATGACCTGTAAATGCAAAAATTATCTATTTATGCAAATAATGCATTTGTTTGAGTATTGCAATAAAAAGAACTCACATTTTGATATCTGAAACATACAACTGTATGAAAAAGTTTCAGATATTGCAATATTGAATCTCGCATTTTAGTTTATTTTTACGAAATCGCAATAATAAATGTGTGCAATATTTTCTGAATTTACAGTAATACTGCCAGGAAAATACCAAATTGTCAAATTATGAAAGTGCTGTCATCTTAGATTTATCATCAGTGTTCAGTGGGTTATAAATATCAATTTCCTTTTTTCCATAACCTACATTCTTGCATTTGAATATCCTGACTTGATATTAATTCATATTGTTTTAGAACTCCTAGGTTGTTGCTTGTCTGTGGAAACTTTTGAAAAATGATGTAGGGTATAGGCAACTGTCTTGTAGCTTAACTCCTACAAAAACTTACAAGTAAATAGATATAAGTTTTCAGATAATAATGCATTCAGCTATCATCATTATACATCCTTGGCTTTCAATTTTTTTGTTTTGACCATTCCTGAAGACGATAAATCCGGAAAATTGCTTTGGTTGCAGAGATTTATAAATTGTTTTTGGTAAATTCAGAAATTATTGCAATTTTGTCATTTGAGACTAAAATGTGATTAAATTTTTGCGATATTGAGAAAATCCTGTTTAATTCATATAAACAATTTCCAAAAGCAAAGTTTGATTTATTGCGAGTATAACCCTGTCGCATTTTTTGCAATAATAAAAACCTTGCAATAATTTCTGAATATATTCAGTATATACAAAGAGCTATATGACCAAAAATTACAAAAAGGAATAAGGTTAACTTTGCATAAAGATAAGGCCCCTTATATTTCTTAATAATTCTGAAGTTTATCATCTGGGAAATTACAATTTTTTTTTTAATCATGTCAGTATAGAAGTACTGAGCTGATGACACCCTCAATGACTGAATATATAAAGCTTTTTAGTAATTTTACTGCATTTCTACTATGCACTGTTATTACTATTTCAGTAACTTCTTTTGATTTCTTTTTCTCATATAAATTTATAATATATCCAATCTTTTTAAAATTATGAAAACTTACTATTTGAAAACAAAGCAGCTACAGCATAAGTAGTCCCTGAGATATTTTTAGGTGAAGATTCCAGTGCAATCACTCCAGCTATTGATATAGGTCCATATATGGCAAAGCCAATTATAAAACCTATTAAAGATATTAACATCTGGAAAATAAGAAAGGAAAACATTTTTAATTGAAGAAAAGGCTAGTATGCACAAATCATTTATACAATATCAGACTGCAAAGTAGGAGAGATATTTTCTTTACAACAGATGCAACAATGACCATGACTAAATTTGTATATGCTAAAATGATATTGATAAACTAACAACTAATGGAGAGCTGTGGTGTAGTAGTTAGTGCATTGGACTACTAACACAAAGGTTCCTGGTTAAATCCCCACTCCTGGGAGAAAATTTTCAGCTCTCCCTTGACAACATTTGTATGGTCTTGAGAATGATGGTAGTCTGTCGGAAGGGGACGATAAAAGGCTGACCATTGTTAAGTGAGAGCCAAGTCTCTTGCACATAAATGACACCCTTGTAAATTTCGAAAAAGAGCAGGCTAATGCCGCTATAGGCAGCGCTCGCACCCGCAAAGTGGAAAGGGATTAATATAAGTTGCAATAACTTGTTTCCCAATCCACTATAAATAAATATATTTAAACTAACAACTAATGGTTTCGACAACATCATGAAAAATTCTGCTTTAAAAAAAAGTTATATGAATAAAATGAGAAATGTGGTATATATTAATGAGACGGAATTTATTATCAATACAAAAAATATAATATTTTTTTCATTTTTTTTTCATTTTTTTATGTCTTCCATTTAATTGGAAATAAATAATTTTCATATAATTTTTTCCATTGCAAGAGTAGATATTTCTTGTCATTTTTTTTTCTTTCTTAATCTGAAAGAGTAAATCTTTGCAAAAATAAGGCTGGTCATAATTTCAAAATCTTTGGGCTTGAGCATACCTAATGAAATTTATTTCAGAAATATGGCAAGCACACTGAAATCTTTGAGATAAGTTTAACCTATAAGCATGGATTTAATAACAAAAAAAATTATAAATAGATTACCTTAGACGAATCTTTATCAATAACTGTGATGAAACTATAGAGAGCTACACCTAATACTATGAAAAAATGTATCCATAATGTCTTTCTTACTAAAAACTGTGGAATATTTGAATTCTGAAATAAAGAAATACAAAATAAGTGTTAATTATAAAATAGGTGTAATCTCAACGGTTTTGTCAGGTTAAACTAAACAATATGTTTTTCTGGTTGTTTGTTTTTTTTGTATGTTTAATTTTTCAAAGAAGTTGGTTTTTGGAGTTTTGCCTGTACAAAACCATATTATCTAGACCAATTGTTATTTATTTTTGTCAGTTTGTTTAAATTTTCAGAGGAGATGGTTTTAGTGGTAAGTTAAGTCTGTTATACTGTACAATATTTTAAGGGATTCCTGCAATCATTTTTGTGTGTTATTTTATCAATGATTCTGTTCTAGAAAAAAAATGTATGTGAGAGTTGATTTTGTATAACCCTTTTTTGTTGAACACCCCATTGTTGAGTTCTACAAGGGTACAATTATATCAACATACTAACTTTTGAGATCATGTGGTCTGAAGAATATCCTGCTATAAAACTTCCCACAATTCCCCCTACTTCCACACTACTGACAAAACCACTTCCTGTTAAGATAATGGAATTACATGTATTAAAATTAAACAGGTTGTATAGCTGAATCTTTAAAAAGTAGTGTGAAAAAATAAAGTCAATCTTCATGCATAAATCTCAGATATTTTCTTCCTTTGTAATTTGAAGTGGAATTGTAGAGCTGTGAAAATCTGTCTTTTTATAAAAAAAAATTTAAAAAAAAAGCTCCAATTTACTGGAGTTTATGTTCAGTAGGGAGACATAAGAATCACCACATTCAAACTAAAAATTAAGATGTAATAGGCCCCTTCACGGGAAGTTAGGCCATATTGAACACGGGGCAGATTTTCATAATGGAGGTAAAAATAGAAAGAATTGAAAGTACTGAACGGTTAAGAGTGGAAAGTAAAATTAAATATTGCATTGGTTGTCGTTGATTTAACAGCTATTCTAGACAAAGGAAGATAACTCCAATTTTTATAGATGAGGTTAACAATGACATAATTTATATTTTTAGAACAGATATTATTAGATTCCTGCAAGTGCAACATCATTTTGTGCCTTGAATATCTGAGCATACAGTATATTACATCGATAAATTTCTAGAAATGTTCATGGATAGTATGTATAGAATGGTATATGGCCAATGCACTATATTTTGTGTATTAAAAAAGGTAGTGATCAGCCTTGGAACATTTAGATATCAAGTCAGTCCCATAAGGTTTTGATTGCATTTCATGCAATCTTTACCCAAAAATACAGGAAAACATCATTAAAACAGAGCAGAGTCCAAACATACCTATTAACAAGCTAAGTCCTATGTCCTCTACTAAGTATAGCTGGCCCCATTGTATAATACCATACTGTATTAATGATACAGTCATATAACACAAACATACACCCAGAAATCCTGGTAAGCGTAAAATCTTCCATCTTGAAATACTTTCTGTATCCTCTGTTAATAAATCAATAATATCTCTATTCGACATATAGTACAGAAAATAAAGTTAGAAAACAGAAATGAAAAATTGAACATTTTTTCTTTTGTAAAGGGGCATAACTCTAGAACAGTTAAGGTGATGCCACCAAAATTCAAACTTGATCTCTGTTTTGTGGTAATAAGCATTGTGTATAAGTTTCTTAATATTTGGTTGAAGCAAACTGAAGTTAGAGTCTTAGAGAACAGAAACCAACTTTATGATGTAAATACTCACGGACGGACGTACAATACAATACAATACAATATTTTTATTTTCCAAATTAAAGGGCCCATTAAGACCATAACATTAATTACAACATGACATAAACATTACAGAGTGATTAAAGAAACATAAAATAATAATTCAAAAGCATGAGGAAAGGATCAGTGGTCAAGGGGAGATAATTTTGATATCTATTAGAGTATTTAAGTTAACTAATTTTCTGATTTTCTAAGTTGCAGGCCTTTATCGAGGTATGCACATAAAATAGATAAAAATCTGCTATCTTCAGACAGACAAGGGCAAAACTTAAATAATGCCCCCTCCTCTATAGTGGGGACATAAAAAGCTTAAAACAAGGAGGAGTGAAGAATATTAAACCTGGTAACAGTAAAATCTTACATCTTGAAATATTTTCTGTCTCCTCTGTTAATTAATCAATATTGGTTACCTCTTTTGGACATAAAGTATAGAAAAATTGCTTAAAATAAGATGGAGTTAACAATATTAAAAAAAAATCTGTTGTAAGATTGCAAATTAGACAACTACATGGATTTCACCCAAATATGATCATAAAAAAAAGTTTCCTGAATATATACTCTCTAGCTTTATTCTAAAGGAAAGAAAACTAGCATACAAATTAATATGTAGACATCTAAACTTACAGTTACAGCTTTCACCATTAATATTCTTACCTTTTTTAACATTCATGCTTATATCCTGGCTCTGAACTGGTTTATCTTTTATCAGTACAAAAGTTATAAATCCTATCAGTATTGAAACCATTCCTGAAAGCAAAAAAACTTTTTATCCAACAATGCAAAAATAAAAGTAGAAAATGTTTTTCTTTTGAAAAGACTTCCTTATTTATGACATCAATCTGAAAACTTATTCATATTGAGTCTCTGGATTTTATGCAACTGTCATACAAGTGAGAGGTTTAGCTAGCTACAGCACAAGGTTTAATCAACCATTTTCTACATAAGGGAATGCCTGCACCAAGTCAGATATATGACAGTTGTTTTCCTTTGATGTGTTTGAGCTTTTGATTTTGCCATTTGATAAGGGACTTTCCGTTTTTTTATTTCCTTGATATTTTTGTAATTAGGCCAATTAAAATTAATTGATAGATTTTCATCCCCGCCCGCCCCTCTAAAATCGTCCCGCCCCGATTTTTTTTATTTTGAAAAAATTACGATTTCCGGATTTTGTTCATCTCCGTTTCCGGTAGCCGTCAAAAATTTTGTTTCCTTCCAAACTTTCTGTTTCAAATTTCGGTTTTCGTATTTTCTCGAGTAATTAAAAAAGATTCTGCAGCACTATGATGACAAAACCGTCTAGCAGAATAGAGATTAATTTCGAGAAGTGCATTTAATAATTGGGTTACAAGTAATACGTTGTATCCAAGATGGCAAATTGCGGCATGACACAAATTTCTGTGATAAGAAAACCGTTGATTTTTTTTATTGATTAAATGACTTTGTGGCAGGAATTTTTGACTGTGAATTATACCCAAAGAGCAAGAATCGTGGAACACATTGGTACAAAAACATAACTATAAACAAAATGACGCAAGCACGAACTTGTTAGATTTCTGACAGTATTTCGAGTTCAAAAAGTCGGCAAACATATACTTAGATTTCTTCTTCTTTTTTAGTTACAGAAAACCATCAACATTTTGGAGATTACATTCTGGCGCATGGGTTGCTTTTTAAACTTAATTTCAATTTTTCTTTATTTTTAAACCTACAAATTTTTATTGAACTTTAATTTAATTTTTACATTTGTTTTCTAAAAATGATCAAAAATTAAGAAAGAAAAAAAAGGGTACATTTAGTTTAAGTGGGAAAAGGTTTTAAGGAGTACTTCATGGGTAAGTTTATCCTTAAAGGTGTCTGTAGAAGTTTTGTTTGAAATTTCAGGTGGTAATTTATTCTAATATTTGATTGTTTGGCTGAAGAATGAGAATTAAAAACTGTCTTTATGAAACCGTCTTTATTGCATTGGAGCTGTCTGAATGTTAATTGATGAGTAGATCTTGTTTTTGACTGGCTTTATATGAGAATATCCTGAGATGGTTTTGCAATTTCATTTACCCATGGGTATTTTTTTGTTGACAAACAGCAAACACCTTCTGTCCCAATACCCTCAATAGAGCCATTAAACAACTACTTTTTGGTTAAGTTCATGTTTTACATGTTAATTATATTTGCATCTATAATTAGTTAATATGGAGGTTATATCAATGATTCTCAGAAAAGAGTATTGCTTGCGAGTCAATAGTTATCAAAAGTACCAGGATTATAATTTTATACGCCAGATGCGCGTTTCGTCTACATAAGACTCATCAGTGACGCTCAGATCAAAATAGTTAAAAAGCCAAATAAATACAAATATATAAGAAGAATCATAAAAGCACCAACCCTTTTGTTTTCATTTTATTCTGTACTCGTAATTCTTTAGTTGTATGTTTGTTTCATTTTATGGAGACAAGAAAATAGTCGCTTAGAAAGACACATCAATTTGGTGAAGGTAGTCCAACTGAAGAGAGCATTCTTCTTTCATGTTTTTGCTGTTTAGGTTTCTAAAGCATCAATTACATTTAGAACAGTGGTTGCCAATCAGAGATTTTTATTCATACAGATTTGAAATATTATTTACGATTCCTTATACATGTATATACATGATATAAGCTCATTATTACACTTGCATATTCGAAGAACACGTCACAAAAGGGTTTCATAAGAAATAAAAAATAAAAAATAAAATCCTCCCACCCGCCCCATTTTTTTCAAAAATTTGGATGAAAATCTACTAATTAATTTTAGTTGGCCTTATACTTTTAACATATACATTTCAATCATTAAGTTTTATTGACGCATACTACAGCTTGATATCTAAACATCTAGGTCCAAGTCAGTGTATTGACCATACACTTACATGTGTATTTCATTAAGCATGAATGTTACTTAGTCAATCAATTTGTTACATATCTTACCAGCTAGTCTAATACTTTCTCTCTATCCTACCACAGAAATTTACCAGCTAGTCTCATACTTTCACTGTATTCTATCACAGAATCTTACCAGCTAGTCTAATACTTTCTCTCTATCCTATTACAGAATCTTACCAGCTAGTCTCATTCTTTCTCTCTATCCTATCACAGAATCTTACCAGCTAGTCTAATACTTTCTCTCTATCCTATTACAGAATCTTACCAGCTAGTCTCATACTTTCACTCTATTCTATCACAGAATCTTACCAGCTAGTCTCATACTTTCTCTCTATCCTATTACAGAATCTTACCAGCTAGTCTCATACTTTCTCTCTATCCTATCACAGAATCTTACCAGCTAGTCTCATACTTTCTCTCTATCCTATTACAGAATCTTACCAGCTAGTCTCATACTTTCTCTCTATCCTATCACAGAATCTTACCAGCTAGTCTCATACTTTCTCTCTATCCTATTACAGAATCTTACCAGCTAGTCTCATACTTTCTCTCTATCCTATTACAGAATCTTACCAGCTAGTCTCATACTTTCTCTCCATCCAATGCTTGCAATAAAAGTGGCTGTGATTAACGGACCAAATGTTCCTGCTATGTTCATTGAAGTTGATAATATACTCCATACTGTTCCAAATATTGTTGGAGGACACCACTGATGGAAACAACAAAATAAGAATAAGAATAAGAATATTTATTATTCCAATCAAGGGCCCTTGATGGGCAGCATAACATGTACACATAAAACAATACATCATGATTTGTAACAGAAAAACATTAAAAAGTTCAGACAGATGTTATTATCTTCATTCTATATTAAAAATCACATACATTTAATTCCAGGCAGGATCAGAACTATAAAATCTTTACAATAATCGTTGTTATTGCATACATTAATTAACATTTTGTCTACCATCTAGACATGTAATAATATAGCTCCCTAAATATTTAAGTACAGACACATTTTCATTAATAAATAACCAAACAAATTTTGCCTCATTTGAAAGATATATAAAATTAGGACAGATACAGTTCATATATATACAATATGTTTATATTAATAATACTGTGGATTCATTAATATTTGTTGGATACTAATTTTTCGTGGATTTTGTGAGTAGAGGGGAATCACGATTTTAAATGTTCAACAAATTACAAATTTTCTTAAGGAATGTATGCAGACTAATCCAAAACCACAAAATAAAATATCCATGAATATGCAAGTTTTTCTCAATCCACGAAAATTGGTACATTGTACCCTCGAAAATAAATAAATACACAATAGCAGACAATCAACATGAAAGACTTAATCTAAGAATAAATTCAGAAATATGAATGATTTTGTAATAGTATCATAAGTCAAACTTAAAGTCCGATGAAGAATAGGGTTTTTTATGTAGATTAGACCATTGGTTTTCCTGTTTGAATGGTTTGACAATAGTAATTTTTGGGGTCCTTTATAACTTACTGTTCAGTGAGAGCCAAGGCTCTGTGTTGAAGACCGTACCTTGATTTATAATGGTTTACGTTTATAAATTGTGACTTGGATGGAGAGTTGTCTCATTGGCACTGATACCACATCTTCTTATATCTAAGTAAAAAAGTCAAATAAAATAATTGCTTATTTTTCTCCAAACCAAATGTTGCACTCATACCTCATCTTTCTATATCTATATAGTGTTGTAATATATTTGTTTGATATATCTGGTACAGGTATACTATGTATATTGGGGCGATATCTTTTTGCGCCAAAAAGTAACTCATTTGCGCCACAACTTATTTGCGCCAATACTTCTTTTGCGCCAACTAATTTTTAAAACCATAGGTATCATTTGCGCCAATAAAATAATCATCTAATTGCGCCAATTCTATTTATTTTTATTCATATATATAACAACTAAATGATTGACTAGGTACCATCAGCAAACAATCCTCTTACATTGTACAAAGAAATTTTAAATTAGCCTCGCATCCTAATAAAATCATCCCGCTTTCTGGATCGTTACACAATACAAAGTCATCATCTTTGTTTGTAACATCACCAATATCATCCAATATTGTGTGAAATTCTTCTTGATTTTTAGGTTGAGCCGGATGCAGTTTTCTTCTCTCTATATACATTGACTGACGCACATATTTTAAATCTTTCTTTTCTAAATTTTCTTTTCTAAATTTTCTTTTTCAATTTTGAAGAGCTCTGAATTTATTATTTTTGAAGGTCGCCCTGACAACATATCGGTTGCTTTTGTTTTGCTCGAAGTTCTTTCTTTCTTTTTACAAATGAAAATATGGTATTTTATACTGCCAAAATATGCTATGAAATTTTAATAAAGCGAAAATGTATTTTATACTCATGATAGTTGACTTGTATTTTTAGAAAAATTGTTTTATAGTCTCTCAAAACTCTTTATAGAGTGGCTCTTGTTGTTAACTTGTGTTTTAAAAAGCTGTATATTTCATATGTACATGTAACAAGTCACGGTGGTGAGAGTATTTGTCTTGTCTTGTCTTGTCTTGATAGGTAAAACATGTACAGGTATGATATAGGTAAAAAATATTAACAGGTAAAAGTGGCGCAATTTCATTTCATTTATTGGCGCAATTAATACTATCAAAATAAAAGAGAGTGGCGCAATTAAAGGGAAAATTCGCAAAAAAAATAAAATTTGATATTATGTTTATCCTAAATAAATAAGCATATTCCCAAAATATTAAAGGTTTATTCGTCTAGATAAGTGAGTTATTAGATTTTAAAAATCGACTCTCAATTCTCGGGAAGACGCCATCTTGAAAACTAATGACCACGGATATCTAATTACCACAAAGTCCTAGTATCCAGCATGACATGTCCGATAAATGAGTGTTCAAATGACTTGTCAAGCTGATGGATGTTCTACCCGACCAAGTAATGGAAGAAGTCTACATAGTTTCCAAAATCATCAAATCAAGTAATGGTTCACTAAGATTGATAAGAATATTTCAAAAAATAAATCTTAATTTTTTTAGAGGGTTAAATATTCAGCGTACAATGGTGAAGTCAGGTTGAAAAGCTGTAAATGACAAAAGATCGTACATTCCCCATTTCCATTCTCAGTTTTATTGGTTTTAGCTCGTCACTAAATTTACATTTTCGGCACCGAGATGCAGTTTCAAGTATTATATAGGACTTATGCTATAATAATGTAAAAGTAGTCGCAATAAAGTGAGAAAAAAAAGTCCGGAGATACTTATTGTGGAGGAATTATAAACTGAGATTTATCTTTGTTGTAAAAGTTTTTTTAAATGCTTTTTTCTAACGTATATTTTTAGATTATTTTGGGTTTTGGAACTTTTGATCTAACTTGACCAACGTTCAAAAACTTGTCTTCCTTCTTATAATCAGCTTGGTTTAATACCGGTAATTACCGGGTATTGTAAAAATGACATATTCGGGTATTCTAACGGTTGACTTCCTGGCAGGCTTGTTTAATTTAATACACAATGGACAAGGTCAATGAATCACGTGCGTGATTTCGAGTGAACCAGGTGTGCTCAGGTAAAACTTATAAAATATACCATACCAATATAAAACTGTCGGTGATATATATACATACAGCCTGTGTACAAAATCTAACAAAATTTAAGAGTGGTTATAAGAATAGATATAGACCAAATCTCCATGTTATCTAAATTAAATTTTACTATATTTATATTTCAGCACCTATTCTTCCGTTTTATTGGTCCCGTTATTTTTAATCAGTTCGTCCCGTTTATACCCTCACATATCTGACTTCATTTTCACTCTAGAAAACAGTGCTATATTTCAAAATGAACGCCGTTTTTTTTTTATAATTGTTCATTCATTTTACATGTGAAACAAGAATATCAATTGGGAAACTTCGGACTATACAAATGCAGAATATACTGTGACGGTTTGCGTTCGTCTAACGTGATAATAGAAATGAAGAAAAAAAAAACTGTCATGTAAAAAACAAGCACGCTCAAATCAAAATATAAAAAAAATATGTGAGTAAAAATTAACTGGATCAGAAAAATTAACAACCTTTGATCTCGAGTGTACTGGTAATAAATTTATTTGTTTTTATAGTATAGCTTCTTCCATTATCCAAATGATACTGAATTTATATTATTTCATAAGATTAACCCTTCCGACCTCACTAGAATCTGAGACTATGTGTTATAGTGGTATCAGCTAAAATCTAATGCCAATTATAACGCTAGAAGTAAAAATGTAATACAGGTACACTTTTCATTTTGTCATGGCTTTCAAATGTCTAAATTTAAGTGTTCCCGTACATTTTTTGCCTAAGTTAGGACAATTAAAATGCTTGTGTAAAACTAGTTTTATTTTCCCTTTAAAAAAAATATAAATAAATGATAAGAGTGTATATCATTTCATTCCGACAACTAAATTTAATTTCCAGACTTTAACCGGTTCATTTCTTAGTTTAGTAACTTCTTTGAATTCAAATAAAATAATAGCACCAAATAAAATTACATAATTCCACGGCGATTCACTTGTATTTGTCAACACCTTTAAAATGTATTTTAAATTTGTGTATTAAACTTGACCTCCTGTCGTATAACCCACTGATCCGAATAGACAGTCACACCTGGCACGGTGTGCCCTAGAGGCCAAGCTAATTACCGATCTGCAAATAACATTTCACCTTTATACAGGTCTTTCACGAGTATTGTCGGAGAATAATACACACATCGCATAAATAAAGTCAAAGCGTAGATAGTAAAAGGTCAATAAGCGTAAACCTATATATTGTCTTAACAGTTAAAGTTATATACTTTAATTTATTCACTTTATCAGTCTCAAAAAGTATAAATCTAAGCAAATAAAAATAATTATAATAATTTCTTGTGCTGTCTACAAAAATAAATCGAAATATATACGGTAAATATAGAAATTTTTCTCATGAATGTGTGCAACTGCACGACTGTGCGTTTTATTTTCTTATTATCCGATGGTTATTAGATATAGCATTTGTCATCGGCACGCTTACGATAACGGTAAAATATGATTAAAAACCAAGACTTTTAATGATTGTATTTTAAATCCCGGCATGCAAAAACCAGGAGAAAACGTCACGACCTACAGGAAGTAGTTAATATTTTTTCATTAATTATTGAATTTCTCCTTTATTACTGCACATATAGCGATAAAACTTTGTGAATATATATATTATGTCATAATGAACATATTTAAACCATAAGTAAAAAATCGCGAATTTTCCCTTTAATACTTTTTCAAAACTGCAATTGGCGCAAATTGATTCTGCCCGTATATTGAAATATATATAATATAATTATTTTAAGACAAGTTTATAAAAATACATATATGAGACAACTTATGTCTTACTTGCTTTAGAATTACTGCTGCAGCTGGCCATCCAGCTCCTTGTGATAATCCATTTAAAAACCACCAAAAACACAAAACTATAGTTGAATTAAAACCTAAATTATAATACAAAAAATATTTGTAAGTTTGCTTGAATATGACAAGGTCCAACAGTTGCTAGTACCGGTAATTCTGTTCTAAAAAGAAGGCCTTAATTTGACAATATTTTATGCTGCAGCAATTCATTGACCAAACAGTTACTTTGTAAAAAGTAAATTGGCCTAAGCAAAACTTTGGAGATGAATGAATGGTCCAAAGGCAAGACAATAACAAGCTAGCAGACAATAGACCTTGGAATTGCACTCAGTGCTAAATCACTTCTTAAGCATGTTCTTTTCTTGGTCTATATAATTTTAGCAGATGACTGAATGGTTCATTAACACAAAAGCAAAAGGACATCTGTTATACTGGGATTTTCCAAGTGTAGATAATCACAAGCTAGCATGCACTATTCGATGGAAATGCACTCAGTGCATGCAGTGCAATAATCACTCCTTAAGCATGTTCTTTTCCTACATGATATTACTAGTGCTTGAAAGTTTTATCATATAAGAAAGGCTATTATACAAATAATGGTGAATATATATAATTCTTGTAGAACATAGCTAAATTCACAAACTTCTACAATGAATCAAAAATTCTATTCAATAAAAAAAAATATAAACCTTTATTATTTATATCTCTTTAACACAGAAAAATGTAAATAGATTGTGCATTTATACATGAATATGATTTGGATCAAACAAAATATACACAAACAAAATCCATTATCAAAGTACCTGTAAAACTAATAGCTGTTATACCAGACAGTATTAGTCCACCGCTATTGAGTGCTTTTGGGCTTACAACATCTGCTAAAATACCACAGACAAATTTACTGATGGCATATGCAATAGACTGGCTGCTAGTTATCAAACCTGAAAATATAGAGTTATCTCCCATTTATAGAGTCTTAAATGTCATAGACAATCAGATTTATGTTTCACTGAACATTTTTTCTTTGGAAATTAACATAAATTGGATAATATTCTTTTACTGAGATTATTAAGACCAGTTCGCTGTACATTTTTTCCATACATAATCTTTAATATTCTCATATCTAGTCCCATGACAACAATTTCAAGCAAAGTACATGTATTTATGACAATTCATTTATAGAAAATGAGCATTTTATTTTTTAATTCAAATGTTGCCTACTTCAAGAGGTCAACTGGGGAAACATTTATACTGTGCAGAACAATACAATAGAGGCTTGTCATGCTTGTCAAAACCAGACTATATCATTGTAGGCCAATGCCCAATAAGCTAAAGGGGAGATAATTCAATGAGATAGGAAATATCATTTTATTTACATTATAAATGTACCTTCTAGATTTCTTTTAATGATTATCATTTGCCTTTCAGTTTATAGTACTGCAGATTATATATAAAAATAATCAAATCCAATAAAAACATAGATTTATCCCTTTTCTTTCAAATTAATAAATATTTTAAATTTGGTTGTTATCCACTCTTTTGTCAGGTTGTTGTCTCTTTTACATATTCCCCATTTCTATTTTCAATTCTAAATATATGATACTCATGTATATGAATTTTTTTCCTTTTTCTTAAAAATTTTGCAATGACTTACCAATTTGGCTTTTCTCAAATCCTTCTGATGTTACTAAAGCAGGTATGGAGAAGGCTACAGATCTCCTTACATACACATACAAAGTATAACTAATATATAAACTGGTAAAAATAATCAGTTGTCTCCCTTTTAGTTCCATTCTTCTTCTTTAGCTCTACATTATTCTGTAAAATAAACTCTTTCTTTTACAACAATACAAATATGTTTATTATAGTGACATTGTGTATAACAAAATATGTACAATATTGAAATATTTCAATCAAATTACACCCGGCCCAATGGACCTATAAGTCACTTCAAATCAATACTATAGTATTAATTCAAATTGTCATAATGACTGTTCTAAGTATCGAGCTGTTTTTTGAGGATAATCTAACAATAATAAATTTAACTTTTCATTGTTATTCAAATTCAATAAGGTTTCACTAAGTCCAGAGAATAATTGATTACGTAGTCCATTGTAAAATTGGCATTCAATCAGAAAGTGTAGTTCATTTTCAACATGTCCGGAGTCGCACATTCTACATGTCCGTTGGTATTCTACATTTTAAATTTTGTTTAACATATGTTTCTATTGAATATGTAGATTTAAAGGTTCTATATGTACGTAGTTTCGGAACGTTAGATAAGTTTGTATGCCATTTTATTGCACATATATCCATAAGATTGTTTCTGACGGTATTAATATCACATTTTAGCATTTGTTGAAAGTTATCATCCATACCAACTAAAGACATTATTGTTCTTACACTAGATGACCAATTGTTCAAAGATATAAGTTCATAGACCCATAGGAACACCTTTTTACAAAGTGTTCTATTGTACAGTTCCATCAATCGGTTCCAATTTCTAACCATATTACACCAGAGACGTTCTTTTGAAGGTAACCACAACATTTGAATGAGGGTGGTAATGCCTTTATCGTCAGGCATCACGCAGTAATTTTCAGCTACCATTAGTGTCAAATTGGTTAACATTTTACTGTAATTCATCAAAATATCCTTATCCTGATTCCTCATCTGTCTCAAATAATTATCGTTACCGTTATTTTTGGAAACAAAATAGCATGATTCATCAAATTCAGCTGATTTTTTTATCGTCTAAAAGAAAGTGTACATGTTATCGTCATGCAAAAAAAATTAAAGAGGGTAGTAATGGGGGTACCTTCATGACTCCTATATGTCATGAAGGTACCCCCATTACTACCCTCTTTAATATTTGAAACATTTGAGTATTTGAAAATATTATGCAGTTAAATTGTTGAAAACCTCCATATCAGAATTTAGCGTAAAAATGAATACAGTTTTACTGTTCTTTATTTCCAACTGAGACTACTATAACACATGTCTCAGTTTCAAAAGACTCTTTTACTAGCTAGATCAATGCATTTCATCAATAATCACATTGCTGACAAAAGTTTGTTGTCATTTTTTCCGCAATTTCTTGTGGGGCAATTGATATTGCAGGAGCATAACTTCAAGCAAAACACTTAACAGTAAACCATACACATGTCTACATCTACATCTACATGGGTAATCCGTAAAGAGTCGGTTGACTCATCACACGAATGTATTAAGATTAAAGTTGTGTCATCCAAAATGTGCTCTTTTAAAATCATATGTACAGGTGCCAGTGCAGATAAAAACATGTGTGTGCTGATTTACTGATATCTGTGTGCTATGAGGTTGGTTTTGAATGCCTCATAGTCATCAATGTCCAATAAGCTAGGTGGTAGTTCATTCCAGTTTGTGATGGTTCTTACAAAGACGCTATGTTTTCTTTGTTCAGAACTTGATCCTAATCTGACAAATCGTCGTTGATGGAACTGACGTATCTTTCTTGCTGGTGTCATCAAGTATTCTGGAATCGGAATAACAATAATGTCTCTTCTTGAACAGCATAGCATTCCCCGATTTGCATTATATCCTCATCTAATGGGTTTTCATACTATTAAAAATGCACCATGTCGTCACAATTTCCATTGTAAAAGCATGCATATATAGTATGAATTCATATGACGTACGAAACATATGATCTGACCATGCTTTGATAGAATAATTAACTTTGATATATATTATTAATTATACGATAAATGTATTTTTGAAGTTTCCTGCATAATTAAGAAAGTCACTTTAAAATTACAAGTGGCGGATCCAGAGTGAGGGTTCCGTGGGTTAGATGGAACCCCCCTTTTATTTTGACGATCAATGCATTTGAATGGGGACGTATAATATTTGTAATTTTGCTTGAGTGCCCAACAAACTTACAAGTGAAAAAAAAAAACAACATACAAAACAAACAACTCATATTATACCGTTAAGATTTTTTTTCAATATTCTAAAATACTGATACTTATTAGATTTCGTTCAAAGGGAAATAATCCTTGCAACATTAAACGAGTGTCATCAACTTAACATTTTTTTTCTTATATGCATACAAAAAAACCAGACTGTTCCTGTAAAGGTACATGATAAAATTCCCACATAGACATACATTGTACATAAACCTTTTGCTTTTTCAGTCTTTCTTCACTTTTATACTGGTTCCACTTACGGAGATAAAGGCATTGAGATTATCTTCTTTAAACAGGGAACAAGTAAATATACTTCTTCCGGGTCAATTAACAGGTGCGTGCTCGGAAACCACGGAACGTTATCTGGTTATCTATAATATTTCTATTCATGTTCTGTGAAAATTTAATGTATTCGTAGCATTTTCCACAAATGGCAACATTCACAAAGATGAACAGAATTTGTTCTTCAATTTGCAAATTCTTGGTAAGTGTTTTTACAGTTTGTATTTTTCTTTGAGCACTAGTAGCCGAGTAGACTCTTATATACTATACTATAGTAGTTGTACTGTGACATTGATTCTAGTACAATGTATGATAGTCCCAGCTGAGTAGTTGGACATTATATCTAACTGTCTTAACCACAGAGAAGAAAATAAGATGTCAAAAGCAACGAAATGAAACAAAAATATAATGTTTGAGCAGTTACTAACATTGAAAGTGAAACATCGCCAACGACAGTGGGGGATCTAGTTCTAATAAGCAAAAATTTCTGGGACGCATTTCCAGATTTTTTTTTTTAAAAAGCCTTGCAAGACGTCATAAATATTTGGACTGGGGGATCTAGAAATTTTCATAAAGGGAGGAGGGGGCAGTGACTTCCCTTAAAGGTCTCCTGCTCCATTCATGCCTCAGTGATTCCCTAAAAAAAAAATGTTTGATCACAGCTCTATAGTTTAAACGAATATCCTCTGCTTCCAGTAATTGCATTTCATGCAAAACCTTTTTTATTTAATAATTGATTGTGTGATTCATAGGAACTATAGAATTGAAAGCAAGTTAAAACCATGTGTCAACCTCTTGTCAAACAAATCAATTTTAATATATATATATTCTATACAATTTATATATGGTACATGTCAAATCATACTATATTTATGATATATATAGATTGATATTGATAAAATATGAGAAGTAATTGGTTTTTATACAATCTGTAAAGCATTATCAATTTGAATAAAATTGGAATTAAAAAAAAAAGATTTAAACCTGTTCAAATGACAATGCTTATATAATTTATTTTCATCTTATAATTTTTTTTAATATGCTCAGTAAATTTGAAGTACATTTTGTAATTAATTTTAATTATCAATAAATGAAAATGTCCTATTACATCTAGTCTTTTCCACCTACACCGGTACGTACCATACCAGAAACCTAAATTAATATTAAGCATATACAAGTATACATTTATCACCAATTTATACATTTTCCCTTTGATCTTACTGCATAAAATTTTGTAAGATCATGGACAGGACTTGATACTTAAGAATATTAGGCATTCTATTGCAACAACATTTGTAACATTCATTTTGATTGGATAACGTCACTTACAAAATGTATTTACATGGCATCAATTGACAATTGATGCTATGGGACGTACGCGCAAGCGCAGACAGCATATGACAGATTTTAAATACATGTTTTAACGTTGTTTTCTGTCAGTTGCATTAGAATGGAGATAACAATATTGTAGTTTAAGCTCCGACGGCATCAATTGGGGAATTGATGGTTGCAAATTCCCGTTTACTGTCTCCACTAACGTGTCACCAGTAAACTTAATTTGCGACCATCAAATCCCTAATTGATGCCTTCA
This sequence comes from Mytilus edulis, assembly GCF_963676685.1. Lineage (NCBI taxonomy): Eukaryota > Metazoa > Mollusca > Bivalvia > Mytilida > Mytilidae > Mytilus > Mytilus edulis. The sequence continues at coordinate 23,739,383 of NC_092350.1, read as the reverse complement.
GAGCTTAAAATACAATACAGTTATCTCCTAAATGACATCATGTACAATGTATATCAGTGCAGCAAAGTCACACGCTCAAGTCCATCCGCATCATTTTATCAATGAAATGTACACAACTTCATTCAAACACCTGTCATTATATTTTGTACATGCAACAGTAGTTTTACTTACTACATATATATCATTTAACTTCATATTCTCAATCAAAACAACATTTCAACTAAAACAAAATGCTTATAAAAAGAAAATAATGGCATTTTGTTTTTTGAAACTGACTTCATCAGCTCGCCTTTAAGCTGGCTTGCTCAGCTTGTTTGATATTCTTGGTGATAAAGTTAGTATTTAAAACAAAAGTGTCATAAATTAATAATATATGTATGCTGTATTTATATTGTAAGATAGTCTTTATCATCAGAAAGATTCAATTCATGTACATTTTTTTACTTTTAAGTTTTCAACATACGTTTGCAGGGGCCAAAATTATGAGAGGGGGGACTTTAGTCCCCAAAATGGAAGTAAAACTACCAAGAATATATAGAAATGATAAAATCTTAATGAAAATAATCACTTCATTGGTTGAATTTCCTTTGTTTTGGGCATTTCAAGCATTGATTCAATTCCATAGATGATTATACAGATTTTCGTTTCTAATGAATTTGTTTTGAAAGTACCTTTCAAAAATCTGTTAATTGTAAATGGATGTTGTAAAAAAAGTGTTCATGTAGGTCTTTCATTCTAATGCAATTATTTTGTATCAATGGTTCTAATTGGATGACAGTAAGTCGAAATTCTCTATCTCCTTGTCTGTAACAAAGGAAGCCAACATTTTGAATTGCGAAATGTATTGACATGAAATTTCTACAATAATTAGCAAAAAAAACTCTAATTGCACCTAGAAATCTCCTTTTATCAAATTTTATTACATTCTGAAGGGGCCAAGAAGTCAGAAAAAGCCCAGTGTTAACGTTTGAGATCAAAAGCATACATATTGTACATAGTTTATGGACAAAAGAAGATAACATCTTTTCACAGAATTTTCTTTGAAGAAAATTTTACACTAAAATAATGATTGAAATTGAAAAATGTACTTCTTTTGCATTAGAAAGGAGATAACTGTATTGAATTTGAAGCTTTACGGACGTCCATTGGTAGTTTCACTGTCTCAAATAATAGTTAACCTGTCTCTGCCATGCATGGCCAGGTAAACTAAATTTGCAACAGTAAAACTACCGATAGACATCCGCAAAGCTTCAAATACAATTAAGTGAACCCTTAATTGTTTTCAGTATCTGCATCTAGCACATCACAATACAAAGCTCATTGCCTCAATAATATGTCATTATATGCAATTGGTGTGACCAAACATTATACCTTTTATTTATATGTTGATTACAGTTAAAGCAACCAAAGATACTTGAAGGGAATAGGACATTACAGAGAGGATTGAGAACTTCCCCTGTAGCCAATCAGAATCCTCAGGGGCAGGAACAGGTAAATCCCATTAATACATTCTTTTTATTCCACATGTGGTGTCATTAATTGAAAAAAATAATTATATGTAAACCCTGTTTTTTTCGATGGAGTTTATGCTTTTCAATCTTCTGTTTTTAATGAAGTGTTTTATGACTGTTGTTTGTAAATTCATCGTTTTAAGCTCATCTGGTTATAACAAGTTTGTGATCAGCTATTCCAATCATTTGACATCTGTTTTCTCAGTTCTTCTGTCTGTCATCTAATATTCTTTGAATTTGTTACCATATTGGGTTTTAAAAGAGATTTTATTTCAAAATGGGGCTTAATTGGTTATTCAACAGTTTCATATGATAAATACACATGTAGAAACCATAAGTAAAGCTTAATATGGGAAACATGTGAAAAGGTTATTTGAAGATAGATTGTGTTATCAAAGCTTCAAGTTCGGTAAAAATGTATTATAGGAACTTCAAATTTTAAAAGATTATACACATGCATGTTTTTTTTACAATCCTAAATTAAGGTAAAATCCCTGGAGGGCTTTTTGGTTCTTAGGTTAAACTTATTCATCTGTTTAGACTTTTACATATATACTTCAATTTCACATTCATTTAACAACAATGTTTAATAGTTAAGAAAATTTTACAATTTCAGTGTTGCATTCTGATGATTTTAACATTGCACAAGATCTTATTAATCTCTTACTGTTTGTTTATGTTATGACATCAAATCTATTTGGAGGTGGATTAATTGATGATTGACTATCTGAGTCTTAAAGTATATAGTCATCAACAAACTACCATGTAAGGAACATTAATATAAAGACAGCCTCTGGCGTTAGTTACAAAGAGTGATACTGTCTCTATAAAAGATGTAGATTTACGTGAGATGAAAAGAGCCAGTGCATGTTGAATTTGTACTAATATTTTGAATGTATATAAAATACAAAGATGATAGTAATTTACTTGAAATGTATTTTGATTGACTTTCCATATTCACTTGATTTTCTGAATATCAATATGTCATATCATTATAATTCTAATGTCTTTGTTTATTTTCATTCTTTCTAAGCAGGGTAATGGTACTCAATCTGTAAGTGAATTTTCAGTGGAATTTAAAAATAAAAAAGGCAACTGTACAACTATTACAAAATTTAGATTTTATATCAGATGAAATATGAACATAATTTGGATTATCCGACTTTTTTTCCATTTTTTTTTTCGGTACCACTAAAGGCTTTTTCAAACAGCCCCACACTATACAGGATAACCGACCGAACACAGTTACCAATGGTGTAGTTCACATTCAAATATACCGTAAATAGGATTGTAGACTTTTAATTCTCCTTTGTTCATGCAAAATCCATATTGGAATCTGCATACAAAAACAAAAAATATCAAATATACTGTCATTACTGTGTTTTTGAAAGGAAACTAAACCATTGGTAACTGTATTCAGCTGGTTGTCCTGTTTAGTGTGGAGCTGTTTGAAAAAGCCATAAATGGTACTAAAGCAAAATTAAGAATATTGCAAAATTATAGATCATTGGCGCTTTCCATATTCATATAAACACAATTACTTATGACCTCTTATCTTCTATATGGCTCATTCTTTGTCATGTTGTCTTGAATCAAAATGCAATAAATCTGTTGTGGAACATTTTTAGTGTGGAAATGCAAATAAAAAACAGATAAGTCCTTTACCATTCTACACCAAGCATTGGATAGCCTTGAAAAACAAAAGTTGTACAATTGCCTTTAGTTGGCTAGTCAAATTTTGAGGGGAATCTGAAGTAAATAAAATATTTTTCCTCATCATTTTAAACAGCAATTACTGCATTTAGCATTACTGAAACATAATAAGAAATGCTTTATTGCATTATTTCATTATTAAAAAAATTTAGATGATTTAAATTCATAAATAAATGTACTGGTTTGTTCCATTATTTTAATACTTATTTAAAATTTATAATGTGACAAAAACATTTCTTATCACAACATTATTCAAAGCTCTATGCAATGTGAGTTTGCTTATTATGTAAGGTAAAAAAAAATACATAATTTTTTTAAATTGAAAGTATTGCATACTGAAACCATTTTAACTTCAAAATGTATAAATGCAGTAACCACTGTGCATCAGTTTATTACAGTTTAACCAATTTAATTGATAAAAATTGAACACTTGAACAGCTTGTCCAAGGTTTGATAGAATTATACAAAATAGATTTTTACATGTATCATAAAAAACACCTTAATATATTTTGCTTCATATAACAATATTTTAACATGTGTATGAAAATATGAAAACATATATTTGCTTTTTGCCAAAGAAAGGTCAATTCTTAGTGAAAGTTACACATAGCATGGTGAATGTCAAACTGTAAATGGGGGAAAGTCATAATGGCACGTGTTATGTGTAATCAACTGCTGTATATTGCACACACTGCGTCATTACTTTCTTAAATGCTTGTTCATGTATATTCATTAAAAAATACACAATTTTTCAAGTACATTTTTGAATTGATATTGTGAAACTTGGTCTGTTTTCAGCAATATTATTGATGGATGGTACCCATGTCTTGTAATCATCTCCATTCTGGTTCAACCTTGAACCTTCAAATTTTCAAGAATTCATGATTTTATTTGCATGAAGCACATTTTATTATGCATGGTTCACTGTTGTATAGCCAATCTTGTAACTCAATTTAGAATCATAAATCTGTAAAATTTTATAATAAAGCTAGTTTATTACCATGATTTAAGCTAGTTTCTTTCCTTTTTTAGGAAGTAGTAATATTGGAGCCAGCATTTTTAACCTCCAAAGTGGCGGGAGATATTATTATTTTAAAATCTAATGTTTTATTCATATGTAACATTATTAATCAAGGCTAAAATGAATCAAATTATAAAAAATTACTTCATGTACTTATCTAAACATGGAGACGTAGTTGGAACAAACTTCCTGGTACCTATGCCTCTCTGTATTGTGTAAAAAAATCATGTTTTTAGTTGACACTTCTGCAGTAATACAAAACAATAATGAGAAATTTCAGAGAAAAAAAAATCACTGTTATTTCGGTATACCAACATTTCCTCATTACATGTATTGAAATTGAACGCATTGAAAGACATTAAATTCTGCTATAAACATGAATTAGTTCACAGCAAGGGAGATAACTTGCTTCGTGCTATCGCTCATAATTCCAAAGAATAATTCCATGCTTTATACACAATGTGATATTTATTATGATATCACATTCCAACCTTATAAGATTGATAAAATTATTTTACCTGTTATAGATATATACCTTTGAATAGATATTAAGAAGATTTTAGAGTCGGCCTGCAATTTGATATTTCCCTGAAAGAAAATGTAATGAAATTGTATTATAAAAGGATCAGTGTTTTCTTATCAAAGTTTTTGACCTGTTTCATATGTTACTTTCAATAGAATATATAAACATAACAACCCCTAACCAATTTTTTTAAAAACAATGTCATATTATATTTTAAAGTAAGGTATTGTAAATTTGTTAAATATCTAGATATATATTAAAATACTATAATTTTTTTCATAAAATACGTAGATATAGGAAGATGTGGTGTAAGTGCCAATGAGACAACTCTCCATCCAAATAACAATTTATAAAAGTAAACCATTATAGGTCAATGTACGGCCTTCAACACGGAGCCTTGGCTCAAACCGAACAACAAGCTATAAAGGGCCCCAAAATTACTAGTGTAAAACCATTCAAATGGGAAAACCAACGGTCTAGTCTATATAAAAAACAAGAAACGAGAAACATGTATAAATTCCATAAACAAACAACAACTACTGTACATCAGATTCCTGACTTAGGACAGGTGCAAAGATTTGCAGCGTGAATAAACGTTTTAATGGTACCAAACCTTCTCTTTTTCTGAAACAATAGTATAACATCACAACATAGAAAAATACACGATAAAATATCAATGTTTATGTTCAAAATGGTTAATTGTATTTGCTATTATGTTCTGTTATAGAGAAACAGTTTAGATAAACAGGTATATATCTGCAAAGCTATAACACTACATAAATCACAATTATAATTTTGTTTGTCTGTGACGTAAAGTTTGAGTGTGAGAGAGTGAATAAGCTTGATATTAATAAACAAATGTACAAATCTGATTTTGCTTATTTTTAGACCTAAAATTAACAGGAATACACAATTTTAAACATAAGTTGTATACACATCTCCTGGGAATTACAGTTCATCCAGTCTAGTTCTTTATTTCTTTTCTTTCCATATTTTTTCCTTTTTTTGTTTTACAGAATTGGGTGAAGCTTGCCTGTGCTCATCTATAGCTGTGTTATTTCATTTGCCTTGTCTTTCCTTCTACTCTATGCCTACTATACTTCTATGAAATACTTTTAAGCTGACAACACCTTTCATATTCACATCTTGGTGAAAGAAAGAAATATCAGGTGCACAAATTCTTTTGCATTTTCATGGCAAACATTTGAAATAAATTTCAGTAGAAAATGTGCATCTGATTTTAATTTATAAATAACTAAATTGTTTTACGCTGCTTATTATTAATAAAAAAACATACAAGTTTTGCACATTTTTTTGCAGATGCACAAAGAGATACAGCTGAAATATCCTAAAATGTCAATGTACACTGAAACCTGTTATCAAGACACTTTTTATATTTCTTTGTTAGCTGCAGAACTGTAGCTCTTATATCGTACCCAAATAGTAAAAAAATACCTTAAGGACCTAAGAGCTACAATTCTACAGCTATTTCTTTAAGAGCAATATCAGAAAAGTTCTCTTGTTTGAAATTTTAAAAAGTTAAACAAAAAATCATTGGAAGCCTAAAATTGAATTGTTCTGAATTTAACATGGTTCATTTTAAGAAGGTTTCACTGTACTTGTACTGTAATTGATAAATATGCATCTTTTTATTTTCCATGTGACCTCTGTGGTTGCTGCTGATTATTATTATTAAAGTCTTTACAAGAAAAGGTAAGGCAGTTCCCATGTTACTTTGTACAGAGCATGAAGACTCCTATGCTCATAATCTTTTAAATACATAGGCCAAGTAAAAAATATCTTTGGTAGCTAGTGACTTCAAAGTTGACGGTAAATATAAAAGGTTTTTTTCTGAAAAATTTGTTTTTGATATATGTTTCACATGATTGAATTGGTTTTAGAAAATAAGTGTTAATAAAGTGTACAAAGAATAGGTCTCTCGGAATAGCGATGTTTTTTTACTTGGCCTTATTTAATAATTACGGCACCAATTTCATTTATTCAATATTAATAGATGCATTTTCAAAGGATTTATGTTCAGACAGCATATGTTATATACTTACTAATTATTGTTTTTCTTTCAACAATTTTTTTCTCTTACTGTTTTAGTATTCTCAGGCATAAAACAACATTTGATTTAAACCATACAAAAAATTAGATAAAAGGGATACAAATGGCAAGATAAAAACCAAACATAATATTTTTCTTTTAAGTCTCACCATTTCTCCTTTATGATTCTGATCAATTGTAAATAGTCTTTAATGAATTTGACCAATATAGTCTCCTGTCAGGTGTATTTCCTTTACCTAAGGATGAAAACTAATTGTCACAAATATTTTATCTTACCAGCAATTGCCTTTGCAGCACTGACACACTTCAATTTAAGATTTCTTATTAAATGGCTATCAATGATGAATGGTGCTTCATTCAGTGGAGCATACAATCTAGGTAAGGTCACCCTATGATGGAGCATATGATCTTGGTTATGTCATCCTATGATGGAGCATGTTTGACATTTATATTTTAGTCCTGGAAACATATTATAGCAAAAGCAAAAGATTTTTTTATTGTTACCTTCCGAGGTGAATGTATGCATTAGAATACGCTGACTGATTTGTTAACAGAAATTAAAATTCATTCTTAATAATAAATAAAATGAAATTGGTGTCATAAAAACTAATATACAAGAAAAATCCTCATCCATATTCAAGGTATGATATAGCACAAATACTTATTAATATACATGCACTATGAATTCAGAAATTTTAAAATATTTTTATTTAAGTATTGAATGCTTCTTTTTGTAATTTCATTGGGGTGTAAAAGCGTTGACCAAAGTACATTTTGTATGAAGCGCGGTCAACGCTTTTACAACCCTATGAAGTTACAAAAAGAAGCATTCAATACTAAAATAATTACATTTTTGTCGAGCCTGCAACTTTTGTTGCAGAAAGCTCGACATAGGGATAGTGATCCGGCGGCGGCGGCGGTGTTAGCTCACTTCTTTAAAGCTTTATATTTTAGAAGGTGGAAGATCTGGATGCTTCATACTTTGTATATAGATGCTTCATGTTACGAAGTTTCCGTCAGTCACATGTCCAATGTCCTTGACCTCATTTTCATGGTTCAGTGACCACTTGAAAAAAAAGTTCAAATTTTTTGTAATGTTGAATTCTCACTTATTATAAGTAATAGGATAATTATATTTAATATGTGTGTACCTTGCAAGGTCCTCATGTCTGTCAGACAGTTTTCACTTGACCTCGACCTCATTTCATGGATCAGTGAACAAGGTTAAGTTTTGGTGGTCAAGTCCATATCTCAGATACTATAAGCAATAGGGCTAGTATATTCGGTGTATGGAAGGACTGTAAGGTCTAGATGTCCAACTGGCAGGTGTCATCTGACCTTGACCTCATTTTCATGGTTCAGTGGTTATAGTTAAATTTTTGTGTTTTGGTCTATTTTTCTCATACTATATGCAATAGGTCTACTATATTTGTTGTATGGAATGATTGTAAGGTGTACATGTCTAGCGGGCAGATGTCATGTGACCTTGACCTCATTTTCATGGTTCAGTGGTCAAAGTTAAGTTTTTGAGTTTCGGTCTTTTTATCTAATACTGTATGCCATAGGTCAACTATATTTGGTGTATGGAAATATTTTATGATCTTTATGTCAGTTGCGCAGGTTTTATTTGACCGTGACCTCATTTTCACGGTTCATTGCACAGTGTTAAGTTTTTGTGTTTGGTCTATTTTTCTTAAACTATAAGTAATGGGTCAACTATATATGTTGTATAGAAGCATTGTTAGCTGTACATGTCTACCTGGCTTGGTTCATCTGACCTTGACCTCATTTTCAAGGTTCATTGGTCTTTGTTTAGTTATCTTGGTTAATGTTAAGTTTATGTGACAGTTGTAATAAAGCTTAGCTTTATACTTAAGACTATCAACATAATATCAATGATTAGTATAGAAGGCGAGACATTTCAGTGTGTGCACTCTTGTTTAGCTAGGATCAAGAACACGAATCTAATATTTTTTTTATTTAATTCAGCTGTGCACTTTATTGTGGGACCTCATGGGACCTTGAATGATAAGTTTTATTGAGTGATGAAATTGCTTAAGGAATAACATGTGATGTGCAGTTAGCCAATCAGAAAAACGTATTATAATGAAACATACATCTAATGTAATTATTATTGCAAACAACTGTCATGAGATAGATTTTACTAAATTAAACTTTTTAAATTTGATGGAATTTTTGTATTTAGCTATACACTAAATAGCATTAAGTTCATAGATTGTGATAATAAATGGATGCAAACATTTCTGAATTTATGTTAATTTTAAAAATTCTTTCATGATGAATTGGATAAATATATCTTTTAAGACTTCTGCATTTCAATTACATACACAAAAAAGCACATACATTGTACTTTGTCTCTTAGTGACACAAGTGAGGAAATAAGAGTGATTTTAAAATGTTTCACAACAATGCTGATATGTAACAATTTGTTTCAGCTAAGTGGCTGAGTACTGAGAAAATAAACATGTCTTTTAAACAATTTGTATTTATGATTATTTAATTAAAAGTAGTTGAAATGGATAAAGTTCATGATAAAAGAGTAGAAATTTTGAAATATTGCATTTTTGTTTAAATATTTAACCAGGTCTAGAAACAAACAATTTTAAGTTGAAATCAAGGTACATTTATATAGGCGAGTGATATGAGAGCCAAATTTACATTTTTAATGCACCTACCTAACACACGGCTAAATTATATATCACTAGAAAGCTAAGAATGTGTACTTTCTAAATATCCCGGTCGTCAAAAGAAATTATGGTGCATTTTTTTTTAAATCGAGGTCAAAGGTCATGGGTGCAATTAATTCACGGATACTTCCAGTTGTAAAATCGAGTCAAAACAAATGCAAAAACGAAACAATTTTATAGGAATGCTGTATTACTGTTGGGAAAATATATTTCTATCATAATATTAATTAATTTTGGTTGATTTTAACGGTAACGCATGTTACATAACGTTTTCTCTCGGAGTCTTTGAAAATCAACATTTAAGTCACACAAATGTATCTGTAGTCGCCCTTGCATTATCTAAATCATATAATACCTCCATATCATTTGATTGCGCGTATTTACAAACATATATGTCTGCAAATTTGATATAAATAATCCGAAACAAAATATTTGAAGCAAGGGGAAAATATAACATATGACGTATTTTTAATTGTTTAGAAAAGTCCCATGATGAGCTGTTTATTAAAATTGAGGAAGCGTATGGTCTCCTGTTAGTTTGAAAGCCTGACAACCATAGAGCAGATTTTGTTTTATATATGTTGCAATATGTTGATATATAAAAAAGAAGATGTGGTATGATTGCCAATGAGACAACTATCCACAAAAGACCAAAATGACACAGACATTAACAACTCATACATCACTAAATCAGATATGATAAGAGTACTAACAAACATAACTAAAATGAGTAAAGTGCTACTGGTATTTTTATATCAACAAATTGACAATTTTAATATAAAACATCACAAGGAAAATATGATCACTCATTGTACGTCAAAATGTGTTTGATTTTACTTCAGTCGGCCGCCGTGTATCTTGAGATATATAATTAATCAAACAACACTTGATAAAGTAGTTTGTACTCTTTTTAAATATTACACTAGTGATGACGTTCGGCTACTTTGGCACTAAGTATTACGTTTTTTTTTATCTTGTTACACCGCTTCAAACGGAGGACAAGGCTATCCTAATATTGAAACTTTTATTTGGCTTTCTAATGTTAAAATCCCGTGATCGAAACGTCGGACCAATGGGATGTTGGACCATTTAGGTGTCGGAATATTGCGATATCCGAATATTATAGCTTCATTTTAACTTGTAATCTCATCATTCTTATTGGTCAATATATCCATACAAAGACAACTTCCTTGGCATGGGCATATATCAGTACAGCAGAGGTTTTGCTCAAAGCGGACACAAGATCTACTATATACAGATTGAATTAAAAATTTGGAATAGACATGAGGGATTTGTCAAAGAGACACCAACCCACTAAAAAGCAGGCAACGGCCAAAAAACACCAATGGGTCGTCAATGCAGCAAGAAACTCCCAAACCGGAGGCGTTCTTCAGCTGGCCCCTAAACAAAAATGTACTACTTGGAAATGATAATGGACGTCATACTAAGCTTCGAAATATACTCAAGAAGTTAAAATAAAAAATTATACAAAACTAAGAAAGGCACGATGCTCCTGACTTGGGACAGGCGCAAAATTGCGGCGGTGTTAAACATGTTTTTGGAAATCTCAACCCTCCCCCTATACCTATACCAATGCGTGAATAGATCAAATCTTGTAGAAAGTTGGATGACATCATACCGGACCGATGTTGCCTTTTAGCCAACCAAAGTCATACGGAGATCTTTCATTGTTTCTGTAGTTGGGTCGACATTGTCTTGGATAAAATTTTAACCCCCAGAAGAAAAATAATGCCATGTAGAATGTATGCCCCATTTTTATTGTTTCTAATCTCCTGATCAGTCAAACTTGTTAATAGTTATCAAAGGTGTGTCCATAAACACGGTGCATTGGTAGTGATAAATCTAAATGAAAAAGAGTAAAAAAAAATATTTTTAGATAATATACATTCTACTAAAGCCATACATCTAAGAATTTTGTCAATAGGAATATCGTACGCTTTATTAACTGCCGCAGATGTGCCATCATCCAAAAGACAACACAGAAATGTTTTTAAAGCAGGTGGCATAATTTCAATTGAATAATCCAGTGAAATGTTTTAAGATAATGGATATTCATCTGATTGGATTACAACTTTACCCTATATCTGCTTCCGTAAACTAAGTGCTTGCAACCAGTTTCGCAGTCACTGCTCAGATCTTTAAATTTTACAGACCGAATATCACAGTCATTTTAAACGGGTAATTTTCCGTCATTACGGCATAAGACAAAATTATAGAGCTACTGTATACAATATTGGATGTACCTTGGCCTTGTTGAAGCTGTATACATGTAACTATGAAGCTGATAATATGTTGTGTAGTTTTCTCGGCGGCGATCCTCGGGCAGAAATTAAGCCCGGTTAACTGATCAAGTAATTAAAGTTGTTAACCAGAATACTTCCTTGTGTACAGGCACGTCATCTGTAATCGTCGAAATGTTAGTAAAAGCTGTTTTATGTTAAGAACTAAATAGCTCTTTAATTTCTGATTTCAAATTTTGTAGCAAATATTTAGCGATGCTAGCTCGATGGTATAAAGATTTAATAGTAAAATTAACACGAGTTATTTTGTAAATCAGATCATTGTAGGAGATATATGTAGTAACACTCACTACAGCTTGGGTTTGCTCCTCAGAGGATACCTTATGAAGTTGTGTAACTTGCTTATAGGCTTTATACATTTGCAAAATATACAAACAGACAAATCAGAATGAGTGGTAGATCTACTGTCCTCGTTGATATATGAGAAGATCTACTGGTCGGTAGAATTGGTACATGTAGTACAAAGTCTTTGTACAGACAAAACAGAAGTTGATAGGTTGTGCTTACTTTTCAAATATTTATAGCAACTCTTATGATATTTTGTATTTTCAAATGGGATGTTTTCATTTTTTTCCTATTCATCGACCAGTCTTCTGTAAACTTCATCTTTTCGTTTTCCCACTGCGGCAATACAACTGTATCTTCATTTAAGTGTTAACTGTAGTAAATATATGACAGACTATGCATCTGTGTCAATAAATGGATAGTTTTTTTTGCTTTTTAGCAAAGGAAGGGTTTCATTGTGAACTGGACTGTGAAAATTTGACACGACTCGGAAGATTTTCTACAACTTTCCGATACGATTCCTTATTTAGAAAGGGGTGAATTCTACAGAACTCAAAAACTATGTTTTACTTTGATTTGATCTTTATTTTGGACGATTTTATATCTATTTAAGCTACACTGAAGTTAAAGATAGAAATAGAACCGTTTAAATATGATTTATCGTACTCTAATAGCACTATTAAGTACACGGAAATCGACTAATATATTCAGTAAAAAAACGATAACGAAATAGATAAGGGATTCCGGAAATTATAGTGATTTTACCCAACATCATAAAATTACAGAAATTCGTGATTTTAAGAAATGTTGAGATAAAGTCTTGATCTTGAATGAAAAAACGATAACTGATGAGTAATTTGGTGTGATCTAAAACGGATAGATTGCAAAAACATTTAATAAAAATTAATTGTAGATCCGAAAAGGTCGGGATTATGAAAATTTTCGTACAAAATGTCAAATATTTAGAAGGAATGCAAAAGCATGCGGACTTGCAGTTGTAAATATTGTTTTTCATTATTTTAAGAATCTAATTCACTTAATTATTCTGTCTAAAAGAAGAGATACGACTAATTTCCATTGCTTGAAAAACATGTCGTAATTATATAATTTTCAACTAATTTCTGAAATAAACGTCAATTTTACAAAAACTGCACCGTACGATTTTGTGACGACCGGGCAAAAATTAAAGTTTAATCATTATTCTTTCATTTAAAAAAAAATTAGCCGTGTGTTAGGTGGGTGCATTAAAGTCCTTAACTAGACGTCTTTTTCAAATATTACACTCGCCTAATAGTAAAAGAAGTCATTACTTGTTATTATATCTTTTTTGGTTGCATGAGGAAAAATTATTTATTTATAAACATTTAAAAGTCCTTTAATATTTGATTGAAAAGAAATGCTGATATAATTGGTGGTTTTCTCCTGTAGAATAATAATTGTTAGTCTTTAAATTTACACAATTACTATCAATATATGATAATATATATGATAAATACTATAGCTTGCGACAAAGAAGGTTCAAAGTGTATCCGAGAGTGGGATGTGGTTAAACCTTATTTACCATAAAAATCTTTTTCCTTTTGTCTAACCTCTTGAATATTTTCTAGATAAGGTTGTTTAATTCATGTGTATCTTATCATAAGTTGGTAGATGTTAGAATGCAACTTGCTGGGATTATTTGCTTTTCCTACTTCCTATCTACTTACAATTCCTGTTTGTGATTATCTAAATGAACTTATTGTATACATACCCGATCACCAGCTATCACTCTGGCAGATTTAGTAATATATGTGTTCCTTATTGCCATTGAAAACAATTGTAGTTGCTATCCTGTACACCAAGTTTTTGTCTTTTGTTCTGACTGCCATTGCAGTACAATGGATTTTGTAATAGTGTACCTCAAATTTTGATCTGTGTTACCTATTGCATCTACCATAACAATTTCTGGAAATAGGGGATAATATATATCATTCTGATTAAAATTACAATTCATGAATTCAAAATATTGTATTTGGATTATATTTTTAAATGTTTTACCATCTTTTTACATTAAAAGATTACAATTGGCAATAATGTCCTAGAGACAGTGGATGTTTGATCAAATGCACATGCTATAACATTATTTTAAGTTTGGTTTTATGAATGATAAAAATTATTAACAATCAGTCCTATAAAAAGATATTTTTCCACTTAAAGATCAGTAATTCTGGATATTTTAATAGAATATATTTGAAAAGTCCTTCAAATCAGAAAAGTTCTTCAAAGAGGGAAATTTTTTAAACTCAGATGAAAATGTTTTAACTACTTAGGACCTATGAGAGGATTCTAGTTTATAGAGTATTTTAATAATGATGCTAGAAGTTGATAAGTGAATATTACATATTTTATAAATACATTAGCCTTGAGTTTTAATTTCCATCTAGTAAAGGTCAAGGTCTTCAAGAATAAAACTTTAGCCATTAATTCCAGGTTTTCATGAGTGTAACAATGTAAGATAAGACAAAATAAATACAGAAAATATTAAAAATAATTGGTATAAATTTTTTCAGCAATATGAAGAACAACAAAGGAGAAATAAAGAAGCTGAATTCACTGAACTTGTCCGAGACTTTTTAAACCCAGGAGAATTCTACAAGGCATGTGTAGGACTTGGAATAGATTACTTTACTGGAGTGCCTGATTCACTGTTGAAAGGTTAAAAATTAAAAATTCTGTGCAATTTAAAAAATTTAAACATCTAGCTACAAATTGATTTAGACTGTCATGACTGTATAATTATACAAAAAAAGGGCATTTCTGCATGAACTAGTCATTTGTCAATTTCGATTTATGATCAAAATTAATGCTTATATCTTTTGATACATTAAGATAGTCTTTTACAGCAAGATAGTACAGCAACTTGAACAAGTGAACTATATTGTTGAAGGCTGTACAGAGACTTATAGTTGATTATTTCTGTGTCATTTGTTCTTTTATGAAGAGTTGTCTCATTGTCAATCACACGAAATCTTTTTTATATATAAAAATCAGTTATATCTTTAATTTTATTAACAAGACAATATCATATTTCAATAAACCTCAGACACACGAAAGTATATTCAGATTTGATTTAAAACCAATGGACAGTACATTGTATTGATCTCATGATTTCTGACAAGACAAACAAGCTGTTTGTAACAGATAACATCATGGTACAACATTTAACAAGTATTAATGTGAATATAAAATTACTAATTATTTCTGATTATTGGCTATTTAAAAATATAAGTATAAAAGTATGTGACTAAATCATATATCATGCCATCAATGAAGAAATGACAATGGGTATAGATTTATAATATATGTATTGGTCACAGATGTGCAAATAAGATAAAGATGACAATCGGTATCAGCATGTAAACTGTAGAACATAATTTATTATTTAATACTTATCATTAATTTTAATATTGTTAGATTTCATTAAAGTGTCAGAGTTTGAACAAAGACTCCTACATTTTTATACCTCTGATATACATATCGGTGGCATTAAGTATTACCCTTTGTCCTTCAGCTCGCCCACATCTAACGTGCTACTCCTTGATGAAAATTTCACCCATGTAAAAAAAATTTACCGAGGGTATAGTTGGCCGCCTCAATCTTTCTGTCCATCCCGTTTTTTGTTTCCGTACACTGTAACTCAAGTTTTCTTCATCCATATTTTATGAATTCATACACAAAGCTAAGAACCAAAACTTGCAGACTGTTTAGCAGTGAGCCTCTTACTGTTTTAGAGTTATGCCCATTTATAGCTTGGAATTTGCAAAAGTGTTTGTTTCCATATATACTCCTTACTTTATATGTTTTTCTCATATTGAATTTAATAAACACACACAATGCAAAGAACAAAAACTCACAATGTTCAAATTTGGACAGTAATTCTCTAAATATTCTAGAGTCATGCCCCATTATAAATTGATTTTTTTTTTTTTTTTTCCATTTCTGCACAGACTTAAGTTTACCTCGTCCAATTTTATAAAACTCCTACACAATGCTAAGAACCACAAGTCATTTAATTTACAGATTTTTGTGCCTATGTGACAGCCAATGCACCAGAAGGGAAACATCTGATAGCAGCTAATGAAGGCAATGCTGTTGCCTTGGCATCAGGTTATCACCTAGCAACAGGAAAACATTCAATGGTTTATCTACAGGTATATGTCAAGAATATTAAAGTTTATAGATATAAGAAGATGTTGTATGAGTGCCAATGAGACAACTCTCTATCCAAGCCACAATTTGTAAAAGTAAACCATTAAAGGTGAAAGTACAGTCTTTAACATGGAGCCTTGGGTCACACCGAACAGCAAAAGGGCCCCAAAAATGACTAATGTAAAACTATTCAAACAGGAAAACCAATGTACATAAAAAAACAAGAAACCACATCAGCAAATGGCAACTGCTGAACATCTGATTCCAGACTTAGGTCAGGTGCTAACAAATTCAGCTGGTTAAAACGTTTTGATAGGTACCAACCTTACCCTTATCTATAACAATATATCTTTATTTACCAAAGTCATAACAACTATAGGCATACAACATATAAACTACACAAAGTATACATAGATAGCAGAAGGTAATGTGTCTAACAACAGTCTAGATTTCCCCTTACAAATTTTCAGTATGAAATTATCTTCACATTTTATGAAAACATATGTGTTAGGACAAGATTAATAAGAGGATATTTTGCAATGAAGCTTAGAATAGTGTCAGTGAGCTAATTGTAGCATAGGATTCTGTTGATTATATGAGAAGACTACAGTGCTTAACATTAAACCTTCTAAAAGTAGTCTATTTCCTAAAACCCTAGAGGACTAACATTTGGGAATGGTCTTATAATGTATGATTTTACATTCTAATGCAATGAGACATGTAACACCATTTTTCATTAAATATTTGCTGTCTCTGTCTTCATTCAGTGTTGTCAGTTTAATTGTGTTTTCTACAGTTAAATTCTAAATTGACGTTGGAAAGTCTTTAAATATGGTACTGTTATTCCTTAATCGAAGTTTTCATTTCATTGACAGTAACTGGGCTTGATCCACTGAATTGTTCATATTTTCTGTTTATGATATACTTTTGTAATTATATATTTTAGAACTCAGGACTAGGTAACATAGTTAATCCAATCATGTCTCTGACGTCACAGTCTGTATACAGTATACCTATGTTATTGTTTATTGGTTGGCGAGGAGAACCAGGAAAACGAGATGAGCCACAGCATTCAACACAAGGACAATCAACTCCAGGTCTTTTAGGTATGTATTCTAATCTATAACATTATCTTTTAGTGACTTTCTGTATTATTGTTGATTTGTTATTGAATCAAATCTAGTGTCTGTAATAGCTGATATATATGAATGATATTTAGTAATCCTTATTTGTAAATTAAGATGGCCAGCATGTTTTGATTTAACACAAATTTGCTCTTTTGCTGTGTGTGAAAAATCTACACATGACAAGTTTTTGTAACATTTGATTCATGACTTCACTTGTTCTTGATTTATTATTAAGTGGTTATATCTAATACCAAATTAATGTCTCGTCGTTTACTCATACCACTCTTTAACACAGAAATGATAATTCTTACCTCGAGTTGCTGTCTCATAAGCATAAACCCAAACCTCAATTTCTAAAGGACACATGTCTGTAGTTTGTAATAAACTGTAAGTGTGATGAGAAGTATACTAATATATACAAAGACTAAATACTAAACTATTATTTATTCAAGAATCTAAAAGTATATACTTTTTTTACAATATGGCAACTGGGGACTTATACAACTGCAATTAAAAACCAATAATGTATAATGTTCTATCTCCATATGCAAAGGGAGATAACTCTAGCTAAATCTTGAAACTTGGAATTGAGACAATTTTTCTTAGATTGACTAAAAATATTTTATCGAAATAGCCAAATACAGATGCTTGCAGCTGTAGCCCCAAGTTGAAATAATGAGAAGGATAAAAATCAATCCACTCCTTGCTGTCAGTACAAATTTGAATTGTTCTAAGTAGAGGTCATTTGAATTTGAGCTTGTCTAAGTACATCTGAAGAGGTATGAATATATTTGGTATAACAATCTGAATTATCGTCCCAAAGTTTGAACAAGATGATCTTCCAGTCATGCTTTGTGTGCAGTAGTTGCAGCACCACTTCTGAATAAATGGCCATTATACTTTTCGCTGTATAATCCTAATTTGTCTAATGTACATTTTACATGAGAAATGAAAAAAATTCTTGACAAAGGATCACCTTTATTAGTAATAAAAAAGGACTCAGAATTGCTAAAAATACTCATTCTGAGTCTATAGTATTTTTGAAGTACAACTACAGGACATATATCTGTAGAGTTTTTGAACAAAGGAATAGTAATACCATACCTGAAAGGATCAATCTTAGATTTCTTAAGGTGCACAAAAATACAGTCATTTGATATTTGAACATCAATTCTGACCAAAAACAATAGAAGTTCATGTATTGCTTGCATACACATATCATGCACCAACATCGTGTGAAGTAATGACGTAACAATAAAGCTTAGAATGGAATGTGAACTGTGACGTCATAGACCGTGTGCAACAGGGTTTCCCCTGGGTCAATTATTTTTTTCGCCACCTCTTTCGCAAAAACAATATATTTTTCGCCACTTTATTATTTTTTTCGCCAAGTAACACAATATATTTTTCTTTTAAAATTTTCCTTTTTTCCAGCCCCCCCCCCCCCTTAAATAAGAAGTCGTTTTTACAACAAAACGAAGCAAGAATTGATCCCTCGTGTGAGGTGTAGTCATTACATTGAAGGGTTACTCTCATGCCAAACTTTTTGAATAGATTTCTTCATAACGACAGTTTTCTTTTCTAGACCATCGTAAATAAGTAAAACTATATATAAAAATTATGCTTGAAACACGTGTGTCACTGAAACGACTTTGGAGTACCCACTCAAATCAATGATCTATATGAAAGTTAAATAATAAAGTTTTAAATCAGAGACCTTTCTTGCTTTTGAACATTTTTCGTCATAACAACAATTTTCTTTTCTGGACTATCATTAAAAGAAGGAGAGGCAGCGTAAAAATTTTGCTTCAAACACGTGCGTCGCAAAGTGGTTAATAGTTCCCTTTTGTGACATGTGACAGAAGCCATTTAATCATATCATTTTGTTATATCATAACAATCAACACCTTTATTAATTAGTCCTTTGATGTCGATAGCTACGAATGATCTATGAATGCAATCAGCTGATTATTGATTTTCTGTCAAAATCTTAACGAGTTCAAGGTGAATTCCGAGTATTGTCTGATCGGTAAAGTCAGAGAAACCCGAAAAAAAGTAAATAAACAAGATGGCTGAAAATAAATCGTTTGATATATTTCTTTCGCCAAATTCTTTCGCCAATGATGAATTTTAATCGCCACAATTATTATTTTTTCGCAAATTGCGAAAATGGCGACCGCCAGCGGAAACCCTGGTGTGCAAAGATAATTAACTACCCAATAGAGTGAGATGACAAGTTCATAATAAACTCCAATTATAATAAATAATATATAGGTTTTGAATGAGGTTTGTTTTGATATTTTTGGTTAGATTAATAAATATTATGGCAAAAGACAAATTTCAATGATTTTGTGGGAAAATATGGAATAATCCACTAAGAAAACATAACAAGAACCTGATGTGTAAAATCAATGTGAAAAGATATTATTCCTAAAAAAAAACTATGCTAATCTTTTTACAGTGGTTTGTGTCTTGATTTTCTTTAGAAAAAAATGTAGATATTTTATTTTTTCAAACCACTAATTGCCAGCAGAATAGTTATTTGAACATACATAATATAAGATTTTATTTAGTAGTAAACATCAGAGTTGTTTTCTTAAAGATCATCTCTCATTTAAAATAAACATGGCAAACATGCTTGTGCACGTTAAAATAAAAATAATCATAGTATTTAAACTCATAACAAAACATTTTCAGACAATAACTTCATAAGTTAACCACTGAAATATCTACACAACTATTTATTTTTCCATCTTTCACTATTAAGATATTAGTCTAGCATATGTTAAATTATTTTTCAGCTGCACTAGGTATACCATTCCAGCCTTTACCAGATTATCAGGAGGGAGCTGAACAGGTCTGTTTATTATCTTCATTCAATAGGCATTAAGTCCATGGTTTTGTGTTTCCTGTAGACTCAACTTTTTAGCTAGCATTGATAGTCCGCATAGGAGGGTGAACATTCATGTTTAAATTATTTGTTCTTGGCCTAAATACAGTTTAAAATTTTCACCTCAAGAAGCTTAACTTCGAAACTATGTCATTATCTAAAAGCTGCTTGTAAACTCAACTCACAAAATTATAAGTTAATATGTTGCACACACGTATGTGTTGTTATAAGTTATCTCTGCATTATTTAATTTATTTAATTGTCCTCTGTATTCTGTCATATTTGTCATATATGTATATACATGTACCTTGTATTTTGCTAAAGCTATGTTGTTATAAATTCAATAAAGATTCATTAATTTATTCACCTGGCCTTTTCTGAATGTCAATAAAATACTTTTTGTTATACTTATTGTTTATCCACAAAATTCTTATTTCATTGTGATATATGTATTTGGGTTGGAGAAACAATTCTAATCAAAAGAGATAAAAAGAAAAAAATAATAGAATAGTGAAATAAGGTTATTAATATTTTAGAAAATTTTATTGAAAACAGGAAACTGCCAAAAACACTAAGTATTGTGAACAGCATATATCTATTCCAATACAGAATAATTTGAAGGTTTGTGTTTTTTGTAGGCTTTGCTGACAGCCAAACATTATATGAAGAGTGCCAATGCACCATATGCCTTACTTGTTAAGAGACAAATATTTTCTCCATACAAACTTCCTAAGACAGGAGAACCACAGTGAGTATATAGGTTGTACAGTAATCACATGGATAATTAAGTTAGCTTGCATCAACTCTTTGAGGGATCCGTAGGTGGCCTGTTGCAAGGCAAAATTTCTGTCCCTATCCATTATACCCATATTTTGCAGTCCAAATTTCCCCGACGATCATCTTGAATGGCCTCTTTTATTACTAGACGTACCTATTTTATTTATTGATAACATGTTCTCGTCTTTAACATGCATGAAATATTTGCCACTGGATGTAAAGCAACCAACAATCAACCAATCAAATCAAAAATATTCTCTGAAAGCTTTAGGCCTAAGACATCCAGGTTATGAAAAACATCTATTTGAAAACAACTAGGCAAATTGAAAACAACATAGGCCATAATGATGTTAATAAAAGAGCGCTACATTGAAGACCATTGGTGGCCTTCGGCTGTTGTCTGCTCTATGGTTGAGTTGTTGACTCTTTAACACATTCCCCATTTCCATTCTCAATTTTATTTTAAAATATTGAAAACTTATTTTATGATTAAAACTCCCTATTACAGTTTTCTACGCAATGCATGAAGCTTATTTGTTTAAGGATAGGGATGGATTGAGTACAGTATAGTTTTAATTTTGTCTATTATTTTAATTTCAGATTTCCATTAAATAGAGAAGGTGCATTAAAAGTTCTAATAGATTGTTTAGGAAATAAGGATGTTGTTATAAGCACAACTGGTATGACATCTAGAGAGTTATTTGAATACAGGTAAAGTAAAAATATTGTGGATGATATATGTGTAAAGTTTAGCTTTTCGGTTCTGAAGCAGTGGGGAGGGTATGATACTCACACATGTGAGTCTTTCTCTCAATCCACATTATCAACACTATAGCAAATTCATTTCCAATTGGCCTACAGTGATCGGGAAGGACCTGCGCCCTGCGCCAATAGCACATATTGACAAAAAATGGTGCATACAGTGACAAATATAAGCTCCCACGTGGTGCTTAGATATCGTCAAATGGCTTTCCGATCGTGTTCCCTGCCGCCATGTGTGTGTGTACACAAATGAGTTATGTTCCTCCAATAATAGGAGCACCTATATATTTTTTTGGATGTCTCCAGTGTTTCCCTATGATAATAGAACCATGCGATCTAACTGATAACCCGAAAAACGTAATTTACCATCATTCATGATATATTTTTTTTTTTTATAAACAACTTAAAATATGTGAAATTCGGCTAGTACAGACGAGATTTAACTCTAATAATAATCTCATTTAGTTTAGCTTGCTCAAAGACTTTTTAGGAATATAGTTTTTGTCTCCATAAAAGACGCTTAACTGTCCTTGTCATTTTTGGTCTTTGGCTCGTTTTGACATTTTGTAAACATGACTTCAGCGATTTGTTGTTTTGTTCTATGAATTAATGGTACTCTATACTGTTATTCTTGCCGCCGTGATGAAGTTATAATGATACAAGAAGTGCAGAGGAAATGCCTGAAATGTCCTCTGATACGGAACGTCTGGAATAAGTATGGTATCGATGAAGACCCAAATTTAATGTACAAAAAAAAACCATGAACATGAACAAGGCAACAGTACCAGTTTAAACTTTGTAAATAAAGGTTAACTTAAATAATGTTCGGGTTGGAAGAAGTTATTGTATATTCATTGAAATTGAAATTACATAGTCATGAACATCACAGGAACAATTTCCATGATTTTATTTAAAATCATAAAGGTAAGTACCAAGCGTTGGTGACCTCTTTGCCAAAATATACTGATACTTTATTTTTTAACAGAAGTCAATTCAAATGACCCACTCATTTCACAACATGGCCTATTATTTTTTTTAAAATGGCCCATTGAATTTATTTTTGAGGGGCCCTGGGCCCATAGGGAAAAAAACCTTCCAGATCACTGGGCCTAGAATGATTTTCTAAGATAGTGTTCCAGCAATTTTAATATTGTTATAGTCTGCTGAAGCTTGTTTGAAGATAATTTCTGTAGGTTTATTTTTTTTAAAGATTTGTAATAGAGCATTACAAGATTAGGCAAATTTATTACTCCACATACAAAAATAAGCATCTATTTTTTAAAGAGTTAAAAAATGAGTCCTGGTTGTCAAGTTTTTTTATGACTCATTTACATAGACAATAAAACGGCCTTTAAATAGCTCCATTTTTTCATGTTCTATTATTTGACAGGACAGAACTTTAATATTGAAAATGCTCCATTTTGACAATAGCAACACATGCTACTTTTTTTAAAAGACTATTTTTTAGTAACAATTAATTGATTATTTTGTATTTTTAATAGCTGTTTATTTATGTCATTGGGTAGCTGTTTCCATATATTCATAAAGATTCTGTCTTGGTTTTTTTTCAGGGTGACCAAGGACATGGGTCATGAGAAAGATTTCCTGACAGTAGGTTCTATGGGTCATGCCTCTTCAATAGCCTTGGGAATAGCTCTACAGAAACCAAGAAGACAGGTAAAAGGATAAAAAATAAATTCCATAGGCATAGTTTTACATCACAGTTAATATTCAGAAACCAAAATATATTTAGTGTATGTGCGATGTCAAAATGAATGAATGTTATTTGTCTCTACCAAAGAAACTTCTGTTAGGCAGAACAATATACGTTCAGATACGTTCACAAATTCAGCAGACCCATACAACACTGTGCTATAGGATCTGAGATTAAGTAAATTATCTCCCTTTTGAGTTATTAATAATATATTTTATTTTTTCCATTTACCTACTTGAAACATTATTGAGTATGTATAACACTAAATTTTCTGAATAATAATCATGTTTTTGTCTGTGCACAATCTCAAGAAGTCTTTTTCATATTACATTCATATTATTTTATTTTAAAAAGGTGTTCTGCTTGGATGGTGATGGAGCAGCCATTATGCATTTAGGATCTATGGCATCTATAGGTCAGAATGGACCAGCCAATCTAAAACATGTGATTATAAATAATGGAGCACATGATTCAGTAGGAGGACAACCATCAGATGCAAAGAACCATGATACATTCTCATTTGTTAAAATTGCTGAAGGGTGTGGTTATAAACAGGTAGGATATAGCTAATAATGTGTCCATTCATTCTGCCACTCTGTCTATTGGATTGAATTTACTCACTTCAGATAGTTGAATTTTCAGGTTTTAGAACTAAGAGTCTTGCATAGAATTTGTAATAACTTCATGCAGAGTTGATAAATGCCATACCTAATTTGATGCAGTTACTGAAAAGGACAATTCCTAATTCACAAGTTATTGTTATTACATCACCGTGAAAAAAGATTTTTCAATGAAGTTATTTAAGCCGATTGAACTGAGGTAAAAAGGTGTATCTCATTCCTAAAAATCAATTTTAGATTGTTCTAGAGGAATGTTAATCTATTATTGTTGAGCCTGCAACTTTTGTTGCAGAAAGCTCAACATAGGGATAGTGATCCGGCGGCGGCGTTAGCTAACTTCTTAAAAGGTTTATATTTTAGAAGGTGAAAGACCTGGATGCTTCATACTTTGTATATAGATGCCTCATGTTACGAAGTTTCCGTCAGTCAGATGTCCAATGTCCTTGACCTCATTTTCATGGTTCAGTGACCACTTGAAAAAAAAGTTCAGAATTTTTGTAATGTTGAATTCTCTCTTATTATAAGTAATAGGATAACTGTATTTGGTATGTGCGTACCTTGCAAGGTCCTCATGCCCGTCAGACAGTTTTCACTTGACCTCGACCTCATTTCATGGATCAGTGAACAAGGTTAAGTTTTGGTGGTCAATAGATATAGGAAGATGTGGTGTGAGTGCCAATGAGACAACTCTCCATACAAATAACAATTTAAAAAGTAAACCATTATAGGTTAAAGTACGGCCTTCAACACGGAGCCTTGGCTCACACCGAACAACAAGCTATAAAGGGCCCCAAAATTACTAGTGTAAAACCATTCAAACGGGAAAACCAACGGTGGGCAGATGTCATCTGACGTTGACCTCATTTTCATGGTTCAGTGGTCAAGTTAAGTTTTAAGTTTTGGTCTTTTTATCTAATATTTGCCAAAGGTCAACTATATTTGGTGTATGGAAATATATTATGATCTTTATGTCAGTCCCGCAGGTTTTATTTGACCATGACCTCAATTGCACGGTTCATTGCACAATGTCCATATCTCAGATACTATAAGCAATAGGGCTAGTATATTTGGTGTATGGAAGGACTGGAAGGTGTACATGTCCAACTGGCAGGTGTCATCTGACCTTGACCTCATTTTCATGGTTCAGTGGTTATAGTTAATTTTTTGTGTTTTGGTCTGTTTTTCTCATACTTTATGCAATAGGTCTACTAAATTTGTTGTATGGAATGATTGTAAGGTGTACATGTCTAGCGGGCAGATGTCATCTGACGTTGACCCTATTTTCATGGTTCAGTGGTCAAGTTAAGTTTTAAGTTTTGGTCTTTTTATCTAATATTTGCCAAAGGTCAACTATATTTGGTGTATGGAAATATATTATGATCTTTATGTCAGTCCCGCAGGTTTTATTTGACCATGACCTCAATTGCACGGTTCATTGCACAATGTTAAGTTTT
Source organism: Mytilus edulis (assembly GCF_963676685.1). Classification (NCBI taxonomy): domain Eukaryota; kingdom Metazoa; phylum Mollusca; class Bivalvia; order Mytilida; family Mytilidae; genus Mytilus; species Mytilus edulis. The sequence goes on along the minus strand of NC_092350.1, from coordinate 23,713,699 downwards.
TGTGTTTTGGTCTATTTTTCTTAAACTATAAGTAGTAGGTCAACTATATTTGTTGTATGGAAGCTTTGTTAGCTGTACATGTCTGCCTGGCATGGTTCATCTGATCTTGACCTCATTTTCATGGTTCATTGGTCTTTGTTTAGCTATCTTGGTTAATGTTAAGTTTATGTGACAGTTGTAATAAAGCTTTATACTTAGGACTATCAACATAATATCAGTGATTAGTAAAGAAGGTGAGACATTTCAGTGTGTGCACTCTTGTTACTGTAAATTTAGAAATTATTGTGTGCATTTGTTATTGCAATTTTGTCATTTTAGACTTAGATGCAATTTTAATTTTTACGATTTTGTGAAAAATACTGATTAATTCATATAAATTATTTCAAAATCCGAGTTTAAATTATTGCATTTACAACTCTGTCGCATTTTTTCGCAATAATAAAAACCTTGCATTAATTTCAGAATTTACAGTGTAACAAATAATGAAAGTTTAAGAAAAACAACATTTACCAACTGTGATAGTAATATTTATTAATAAACAGAATTAAATGTTTCATCTATTTCAGGCCTTTTCAGCCACAACAGAAGAAGAGATAAAAACTGCTATAGCAGCAATGAGATCAATGGATGGACCTGTACTGTTAGAGATTAAAGCTGAGAAAGGACATAGAAAACAATTAGGCAGACCTACTAGGACTCCATTACAAAATAAAGAAGATTTTATGCACTTCTTAGCTATAGGATAAACAATAAGTTCTTTCAAAACACTTTTCTTAGTATTTTATATGAATTTGCAATTTAAAGGGATTAAATTATCAAAGAGGGGGTATTCTTTTTTTTAGATGTGTTTTATGATTCTTTTTATTGTATTCATATAATATTATCATTTTGTTCTGGGTTTAGAACAGGAGGTAAACAGTATTTTTTTGTCATTTTACATTGGGTAATCATATAGCTTTAAATGTTTCAATTTTAGATTAGACCACCAATGATACATAAGTTTTTTTTTAATGCTGCTTGTCTAAGATTGATTTCAATGCTAAAGTAATCATTCTGCTGCCCCAAGTCATTGCTCAATTCAACTTAATTTTGTATTGTTACAATTTTTACAACAATCTGAATGTTTTAAGTTTTTTGTTCGTATACATTTGTACTTATAAATATAATTTTTGCAGTTGACATTATTTTTTTTAATAAGTAGATATTTCTGATGAAAAATAATATTTAAGGCCAGAAAAAAGTCAAACAAAATACATGTAACATGAAATATCAAAATATATTACAGGAAGTTTTTTATCAGTGTAAAAGTTATAAGATTATTGATCAATGTTATATACAGCAGCTGTTTTATTTAAGAATTGTAATTTTTTATAATGATATTTGGATAAAAATGCTTTAATTATTTACAATGTGTGCTCAATCAAAGCTTTGATAGCTCTATAAAACTAAAATTATAAAGAGGAGCATTAAATTTTTCTTTTAATTAGAATTATCTTGGTCAGGCTGAATGAAAAACCTAATCGCTCAATATTGTCCAAAGTATTTCAAGATGTTGAAATTTAGAAAATAAGATATACCAGTGCTCACCAGTATTTTATGTGATAGTTATCAAATGTGGTGTATATTGATAGAAATTTTACATGTCTGTAACTCTGAAACCTAATCAAGACATAACTTTCTCTGTATCTTCACAAACTGACAAAATAATGTCTCATAGGGCTCTCCATACATGCCATAAAATATCTGTTTCTGAATTGTTAAAAAAATATATATAATGTAATTGTAACCTAGTTTCATTTTCAACAAATTCCTTTTTGAGTGTCAAAATGTGTAACATTTATTTAAAAGTGCAATCAAAATTCATTATGCACAACATTTTTCTGTTTTGGTTTTCTTTTTACTATTCATATATTTTAATATTAATAATGAATGAATTAAGTATTCTTTATTTATACTTTTGTATATTTGCTGATCTCTATTGTTATTATTCATCATGTTCTATCAGATTTCAACCATGGATCCTCTATCATTTACATTGAATTTTGTTAAGAATCTCTAAAAATAAAAAGTAATCTCTTGTTCAAACTTGTATGAATGGTGTGAAGCTGTATATTTGAAGCTTTTAGATAGAAAGGTCTCATTGATTAACAGTGAATTTAAACTACTGATTTTCTTGTATTCATATCTACTTATTATTTTGATTTTTAAAAAGGGACAAAAATTTGAGTTTAATTATTGCAATTTCAAACAAATCTGCATACCGGTCTATGTTTCAGAATAGGAGTTCTTATTATAGCCATGCTCACCCATGCAGTCCCATTATTCGCATTAATAAAAACCTTGCAATAATTTCTTAGTATAGAGTACTCTCCCTTTGAAAGATGACTTTATCTTCCAGTTTTATTATATCAACTTATGCATGCAAATATCATTTCATCTCAAATTGAATAAGGTCATAAGTATACCATTTATAAATGTAGACGAAAAGTTAAGATTTTATTCACCTTGTCCATGAAGTTTTTGACCATAATTCAATATTTTTGATTATCCCTCATTATATACATTTGTTCATTGGTTTTTTGTTTGTTGTAAAATGTACATTTTATATACATTTGTACACATATACATATTGTGGAATACAACATCAAAACAAGCTTTTTAGCAATAAATATTTTTGAAGAATTCTTTTTAACTGTATTTTCCAAAGAACTGAAATCCATGTTGTTTTGTAGTTAACTGATTATGCTCAAGAATTAAAAAAAAGTATGATTGTGCTCAAAAATTGAAAAAAAGTATGATTATGCTCAAGAATTAAAAAAAGGGGGTGTGTATAATGTTCAAGAATGAGCGAAAGTTAGTGTGTGTAATACATTTACATCTTAGTGTGATATCTTTTTATTAATATGGCAACTTGATAATTAATATTGCCATTTGTTATTTGAAAGCATTGGATGCTAGCAATATTTTTCTATCTTGAGCAAGAAGCAGGATATGAAAAATTATCACAAATAAAGATCAAATGAAAAATGCATATGACAGCAAAAAAGACGCTTTGCACAGAAATTTTGTTTGACCCTGGTATACAGATTTGTATCTTGACAATTGTTTTATTCACCTTTCTTAATCAGGGAATGTCTTTTGTTAATATCATCATCACTTCAAAAAAAGGTAAAAACAAAAGGATTGCTTCCTTGTAAGGTAATTAAATTCATAGCATATTTAAAAAAAAATTTATGGTATAGATGTGATATGTTTGACAATTTCTGTAAACATTGTGGGAATTAGTTGGTAATAAATGTTCATACTTGTAGTTGAGGCAGATTTAATTGATTCTCATGAGATTTTACCAAAGTGGAGTGACATATTGTTTTGCCATTTTTGAGATTCCTGAAATGGAATAATGTGGTGACATTCATTTGAATTGTTATTAAATGGAGGTAACATTTATATACATATAATTCGATTGTGTTTGTGTGTAGGTTGTGCGGAACAGAAATCAGTATGTGCCATATGTTTAATTATGTAGCCAGGTTTTTTCATAATGAACTAAAGACTTTTAGAAAATGTCTTTTATTCAAAAGTAGTATAGCTAAGAACGAACTTCAAGAAAAAAATCAATCTTGTTACATGTATGCTTGTCTTGTAATGAACACAATTGAATCAGTGGCTAGTTAAAAAGGTTAATATTTACAACTTACTTAATTATATTTTGTTTATTTGATTGTTAATATATGTTAGAAGATTAGATATTTAGATTTACTTAAAGAGTGTATTTTATTTTGTTTATTTAGATATTTAAGTGTTGAATTATTTATAAAAAGAAGTTCTAATCTGAATAACGGTTTACATTTATATGAAGTCTGATTTTTATAATATTTATGTTCTACTTGAATGAAAGTGAATATTAGTATGGATTAAGATAGAATAGATATTCCAAATGTCACTGCATGTTAAAAAGTCACCATGAGAAAAAATACCAACACAAAATAATGTTTCATTGTTACCATGGTCATTTGTGCACAGGACGTTTGCGCTTTTTTACCTGTAAAACTATAGGACATTTGCGCTTTAAATTTTGAATCACTTGTATTAAATTGACCAGACATTTGCGAAATGTCCGCTTTTTATATTTGTCATTATAACGACAAATGATGCAGAATCCTTCCATGCCCACTTTAATGAACAGGTCTACTCACTCATTCTGCTAATTTTCTTTTCTTTTTGAAGAGCATCATTTCACAACAGTTGGTGAATTACATTAAGATTTGTTTATTTATGAACAGGCACCGCAGAATTGAGAAACATGATTATTGATTTGAAATATGGGCGAAAAACCATTCAGAACAGATAACAAGAGCTGATTTTTTTCAGTCCTTGGGCTTCAGATATCAAGCAGAAACTGACCTGTTATGACTGTACATGTTTTCATGTCTTTAGAATGTTTTCTTTTACTAGTTTTAGCTATATATATAAACTTTTTAACATATATCTGTGTGCTAAGAAATGTGCCATGCAATGATTTTTAAACTTTTAACCCTGCCAGGTATTAACCTGCCGGTCCCAAGCCCAGATAAAAGAGGAGGATATTCATAAAAACCAAATATTGCAAAAGCGCAAATGTCCTATGTTAAAAGTGCAAATGTCCATTTTTAAAAAGAGCAAATGTCCTATGATTTGAAGAGCAAGTGTCCAAAAATAAAAGCAGAAATGTCCTATGAAAAAGCGCAAATGTTCCGCGCCGGGTCATTTATGCAATGTGAAAAAAAAAACTGAATTCTCTGACTATTGATAAATTTTATATTGTCTAAACAGGTTTTGGATCCTGTTAGGTTTCTATATTTTTACCATGTTTTGGCCAAATAAGTTCCATATTAACTTTACACATTTGACTCATGTTTTGTTGTTATTTTCAAGTTTAAACATGTTTTATTGATAATCACCTGTCACATAAAACCAACATTGTCCAGAGAAGCAATACCACATTATTACAAAATCTCATTTGCGTAGGGTAATTATGCTCATGTTTTAACTTCAATATTTCAATACATAATTATTTCATTTAAATAAAAATAAATGTATTAATTGTGGTAATGTCTATTTGTAGCTTGGAAAGCAATCAAATGTTTTAAGACTGCAATATGCATTGTTACAATTTTCTTTTTTAACAAATTTCTCTTATTATTTTTATACGACCGCAAAAAAAATTTTGCGTCGTATAATGGTAGGATGTTGTCGTCGCCCCAAGACACATTTAGTTTCTGGACAATAACTTAAGTTTTAGTAAATGGATCTCTATAATTTTTTTAAAGAAGGTTCAATACTACTAAAGAAAGGTTGGGATTGATTTTGGGGGTGTGTGGTCCAAATAGTTTAGGAATTAGGGGCCAAAAAAGGGTCCAAATAAGCATTTTTCTTGGTTTTCGCACAATAACTTTACAAGTTTAAGTAAATAGAAATCTATGAAATTTAAACATAAGGTTAATGACCACAATAGGAAGGTTAGGATCGATTTTTGGAGTTTTGGTCCAAACTGTTAAGGAATAAGGGGCCAAAATTAAACTTTGTTTGATTTCATCAAAAATTGTATTATTGGGGTTCCTTAATATGCCGAACCTAACCGTGTATTTAGAATCTTTATATTTGGTCACGTTTTCAAATTGGTCTACTTAAAGGTCCAAAGGCTCCAAAATTAAATTTAGTTTGATTTAAACAAAAATTGAAATCTTGGTATTTGGGCCCATTTATCAAATTAGTCAGCATTTAGGTCTAAAGGGTTCAAAATTGAACTTTATTAGATTTCTTAAAAAAATGAATTCTTGGGGTTCTTTGATATGCTGAATCTTACCATGTATTTTGATTTTGGATATTGGACCATAATAGGTAAATGTCCAATTTAAAAGTTTTTAAGCTCTTAGACCACATTCATTTGTGGCAGAATCCTGTGTTGTGTCACCTATTTAATCATAATTCAAATTCAGAGCTGTATCAAGCTTGAATATTGTGTCCTTACTTGCCCCAACTGTTCAGGGTTGACTTCTGCAGTCGTATAAAGCTGCGTCCTGCAAAGCACCTGGTTTCATTTTTCGAATATACCTTGATAGCTTTTTTGTCTCTTATTTTAAAGGTTATTTTTAACATGTTTATAAAGTTCACTTTAACTAAAAGATATGGATTTCTCTATAAACATGAATTTTGGGAACAAAAACTTAAAAAATCAGGTCTGGTGATATCAATAACTGTGTTTGTGTATTTGTTTTGAGGGATCAAATAAATATTTATGATCTATTTTGTTTGTTAATTCAATACTGAAATCACTCTGTCGAGTCTTATCTATATGTCAGCCTTTTATCTTGTTTTGATTTTTGGTAAAGCAAATATTGATGGATTTAAAATGTTATGATAGTTTTGCTTTTTTGCCCACATTAGAATTTTGAAATCAATCAGTAGATTTGAAGTTGCATTCTCTGTTATTGAAGTTGAAATTCTATGCTGGACTATGATGCCATTAGCATAATTAAATTAAAAGAATGAATTATGGCAGGTATGTAGGATACATCAAAGTCTGTGATTTGTACCAAACAAGTATTAGAAAAATACTGAACTCCAAGGAAAATTCTTAAAAAATCTTAAAAACTGACAAAATTAAACGTTAGAATTTATAAAATCATTAAATATCATCAAATGTTTTTGAAGTATTCAAAGTAATAACATAATCTACCAATACATAAATGGTATCTAATTTTATGCAACAAATTTGTTGATGTACCAGCTCATTTAGATATTTTTAGGTACGACAGTTTCCTTCAGGGAATTGCCCAACATTTGCTCCTACCTTTTTTTTGCCCCTGACCAGATGACTCATACAGTTTGAATGGTGGGAAGTTTTCACTGTGCTGTCTGTGTGTACAAGTATCGAAGGGTTGCATGTATTCAGGATATTGATTTTTTATAAATATATGCTCATGCTATCGATGCTGTAACTATTTGTCTTCTGCGTTGTCTGATTCGTCTTTGCTCTGTTAGCTATTCTGTGATCTTTTCTTTACGAACTCTGAATCGTCGTTGTTCTGATAGCTCAGTTGTGATCTGTTCTCTATAACATCTGATTCGTCTTTGTTCTGTTAGCTAAGGTGTTTTCTGTCCTTTACCACATCTGATTCGTCTTTGTTCTGTTAGCTAAGGTGTGATCTGTTCTCTACGACTTCTGATTCTTCTTTGTTCTGTTAGCTAAGGTGTAATCTGGTCTTTACAACATCTGATTTTTCTTTGTTCTGTTAGCTAAGGTGTGAATTGGTCTCCATGACCTCTAATTCGTCTCTGTTCTGTTAGCTAAGGTGTGATCTGTTCTCTACGACCCCTGATTCGTCTTTGTTCTGTTAGCTTTTAAAGGTGTAATCTGTTCTCTACAACATCTATTTCGTCTTTGTTCTAGATCTGTTAGCTAAGGTGTAATCTGTTCTCTTAACAGGCGCGTAGCTCCCTATACGCTAACACGCAGTTGCGTGCACATCGATTCGGCATGCCAAAAAAAAAAAATGGCAAAATAAAAATTTAAAGATTGAATGTTAAAGGAAACACCTATGTTTTCACTTTTTTAATTGATGAAATATCATTAAATAACGGCATTTGGTTTCAAAATATAAGTGAATTTTAGATTATGACAAAATCGGACAGTAACTTGTACCTTTTACAAGATTTGAATTTGTAATACTCAGTCTAAGACGTGTAGTTTTTGGAGCACATTTTACAGTGTACGGTTCATCAGTTTGGAATGATATGTACCAATCGGCATTAGAATTATCAGAACCCTTCGATATCGTTGAAAATATGCCGAGGCGATGTGGTCGACAGATTACCAGAGCCAATCACCCTGCAAACACGCCAAAACAGTATTGGAAAGTCTCATTGTTTTTTGCGTATGTTGAAAACAAATGTACGATCAACAAAGAACGACGACAGTTACTAGCATTACTGCATATTCATCGGCGTTTCAGTGTGAATATTGACAATTAAAGTAATACAGAAGTGTGTTTCTGCCTAGACCCGAAGAGCAGAATTTGGACAATTTTAAGTAAATTCTGTATCACACAAATATGTGTTGTTTATGTATTACTCTATTCAGAAGATTTATTAATAGTTTTACATTCATAAATTTTTTATAAGTTTACTCTGATTTTAATTAACAGGATTTATATACAATGGGCTTCTTTTGTCCAGGATACATGTGGTTATATCAATAAGCTATCTTCATTATTATTCGTGTTATTTTACTAATATTACGTTGAATCATGTCTATGGCATACAGGATGTATTAACGCCATATTTATTTATCACGTGATTGGCAATAGCCATGGGAAAGTGATACAAGTGTTTCCGAGAATATACTGATCCTTATTCTTGGAAATTTTAAATTTTGCACTTATTTTGACTTTAAGTGGTCTTTATTTTGGTCATTTATGATCACGCGATAAAACAGAAACTATATTATGTGATATATGCTACTTAATCAGTACTATTTTTTTTTGTAAAGAAACACACATTTTGGAAAAATTGAAAGTTATTTGCATTTGCCCTAAACGCAGGAACACCAGTTCCCAAAACCAGTTTCATCTTTAATCTTAGCTCCCCTATACCAAGCCCTACAGTTTTATCGTTGAGGAAGGTATTTGTCCAATAATACTATTGACACAGCAAATTTAAACATGTTACCACACGGGTATCCCGGTATCAAATCCGCGGAAAAATCCAAATAACCGAGGAACAATTAATGAAAAGTATATAATGGAGGGAAATAAAATCTGGATCCGATTCCAACGCAACATACTTCCCCGTTAGTTTCGGAATCTATACTTATACTTACCCACTGTTTCAAACTTTTCATTAATTCCTCGGGTTTTAGAACCTTCCGCCGAGGTCGGATCGGGATACCCGGTGTGGTTTCGTGAATTCTTATATGTTATCAACTATTTAATAGCCAATTGTACGAGCTCATTGTACAGGAAGCGCCTTTTCGATCATCGATCCCATTTCAAATATATTTGAGTTTACCATGTTTACAGGCTTAAGGATTTTTTCAAACAAATAGAATGCTGACCAACTTAAAAGAAAAACGAGGTATGAATATCCCTCGTTGATAGGGGTATGTGACTGATTTCTCTTGAAATTATTTCAAATAATCCATTGTTAATACCAGGCAAACTCGAATATTTGATGAATACTAGTGAGCCAAGTCCTCTGCTTTTAAGAGCAATTTTAAAATTTTAAATTTCACATGTCATTTTAAGTTGTTGCATTTATGGACAAACGAAATCAACATTGAATTCATTTGAAAGGTTACAGAAATGAGATTAGTGCAAAGACTAATCAACAAAAAGATTTACCCAAACACTTCTGAAATTATTAAAATGTGCCCTAATTTTTTGAAAGAATTAAAACAGCTACCTATCAACCTATAAAATTCTGTCTTTTCGATAGCTTACGTGGGAACAAAAATCTTCCGTTGGAATAATAAGCTGAATTATTCACTGATCAAAATGTTAAGTATAGTAATTATTTTGAAAATTGACTTTCAATTCTTATGCATACCATCCTCTTGAGGAATAGGAGTACACTACTCGATAAACTATCTTTATGAAATTTTGTGAATGTTATGGAATATTTGTGTTGCAAATTACTACGCATATCCGATTATCTCACGAAAGGCCTTCTGAACATCTCGGGCTGTTATTCTATGGAATTGTTATTTGTATTTTCGAATTAAAAGTTTTAAACGAATATTCAAAATCATAAGTTGAAGACCATACCTGAGCAAAAAAACGGGGTAAAAAAACAAATTACAAACAAAATTTTACAAAACACAACATAAGAAACTAAAGACTGACCACATGAAGACAACAGAAATCCGGGAGGTTAACAAATTCTGCTCCACAAATGTCATCTGTCGTGTTGCTTATATCAAACTGTTTCCTTTATGAAGGAAAACGATCCAACGGTCGAATAATGCACACCTTCTACCCTCCATAACATTTTTGTTAATTCATAGACAAATTTCTGATTGCATTCTTTTATTAGAAATATATATTGACAACATGAGTCAAAAAAGGCATAACTGTTTTCGAAGTTCAATAAAACATCATTAACCTATTTTAAAATTAAATGTTAGTTTTGAGGTTTAGCCTTTTCAGAAAATTTCTTCTCGGTGAAAGCCGGTTATATAAATATTTCGTAAAAACGTGCACAAACATCTTTGGTATTGAATTGAAATCCATATACGTGTATATTTGAAAGTTAATTGAAATGAAGAAAATCCGTTTTGAAAGTCTATTCTAAGTAGTGCAATTCTGAAAACGTTTTGGAGCTCTAATGTTCTTCAATAATTGCCTTTTCTCGATTATTAAGACTTCCCTCAAAAGCTTGCCTTGAGATATTTTCCGGAATATTTTCTCCAGCTGGCATAAGAACGATTGCTATCGTTGTACTTTTGGGTTTACCAACCTCTGCCGTCGCTCCCGCTTGGTCATCTTCAGTTTCCTGAGACTCATCCAACTGTTCACTGTATCTTGGCTTATTTAGTTGTATTTGCAGATTGGCATACCTTTTTCCATCAGGTCTATTAAATAGTCCTTGAAGATCCAGTCGTACAAGTTCTCCTTTCACTAATGTTTTCGGTCTACTGTTTTTATCTATAAAAGTTGGTGCTTTCTCTTCAATCATTTCCCGAGCTTCGTCCGATTCTTTTTTCTTGGCATTAGTTATGTCCGATGATGCTTCATACCTTATTTCGTAAACCATAACTGTGCTTGAATTTGAACGCAGATAAAGAAAGTATTATGAAACCTCGTCCTTTGTAATAATACATTTACCAAAATGCACATATTTATATACTTTATATGCATGGTCATGTAGATGATTTAATGGAAAAGGATCCTCCAAACAACTAGAGTACATCCTGTATTATGTCATTATTTATTTTTGGTTGATACAAATATAATTCGTTCATTTCTTGGAAATCAGCTGAACTCGATTTCCTTAATATAATGTACATTTAAATGGAAATGACTAATGAAATATGAGCTGTGTCGAATAGAAATCGACCTTATGCAAGTGCATGTACACAGATACATGTATTAGACTTTGATCGATTTTGGAAAAATTAAGATATAAAAGCTGCATTTTGGTCCGTTTTAAAGGATTGTTTTCTTATTCTCTTTTGTAACAATAACAGACTTTCCGTAAAAACTATTTTAACCCAGAATATGTTAACAGAGGTATTGATTTTCGTTTGCATAAGGTCGATTTCTATCCGACGTAGCTCATATAATAAACAGACAAATGTCATTCAATGGAAAGTGGGTTGTAGATAAACTCATCATAAATACCAGGATTGAAATTTAATATTTACGCCATACGTGCGTTTTCGTCTATAAAAGACTCGAATCAAAACATGTTAAGAATGCCCAAAAAAAGTACGAAGTTGAAGAGCATTGATGACCTAAATTCATAAAAGTTTTGCCAAATACAGCTAACGTAATCTATTACTGAAGAAGAAAAGGCTTAATATTTCAAAAATTAAAAGTTTTGTTAACAGTTAGCTTATAATTATGAACATACCAATGATACGTCAAGTCAACACAGAAGTGCTGACTACCGGGCAGGCGATACCCTCTGGAAACTAAAACTACGCCAGCAGTGGCATCGACTTAGTGGTTGTAAATAAACTCATTATATATACCAGGATTAAAATTTTATATGGAACGTGGGTTGTTGATGTGATTGAATAAAAACAAATATCATTCGTATTGGACTACATACAGTTAATATATACCCTTATTCCCATGAGATAACAAACACAAATTACATTATATTTTTTTTTATTCTAAATCTAAACTGTTCTTGAAAATGCATGAAATATTTGCCACTAAATGTAAAGTATACACCAATCAATCAATCTGTACATGAAAAGCTACATCTACTTTCTCGTTCATAACTCATAACCGAACTGCTTCAATCATTGTCTTAAGCAAACTGACAATTATCACTCAGTCTAGTAAAGTATGGACAGTACTCTGTCTACGAAAGTAATTTAGAACTAGCATATACGACATGTATTCATCTTGGCCAGCTTAGGCCCACCGGGTGCTGAATTTTCTCGTTGCATTGTTCTTCAATAATTACCTTTTCTCGATTATTAAGACGTCCCCCAAACGCTTGCTTTGAGATATTTTCTCCAGCTGGCATAAGAACGATTGCTATCGTTGTACTTTTGGGTTATTAACTTCTGCTGTTGCTCCCGCTTGATCATCTTCAGTTTTCTGAAGCTCTTCTAATTGTTCTTCACGTTCATTGTATCTTGGTTTATTTAGTTGGATTTGCAGATTGGCATACCTTTTTCCATCAGGTATGTTAAATAGTCCTTGAAGATCCAGTCGTACAAGATCTTCAAGGACTAATGTTTTTATCTATATAAGTTAGTGCTTTCTCTTCAATAATTTCCCCAGGTTCTTCCAATTTTCTTTTCTTGGCACTGGCTATGTCCGCTGATGCTTCATACCTTATTTCGTAAACCATAACTGTGCTTTTTTTGAACGGAGATAAAGGACTCGTCCTTTGTAATAACACATTTATCAATTTATCAAAATGTCCATATTTATATATTTTACGGTGATGCAATGGAAAAAGATCATCCAAACATCTAGAGTACATCTTGTATAAAGTTATTATTAATTTTGGTTGATGTAAATATAACTCGTTCATTTCTTGAAAATCAGCTGCACTCTATTGCCTTTATATATACTTCTGAATGGAAAAAGTAAAATAAAAAAAGTACTGAACTCCGAGGAAAATTTAAAACGGAAAGTCCCTAATCAAATGGCAAAATCAAATGATAAAACACATCAAACGAATGGACTACAACTGTCATATTCGTAGGTACAGGCATTTCCAAATGTAGAAAAGGGTTGATTGAACCTGGTTTTATAGCGCTGAACTCACATTTGTATGACAATCGCATCAAATTCCATTATATTTACAACGATGCATGAATAAAACTGACATAACAGGTAAAATTGTCAAAATAGGGGTACTGCAGTCATCACCGTGTCATAATCTCAAATGACTTATGAAACTCTGCAATAGGACTTTTGGTCCTCGATGGTACCACTTTCCTAGAAGTAATCCTAACATTCACATATGATAATATGTTGAAATTTGCCACTATTAACTTTTGAAAATGATTTAAATATACATACACTTCTTCATCACTAACTACTGTATGCAATTGGACAGTTGGTTAGTTACTGCCTATAGATATGGGATTTTACCAATAGGTAAGCTTTATCGTTACGTTTTTCATGAATTATTATATCTATAGGGGAAAATAGTATTAAATAGCTCATAAATAGTTCATGCCTTTCAGGACGAGTACAAACTGACAATGAATGCAATGTGAAAATTCAGCAAGAAATGCCAACTGAGGTATTAACGGGAAATTTGCACTGTAACTTGATATAAAGGCATGCTGAATATGATCAGATATTTAGCTAAGCAACTGGTCAATTTCGATATGGTAACCTTAATTTCAAATTCACTGGGATATAAGAGATGCAAGCACTCACTAATAAAAAAAATTATGGTACTGAAGAACATTCTGGATGTTGAATGTATCAAACAATTGAAGCATATGAAATTCAAAATTGGGCCAATTTCCCGTATGGCACTATAGGCACGCGCCTACACATTATCCCCCTTCCCCCCAAAAAAATGAAAAAATTGACAACACAATTTTTTTAACCAAATTTGTTTACTCTTTATAACCTTGATCATCTAACTTTTATACTGAGTTTACACTTAATTCGAATTCGATTCGCCTTAAGAAATTCGAATTAGTTTAATTCGCATGGGAAACGTTTAACGTCCTAACATCAATTCTAATTCTAATTGGAATGCGCGTCAAATTCGCTCTACTGTCATAACGACGTTGACTTTTAATTCGGATTAACAAAAAAACGTATTTCTAATGCGAATTAGTTAATTCGAATTCGCCAATTCGAATTAAAAAAGAAGAGTGTGTGAACGCGATTAGCGAATTCGATTCGAATTAAAGGTACGTATGAACGAGGCATAATACATTGAATTTCTATGTTTGTAACTGACTATATTATGTAACTGTCTGTTTATGACACCAGGTACTGTCTGGTGAATGTTTCATTGTACATATTTGAATAAAATTTTATCAAGAGAAAAAACCCCGATGGCTACAGTGCTGAAAGTCCCTGGTTCGATCCTGACTCGGGGCGCTGGAAATTTAGTACCATTATTAGGGTAATTTTCACCCTCCCACACACATCTCTGAGACCTAGACTGGAGATTAAACTATAATACGTACTTTGGGGGCCTCGGTTGGTCAAAGTGGTCCCCGACTTTGACCTGGAGATCAAGCTATAGACTCTTCGGTTTGTCTCTTTCCGCCGAGAAGCACGGTGGTTTCCCCCGAGTTCTTCGGTTTCTTCCACCATAGTAACAGACTTCCCTGTGTCTCCTAACACTCCCTCTGTGTTGGGTTGGGGATTATCCTGGTGGGTTGTATATAAGTAATTAGTGATACATCTCCATTAATCCTGATAGGGAGTGTACACGGATTCCACTGTACCCTCGGAGCAATCGAGGGGTGCTCCGATCACGGAGGGATCTTCGTAAATACATACATACATGCCGAATTTTAGTTATATTTTCTACGTTAAATTGGTTTTCTTATCACTAAATTATACTTCATGTCACTAATAAGGTTGTGTTTGATTTGAATTTTATCGTTCAAATCAAACACAATCTTTTCATCGTGTGTTCTTGCCAAGAGAGTTAGCGTGAAAGGACAAGGTACGACAAGGCCTGTTTTTTGCCCCCCCCCCCCCCCGCCCTCTCCTTTTTTCTTATTTTTCAAATTCTGTTTTTGAAAACTACTTCTTATGTTAAAATATTCCCTAGTTATTGGAGTTTGTTAGGATGAAATTCAAAACCGCTTATTTTAGCAACTGGGTGAGCTTTGGGGTGGGGTGGGGGGTGGGGGGTAAACTTTTTGTCAAGATATTCAAATATTGTAATTATTATTCTCTTTTTAGGTGTTATTTACAACATTTGGTTATTCTTTAAGTGCCTGCGCCAACGTGACACAGGAATTTTTTATTCGAATGCCATTAGCACTGTTTTTGTTGTCTGAATAATATAATAAGTAATTTTTTCCAGGTCACGTAGGCACACCCTATTAAATTTTAAGAATCAATTGCCAAAAATCGTAAGAATCTCTTCTTAGGGAGTTCTTTGGTGCCCTTTAACCCCCAAACTTTTCAGAAATTAGTGATTTTGAAGTTCAGACAAACAAACTTTAAACCTAAGGGAATATTTTAACGTGATAAGTAGCTTTCCAAAACAGAATTTGAAAAATGAGAAAATAGGGGGCCAAACGGGCCTTATCGTACCTTATATATCTTTTTAGTGTATTAAAATTGTAAATGACCGAATTAAAATACGTTTATATAATACTTCACTTTCGATCACGAGGAAAAAGACCGATCGCATAATAAATATAACGTATATTTCAATTTTGAATTTCATTTTTATATGTGTTGAATTTCCTGTTATAGTAGAAGAAACTTACTAAATGCCTTATTGAATATCTATTATAATAGAAAGGACTTGTCGAATGTCCTATAGTTATAGCAGGTACTTGATGGATGTACTTAATTTAAAGCAGGTACGTGTTTAATTCCCCTGTGTTACAGTAGGAACATGTTCAACGTCTTTTAGTTAAAAGCAGGTATTTGTTCAATATCCTATAGTCATAGCAGAGACAGTCGAAATCAGTTTTTCATTAACAGACTGGTGAGCGTTTACATAATGCCTGCATTTTAATACTGCTTTCAAGCATCTATATGTCCCTCAACATTCTTACAGCAACAGTGGATGAGCTCATGCCAATACATTGTAGCTTTTGCAAGCCGTCATCTTAGTTTTTCCTAATCAAATAAATCTGGTAATGGCATAACCAGGATTTGTAATTTTAAAAACAATTAACCCCAAATAACTTTAGTCAGCTACACGTTTCGAATGTTGTAGTAGTGCATCTCTTGAAATGAAATTTTTGATTTTAATAGTTCAAGAGCAAGACATACAAGTCATGTACCACATGAACTGAAATACATCAAAAGTTCTTTCCAAAACCTATCCACAACCATTCAATCTGCAATCTGTTGAAACAATAGAAAGACAACACAACATCATCTTATGATCACTTGTTCAGAGCAATGCTCTGTTATGTACTTTCTGTGTTGTTTTAAATGTATGCTACAAAATTCCTCAAGTGAACACGACCTAAATAATTCATAGCTGTGTTCTGCAGTATATATCTCTTGCAAGTTTTCTGGAACATTAAATTCATCTTGTACTCGCCTTCAATTTCCTTTACTATGAGAAGACGCTTATAAAATACAATTGTCAATGTACGTGCTTGTCACACACAACGTTAATTTAGTGTCCATCTGTTTTAATATTCAGAATACACGGTATAGATTACCTTAGTCGTGTTTGGTGCACTATTTTGGAATTTTTAGTCCTCGATGCTCTTCCACCTTCTACTTGTTTGGCTTTTTAACTATCTGAGCGTCACTGATGAGTTTTATGTAGACGAAACACGCGTCTAGCGTTTCAAATTATAAACCTGATACCTTTGATAACTATAGACATATTGAAAGTGTACTCATTAAATGTTTAACATTAGTTGGTTTACGCATGTTAACAACTACAGATCCACCTAGATTGAGGGAAGACACTACAGTTCGAGGCGACAAATTATGTATACATTTTGACAGAATGTCAGCTTTTGTACCTAAACGGATCGTGTCATATTTGACAACCAATGTACAACCTTGAAAATAAAGAAAATAAACTTCTCAAAAACGATAGCTTTGGTTGCCAAACAAGAGAGGGAAACATCGCTTCGTCACGATGGTCTATCTTTGAAGCTTGTCTGCATTTGATAAAAGTCAATAGAAGCAGGCTACCACTTTTTCAAACACAACCTCCAGCAAAATTGTTAATTAACGTGAGAGTACCCAAATTGCGCCTATTTTGACAAGTATTTTCACCTGTATTTTTCAATGATCCAGAAAAAAAGTTTCCATTCTATGTTTATATTGTAGACCTATCCTTATTTACTATACAGTTACACCAATATAATTTTGAATCCGTATTGAATCATAGAAAAATGCTTGTAACATTTTTTTGGCTCATTTTTAAGATACGATACAGTTTTGATGAACATTTACAATTTGGCTTTTTTTAACCTGATTAAATCAACTATGTAATAGAATATATACCTTCATATGCTACTTTTTGAGTAAAAGGAGGTAGAAATTCTAGATATTTGCACAAATTTGGGATTTGTGGACGTACTATTCCTTTCGAAAGAAAAACTTTTTTTCATTTTAAAAGATAAACACAAGCTGTTTTTTTGTTAAATTGTGTGTCATTTTTGTTTTATAAATATTTTTTTTTTTACAAATAACTCATATTTATCAAATATTTTTGAAGAAGGACTGTAATATTTTGCCAGTCTATTCGAAATAACACAAACAAATGTGGTGCACACTGTTAAATAACCCGCTACGCGCGTTACTCAGTGTGCACCACATTTTTTATGTTATTTCTTCATAGACAGAAAAAATATTACAGTCATTCCTCAAAAATATTTGAATTCCAAAATAGTGCACCACACACGACAAAGGTAATCTATACCTTGTATTCTGAATATTAAAACAGATGGACACTGAATTAACGTTGTGTGTGACAAGCACATTTTTTTTTTTGTTAAAATCATATTACGTTTTGTTCAATATCTAAAGACGGTGAAGACATGGAAGCAACGTCATCAAATTTACCACTACATACCGAGAAACAGCATGGTGGAATTAAAAAGGTAAAACTTTGAACTTTTGCATTTAATGTAGAAGGTAATCTTATATTATTTTCTCGATGCTCGTCCAAGATGAAAATGTTAATAACGCCGATTTTTTTGTGTTTCATTTGCCGTGGCAAAAATTACATGTCTATAATGTTGAAGACATGTTAATATGGTATTAACTTACACCTTTCTTTGTACTAGATTCACACGCTGAGTTTGAGTTTTAACGCATTAGTCACAGGGTAATAGTCCAGATAAACGTATCACCATATCTTGACGCACGATTTATACATCGTGTCGACCAATCTTCTTTACTCCCGAATTGCACTGTCAGCTCTACCTTAGATAGAAACAATGTTAAGACAACAGAGTTAACTTCTTATCCATTGTATCCTATTCTTCAGGTATTTGGAGATCACTTTGATTTCTTTTAAATCCCAGAAACTTATCCACATGTAAAAAACAATCGAAAGATTGTGTCCTGTTATTGGCCATTTCAGAATCTAATGCATTCTGGCGCGTACACCAACACGTCGTGATTAGTTAATAATGTCATAAACGATGGAAATTCAATCAATGACGTGACGTTATTTTCATTTTAGAGTACGAACAATGAAATTACCCATTATTCCTTAGATTTTAAAACGGCCAATTAGATACTTCCTGGCTAATACAACTCGAAAAATGTTCGAATCCATAGATTGATTCACCAAGGAAAGATCTTACACCCTGTCAATACAGATGAGATAGTATTGGATATCATCAGGAACAAGCTAAATATAAACATAGACCTGAATGACATAGGAAGGTCACATGTTATAGGCAAGGCAAGAAAAAGCAGGTCCCACGTTATAGTCAGGTTCATATCATATAGAATGAAACATTTGGTGTACAGCAATAAAAAGGAACTAAAGGGTGACACAAATGGTATTTTTATAACCGAAAACCTATCACAATATAGAACAGAACTAGTAAAAAGCCTGGCCGATATGAAAACTAAAAATCAAATCAGTGCTTACTGGACTGCCGACGGTCGAATATTCGCTAAAAAATCTGAAAGCAGTAGAAAACTAATTATACAGAATTGGCAGGACGTTGGTGATCTTAGACCTCCATTTAAAAGGCCTGCTGCTTATGGCAATCATCCTGACAATCATCCTGTCAATCAGCCAGACAGTGCAAACCAGCAATCAGAAGATCATGATTGATTGGAGACAGTTACAAAAACTGATTTATTCTAGCTTTAAAAGTTGTTATCTTATCAACAAAAGTTTAAAAAATGTTTACCAATACTTCATAACCTATAGACATTGTTTGATTGTTATATATATATGTGGGTTTTTTGTGTGTTATTTTTTTTTTTTTTTATGTTTGATTTAATTATTTTCATGTTGAGTTCATTTTGTTCTGTTTTGTTCTGTTTTCCACCCTGTTATATATGCTCTGATAACGATTAATTAAGTTACACTTTATAACGGTGTAGCTGATTTTCTTCTAGTTGTTCTGATAGCCAAAATACAACCAAAGTCTGTAATTCAATAAAAAAAAAAAAAAATCCCCAAAATATTTTTTTTTTCTTTCCACATCATGTCAACTATATAAAGTTGGCTAAGTAGTAGAATGTTCGTACATATCGTAAGATCTTTTCAACAGTTGATAAAATTACCATCTCTCGATCACTCAAAATAAAAACAAAAAGCAGTGTAAATGTGGCATTCTATAGTGAACGTACACATGTTCTGTTCTTCTTTCGACAACTTTGCTTATAATCATATCAGCTTAATTGTACATTTTTTATAGCTTATAATTAAATAAATCTATTAACGAAAAATGTCGATTTCGATCAAAAGAAGTTTTCAAAAATATAATAAAAGTCAAACAGACCGCCCTTGCCTAACACAAACACGCACCAACAAAATATTATAGTAAGAAATAATTGAATACATGTAAATGTACAAATATATTCTCCGTGTATATAATTTTGTTTGTAAAAAAAGGTATCTTTTTGTTTTAATTAAACACTATTGGGGGGAAAAAAACAGGAGATACTGATTAAATTCTTTACAAAATAGTATTGTATTCACACACAATTGTACATAATATTTATATTTGATTTATATATATATATATACATATCATGTAAAACTGTATACTCAAGTTGCAAGTATGAAGTGTTTAATACTATTACTATATTGGTAGGTATTCGTCTTTAAACCAACTCTATGTTTGGACCTTATAGCTCATACAATTCGTCTTTTAAATATAGTGGCTATAGATCACGGTTCACACTGATTTATAAAAATAGTAAAAGTTAAGAAAAATCCCATTTTATCATCCAATATGACTCCAGGTATCCTTCTGATAACCGTTTGTTTTTCCGTCACCTTTATTCTTTATTTTTCTTGTTTTATATTTACCTTCTCCATTTTTTCTGATGATGATGTGTGCAAGTTACCATGTGAAAAATGCCGTTGGCTGTCGTTATACTTAATTTCTGTACCCCATAAACAATATGGGAGTCAGCATTGAGGATTACAGGGCAGCCATTGGCTTATTTCATTGTACATGTAGCAAGAGGAAAAGTAGTACTTATATTAATTATAACTATTATACTTATTTAGAAATACTAAAAATTAACTTACATTGCTCCTTCTATGTTTTTTCACTAGTTTGTCTACAGTCTATAAATCCCAAGATTGACATTATCTTTCTGTTGTTTGTGCTTCATTTTATTCTTCTTGTCGGAAATATTGAACCAAACCCTGGTCCAGATGAAAATAACATACCGAGTACACCCTCTAGTGTTAGTGAAATCGATAAATCCATATCAATATGTAATTTAAATATTCGTAGTATTAGAAACAAATTAGAATTCTTAAATAATTTCACTGACGAATTTGATGTCCTGGCTGTAACAGAAACACATTTAGATCCTAGTGTATCTGAAGATCAATTAAAACTAGATTCCTTCAATAACATTATAAGGAAAGATCGAAACAACTTTGGTGGTGGATTAATGATATATGTGAAAGATGATATCGGTATCGACCGAAAAAGCGAACTAGAAAATCCATTTGATGAAACACTTTGGGTTGAAATACGAGCCAAAGGTCAAAACTTCCTTCTTTGTCACTCATATCGTCCACCGAATGCGGACACTGACTTCTGGGCACGATTAAATCATGCAATAGAAACTGCCTTTCAATTTAACGAAAATATAGTGATTACTGGTGATCTAAATTCTGATCTCTTTAATGTCAATAATAATAAACTTATTGACACTATGGACTTGTTCAATCTAAGAAATGTAATTGATAAAGCAACAAGAGTTACTGATAAAAGTAGTACACTCTTAGATCCCATAATAATAAGTGACTGTATGTCATATTATCTATCAGATGTTTTAGATATTCCCTCAAATATTAGTGATCACAATGCAGCAGTTATATTTCTTGAGTGTCCCTCATCAATGTCACGTACTTTTAAAAGAGAAGTGTGGATATATGATAAAATGGATAAAGATAAATTTTTGAAAAAAATGAATGAAACAGATTGGTATGCACTTCTTCCCGATGACAAGGATGTTAATGAATTATGTGAAATATTTACTGTAACTTTTCTGAACATTGCAAGGGAGTGCATACCTACTAAACAAGTAACAATACGAAAAAACGACAAACCATGGTTCAATAGCGAGCTTAGGAGAGAAATACGGACTAGAGATCGATTTCGAAAAAAGGCTTTTAAATCTAAAAAACAATCTGATATTTTGAAGTACAAGCGACAGAGAAATAGGGTCAATAATATGAAAAAAGTTGCTAAAGAAAAATTTGAAAGTAATTTAGACCACATCATTCTAATTAATGTATCGAATACAAAAACTTATTGGAAAATTATGAAAATGTTAATCAAATCTAACAATGGATCAAATAACATCCCCCCACTCCAAAATATTATAAATACCGAAAAAATAGACGAAATAGCATATAAAGATGAAGAAAAATGTGAGCTTTTGAACAAGTATTTTAATTTAATCTCCAAATTAAATGAAGAAAATATCAACTTACCACAATTTGAAACTAAATCTAACAATAAAATTTGTGACATACATGTCACTATTCAAGAAATTATAGATATGATTAATATTCTTGATCCAAATAAAGCCTCGGGACCAGATGTGATTAGCCACAGGATGCTCAAGATTTGTCCAGATAAAGTTGCAATACCTCTTCAAATTATATTCAATAAGTCCCTTAGTCAATGTATATATCCAACCAGCTGGAAAATTGCAAATGTAATAGCTATTTTCAAAAAGGGGGACTCTTCTTTGCCATCTAATTACAGACCAATATCTTTAATTAGCTGCGTGGGGAAAGTTATGGAACGAGTTGTGTTTAAACATGTATATAATCATCTATTTAATAACAAACTAATTTATGAATACCAATCAGGTTTTTTGCCTAAACATTCAACAGTGCATCAATTAATAGAAATCTATGATTGTATTTTAAATGCACTAGAAACAAAAGAAATTTGCTGTTTTGTTTTTTGTGATTTTTCGAAGGCCTTTGACAAAGTTTGGCATATTGGCTTACTACATAAAATGAAAGCATATGGCATTGAGGGAAATCTTTTAAATTGGTTCACTAGCTACCTATATCAAAGAAAACAAAAGGTTATCATTAATGAATCATCCTCTACTTTTTGCAATGTTTCAGCTGGTGTACCCCAAGGATCCGTTCTTGGTCCTTTATTGTTTATCATATATATTAACGATATTGCTGAACAGTTAACTTCTTTATGCAGACTATTTGCAGATGACACTTCATTCAGTTACTCGGGTCATGACGAGGAACTTATACAGTCAGTTGTTAGTCGTGACCTGAGACAGCTGGATGAATGGTCA
Organism: Mytilus edulis; assembly: GCF_963676685.1. Taxonomy (NCBI): domain Eukaryota; kingdom Metazoa; phylum Mollusca; class Bivalvia; order Mytilida; family Mytilidae; genus Mytilus; species Mytilus edulis. The sequence goes on along the minus strand of NC_092350.1, from coordinate 23,690,843 downwards.
AGAAAGTGGCTTATGTCTTTCAATCCTGAAAAAAACAGAAATTATGATGTTTTCAAATAATGAGATACAAAACCTTAATTTTACTATGAACAACAAAGAAATACCAATTGTGCGATCTCATAAGCATCTAGGGGTTACATTTAGAAGTGACGCAAAATGGAACAACCATGTTGAAAATATATTAAATAGTGTTAAAAAACATCTGAATATACTGCGAAAACTCAAATATCAACTTAGCCGACAAAATTTGGAAAAATTATATCTAGTATTTATTAGACCAATTTTTGAATATGCAACTGAAGTATGGGACAATTGTGGAAAAGGTTATTCAATTAAACTAGAACAGCTACAACTTGAAGCTGCACGAATTGTAACAGGTTTGCCTGTTTACACACACTCTGAGACTGTCTTAAAAGAGGTTGGTTGGGAAACTTTAGAGGAACGAAGAAAAAGAAGAAAACTACAATTATTTTATAAAATTCAGAATAATAATGCCCCTGAATATTTATGTAACCTTGTGCCCCCTAAAATTCAAAGTACAACACAATATCCCTTGCGAAATGGACAAGATATCATTTTACCATTTTGCAGGCTGACTCTAACTTCCCAATCCTTTATCCCATCAACAATTAAACTTTGGAATAATTTGAACATAGCAGTTCGAAATGTAGACTCGTTATCAAAATTCAAAGTAGAACTAAAAAACTACGACATTCGAAATGAGAATCAATCTAACTTAAAACATTATTTATATGGTCCAAGAAAATTGAACATAATATTAACCCAATTTAGATGTTCGGCATCGTTCTTGAATTGTGACTTGTTTAGAGCTAACATTATATCTGATCCAACATGTAAATGTGGTTTAGATATTGAGGACATGCACCATTTTTTCTTTGATTGTCCTTTCTATCTAAATGAAAGGGCTATTCTGTTTAATGGTCTCAGCTGGCTTCCCGAAGGCTGCGATTTGGACTTAACACTACTGGTTTTTGGAAGAGACACTCTTTCCTATGATCAAAATGTGCAAATTGTTAAACAAGTATTCAATTTTATAAAGAGATCAAAACGATTCCTCGTAGTATAGTATCAACATAGGTAAAACACACATCATCATCATTATCATCATCAACCTAATCTCTGTCGTTCTTTCCTCATTCCCTCTACTTTTTTCAGTATAGATAAGTTATATTTATGTTGTTTATATTATATGATGTATGCTCACGTTCAATTTGTATTGTTATATATATTGTATTGTGGAGAAGACTTTATAAGTATGTTTTACTTGTGTCTGATCCTTTTTCGCTTTGAGCAAATAAAATATGTTTAAACTAATAATTGATTTAGATAACATGGTTGAGGTCAATACATAGCTGACTGCCATCTAAAACTATCAAATTTTATTATTTATTCCAGAAGCTTTACAAATTGATAAAGATTGTCCTTGGAGGTGTCGGACTGGTATTGGCATGTTATATAGCTTATTCCATTTCTCAAACAAAGTAAGTACTTATAGCAAGGATATCACGACACCTAAATGACACTTTAATTTAAGATGCGTGTTTGAAGGTCAACAACAATAATCAATAGAACAAAGTAACAGTGTCTTCATAGTTGTTTTTATATAATAACAACTGCTTGAAGGTCTTTAGTGGACCTTTTAGGAAGTGAAAATTATAATGGGAGTAATCTTCTCGAATGAAGTTTGAACGTCCTGTGTTACTTTGTATCTCTGCTTTTCTGACCCAAATACCAATGTGAATCAGAATCGAAACATAACTTTAAATTTTGTCACTAAAAAATTGACCGAATGACATATTGCAAAATTTCGTATTTCACTAACAGTCAAAGTAAAAAACCAGGCTTAGATTTGGTTTTCTTTCTCAAAGTGCAGAATCTGCAGATACATCATTGTTGTTCATACTGCATATTCGAGTTATGGTCTTTCTTATAAAATTTGTGATGGCGTTTAGTTACTTTTGGAATCATGATTTTGAGGACACATATGCCAAAGTACATGTAATTTTTTTGTTGTAAGGCTTCGGTTTTTTTTTTGTTTATCCTGACACGTTTCATGGTCTTTCATTTGTAGTGAAATAAAGAAAAATGTAGAACAACAAAGTAATGCAGAAAAACTGCCAGCCAGCATGGACTTAAATGCCGGTAAGTGCCTGTCTAGTGTTTAGTTTCTAGAATGATGTTTTTTTCAGAAAATAGTTCCATTCCTATTTGCAACGCTGAGAGCATTTCCGCTTATCAACAGTTTGATTGTAATTTTCTTAACTTTGTGTGTTTGTCTTCCTCACACATTGTTGTCAAACCATGGAATTCTATGTGACTGTCAAATTGTTGCAAAAAAGATTTAGATAGCTTAAACCCTGTTATTCTACACTGTTCTACATAAGAAAATGCCTGTGCCGCATCAAGAATATGGCATTTTTTCTGTTCGTATGATGTGTTTGAGCTTGATTTTTCCATTCGATGAACGACATTCTTTTTGAATGTTCCTTTCATTGCACTGCTATACCATGTTATATTTGGTTTTTACCTCCCTTTTCGATCGTGTAGCTAGATGTCTCTATGTTAATACAGAACGCATGTTGAAGTATGTCTTTGTTTGTGATAAGACATGGAAAGATTTGTTTTGATTTGTTAAAGATATAAATGAAGGGAGATTAATTAATGGTGCAGTGATTAAACCTAAATATTTGCCTTATTGATTGAAATGCTCATCTTGCTGTTGTGTGTTTGTCTGTATGTGTTAGACATAGCATGAATGATGGCAATTGTTGTATATACTGTAAGCTGACGCATTTTCGCGAGTTAAAAAAATGGGCTAGTAGGGATAAACGCGAAATAAAATATCCGCTTTAAAACGTTGGTTTAAAGTACGTGAAGTAGTCAACCTGTTTAATTACAATGTATTGAAGAGGCATAACTAGAATTTGCTGATTGTTGGTGTTTCAGCATTGTGTGCAATATTATGCAGGCCGCTTATTATTGGTTAAGGAAACTGGACTACCTGTGAAAGACCACTCATCATTTGCAGGACAAATGACAATCATAGTCAATTCATAACCGAATCGAACGCACTTGGCGCGTGTGGAAGATAGCGCTGACATGATATTGATACGGTAGATAAATTGCAATCGTATGTGACCTTGACCACCTAGGCCCACCCCTAAAAACAATGAAGTGTACATACAACATTTAAAACTGCTGAAAAGCAAAACAAGTTTTGTTTGGCCCTCCATGTCCTCTGAAGCTAGAAGATAAATGATGCAAAACCATACGTATTGATCATTTCATGGCATTTTTACTAATGCCAGACATTAGTTATATCTAAGAGCACAATCGTGCCTTTGAACGAAAGTTTCCGAAATAAAAAAAAACCAATAATAGCGAGTCGACCTTAGCATACATTATTAAGTACACTTTTGCTTCAAATTTACCGACAACAAAATCGAGCATCTCAAATTAAAATATAATCAGTTGAAGCCTATTGGACATTTGAATAGAAGTTATCAAACTGCTTTTTAGAAGCATCATTCTAATATTAATTTTATTAGCTATGATAAGAGCAGCAGAATCTGTTAGCAATCAAAATGATCAACAATACTTTACAAAACTTTGAAGTTTTGAAATGCTAAGACATTTATACCTTAGGAATAGTTAACCTTAGCTGTATTTGGCAATTTATTTTGGAATTTTGTGTCCTCAATGTTCTTTCACTTCGTACTTTATTTGGCTTTTTAAATATTTTTTTGATTTGAGCGTCACTAATGAGTCTTTAGTAGATGAAACGATCGTATGGCGCAAATATAAAATTTCAATCCTGGTATCTATGATGATATAAAAAAGAAAATGTGGTATGATTGCCAATGAGACAAACTCCACAAGAGACCAAAATGACACAGAAATTTACAATTATAGGTCACCGCACGGCCTTCAGCAATGAGCAATACCTATACCGCATAGTCAGCTTTAAAAGGCCCCGAAATGGCAAATGTAAACAAACGAAAAAACTGACGGCATAATGCATGTACAAAAAATGAACGAACATTAGATATGAAAGACATCAACCTACTACAACAACTGAATGTACAGACTTCTGACATGGGACAGACACAAGCATACAGAATTTGGCGGGGTTAACATGAGTTTATTTATATACAAGATTTTTACAAATACTAAAATATGATCAGCAGTATCAAATAATATTATCAATTGACTCCCTAATGGTTACTCAGTGGGGTCTCATTTGAATTGCAAAGGGACAGGATGATTGATATATTTTGTCTTCAATCAATTGATCCAGATTGTTTTCATAAATAATTAATGTGATCCTGGCATGAATAAAAACATAATTTATTGACCCTGATTCAATTTGCATTTCTTATTGCGAAAACTATGCATATTAAATATATCAACTTGCCAAATTCTATATATATTATCCTTTTCAGATTAAGTAACAACTGAATTTAAAATTGCCTTCCGTTTGAGCATTTTTTCGATATGTTGTAGTCATCGGAGGTAGAACATTGCATTAAAATACTAGTTTTCTTCATTTCTTTTTTTTATTTTATGTCTGAACTTACTGATTAGAAACGTGTTGTGTTGTCGTTTGACGATGTAATAGCTCAAGTTTCAGGTTCAAATTTAGATTTTATTTTTGAAGTTGTGGCCCTAGAAAAATAGAAAATCGTTGAAATATTAGTTTTTTTTAGGATTTGATTTGGTCTGTGAAATAAAATCGAAAGATATCAAAGGGAGTTTAAAATTTAAAAATCGAAGACAAACCGACAACGCAATGACAAAAATGGTCAAACAACAACAAGCAAAACAACAGACACCAGAACACTAGAAAGAAATCTAAAGAATGAGCAACTACCAACCCACAAAAAACCAGGGTTGATCTGAGGACCTACTGACGGGTATGAAAATCCTGCTTCACAAGTCGCACAAGTCGTGTTGCACTTGCTACGTACAATTATGTAATAACTAGAGTAAAAGGGGTCATTTTACTGAATATCTAATACCTTCAAAATGGCCATGTGCATAGGATCAATCTGATGATTAAAATAGATAAAGGCAACAGAAAATCCGACTTCTTTCAATAAGTTCGTATGCCTCACCTACGATAGTACGGAACATTGTGTTGTCAAGTTTGTGTGTGTTTTTTTTAGCAGTGCGAGCTCCATTTCAAAACCTGAAACGAGTGCAACTTCTCGTATGACTTGCATATGATTTTATCATGTCGGGGCCAATTATAGCTTGTTTATGTGTACTCTCATTCCACAGCAAATACTAGCCATTACCTTTATATTTTAGCTCACCTGTCCCAAAAAGCCGTTGTCGTCGTCCGTTAGCTATTAGAAAAATCTTCTCTTCTGAAATAACTGGACCAAATGAAACTTGGCCCAAATCATCCTTGAGATTTTTAGTTCAAAATAAAAGATATATCCGAATACCCCGCCCATCAACCAATATGGCAATCTAAAAAAAAGAACTTGGGATAAAATGCAGTTTTTGGCTTAAAGCTCTGAAACTAAAGCATTTGAAGCAAATTTGACCGGTATGAAAATGTTCATCAGGTCAAGACATATCTGCCCTACAATTATCAGATCAGATGCATCTATTAACCTGTTGCTGTCTTAGAATTGGTAATTTTAAGGAAATTTAACATTTTTGGTTATTATCTTGAATATCATAATAGATAGAGATAAACTGGAAACAGAAAAATTGTTCAACAAAGTAAGCTCTACAAATAAGTCCTTCGTAGTAAATTTTTGACAATTTTTTTGTAATTCTTTATAATTTTTTACAAATTTTATTTTTTTTAAAGATTATTTTATCTGTTATAGATAGAGAAAATCTGAAAGGAAAACATATGCTCAGAAAAATAAGCTCTACCAACTGTCCATATATACGTCAAAATTGTTAGACACATTTTTATAGGAGTTATTGCCCATAAATGCAAAATTTTATGATACTTTTTTTGTTTCATTTTTGCCGTTTAGCATTAAAACTATGATATTTAGAAAGAAACATTTTCTTTCTATTATGCCTCATAATGATAGATAAAAAAACCAATAAATCACAAAAATGATCAGCAAGGCAAGATTTATTAATAAGTCAAAGAAACTAAACAAACTAAAAGATTAATAATACAAGATCAACAAAACAGAAAATTTTGTCATGGTCTATTCTTGCCTATATACCAAGGTGAGCGACACAGACTCTTAAGAGCCTCTAGTTTTTATTTTGATATCAAAGAATTATTGAAATATATATTCCTACACTGCAACAAGTGTATTACGATGTTTCTCAACTCGAGACAGTTAAATTTTATTGTTTAAGGTGCAAGGCTTGCCGATCTCTTGGAATAACTAAAATTTAACTGTCGAGGGTTTAGAAATATCGTAATACACGAGTTATGGTGTAGGAATCTGTTTCTCTAATGATTTTTATCCTTCTTTTTAAAATATTTTCAGAAACTTGTGTTCTTTATATGCGTCGTCATCAGGCATGGTCGCATTTTTTATGACGTCACAATAGGAAAATTCAGAAGAAAACAAAACATTAAGACGTCATAATCAAATTTCGACTATCATTTGCACAAAAATTAGAGAACTATACTTCTATAGTACCTGCTTGTCGAAAACTAATTTATTGTGTTATTTAGTGGAGGGGAAGGACTTATTATTGTATAGGTTATCATTTGGATTTAAATAGCTTCATTGAAGTTCATGTCATTGTGCTATTTGGGCACTTTTTTTCTTAAAAAAGGATCGATTGTTATTTTAAAAGCATACTACCATATCTTTTAGGTATGAGGAATGAAGATCACTTACAGAAATGTCTAGGAACTCAATTCAAACGGACATTTCCAGATGTGGACTATGCTTTCTTTGGATATAACATTTTAAAAGGATATCCACTTCATATAGGACATGACCAACGATTAACTTTGCCAATTTTTAAAGCAGATTATAGTGAAGGCCTCCAGACTTCAGATTGTAGGTACTTTATTCCCAGAGGATTGGTTATCGTTCCGGATGTTTCCTGTATAACGGCTTTTACTTCTAAAATGATACAAACAAGATATGAACTCATAGAATCTTTGTCAATCTCAGCAATCGTAAAAGCAAGTCCACCGTCAAAATCGTCAAGAGGCAAAAAATCCAAAACCAGTGGAGCATTTACAGCTAGTGGTGGGTATCAGGATTCATCAAATGAATTATCGACCAGTAAGTCAGTTTTCATACTTTCTACTGCTGAATGTAATTATTATTTCAGTAAACTTATGACGGATGATGCTCCTCCCTTTTCCGACTCTTTCATAAGATGGATACATAAGCTTGCAGCAACCGACGAGCAACAAATCTATTTTAATTTTTTTGAAACTTACGGGACTCATTTTCAAATTTATACTACGTTTGGAGCAAGATATACATTTGAACATAAAATGAAAACTACAACATTTATAACTGAAAAGCAAAAAGGGTTTAATTTCGGCTTTTTTGGTGAGATCTTTTTCAAGATTAATGTCGGCTTAGGATTTAATATTGCAAAAGAAGAAAGAGAAAAAGTCGAAAAAAATTCAAAAGATATTGAAACGAAAACCATTACCGTAGGTGCGCCACCTCCTGCAAACGGCGACGCAACAACGTGGGCATCTACCGTTAAGGAAACCCCAGTCCCTATGAAGTATAAACTAGAGTCAGTTGACAACTTATTCACTGAAACGTATATGGCAGGTTTAAACGTAAACTATCAAAGAATATCATTAAACATTGAAAAGAATAAAGCCGAATACTGTGAATATCTTAAAGATCTTGGGCAGCTAGATTCATGTGAGATACCACCTCCAGGTTTAGTTTTGAAGAAAAAAAGACTATTCGCACACTTTAAGGAACAGAATGTCTCAACAAATCGTCAGTGCATCGACACGTGTCTTCAGCTGAGTGACGGTGAAGCTATAACAATATGTCCGCTGTGTGTCACTGCTGACCTGGTCTGTCATATGTTTAATAATGTCTTTAAGAATGACTCTGACACGTCGTATAAAATAAGAGCCGAGACTGATAAAACAGATAAAGAATGGGAAACAATGATGTTCATATCAAAAATCAAAAGTAGGATGATAATGGTTGACACAACTGTTGTGGGCGCTCAGTAGTCATCGGATACGGACACAAAAAATATAAAAAATAGTCCAGATGGATGTTATAGGTTATGTTTTAATGATGAATACTCTGTGGCATATACCTTCCATCATGGGATAGAGAATAAAGTAACAAGATGTCGCTTTTTTTCTGAGACTGGAATAACAGGATTAACTAAAGAAAACGGAACTGATACTTATTTTATACCTTACGGCCACCCATAAAGAATATAGTTTCTCGATAATTGCCTTTCGCTGTGGAGGGATAAAGTTTCCCGATAATCCCCCTTTATTGTTGATTGAAATAGCTAGTAATCATCGAATAAGACCAAACTAATGATAATTGAAGTCTATTGTGTACCTTACAAGAATTTTCAATATTACTCATAATATGAAATAAGCGCTTATTATTCATTAATTCTACAATAGAGGACACAAAAAAAAATCATGCATCAATAGAATGTCGTCAATTTACTAACCTAAAAGTTTAAGTGTAATGTTTATAAAAATCTTCTCAACGTTATTATTTTAACCATGTTTTGTAGTAGCTACTCAGCATAAAGAGGTTTGTATAGTTCTAAATATAGAAAAAAAGAAGATGTGCGTATGATTGCCAATGAGACAACTCTTCTCAAGAGGCCGAATGACACAGAAATTAACAACTATAGGTTAAATTTTAGCCTTCAACAATGAGCAAAACCCACCCCGCATAGTCAGCTGAAAAGCCCAGGTTTGACAAATGTAAAACAAATCATACGAGAAAAAATTAACTATAACGGCCTAATTTATGTTAAAAAAAAGTGAACGAATGTAAAACAGCATCTAACAACAACTAAAATACAGGCTCCTGGCTTAGGACAGGCACATACATACATAATGTGGCGTGGTTAAACAAATGTTTCATGTCGGTTCTTTGTGTAAAAAAGTGTGAAAACACATTTTCGATAACCCACAAAAAATGCAAATTAGTATCTGTATATTCACAGATATCGCAGATCTAGCGTTGCACAAAACTTTGCTAACTGCAATTGATACATAGTCAAACAATATTTCATTGATACATAGTCAAACAATATTTCATCTTTGTGCTTTTGAAGTTTGTTGTATTTGATATTGATTGCTCTTAATGGCACACTGAAGTAGCAAACCGTGAACAGTTATGACATAAATATCTCTCCCAAAATCAAAATGATAGCACCTGAGATGGGAACGACGTTCACTTTGACTTGGATGGAGAGTTCTCTCATTGGCACATATACCACATGTTTTTATACAAAAGTAATCGTTTATCGTAACTGTAAATACATAAAGTAAATGTATAAAATATTTTGATATATATTATAATCCTGGTACCTTTGATAACTATTAACACCAATGGGTCGATGCCTCTGCTGGTGGACGTTTCGTCCCCGAGGGTACTTCGTGTCATAATTTCCTAGAGTGGGTACATAAAAACCTTTGATGCGAATATATTTTTGAAGTAAATATTTTACGAAATATCACCTCATTGAAAAAAAAACTTAACTGTTCCTCATTCCATTAGTGGAAAACAAATTGATTGGAAATGTGACTCTTCTAAAGTTTTAAATCGTATGTCTATAGGCCCTTAAAGGTAGACAATAAGACTAAAACTCTCACTTGTTACAGCAAAATTTTATGATTAAATCAAACCACATAAAAGGCTGTTATTCTAAAGGAAATTTTGTAAACATTTTACTTATTATTTAATTAAAAAAGAAATCGTAGTAATACCAATCTGTCTTCAATACAGCGAGAAAATACCAAACCCGGAGGCGTGGTTCAACTGGCCCCTACATGCAAATGCGTATATGAAAATAGTATTTAGGAAACAAAGTTAACCAGGAAAACTGAAAATTGACCAATGAAACATTAAATGAAGTAAGTAAAGGTCAAAGCATACCTGTCAGATAGACACATACACCTTTCTTTTAATTCATAAATCAAATATAGTTGATTAGTTGCTTAAAGTTAAGAAATAATAGACAAAAACACAAACACAATTTAGCAATGAACCTTGTTGCTTTTATATGCATCGTAAAATATTTCCATTAACCAAAGACAGTTGAACTTTTGTATACGATATTAGAAAAGCAGTCAGAAACACAATAAATGAACATTAGGCAATGACCCTTGATAATTAGGTCAAGGTCAAATAAAACTTGCCAGACTGACATGTACATCGTTAAAGTTAGTTGACAGATTGCTTTAAGTATTGAAGTGCAAAATAATGGATAAATTAAATGGAAATTTACACATTTTAAACATTTATTGGGGTAATCGAAACCGGTTTTTTTTAAACGTTTATTTTTATAGTTCGTTCTTATGTTGTACTGTTATACCACTGTCCCAGGTTAGGGGAGGGTTGGGATCCTGCTAACATGTTACACCCCACCACATTATTTATGTATGTGCTGGTACCAACTCAGGAGCCTGTTATTCAGTAGTTGTCGTTTGTTTATGTGTTACATATTTGTTTTTCGTTTTTTTTTTTTATTTAAACAAGTCCGTTAGTTTTCTCGTTTGAAATCCTGGTACCTTTGATAACTATTTACACCACTGGGTCGATGCCACTGCTGGTGGACGTTTCGTCCCCGGGAGTATCATCAGCCCAGTAGTCAACACTTCGGTGTTGACATGAATATCAATAATGTGGTCATTTTTATAAATTTCCCGTTTACAAAACTTTGTTTTTTTTTCGAAAAAAATAAGGCATAGATTACCTAAGTCATATTTAGCACAACTTTTTAGAATTTTGGATCCTCAATGTTCTTCAACTTTGTACTTGTTTGGCTGGATAAATATTTTGATCTGAGCGTAACTGATGAATCTAATGTAGACGAAACGCGCGTCTTGCTATAATCCTGGTACCTTTGATAACTATTGAATTGTTTTTCATTGTCATATCGGGGACTTCTATAGCTGACTATGCGGTATTTAAATCTAAAGCATTTGTTAAGATTATCATAAACATCAACAAACTACGAAAAGCTTGACCTTTTTGCAATTCTAAAGCGTAATTAAGTATTCCCATTTTCAAGTTTAATAGTAAGTAACTGTCCTGTTACTTCTTTTACGATTCTAACTAGCCTAGTTCTATGTAAGTAGGACGTTACCACCAAGCTTTCGAACTAGCCCACCTCACATTACACACGTTTCTTATCCTCGTACACATACGGCTGATATTTGAAGACACGTAACAGTTATATTGATGTCAGTTTCTCTAACACCGGTACACATATCCATACATCAAGAAAGTCAAAAAGATTGATTAATATTTTGTGACAATGGGCCTATAAAGGTTTAAATTCCAAAATAGTGTAAACATTATACGAACACGTTAAGAACACAACATGCATGCGTCGAGACACTGCTAAAACTTTTTGAATGCTCTGAATTTTAAGTTTCGCCATTTTCCTTTCTTATTATCTCTTTTGCAAGGTCTCTCTGCTTTTTCAACATTTTCTCCGTATAACCTGAAATAAATTTGTTTATAATGAATAAGATCTATACTAAGCAAAAACAAAATATAAACGACAGTAAACGTTTGAATATTCCCGACATATAAATAGATAGTAAATTAGAAAATTCATACGAAATTCTAAAAGAAACGCTATGAAACTAAATACCAATGATATACCATTAGTTCTATTATTACGTGCTTTTTTCAATTCGTAAACAACACCGTAATAAAATTCTCGATATATCTATACTTAGCGCAGACTCAGACATATGCATAATAATGGATGTTACATTATACCTCTAATGTAAATCCGAATGTATCGGACTCTTTTTGGCCATACGCTATGGCAATTTTATTCTTTTGAAAACTGCAATTGAAAAAAAAGACTACAGAACTTTAATACTTTTTTGAATTATGTCAAAAAAAAAAAAAAAATAATAATGCACAAGAGCTCAGAAAAATAAACAAAATCAAAATGAAATAAAATCGCTCGAAAGTTCGTTTATGCTTTTGACGCATTGAAGTCACTTCAAAACATGCCGTCGTACAAATAAAAATGCAAATGTTGAAGGGTTTTCCGTTACGTGAACCGTCGAAATTCGTATAATATTACATTTAGATATATTTTTGAGGTACATGTAGGTATTGTTTTATTTTCTGTCCCTTTGCATTATTCAGATATTTACTGATTTCAGCAAGTCAACATGGCGGCTCCTTAGTTATGAAATGTGAACTTATGATTTGACGGTAGCTAACGAGAAAAACATGTAAATTAATAATTGCAAATGTTGTGTTTGAGAATATAAATAATTTAGCAGTTATTTACGAAATAAATCACGTAAACTACAGATTTATTAACATGTTTTAACTTAATCTAACAAGTAGTATAAAAGAAAAGCCAAACACATGACACTCTCACCCTCGCTTCAGATTTTTGGGGACCGTTTTTTGTCTTATAAAAATCGAAATAATCATGGAAGCCATATATTTTTATCATAAATGTACATGTATATGGACTGGGTCGTGATATTCGAATTTTATTCTGAGGTGTAAATTTCCAACAAATCCATGGCTCTCATTCATTATTTCTTAAGTAATAATGCATTTTAAAAGTACTCAACTTAAATTCTATAGTTTAGAATGACAATTTAGAATAATATGCAGTTATAACTTGTTCAATAAAAAGAACTATATCTGTTTTGTCAGTGTAATATTAGTTTTACATTAATTTTAGGAATTAATCGTCAGAATTTTTAAAAAGTGTCATTCAATCATGTTTTGCCAATTGTTACTACATTTATTTAACATCATGATTAACTAATGCTGACAACTCTGCAATTCTAAGGTTTATATGTATGCATGAAACTAGAACCTTTTCATAATAAATAATCAACGTCATTTTGTCTCTAGTTGAGAGTTTTCACACTGGTGATCATTCCAAATATATTCATTTATATTACTACAACCTTATAATAAATATGACCGAAGGTTTGACGAAGAATATTATTTAAAAACGAAAAACAGTAAAATACACGTTTGTCATTAAGTTGTGAAAGAATGTACATTGGAAATGTAAAATCAAGTGAACAATTTTTTGATATAAAGTTAAGCAGATCTAGACGGTATATTTTTTAAAATATTCTTACGGGTTCATCGTAATCAAACATTAAACAAGAATAAACACCTACCTTTTGGTCTTTCATTGACACAAGAACAGCACGGGCACTTAGCTACATAACAGAAAAAGCTTAATGGCCTCATGACAAGATTTATTGGTGAAGGTATTCTATTCTCATAACACATAACCACTGAATGTCTATGGTATCGCCATTTCTGTTTTGACTTTGCTGTAATTAAGTTGAATCGTGCGCTGCAAATAAAATCAAATATATCGTTTACACTGTATATTGAGGCAAGACACAGAAACATGTTATTCAACGCAATGTATTTTAAGTCATATATTCAATACTAACCATAAGTTCAATTTTCTGACGATGAAATTCAACTGTCATAAAACGAGATAAAGAAGTGATTTGAATGTTTGTAGGTTAATGGAGATGTATATAATTCTCTGTACTTGCATCGTAGCATTTTTTTTTAAATGGGTTGCCATTTATTTAGAAATTATGTTACTTTAGAAGAAGATCTTGTACACTTATATATATATACGCTTATTTGATAAAATACTTTCATATTATTTAGACATAGGATTGAGTCAAATACTGCATCAGCATTCCTTAGATAATTCTATTTCAAATGATTTGTTGATTCAGAATTCAATGTAACGTCGATTAACAGGTATCTGGTCACGCTATAGTTTTGAATATTTTTCAATATACACTTATATTGAAAAATATAAGTCTGAATGGGGTTCGTGTTGTTTATTCTTTAGTTTTCTATGTTGTGTCATATGTGCTGTTGTTTGTTTGTCTTTTTCATTTTTAGCCATGGCGTTGTCAGTTTGTTTTAGATTTATGAGTTTGACTGTCCCTTTTGGTATCTTTTGTCCCTCTTTTATAACTGTTGCTATGAAAATGAAAAAGGGAAAAGTACTCCCTCTAATTAGTAACATAATGTACAGGTATCATTTATGATAAAAATATTCATGCAAACCTTAACATAGCTATGACTATGTTTAATAAAAGCCAGTTAGACAGCATCATGTAGAATGCGGCAACTACAGAAGTTATCCAGTCTCTGGTAGGACACCTCTCAACCGTTGGATCATTACTCCAAATTGTTACATTATCTGTACAAATGCCGTTATCTGATGCTTTAAAACGAGACAAGTGTAAAGAAATTCAGTCAGTGTGTGATACATATAGTTTGTTTATAAACAACCGTAATCAGTGTTTTCATTGTACATTTCAATGTTAGTCCTTATAATGTTTTATGTAAATATGCGCTGAGAAAATAATGGTTGAATACATATTTGATGAATACCTTTTTAGATTCTAATACGATGCACATATTAGCATCAAATAACGTTTTGTAACGGAAACTTGGATTTAGCACATTATTAGCTAGAAAAAAAAATACAAAAAAGAGAGCTTAAGGTTGGCAATAAAATATTTTTTTTTTATCCCAGTGGAAAATGTTACTGAATGATTCGTGCTTTTCTGTGTCCGTTAAAATAAACTGTCGCTTACAATATTAACTTTCAGGGTTTCGAAAATAAGTATTTAAGTTATGATGAACAAAAGTCTTTTCAGTAATTTCGATGTACTAGCACTAGTTTTGACAGAAGGAAACATTCACTTATCTTTATGAAATAGTGAGACTAATTCATCGAAAAATTGTACAATCCAATATAATGATTTTTTTTTTAAATGGCAAATGGACAAAACCTACAACAAGCTACAAGAAGTGTAATCTAAAAAATGCAGATAACTATCCATTATAGTTAACTGTACGGATGTTTTTAATACATAATTGTTGAGAAAAAAGTCGCTAGTAAAACTAAATTCGTGTGCTTGTTTTCGATATATAAGCCATTTAAAATTTGGCGATTATTAATTATTTTTTCGAATATTCAACATTCGCACCTTTTTTTCTTTTCACAAAAATATGCCAAAAACGTAGTCTTGATCACTAGTGTCTGTGGTAAAGGTATTTTCAGAATATGATGTTGTAAACAAGAAAACAATTTTATCAACTCGCAAACACAATGTACATTTTTATTACACGCATTGTAAGTCTTTTCTAAGATCAATCGCATACAGTTAAATCGCAAAACATCGTAAATGTCTGTATTATATAGTAAATAGATTTAAGACAAGTATTTTGTACGCCAGACGCGCGTTTCGTCAACATAAGACTTATCAGTTACGCTCATGTCAAAATATTTCTATAAAGCCAAACAAGTACAAAGTTGAAGAGCATTGAGGATCCAAAATTCCAAAAAGTTGTACCGAATACAGCTGAGGTAATTCATATTCTTATCAATCCGATTTTACTCGGTTATCATAGTGTCATTAGTATACAGACCTTCCAGTAAATCTAAGAACGGCTCGCCGTAAACCTGCCAATACGGTGTCTTGAGAATTGTCCAAATTCGCCAGTTCTGAATTCCGTTTGGAAATGGTTTGACATCATGATTTGGATAAATGTTTGCATGATAAACTGTACCAGCAGCTAATATCAAAATCACCAGAATGACTAAGTAATACAATAAATCCACGAGCTGAAACATACAGAACAATTCAAAAACAATGCCTCATTACTTTAACAATGTGTAAAAACTGAAAATACATTATCTTTGTTAGATAAAGATACCGAATAAATATTTCACTCCGGAAAGTTATTCTATTTTTTTTTATATTTCCTTAAGGTGGTACCAAACACTTTCACTAAAATCAATTTGACTCAGTTAATTTTCACAAAATTTTGTCAAAGTATTCACTTTGACCCTTTAACAAAAATATAAAAATTTCAATAATTTGGAACCAACTGTTTTGTCAGAAAAAAATACACTGGTTATATAGCAGTTTGACAAACATCAATATTGATCATTGGGAAGCTTACTATTCCTTTTACAACACAACGTAATTAAAACGTTTAGCTGACTTTACAGAGTTATCTCCCTGTAGTGTTAGGTACCACCTAATATACTTATTTGTGATTTTAAATTACAGTACGTTAATTAATTCCCGTTTTGAATTTTTCTTGATAATGTTTGTTTTTTCCTTCTCCTTTTTTCATCAATTTTGACAATACGATTGTTTTTCGTTTAACATAAAAAAAAATTAAAAAATACAACAATATGACAAACAGACGGTGTAATTAAACCCAATAAAAACTATTGTTAATTTATATTTATCGTATTGGTCGATGTGGCGCTAACAAACGGGTTTCGATATATTTTTGTTAAATGAGCTCAGTGCTAAACAAATACATTTCTTCAATACATTTGAAATTGTTATTGTGAACAATGTAACTTATTATTGAGAAGTCTAGCAAGTTCAAGAAACAGGACATACTGAGATAACAAAGTGAGGACCAATGATACTGTACTAAATTTTCAAACAAGATAAAACATAAATCAGCGTACTACGTAATACTTGCCATTTCTTTGACTATAATAATGATGATACCAATTTTTTTAAACATTAAAAGAATATTAAATAGGCGAAGGAACATAAGAAACAATGCCAAGCTATATATTCTCCTAGTATCATTATGTATTTCCTCGGGACCAACTGCATGCATAAGGAAGGCAGTGATGTACATAACATCGCATACAATGTCCATAAAGTTCCATATGTCAAAAATATATAGAAATACTCGTTGAATAGAACAGTTACCATCCCTTGGTCGTACCTATGAATAAATAGATTTAATAAAAAGAAAAGAAAATTGTCATTTATGGAGGTGTGTAGAAGAGTGTTGATAACTAAGATTTTGTAGTTCTGGTAACCTATTATCTAAGTAAAGTTAAAAAGAGACAGCCATTTGCAGGAGATTATTGTTTAGAATCATACACTCGTAATTAAAATTGCACTTCTCTCTAAATTGGTATTCAAACTTAGCTTGAACTTTTGTGCAGTGAGTAGTCTGTAGATAATATTTATTTTCTTCTCGTAAGCTCCCCGTTGCAAAACACCATAATTGATTTCTTATGTGGTAGTTTTAAATTAATTGACATGATTTTGATTTGTCGTCTACAATGAACTAAAGTTCTCATCAATAAAGTATAACAAACTTGCCGAAATAAAACATTCTTCAAAAAAGTCACCAATTATCCAGATAGAGACTACCCATTCCAATACAGATATCGAATTATAGTGCATGTCGGTCGTAAGGAAGATCACGAACATAGCGAGAACTGTAATATACAATGCCTAAAAAAGACGACTAATCATAAATACCTCAGCATTTAATTATAAAAATAAATTAGGTATTATAAAAGTATTTATTCGTATCGTTAATTCTACATATTTTATTTTCGCAAGAAATTTCGAGTCTATTGAGATTGATTGGATTTGTGCATGATCATTAAAGCTGTCAATGGTTCATTATGAATGATGAACAACTAAACATAAAAGAAAGTATAAAACTTGAATATGCGAGGTGATTTTGGACAACCAAAACTGACTTAAAAAAAACAAAAATAGTTAGAAACTTTAAAGTTTATCAAAAAAAGATATAATTTCGTTTATATTTAGGGCTTTTTCTCGATTAACTATCAACAGTAACGAACACACCTAGACATTAGGAAGCTTGCGATTTATAAAAAGTAAAAACGTTATTATTGATTGGCAAACAATTGATTAAATCATCAAAATCAAATTTTTATAAGGTCGTTCAAACGCAGTTTCTTATTTTTTTCCATATTTGTCACCGGTAAATCTCAGATTAGTAGATTATAAATTTTATCAGCACCGATGACTGGCTATAAGTGAGTATTACATTCAGGTCTTAAATGTTTGCCAACAGCTGTAGCGAAACAGGGCTAGTGAATTCTAAACAAACCCTCTTTATAGAAGTTGTTATAAGTAAGTATAAATCATATAATGTAGAATCATTGTCTATTTTTGTGCTGATATTATGGCTGGGGGCAAGCAGTCCACCTCCATCGGCATTGATTCATAGTTTAAAAATAACAGTTCACACTTTATGCATCCTGTAAAGGGACCACCCAGTATAAACAATTGATTTACTTACTACATTTATCAACATTCTGCTAACTGGTGCTGTTAAATATTTATACCATTGGTTTTGTTTATGATGGTGCTTAAAAATAAATAGATACACACATATCTAAAGAGGTCATAAATGTTATTTTTAATGTAATTTTTTAATTGGTTTTATGTTTAATGAAGTAACACCACATACACTGCTTGCAGACAATTTTGAAAATGTCAGGACAACCATATCAGTCCATTATTGTAAATATAAAATAACAGAGAAAAAACAGGGTCTCGTTATGTCATTGCTATACTAGAAGTGCATATGAAGTTTAATTAGCTAATCAAAAAAATACTCAACGACCCAGTTAAGATACTTAAAGTAATGATCGGTAATTGATGTACACTATAAAACACGATGCAAGTTACCAATACAATGTTTCTCTTGAATAACCATACCTTTATAAAATCTGGACACTCAGGCTGTGGGCTATTATTGTCAATGTCGTTTTTGTTCTTCTCATTAACAATGTTGTCAGATGATCTATTATTTATATAGGAATATAGACGTTTGTTTGCATCTTTCTGTGTAGACGTATGAGATATGAAATCTTCCATACCAAACTGATGCCCAAAATGAAGAGGGCTTTCAATGTATTCCCAAACTACAGAAGCATGATCCAGTGCGTCAGTGGCCATTTCTTCGTCATGTTGAAACAGTTTATCAAGAAGTTGTACAGCTCTGTTTGCAAATAGCCTAGTATTCATAAAAGTAAAAAAAAACTTGTTGCGCATAACAAACATTATTTCAGTTCTTGTTATTATTTTGAACTATATTTGATACTAAAAATACTGTATTGCAATTTACTATATACGTAGCAATCGACTTTTCATTACTATTTTTATGAGTCTTTTTTTATATAGAAAGGACACAGATTTGATGCACACCGATATTTATCCAGTATAACTATCAACGCAATTTAACATATCATTTCGGGAAAGAATATATAAATAAACACATATAGAATGGAGACGGAATTGATGCACAACGATATTTTCTCCAGTACATCAATAAACGCAATCAAACATATCATTTCGGGGAAAATATTAAAATGAACACTCTAATTAAACAAACTTATTCATACCTGCTTTTCCCTTCAAATGTGTGAAGAAAGACAGTATATATATATATATATATATATATATATATATATATATATATATATATATATATATATATATATATATATAAGTATGCACAGAACTTTCATTGGTATATTTTGTAACATCGACATTTGGTAGATGTAGATAATAAAGGAAATGATAATTGATAAACTGAAAAAACAACCCTAATATTGTAATTGCTAAATTAATGACTGTACTTAGCATGGTCTTCTAAATTGCGTTGAAGTGAGTCCTCAAACCAGCTTTCTGCAACCTTAGCCATAGCCTTAAGATAGCAACTGGATATCAGAGCTGTTACTGGAAAAAAGAAAAACGAAAGCAATGACCAAATTGATTCTATCAAATGATTTCAAACAACTGTAGAACGGATTATAAAAATACATAAAAATAAGCACAGATGAAATAGAGTGGTTTATATGCTTTATATATAACTATATCAAGGCTGTACATTCAGTTACTGAAAAAAGCAAAATATTGAAGAATTAAAACTTATTTGTCGCACAGCAAGAGTCCTGTAGAAAATGAAAATGATATTACGTGATCCGAAAGTGAACTCGTATTCAGTTTCAGATGTGGCACCAAGTGCGTTGCTCATGGAAGATACAAAATCGCATTTGAAGTCTCATATGAAGATGTCAAAATTGAACAAAGGAAAAGAAAACTTGGCGGCGACAAGTACCACCATTTTTTTTTTAGAATTCAAGGTAACTAGCAGCAAGTAGAATAACCAAAAAAACACATGTTATAAAAGACTGTGTTGCAAAAGCTACACACAACATGCTTTAATTGATAAGAACAAAGCTGCCAATGAACAAATACCTACAAAAAACTAAGTGACAATGATGAGAAAACAACCCAATTTCTAATGGTACCAGGACTATAATTTAATACACCAGACGGACATTCAGTCTACATAAGACTCTTCAGTAACAATCAGATCAAAATAATTATTAAGCTTAACATGTTCAATGGCAAAAAGCACTAAGGACCCAAAAAGTCTTATAAAGTTGTGTCAAATACGGTTAAGGTAGAACAAGACATTCTGAATACTTTTAAACGTGTTATCAAATGTGTGTTGGTGATTGATATTGTCTTTTGACTGTAAACATTATTGTCTATTCCAAATAAAAGTCCATATACAAGTACGAAAATGCAGTATAATCGCCAATGCGACCACTCTTTGCAAAAGACCACATGACATAGAAGTCAACAATTAAAGGTCAACGTTCAGTGTTTAATAATGAGTAAAATCCATACTGCATAGTCCCCTAAAAGAAAAACGATGAATTTAAATCAGAAAACAAACGGTCTGTCTAACGCACAAAATATAAATGAAAAACAATTATAATAGCAACAAATGACATCCACTGAATTAAAGGCTTCTGACTTGGGTCATGTATACGTACATACAGTAAACATAATATATCTATTTGCATTATGTCTGCAAATCATTCCAATCCTGCAATTTATTTTTACCCCTTTATTGTTAACAAGGGAACACATGATAATAATTCAGTCTGAAGTCGAAGACTATCTTTTTGTAACGAAAAAATACAAAAAACAAATATACAATGAAAACCAAGGAACTGCAAACTCCTTACTTGGGACAATCACATACATAATGTGGAGGGTCAATATAATAAAAGAAGATGTGGTATGAATTCCAATGAGACATCTCTCTACAATACACGAAATTAACAAGTATAGGTTACCGTACGGCCTTCTACAATAAGCAAAGTCCTTACCACATAGTCAGCTATAAAAGTCCCCGAAATGAGAAAGGTAAGACAATTCAAATGAAAAAGTAACGGCCTAATTTATGTACAAAAAATAAACGAAAGAATAATATGTACATGTAACACATCAACAAACGACAACCATTGAAATACAGTACAACATATGAACGAACTTAAAAAAGGCCTAACTCATCAGATGAATTAAAATAAAAAGACTTAAAAAAAAACCACACAGAGTGGACATAGCATGGTATTTGTATATCCCAACAACAAAAAGACACTTACTTAAAGTACGTATACTTAGAGTATTCGCAGTTACTGAATAAACTCATCATAGATACCAGGACTAAATTGTGCATATACGCCAGACGCGCGTTTCGTCTACAAAAGACTCTGACGCTCGAATCCAAAAAAGCTAAAAAGGCCAAATAAAGGACGAAGTTGAAGAGCATTGAGGATCAAAATTTCTAAAAGTTTTACTAAATCCGGCTAAGGTAAATATCCCTGAGGTAGAAAAGCCTATTATTTCAAAAAAATTCTACATGTTGTAAACAGTTAATTTATAAATATAACCATATCAATGTTAATTCATGTCAGCACAAAAAGTGCTGACTACTGGGCTGGTGATACCCTCGCGGAAATAAATCTCCACCAGCAGTGGCATGACAGCTAGTTAAAAAGCCACTAACAACTAAACAATCATGCATCTTAGACAAAATTACCAATCGGTACACATCCAACATCCAATGGATTAAGTGTTTTAAGACGTATTAAAACAGTCACATGATCTTGGGCAATGCCACGATACAAGTATCGATAGATTGTATTTCCATGAATGTGTATAAAGTAAAATCACAAAAATTCTGAACTCCAAGGAAAATTCAAAAAGGAAAGTCCTCAATCAAATGGCAAAATCAAAAGTTCAAACACATCAAACGAATGGATAACAACTGTCATATTCCTGACTTGGTACAGGCATTTTCTAATATAGAAAATGGTGGATTGAACCTAGCTAGCTAAACCTCTCACTTGTATGACAGTCGCATCAAATTCCATTATATTGTCACCGATGCGTGAAAAAAACAAACAGACACAATATATATGTATATAATAATTTTACTTTTTTTGCTTTTAATTTATTGATTACAAAATCAATATTAATACCAATAAAATTACAGTGTTGATTTTGTAACCTTTTAGAATAAGTTGAATTAAACATGTAATGGAATGCGTAAATAAGCCTCTCCTAAGTTGACACGGTTGTGTTACTGCACACCAAAAATAAATTGAAGATACATTGCCTTAAAATGTATTAGTACTTCATACACTGAAATAATGCAAACATTCAACGGAATTGCAACAAACGCATTTATAACAGAAATGTAATCTTCCACGTTTTTGTTTGCTGATTGCCACTATTCATGTGATTTTTCATCATAATCGTCAACAATAACCGTGATTTTCAAAAGTTATAAATAAGCTGTTAACTAATTGCAAATACAGTATTGTCGAATCATGTTCCTTCATAATTTGAGACAATATTAGTTTCCAAATTATCAATTTCATTAATCCATTGATAGGTAAAATTAAGACTGAAGGAACAGGGGTAACGTCGACCAAACCAGAATAATAGTTTCCTTCTATGTATCCTCCACCCATCGCACAAATCAGTCACAATGGCACAATTGGGAATAGAACACTATTGATATCATAAAATTTGAGTTTAAATAGCTTTTCTGTGATGAATAGATCAAATAATGACATCACATGGTGCAAGTGAGTTGACAGTGACAAGACATGGAATACAATTTGCATTTTGATGAAATTAAATAATGAACACTTTTTTTCAAAAATTCGATATGTTATTATTACTAGTTTGTTTATAATATCTGTCATACTTACACATTGGGTTTTCACATGTTTCCCATAATTCACTAGCACTCGATCTATCATTTGAGAAAACACAAAATCGAAATGGTTTGACATCTTTTATTTGATCATCTATGTTAGATTCTTTTTGGCAACATGTCACCATTCCTACTCTTGAAAAGCAAAGCCCTAATAACAATAAAAGCAAACGTTCTAACGTGTTACGTCTACCAATAAAGTGTTTTATACTGCACTCGTTCTATTAGAGCAGTCAAAATGCGTTGACCGTATATTTCTATGTCATATACAGTGACTGACCTGATATCACTTTTCCTCATGAATATTTAAATAGAAATTGTCGAAATTATGTTTAATTATTCATACGACCTCTTCAACCTGTTCTTGTTTTCAATGTAAACAACATTTTAATTAACGACTCAAACTTGTTTCTTTTGCAATTTTCGGGAAAACATATTTCACTTTTTAATATTTTTTTGTTTGAAACCTATAAATCATTATGTTTTATGTTTATTGTTGATATTTTAGTCTGCAACGAATTCGTTCACCATTGATTGCGGTAATGATGTACATTTCATCGTGTTTTATATTTCTCCGTCTGTGTGATATGAGGCCTTTTTAAAGGGGGATTTTTCCCAATATTTAAATAAAAAAATAACATTAACACAATAAACAACAATTGAAAATGTTTTTTTTTTTATATTGCAGTATAAAGACAATAATAGTGCATTGACTTGACATATCAACGATACAAGGATTCGGCCCGACACGGGGAAAATGCTCGGCACAGCCTCGCATTTCCCCGTTTCTAAGCCTCATCCTCATATCGTTGATATGTCAAGTCAATGCACTATTATTGTCTATAAATACTGCAGACAAATATCGAGGGCCTTATGAATATGTGTTTATTTGGCCTTTTTATTTTATTTTATTCGAGCGTCACTGATGATTTTTCTGTAAACGAAACGCGCGTCTGGCGAAAATTAAAATTTTAAATACTGGAATCTATGATGAGTTTATTTTAGACAGTGTTAAGACTATATCAAATGAATAAAGACACGTTGTTCAATACAGTCAGGAAATTGTATATAGACTAAAGACATGTAATAAAGTGAAAGTGAGAGTAATACTTTTCAGACCTTTACATTCATAGATTAAAATTACCATTTTAGAAAACGTATCTTACATTTCAGGAGGTTATTCCCAATTTGGAATTCAGCATCTTTCGCTGATTTAATTTTCAGATTATCTGGTTGAGTGCCCTTTTTAAAGAACTGCATGGCTTCTGGACTAACACTCTAAGAAAACGGATAGAGGCAACATTAAAATGAAATCTTACAAAAATAAATCTGTCTCCCTGTCAAGTATTGTATATATAAACTGTTTATGTACAATGTATGGTAACCTTCACAACCAAATGATCATTCACTAAACAACATGATATAGCTTGACAATTATCGCACAAATGCAAAAGTGAAGTGTGAGATGCATTGATTCGCTATTGAAAGTGACTGAATGATGACCGCCCTTTTTGATTCCCTTTCTTTATTTTGTTCTCATTAGAAAACGCTTTAAAATATTTAAAAGCCAAGGATGTATCAGTACCAAAACGCGTAAAAAGCTAAGTGACCTAACATTACAAAAAATAGTAATAGCCAAATTCATCTAAAGTCAACATTGCATAAAGGAGTTGGAACCATAGTTTTACAGTTATTTCAAATTCTAATGCAACAACGTTTGTAACATTCAATTTGATTGGATAACGTCACTTTCTTACATGGCATCAATTGACAATTTGATGCTATGGGACGTACGCGCAAGCGCAGACGGCATATGACAGATTTTAAATACATGTTTTAACGTTGTTTTCTGTCAGTTTCATTAGAATGGAGATAACAATATTGTATTTTAAGCTCCGACGGCATCAATTTGGGATTTGATGGTCGCAAATACCCGTTTACTGTCTCCGCTAACGCGTCACCAGTAAACTTAATTTGCGACCATCAAATCCCCCATTGATGCCGTCGGAGCTTAAAATACAATACAGTTATCTCCTAAGTTTTTATCAAACAATTCGCGAGCAGTATATTACAAATCATGTAAGAGCCGATATATGAGTTTTTAACATTTATTCTTTAGGTTAAGATATTTCACACACCATTCTCGCTCCATATTGAAACTTTTGATAAATGCATATCTAAACGAAACAGTCATACCCCCAAGATATCGACAACAGTATGGCCTTTTTCTTTTTCTCCTTTTCCAGTTTTTTTACTTTCTGTAAAGAAAAAAGTTAACAATAATACATTTGATTCATTGTATTACCTCTGTTGAAGTCATTAATTTATCGTATCAGTCTTTGCCTTAAGTATACATATCAAAACATATTGAAGATATTATTCATATATAATTAAAGGCTGATTGTGGTATGCTTATAGCATTTAAAGACTTTTATCTATATTCATCTTTTTTTTTAAATTCTTATCAGATTATACACCTCGTATTTACGCCTTGAAACTTACTGTTTAGCGTTTGGTAACCTTTTTACCTTTCTATATAACTGTGTAAGAGAAGCGTCATCATAATTCATTTTTCTGTTCTTCAACAATCGTAGCACACCAGTTGTTTGATTAAGGATAGCGGAACACAGAATTTCTTTAATCTGAAACAGATAATATTTCACAATACACGTCAATTATTTAAAATAGAACGAAAATGTACTAAATATGTTTACACATTTTTTTAGTAACACTATATAACTTGACGAGGTCATCATTTGTAATTACTTTTGTTATTCATTTTAAATGACTATGAATATACAAAATAACACAAAAACAACGTTTTATCAAAACCTCTTATACTAGTCGTAAACTTCTGACCAACCTGTCCGTTGCTATGATTTGATGAAGCCAAACAGTATCCACCAAAAAGTTCTTCTTTAGACAGCCAATCAATATCAACAGCATATTTTGAAATTGAGATTACGTCTTGGTCAATTGGTTTAAATGAAGGCACATATACACTCTTATTTCCCTCTAAAACATAATTGATTATTAAATAAAAATCAGTCAAATAACCAGTTTCCAGTCATATAATACCGAAAAATGACCTTAAACAAGCTTTACAATTTTTTCAAAAAATCCAGTATAATTGTTTCAACCAAACAGTAGTTAAACGATGATAAAATCTCTTTAATCCATTTGATATTTGAAATAAAAAATGTTTATCCACATTCTGTAAACATGACAAGAAAAAAATCATACGTTTACAGTTTATTCGACTTTTCTTCAGATATATCAAAATCAAAGACTTCCAAAACGTGTTGCATGTGAATTATGACGCAGACATAACGTAAGGGTTCACAAAATGTGACCCATATCCGTAAATTGTGTTGTTTCATTTTCATTCGTTCTTCTTCATAGTCCTGCTGTTGCATTTTTCTAAAAGGTTATACCTTCTGTTAATGGAATCTGTATAATGTTAACATGCATGATTTTACACTCGTAATGTTTTGGGGCTCTTTATAGCTTGATGTTCGGTGTGAGCCAGTGCTCCGTGTTGAAGACCGAACCCTGATATATAATGGTTTTCTTTTATGAATTGTGACTTGGATGGAGGGTTGTCTCATTGGCACTCATAACTAATCTTTCTATATCTATGAATGACGTATTCATTACTTTTTTAAAAGTCATTTACTTCGGCTGTGTGTATGTCAATGCTTAGAAATTGAAAGTTGACAATGAAAAAAAATGAGATAGTCACGTTTGCAATATATTCCATTGTGATGCCGTTCATACATGTCAATGTCAAGTAAATTAATCATATATTTAGCAGACTATCTGTTATTCATTAGTAGTCCTATTTTGTATTATTGTTGATAAATGAGACCAAATGGTATGTGCGCTGATGAATGAATAGACATGATCAATATTAAAATCTGAATTTGAAATAAAAAAACCGACAAGATATTTATTTGTCCAAGAGACGAGTTTCTATGAATTCTACTTCCTAATAGTTCACATAAAAAAATTGTCTAGTATTTATCCACTATCAATACACATCCAGTGGAATAAACCACATAATGGTGGATAACAGATAGCCACTATATAATTACTTATTCGCTGTCTACTCTAATATATCTTTTATGATTTGTTTGTTGGTCCTTAATATGTTTTGTCATATACTTACCTTGATCATATGACCAAGCTCTCATTATTCCATCTGTTAGCCGTTCCCACAGACTTTCTGGTGTGTCCCTTATCAAGTCAAATATCGTAATCTAACAACCACAACCAAAAAAGATAAAAGTCTTTACTACATTAACAAACATTATGAAAACAGTTATTACGTATTTAATATTTTCGTTCCAAACAGAACAAAACAGTATAGGGAAAACACATTAATAAATAAAACAAAAACACAAACCCTCTTTTTGTAAACCATATTTTCTTATTCGATCCATTCATTTTTAAACTAAATATTATATATTTTTGTTTTAAATATATACATTTTGTACACAATGCTTAATTCAACCTTATCTATTTCTTTCAATAGAAATATTACGATGCAATAAAGGTTCTCGCTTTTATCATTTGAATATATATATATAAAAAAAAATAAAGAATAATACGATATCTGAAATAACTAAATATGTGAGTGAATTAAAATCATGCGCACAATTAGATTACAGACAAAAGATTACCATCCAATATCTGTTGGTGATGATACTGATAGCCATTTCTATTTTTGCAAAAATGTCCTCTGGTATTTTTCTATGAAGCAACAAAGGGGACATCTTTCTGATGTTTCGTGAGCTAATGAAATAAAGAAGAATTGTTAGAAAAAGGATAAAAACATAAAAACTTCAAAACTATAATACTAACAAAAATAAAACTCACTTCCTCCAACTCGAAAAAAATAGTAAAATAAGTCCACAAAACAGAATACTGAACGACAAGAACACCATATCAAAACTAGGTTGAAATCATGTGCTTTGAAAGGGTAAATAGATCGTGCTTCACATGTGTTGTTGATGGAAGTACAAAACCAGTAAATAGTATTATTTGGTCATGGATTAATCTCTTTAAAAAGACGGAGTTGTGGTGACGATATATGAAACATTTTTACTGTTACATTATGGTCATGATTGCGCCGTTGATCTTTCGAATGCTAACTTCAACTTTACTTCATGCGTTCCGTGTTTCAATAATGTTAGTGTTAAAGTCATATGAAACGAGTGACTGGTAAAAAACCGTGTATCAAATTCTTGAACCAATGCATGTATATACCATAAACTAAGCCTATTGTGCATATGTTCTCATTTTCTCGAATCCATATCGTATAATTGCCAAAAGAAATTATGATGTGAAAATGTGGCAGCTAATACACTGTCGAGGCCTGAAGACGTTAATTTATTGATTGTCACCATAGTAAACAATCAACAAAGAAGCAGCAGGATATTGAGCACGCGTAAAACATGTTCAATAAGATAATATTTTATTTCAATAACAGATTCATTCGTATTGCGATTACCAGATTTTTACGAGAAAGGTTATACTGAGTTCACTGCATACGGGAAACATATCGGCGAATTGTTTAGTGGAAGCAAACAATTTAGAAAAAGGTAAATTTCTTCAAAATGTGACAAATTATAGAACGTTCTTGAGAACAAAGTATAGGTACATAAGTTTTATAATAAAAAACTAGCCATTTAGTTATAATTTCTTTTATTTGAAGTTTCATGTGACTTTAAATAAGAAAATAAGATAGTAAACGATAGCTCTTGGAAATCTTACCACCAGGGAAACATACACTCAAATGCTGGAGCTGCTGGATTATTGTACAAAATTTGGAAGCTCAAATCATAAAAAGTACCGTCAAATATAAATCTCAACAGACCCTAATTTGGAATTTTTCGCTACTTTATTATTTTTTTCAACAAGTGACACAAGTATATTTTTATTTTTGTTTTTTTCCCGCTCCCCCTTTAATAAGATGAGTTTGCCCCATAGCTGTCTATGATTATTCTCTCAAATTTGTCTTAGACTCTACATTGTAATGAATAGATACAAAAACATTACCTTTTAAAAAAAATACTTTATAGGGAAATTGATTATATTTTGAACAACTTTAACAGATGGGGGCCACTTACTTTTAAAAATAAAAAAGATATGAGTCCTGGAATATAAAAAAATCTTGGATACCTGAAAGATGTACAGTTCTTTGGAAAAGTTTCTTCAAAATTAAAACATGTGCCCTTTTTAACTAAGAAGTGGTTTTTACAACGAAACAAAAGTTTTTATCACTTGAAATTGATCCCTCGTATAAGGTATAGTCATTACATTGAAGGGTTACTCTAAAGCCAATCTTTTGAATATATTTCTTCATAACGACAGTTTTTTTTTTCTTTTCTAGACCATCGCTAATAAGTAAAACCATGCTTGAAACACGTGTGTCACTTTAAAGTACCCACTCAAATCAATTATCTATATCAAAGTTAAATGATAAAGTTTTAAATCAGAGACCTTTCTTGTTTTTGAACATTTTTCGTCATAACAACAGTTTTCTGTTCTGGATTATCATTAAAAGAAGGAGAGTAATCGTCAAAATTTGGCCTCAAACACAGACGTCGCAAAGTGGTTAATAAATCCCTTATGTGGCATGTGACGGACGCCATTTCACCATACCATTTTGTCATAAAATATAATCAACACCTTTATTAATTAGTCCTTTGATGTCGATAGCTATAAATGCAATCAGCTGATTATTGATTTCTGTCACGAGTTCAAGGTGAATTCCGAGTATTGTCTGATCAGGTAAAGTCCTAGAAACCCGAAAAAAGTAAATAAACAGGATGGATACAGGATGGATGGAAATAAATCGTTATATATATTTTTTCGCCAAATTTTTAGCCAATGACGAATTTTAATCGCGACAATTTTTTTTTTTCGCAAATGGCTAAAATGGCGACCGCCAGCGGAAACCCTGAGTTAGTGTATCCAACTTAATTGCTTTACAAATTTCAAACTTCGTATTTAAAAGAACTCATTAATTCTTACTCTTCAATACACATAGCAATTAAGTCCGATACGCCACCTGAGCCTTTCATAACCACAACCGATATATTACACTGAACAGCCCTGGCAATATGTGAGAGTATTTCTAAATCACCATTTGCAGCAACCAATACTACTGGCACTCTAACTGCAAAAATAAATATTTTGTTATAAAAAAAATTTTTTTCAATGTTAATTCTGAATTTGAATCGATAGATATTACGTTTTCTAAATGATCTTCTTTACCATTTCATGACACATTCCTTAAAAATTGAATTAGGGTTAATTATGATATCTTCATATAAGTATATGTTTGTTTTAATTTATTGACGTTGTAAAGATGTATTGAAAAATAGGAAAGCATGTTGGTTGTTGCAATCAAAGATGCATTCTAGAGAATGTTTAACGAAAAAACAAACAAAAAATAGAAGAATAATGATAAGCAGTCAGAGTTCAAAAAAATATACCATTTTTATTATTTTCGTCTCCGAACTTTACGTAAAGGGATTGATTTATATATGTTTCCAATTCTAGAAGTTGCATATCATTATCCTGAACATCAGTCTCCTGTACAACGTCTTCTTTTGGCTGTAAAATCTATCAGATATATAACAGACAGTATAAAGAACAAATAGAAATAGTAATACTTTATTTATGCTATGGAATGAGGAATTATAACTTAATAATTTCGTTCACTATATGACTCAGAATCTAACATAGGATTCATAAATCAGGCCATAAATTTTCTTGTTAAATAAGGTTACATATGGTACTTTGGGACATTTCAAAGCTGACTTTGCGGTATGGGGTTTTCTCTTTGGCGAAAGCTTTACGATGAATGATAGTTGTTAACTTTTATGTCATTTTGGTCGCTGGTAAACAGTTGTTTTGTAGGAAATCATACCACATTTTTTATTTTTAAAAACGTTTTTCAAATCACAGAATTTCCTCAATATCGAATGATTTTAAGATTATAAAAATGTAAAAATCAGTCTTTTTCTCAATACATTTTGATGTATGTCAGATTTACACAAAAAAAATTTCTTACCAGTCGAGTGATTAGGGGTATCTTTTATGGTTTTGATCATGACAATGTTTTGCAATAGGTTTTGAAGATTAATTTTCATTACTCTACTTTCACATGCTACCTTGGTCGAAATAATGTTTGCCCTCCTGCTTTATTTTTCTTTTTTGTATCTCTTTAGTTTCATGTTAATATGGGGGAGTTATTTTTCAGATGTATACACTTCCGACAAAGTTTACAAATATAGAAATGGAAGTTTTCTCTTGATACAAGTTGAAAATTCTGTATGGAAAGTTTTAAGGTAAAGATCAATGTATCAACACATCAAACAAGTATATCATTGTACTACCAAATTCTTAATTTTGAAATAAAGACGAAGAGCTAGGGTTCACTTTCGAGACACTGGTATCATATTTACACTAGTTTATGCGTATGCAAAAAAAAAACACGTTCCTACAAAAATATGGAATGATAATTGTACTTTATAAAATATTGTTGTAAAATAATTATTGATATTTATTTATGTATATGTCCCAAAATCAAGGGATGTTGTAGTGTGTTTTGTTGTCTTTTATATTCGTTTTTCGTAAATATGAACTACATTAGGCTGTTAGAATGTTTATTAAAATCGTCAACCATTTGTCACATCGGGACCTTCGTACCACACATCTTCAGATTCTGCTCAGCTTTTAGGTGTGTTGTTAAAACCAAAGAGAATTTGAAGTTTTAAAATGACTCCATTTTGCAAGGTATCAAAAATGACAGAAACCTGCTGTTTTCTAAGAGTTTAGCAATTTGTTTTACACGTGTACATTTTACCTTATTATCATTTTCATAGTACTGATATACCATTTCAGGGAAACCTTTAAGTTTAAAACTTTGAGTATTTTCAATTTGCTGCATCCATTTCATTTTTTGTTGATGGTAAAGGAATCCACATCCTGTAAAAATACATTGAATTCCGTAGCATTGTAGACCTACTAGGGTATTCGAAAATTACTAAGCACAAAGAAAACTTATAAAAAAAAAGTGCAAATCAGTTTGTTTCGAAATTAAATAGGAAACTCTATAACTGCTTTGATGTTCATGAATATCAACAGAACACATTAAATCACTAACTAAAATCCAAGTGTTACAAACACTCAATTGTTATATTTTGTGATTTGGCCTTAACTTCATGCCGAGCAGTTATTTGAAAACCTATCTATTTTTTTTAACTTATGATGTTATGCCCCATTAAACGATCACCTTAGCTCAACTCTCTAACTTGTTAATGTAGTTAGATTTCTAAAGTTTTTTTTATTTGAGTGCCATTGAAGACTCTTTTATTGTCTTATAAACGCGCTTCCAGCCTACAAAATAATAAGCCTGGTTTCTATGATGGGCTGATCTATACATTTGTAATTTTGAGACTGGCAGTCTGACTTAGAATATCCATGCATATTGTCATATAAGACATTCGTTTCTCATGCAAGTGTTTTGGAATTTTTTTTTATGCCCAAATGATATTAATATGTCATCAAAAGTCGGGGTAGGTGGATGGGATTGAACAAGCTTCCCTTTCAATTGTTAGAAAATTTAGAAGTGACGTCACAATACGGTAACGTCACGTGACAGACACGGTCAAAGTTCAGATTGCAAAGAAAAAAGGGGGTACTCGAAAATAAATGCGAAATTTTAACTTTTAATTAACCTGTATTATCAATAAACCGATAAACATTACTATTGATATACATGATATAGATGTCCTTCTTATCATCACGATAAACAAGGCTCTTGAAGAAGGTACATTGAAAAAAGACTGCGAATTTCATTCATAATGAAATCGGTATGCAGAAATAATTAGCATATGAATACATAACACAGGTTTTGAATTGTTCTGTAGCTATATCATTCATAAATAGAATTGCGAACTTAAGACACACTTTAAAAAATGTGTACAGGTCAACAGACTATGTATACAAAATATCAATCCGTTTGATTTAATGATATTTTCTTCATACATACTTCCTGCTCGTATTCCGATACTCTTGAATAAATTCACTAAAACAGATTTGTGTCTTTCACTGTAATCCAACACACGTTTATTGTATTCACCAATAACAGACAAAACGATTCGTGGTTCTCCAATGATGGCACCTGACAATATTGCAGATGGTACTGGCGTTTGGTTTACCTTTTAAAGACAATAAATGGTTCAATATCCTTAAAACACAGTTTAGAGATATTTCGACCTTTTCATTTGTTCTGACTGTAAAAAACTAAAACACCTGGAATTTGTTCTGTTTACAATATTATATTTAAAGGAGGAAAAAAATATCAAAGGGACATTCAAACTCGTCAGTCGATAAAGTTGTACAACGACATGGCAAAACTTTCCGTCGAAAATTCAAAAAGAAACAATGGACGGTACACAAAATACAACATAGCAAACTGAGAATGAGAAACAAAATCCCACCAAAACTGGTATGATATCAGGTGATAGATTTAAAAACAAATATTTTCTCTCCTTTGTTAATTAAAACCGATGCTAACTTTCAAATAACACTGAATGCATGCATAAATACAATTTTGATGGTGCGTTCATATAAAAATGTGATAGAGCTTGGTTCTACCTAAGTCAGAAAATATCATCTGTGTTTAAAACAAAATATGTGGGCTTTTTAACGTATAATTATTTGTTGTGAACTATGTTTTTCCTTGTAAGTTAATCGACAATATGGCATAAATATTTGGAATATTTGCTCAGTAATTCATATGCATCAATATTTGTCCTTCATGTATATTCTTGTTTGAAAACTCTGTAGATATTTTGAGGAAATTTTGTATATTTTAACTTAGCTATGGTAACTATTGCGCTATTAAACATAGTATAACAGTATATCAACTCGCTATAATAAATATGCACTAGTATGTGTACTGTATGACAGCATATTAACTACACGCCACAGTAAGCATAATTCATTCTAGTGGATACATTTTTGTTAGAGGGTAAGTATGAATAGGTTTGAATTAACTAATTGTTAAGTACCAACAACAAGTGTCGAAATATAAAGTTGAGTTACCTTAATCGCTTTACCTTTTTTTTACCTTAAACATTATATATACTTAGAAAAAACAAGTTATGAAAGCGTCAATTTTGACTATAAATAAAGGAGTATTGAATTGCATTGAAACTGTATTCCTCTTATTACACGCAAAATAAATATGATACAAG
The DNA here is from genome assembly GCF_963676685.1 of Mytilus edulis. Classification (NCBI taxonomy): domain Eukaryota; kingdom Metazoa; phylum Mollusca; class Bivalvia; order Mytilida; family Mytilidae; genus Mytilus; species Mytilus edulis. The sequence goes on along the minus strand of NC_092350.1, from coordinate 23,656,465 downwards.
CCTGGGTGTATCTGATTTTTTTTTTCATGTGTGCTTCTTTGATGTTGTGTGTATTACGAACAACAAAAACTTATATCGTTGGCAACTTGGTCAGATTTATGTACAAAAAATGTATATTATGGTGTGCCATTTAAGTCAGTCGTTGTGTTTTGATATTAATTTATGTTTCCCTCATTTTTTGCTATGGGTTCTATGTATTGTCCACATATACCACTAATGTTAGTTTGGTTTGCTCAACCGACTTTTCCCCCTATTTAACAGAATGGTGTAAACAAATGTATTGGTAGGGCGAATAGTGCTTGGTGTTATGTTATATGCTTAAGTCGACAGTAAATACTATGTAAGGAATATATTTATGTGTTTCAATCATTCGCATAGCATATATCTTTTAAAACAGAAAATGTCGATTGAATTACCATTTTTCTTTCCCTCTTTGTCTGAGTTTCTTTTTCATCTTTGGTTGTTTGTTCTGTTTGAGTACCAACTATTTCAGCTTTTGGATGCTATCAAATACATACGTTTTCAAGAACAAAAATTAAAACACAAATGATTTTTAATGTATATGCGGACTTCAATCACAAACTACTGATTCTATTTCGATCTTATTATTCTTCATAGCATCCTCATGTTATAAGCAAATATATCTTAGGATTTTGCATTTTAAGACATCAAATAGTATAAAAATGAAATGGAATAAGTTTCGGCTTTAATTTACAAGACTGTCCAAGAAAAATATAATTCGAAAGTCAAAACTTCATAATGTGTACGGTTTCCATCACAAGTTTTCTATTTCGTGGTAGAAAACTAGTATACAGGCTCAATTTTTATTTGCAGTCGACTCTGTATTTCTCAGAAATGTTAGATCAAAATTTGTTCAAACCTCTATGGGTAAGAACATGTCTTTGGCTTTTGCATTATCGCATTCAGTTTCAAAATGACAATGATACATAAATAACAACAGACCACAAGCAGTTACTGACATGCCATCTGCAGACCTCAACTAAACTAATTGAATATTAGGCACAATCCCTCCCGTTAGGGGTTAAGTATTATACCATCATAAAATATATGAGAAGAACATAACTGGTGTCATGCCAACAACTGGCCTATAAATAGACGTGTCTTTTTTCGAAAGACCCTATACGTGAATGAACATGAAAACCAAAATATACAATCTTTAATGACAGTATTGTAACTATATTCCTTCTTAATAAGTCTGTTTAAAGGTTTTGTTAGCTTCTGAGGTGAATACTGACATTTTTGTGCTTTGTGAAGAATATAACCATAAAAGATTAGATGTGTAATACCTGAACGCATAAGAAGTCTGCATGTTGAGTTATACTTACGAATGAGGTCCTTGTACCGATGATAAAATTTAGTAAATATTTTAACCAGTTTGTGATATCGGGAACCCTGGTGTATTAATCTTTCAGTAATACATAAATTTCTCTTGTTTAAATCGAAAACGATGTTACATACACGAGTGAATTGGTATTATATCAGTTCTAATTATTCTAATTTTCCTTTCTCTGCATACACATTCTCCTAATTATATTACAAACTCGCATAAGAAACAAGTGTCAGAACAAAACACTTTTAAAACATGTAAATAATTCCAAATGACTATAATTTGATACTGGAAGTCATGTCGGAATCTAAAATCAGATTGATAATAGTTTTGAGAATAATCTTTCATGTTCACGATATATTGCCAGATGCCATACTTGGGAATAAAACCGATTTTGTTGCCTTAATTTTGAGCAATACTGTTTTAGCCCCAATTCATTGATAAAGCGTTTTTGAACTAACATAAAAATAGTACAACCATAGTTTGAAGCTAATCCTGGATTTCATTCACCATCTGTTAATTTCAACATTACGCACAATGCAATATATAGAAATTCTCATTTGTCTTCATATTTGTTTTCTATATTAAGGCAACAGTAGTATACCGCTGTTCAAAATTCATAAATCGATAGAGAAATAAACCAAATATTGGTTTCAAACTAAAGATGAGGGAAACGCATCAAATATAAGAGAACTACGACACAACAGAAACACAACACTATAATGTATCACATACCGATACGAACTATAATATAACATTGGCTATTTTCCTGACTTGGTACAGGACGTTTGAAAAAAAAATGGTGGGTTGAACCTGGTTTTGTGGCATGCCAAACCCCCTGCTTTAATGGCAATGTTAAATATAACATTAAAATGACAACATTACATAACAGGATTACAAAACAAATAAATTGGAGAAAATATAGGACAGTGAAACACACAATTAATAGCCAACAAAAGGTACCAGGTTTAAAATTTAGTATGCCAGACGTGTGTTTTGTCCACACAACACTAACCAGTGACGCTTAGATGAAAAAAAATTGAAAGCCAAAACAAGTACAAACTTTAAGGGGGCTCGCGGGTCTAAGTTTTTTTTAAAATTTAATATAGGATTTCGCTATATTCTTCTATAAATGAACTTTATCTTATACTTAATAGAAAAATAAAATACAAAAATGGGGTGACCGTTCATTTACGCTTACGATCTGACTTCTAAAGAAGCATACATTTTTGTAAGGTACTTTTTTTCAAATGTTAAGATATTGATAGGATACGGTAAAATGTCAGTTTCTTGTTATGCACAGCAAGGTTATAAAGAATGTCTTCTCATTTTTGCATTAAAACTTGTACCAGAAGAGTTTAAGCGCGGTAACTGAAATCGACAATTATGCTTTTAAAAGTACAGCTTATTTGAAAATTATAATAAAAAATATAGGTCACCGATGAGTTAAAAAAGATATTTCAATTTAAAGCCAAAAACTGGCATTTTTGCACCAAAGGGAGATAATTTGGAGCTTTTTCAATGATATCTTCATTTTAAAAATCGTCTGGAGCCAACACGGATTGATTTTTATAAATGGTTTTTGTACCATATGATAAAGTAACAACTTCTAAAGGTAATGAATAAAATTTGCAATGAAAAACAAATGTTTAATTTTTTTTCTGATTTTTTTATACCGGCGAGCCTCCTTAAGAGCACCGAAGACCAAAAGTTCCAAAAGCGTTGTGACCAACACGGCTAGGGTTATCTGCCTGGGATAAGAACATCGAATAGTTCATACTTTTGCAAACAGTAAATTTTATAAAATGACTATATAATAGATATACATGATAAAACTGAAGTGGTGACAAACTACAGAATAACTACATTACATAAAACAACCTAGTTATATTAATCAGTTTAATCCAATATGATATCTTCTTTAAAAACATCAATGTAGTTACGCATACCTTTTTTCTTCTTCTCGTAGTCTTAACTTTATATGCTCCCTCTGTTTGAGTACTCAATGATTCACATTCTGGTTGCTATTAACTCAAAGAAAAGCTAGTTAGATACAACATATTTCAAAGTTTTCTCGATCACTTGAAAATCATTAGTTTCAAGTATACCTACAAAATGTATACCATTCTCATGACATATGTTTGTACAAATCTTAGGAGAAGGAAATTAAAAAAAAGAAATTCATCTGTAGTCTTTAATTTTCTGCATATGTCTATCAGAGGGTAACATGGTAATTCAAAGAAAATATAAACAGAATAACTCAATGTTATTTAAAAAAAAAATCTATAATGGAAATGTTTTTTTGTTTTTTTTTAATTTTACGCTTGTAATCTATATTCAAAGGTTGAGATATTGATAGGCTACGTCAAAATGTCAGTTTCTTGTTATGCACAGCAAGGCTATAAAGAATTTGTTCTAATATCTGCATTAAAACTTGTACCAGAAGAGGGCTAACTGAAATCGACAATGATGCTTTGTTGTTTATATCACGACCTAATTGGCTCAACAATAAAACAGTTTGACACGTTGTTAGGCTTTAAAGCTTAAATATTTCCGAGGTCTCTTTATCTGAAGATCAACCGATTATCACGATAATTATATATTTGACCAAATGTTAATTTTCATGACGGATGGTGCATCAATGTAAAGTGACGCACAAGTGTCAATGAAGGCTCATGTAATGTAGTCAGGTTCTTTCCACAACACATGTTTTTAATGTCTTTAAAATTACAAAGCTATATTAACGAATTTTTCATGATCTGGAAATATTAATTAGGAACTGTTTTAAAAACCTATTCCTTACATATACAAATTTATACAAATGTGTGCGTTTCATACAAATTATTATTTAAAAGCATCACTAGGCTTTTTTATTTCTTTTTAAGTGTCGGGTCACTATCTTTTAACCATTCCGAAAATTTTCATTTTTGGGATGTACACACTTTTTTGTTAAAGCAGTGACGAAATGCCTTTTAGGTTTTCTCGTTATGCAATTTTTACTGATAAACTCATATATGTGTACAGTAATCAATAGTACTCTGATTTTTTAAGTGATATGTTTGTACTTAGTTCATAATGACAGTAAATTGCATGTTTATCTCTTTACCTAAATACACATTAGGCATACAGATATTCATATTTATGTTTAACAGTTATTTTCTTTAAAGTATTAAGTCATCAACGTTTTTTTTTATCAAAATTCATTCCGGTTTAAAATGGAAGTTAGTATCAGATTATTAAAAAAATGGCTTTAACATTTTTTTCTCTGTCTATGGAGAAATGACATAAAAAATATGATACTAACTGAATAAAAGAGGGACGAAAGATAGTCAAACTCATAAATCTAAAATAAACTGACAACGCCAATGCTAAAAATGAAAAAGACAAACAGACAAACAATAGTACACATGACACAACGTTAGAAAACTAAGGAATAAACAACACGAACCCCACCAAAAACCAGGGGTGATCTCAGGTGCTCCGGAATGGTAAGCAGATCCTGCTCCACATGTGGCACCCGTCGTGTTGCATATGTGATAACAAATCCGGTAAATAGTCTAATTCGGTAGGTAATATTCATGAAAGGGAAGGGAATTGTAGTAACGACGAAAATAACATGTCCGATAACCTTCGTAGCGTGTTAGATTAAAGTGTGTACCACATATTGTGTTATTTCGAATAGAAAGAAAAAATGTTAAAGCATTTTTTTTAAATTTAATTATAGTTTCCATTTTCAACCGGAATAATTATGATAATAATACTTTGGTGACGTATCAGTCTCATGACAAAATTATTTCTATCAGCCAATAGAAAACAAACTGTCAGCCAATTAGAAGACGTGTCACATCAAAAATTAAATAATTTATAATAATATAAGACAATTTATTCAATTTGGACAAGAAATACCTGAGGTAAAAGTTATATATTGACCATGTGTTTGTATATGAACATTTAGCGCTGACATTTTATAGAGCGGAACAATTTAAGATTCAGACAGTGCATACGATTCATCAGTGGTACAAAAATTAAGAAAACAAAACAAATGCAAAGTATTGATTACTGCGTTACCATTGCCCTTAAGACGAAAAACATACCAGCAGTCTTATCGACAAACTGGGTTTTATGGATCAGCAACTTAATCAGAATTTTAACTTGCTACACCAGAAAGTTGTTTCTGTTTTCCCCCTATATGTTTGTTATGATTACCTGTATACTATCTCCATCTGTCTGACTTGCCATTTCAGCTAAGATTGGGGGCTGTAAAAGATATAAGGTTTCAGGAAAAGGATAAAAATACAATACTGGTATATATTTCAAAAATGATAAGGATCACTTCAAAACTATTTATTGTATGTCAATTTTATCCTTTCTATAACATATTTATGTCATACAAATATACATTTATGATAGGCACAACTTGACAGTTGTTTTCAATCGTTCCGTTGCATGATATGATGTAATGCTTGATTTTATCGATTTGGTGGACTTTGATTGTCTTTCCCAACTAAACAATGTGACGTCATATGTATACTCACGATGTCAAAATAAACACGGGACGTATTTATACCTCGCGTTCGCTTTGTTTCGTTTCAACGTTGACTAAAAGAGGATTTTTAGTCTCAAATGGATTTTAAGGGTGTATTTTCTTTGTAAAAAAAACATAAACAAAAAACTAGATGTGTCAAAACTACACGAATGGCCCCGTCATAAAAATTTGAAAATCTGCAATTGCAACAACGCATGTGGACACAAACAAGATGGTAGTCTCACATATAAAAAATCTGCTCAAAATCTAAAGGCCTTAAAATACTCCATATAACTGGAATTTTCAACAATTTATCAAAGTCCAAAGCTCGTAATTTCGGCAAAAATGAGTGAAGTGGACCTAAACATAAACTTGATCTGTAACTCATCATGGTAAACTCACACACCAAAAATCAGCCAAATATATCAAGGTGTTTAAAAAAAAGGCCGTATAACTGTGATTTTCAACAATTTATCTCGGTCCAAAGCCCGTAATATCGGCAAACAATTGGTGGAGCTAAACGAAACTCAAACTTGATCTGTAACTCATCTTGGTTAACTCGCATACTACAAATCAGTTAAATATATGAAGGCGTTTAGAAAAAAACCCGTATAATGGTTTGTGGCAGATTGACGGAATGACAGAATGATGAATAATTTGTTTCGGAGTCATACCCCCCACCCCCCACCCCCCAAAAAAATATACGGAAATTGAATGGTCGCTTTATTAGTTACGGACTGGTAGAACGCAGAATGTACCACTTTAAAATATTTGTCAACGTCCAATGAAAATTATAGTTACAAACGAATTGGATATTGAGGTAAGCACTTGTATAACATGTACAATAAGATTATACTCTTAAGTTCGATGACGGAATGATGTTTACATTTGATGACTCTCTCTGCCATTTTCTTCCCGTACTCACTTGCGTACTGCAATCACCGGATTTTTATTTGAAAAGTCACGCTGAGGTAAGGGAACATTTTTTTTAATTTGAGTGAGCGTCCTCCAGGCATGCTTTGAGGAAGGTCCGAGTCTTTTATGTAAGCTTATATCGTTCATAAACCATTATACTCCAATAAATGTCACCCAAATTGAAATGGAAAAAGTTTATAATAAGAAGCTTGTATGAGCCTTTTGTAAGATTGTGTACGCTTGTAATAATATGTTTTACTATGTTGCCCTAGAAAATTATTAAATTGGCACAGCAGTAGATTTATCAACACTGCAGGTTAAACAGTTTCGGACAATATGTCTAAATAAGAAAACAAGTTCTAATGGAAATAAAACATATGGATAGCATTTATATATCTAAGGTCGATAAAATTAACACAGCTGTGATTGTAATTAAGATCGATTACATCAAAGCAGGAAAAAGTAATCATTACCTGAATATATATTAACCAACTACTGACGTTGTTGTAAAATTTATGAATGATAATATTAAAAAACTATATAGGAAAAAATAAATAGATTCACAAATTTATAATTTGAAATTATAACGAATCAAAATATGGACACATGCTCTCTTTTATATTAAAGATACTAAAGACTTCCTTAATAAAATCGAATCACACAAGGTCAAGAATGAATGCATTCTCATTGCCTACGATGTGAATTCAATGTGCACAAATATGGAGATTGATTACTTAGAAGAAACAGTTATCAATGTATTAGTATCAGATGACACAGAGGAATATACTTCCAGCAATAATTTCCAGCAGTAAAGATTCAACAGTATTTGTTAAATCAAAAACAAAGAATTTGAAATAAATGTACTTTTATACCAAATTTTTTTAGGAGCGCCCATTGGTGGTATATTTTCTTCGATATGCACTTTAGATCTGTCTGTCCTATACTAAATATCTGTAATAAGTTCCAATGGAGGGAAACGTCAAATTAAACTGTTAATACAGAGACGACACTTTTATGGTCTTCACATGCACATTAAACAGATTGCAGATTTGTTTGACATAGCGAACATTGTTAACCCTCTGCTTAAATACACATTTGAGGTGTCTAGATTTAGTATGACCTTTTTAGATACCGAAGTGTACAAAGGTAAAATATTCCATAATAACATCCTTGATGTTAAATCATATATAAAAAACGAAACGTATCAATATTTATCAATCACAAGTGCATATCCCAAACACACAGTTACTAGTATCGCAGTGTATAAATCTATACGTAATATAAGATTCATTCTATTTTAGTGACATCGATTAACTAGATAAACATTTAGCTAACTTACAAGATAAATTAGTTGAAAAAGAATATTGTAAAAATACAACAGAAAATGTTATTAAAATCGTTTCAAATACCACGAAGAGGAAAACAACTTTATTGAAGACTGTAAAGATTGTTGCCAATCTTTAATTTAAAAACAATATCTTTGGTTTCTGGATATTAAATAATGACTAAACAACCTTTAAAAGAATCAGAGATTATTATTATCAATAATAATAAATACAGGTAAATGAAATACAATATGTTAAAACGTTTGAATGTGTTTTTCGTGTATGCGTTATTACCTCTTGGATTCTTTTAAGCTCGGTTCAAATTCATTTCGTTCTCAGAAAAGTCCAGTTTTTATAGTTCTTAGCACGCCTTATGGATCCTTACCGGTCAAGGTTTATCATGTGAATAACTGTCAGTACGTACATAAATATGAATTATAAAGAAAACAAGCATGATTTCGTACGTCTCGACACCGATTTAACAATATACAGCATGTAAATACAAGTAACTAAAGAAATGTAGGATTCATAACAAGCTAGAAAACAAAAATGTTATTCGAACGCCACATGTTGGCGAAATTTCGTAACGTTAAATCGGCAACTGTCAAATTTGCCGGGAACGACGTTACGTTTATAAAAAGGTACTGCCGCGATATTTAACGTTCACAACACTGCCCTCCGTCAAAATAGAATTTCGTCTCGAAATTTAAATAACTACGAAAGATTAAATAATTGTATAATGCAAAATTTAAACAAGCACCTGCTGTCTCAATAGAATATTCAAATTAAGAAAATTTGTTTTTTGCCAGTCAATTTCGACTAGATCACGAATAACCTGTTATCACGATTCATGTCACGTGTAATGGTAAAATTGTACCAACGGCATACAAAACAATATAAATATAAATAATGTCAACAAATTTCTGAATTTGTGTCTTTTCAGTATAATAAAATGTTTTTAAAATCTTCAACGTCTTCTTTTTCCAACTGCTCCACTGTGTTATTGGTTTGTCTCTTTTGGTCTGTCTTTCTGTGTATCTTGCACTCTTTCTCTTTCTGTGTTCTCTACTGCTCTTTTCTTCCTTTTTCTCCAATCTTTTTGTGTGTCTTGAGTTACATATTTTTCATTCTCAAGTTCTTTCTTAATAGTTTGGTCTAAGTCTATTTTACGAAAATGTTCTTTCAGTTGACTCATTTTTTCCTCCTGATAGAACAGGTTTCTGTCTTCTTCTGTGACTAAAACACTTTCATTTTCTTCTGTTCCTAGAACATTCACAATTCCATCTGCAACAATTACGGTTTCTTCCGCAACATATACATCTTCTTCTGCAACATATACGGTTTCTTTTACAACATTTACGGTTTCTTCTGTAACATAATGCAACAGTTCAGGCAACATTTGGACGTCGACCTTGTCCGTCTGTGTACCCTTATAACTTATAATATTTTCTATATACTCGTGCATGTCCTGCGTGCTTGCTACCATGGGTTTTCTGTCATCTGCCATTACCGACTCTACCATTGAATCTCTGGTTGACAGGAACTCACTTCTTTCCGCTTCTTTGTAAATGACTAGCCCAGAATTGGTGTCCTTTTCTTCGACTCTGACTACTGTCATTTCATCAATTAGGTCACAGCCTAATGACATGTTATCTCCAATGGGCGTTACTAAAACTGGCCATTTGAAGGTTTCACTCCCGACATAAACTTCCACCTCTATAATCCCTTCTGTTGCCAAGTTCTCTCCGGCCCCAGCAACTTCCAAATTTCTTGCTGCTCTCCATAGCCGTTTACTTTCAGGAATCTGATTATACAACTTCTCACTTAGAACCGTCACCTCTGCTCAAGTGTCAATAACTGCGTTCGTCGCAATCGTGTTAATGACCATTGGAACTGCAATGCTAGCTGCTGTCACCCGATCAATGATAATATTCTCTTCTATCCTGCTGATCGTTTCTGCACTACCCATTACCTCATCTGGTGTGTTCTCCGGTGTGTTCTGTTGTATCTCTTTAGACTCCTCAAACAACATCTCTAGGCTTAAATCTAGGTCCTGTATATCTAGACTATCTTCTTCAAATGATCTCTTCATAGAAACTGTACCCAATGATGTTTTCGGTTCAACCAAATGCTCTTTCATTTGGCAAGGTTTCTCTTCATATTTCAAATTATTCTCTTTAATTTTTTCTTCACCATGTTTAGGGGCTGACACTTGGTCGATAATCTCAACAGTTTAAAGAATCCTCTTGTGCCTCATTGCTGTTGGTAAAATCTCTGTTTTCTGTACTGCTTTTACTTTTTCTTGTTTTTTTACAGTCTTTGATGTAATGCCCTTCTTCATTGCAGTTAAAACATCTTGTGTTTCTTGTTTTTGTTCTGTTGTCTTTGTTATACTGTTGGTTTTGCCTATAACCTTGGTTAACATTAGGTTTGTTAAATTTTGTCATTTCTTTCTGAATTATCTCCCCTACTGACTGAGTGATCCCTCTTTCAAATTGTGTAAGCCTCTCCTCAGTAACATATCTTTTCCCACCAACTTTCCTTATTTAAATATCATCTTTACCTTCATCTAAATCAACAGTTTCTTGCATACTCAGCTGACGGATGTTTCTATCTTTATTTCCTCTTTTATATGTGTCATATAAAGTCACCTGGTGGATAGCTTCAGTCATACTGGTAATCCTCTTTGTCAGTAATTCTATAGCAAAGCTCTGGTCGGGTAATCCTCTTAACATGTACTCTACACTCAATGTACTGTGAGTGGCTACGTCAATAGTAGGAAATGACCGTCTGACTAGCATTTCTACTCTGGAAGCATATTATGGATGTTTTCTTTGCCCTGTTTCCTTAATGTGTGCAATTCTTGTCTATACGTCTCTGGATATCCATAGTCACCAAATCTATTCGACATAGCTGCACATTGCCCAAAGAAAGATCTTTTGGTCTCTGGTGAGAGGTAGGAAGCATAAATCATTGCCTCATCTTTAAGTGCTGTTACTAATTCAATGGCGTTAGTATCAGTATCCCATCTGTTGATCTCTGCAATAAGCTCGAATTGCATAAAATATGCATTCCAAGGATCTCTGCCGTTATAAAATGACACTCTGTTTCTTCTCCCATTGTCTATCTTGGAGTTTTCATAATTATGGTGCTGTTGCTGTGGTCTGCCATACTGTTGCCTAGGTAACCAGTTTGGTACTGAGGAATTGTTTGGATACTGCTGGTAGTCAGCTGGACGTTGCTGGATTTCAGGCACGACTGTACTCGTACAAGAATAGTTTGGACGATGCTGGATCCCAGGTATTGTCGTATTTGCATAGGCATATGATGGTTGTTGCTGGGTCTCGTGTTGCTTGGTCTCTGACAATGTTGTATCCATGTATGTATGTGTAGAACGTTACTGAGTGTCTGGCAATGTTGTGTTATTATAGGAGTTGGTGGAACGTTGCTGGGTCTCTGGTAATGTTATATTGTTACAGGAGTTTGTTGAACGTTACTGGGTCTCTGCATTACTATTTTGACTAATGATAACAGGGTCAGATTTAATCTGAGTGAAATGTTGAGCATTATTCTTCATCTGAAGGTTCTTAAAATTTCTTAATGCCTCTAACTCTTGTCTCATCTTTTCCATTTCTTCACTCTCATATGATTTCTGAAGGTTTTCATTTCTTAATGCCTCTAATTCTTGTCTCATCTTTAATATTTCATCACTCTCACATGATTTTTCTCTTGTTATAGTCGCTATAGCACTATCACTCTTACTTTGATTTGGGAAAAGAAATGGGTTTGTGCTTACTTCCCTTTGAATATTATTCCCAGTACTACTAAATGGCCTGGGGCTTATATTTATTTCCCCCTGATTTAAATTAATAGCCTGGTTTGAGGCTAAATAATTATGAGAAGTGACATCCCCAAATGAGCAGGTATCAATATTTGTAGATGCAACAGACCAAGTGGGAATGATTGGACTAGCTAATGTTGTAATTCCCCTACTTAGTGAATTGGACCCCTGTGGTATACGAGATCTGTCTCTTAAATTATACATTTTACTTTTTAATTGCTAAATGGAATCAAGAGTTTCAATTTACTAATCAACTTGGATTAAACTTTATCCTGGTTAATCTTGTACTTTTAGAATTATTCAACTTGGATTACTTTTAATCCTTGTTGAAATTGAAAAAGAATTTCCTATGTATTATTTATAAACACCTTTTAAATTATAAACATATCCTTATTTTGTGAAATAGACTATATAAATAAAACAGTTGAAATAGACTATATTTTTTCCAACTTTGACCTTATCCAAATATTATTATATCTACAACTTAGATTTATATTTATCCTTGTTGTAAAAAAAAGAAACTTTTGAAATAGACTATAGTTTCTCGACTGGACCCTTTTGAAAAATTATAGTCCTAATACTTAACTTGGATTCAGATTTATCCTTGTTAAAAATAGACTCCTAAATTTAAACTCAACATGGATTAAAAGTTATCCTTGTTGAATATGGCATTTACTTTTACTATATTTAAACTTTCAACTTAGATTAAAATTTATCTTTGTTGAATTGTACCCTTAACTATTTTCAACTTGGATTAGAATTTATCCTTGTTGAATTTTAAACTATAACCTTTTCAACTTGGATTAGAATTTATCCTTGTTGATATAGATTCTGACTAACTAATATATTTTTCCTTTTGAACTTGGATTAGAATTTATCCTTGTTGATATAGAATTAAACTAACTATATAATTACTTTTCAACTTGGATTAAAATTTATCCCTGTTAATATCTTTTAAACTTAATAACTATTTTATTACAACTTGGATTAAAATTAAAACTTGTTGAATTTAAAATTACTTAAATATATACTATAATCTAATTTATATTCACCAACTGTACTATCTATTTCTTTCAGCTTTCGTTGAAGTGTCTTTTTTTTATGTTTAGTTTTTTTTTTATGTGTAACCAAATATCATAAAATATGGACAGAAACAATGTATGTACTTAACAATGGCGTGCCTAAAAAAATATTCACGTAAGTTCTTTAAATTTTCTTCAAAAAGAAAACTATATTCGCTGCCACAAGTGTAAAGATTGTTGCCAATCTTTAATTTAAAAACAATATCTTTGGTTTCTGGATATTAAATAATGACTAAACAACTTTTAAAAGTATCAGAGATTATTATTATCAATAATAATAAATACAGGTAAATGAAATACAATATGTTAAAACGTTTGAATGTGTTTTTCGTGTATGCGTTATTACCTCTTGGATTCTTTCAAGCTCGGTTCAAATTCATTTCGTTCTCAGAAAAGTCCGGTTTTTATAGTTCGTAGCACGCCTTATGGATCCTTGCGTGTAAGAATATAGTTCCTTACCGGTCAAGGTTTATCATGTGAATAACTGTCAGTACGTACATAAATATGAATTATAAAGAAAACAAGCATGATTTCGTACGTCTCGACACCGATTTAACAATATACAGCATGTAAATACAAGTAACTAAAGAAATGTAGGATTCATAACAAGCTAGAAAACAAAGATGTTATTCGAACACCACATGTCGGCTGAATTTCGTAACGTTAAATCGGCAACTGTCAAATTTGCCGGGAACGACGTTATGTTTATAAAAAGGTACTGCCGCGATATTTAACGTTCACAACAAAGACCAATAGAACCAGCAATGTTCCGCTTACACTAATTACTCTCAGAGATCAATGCTCCGAATCTGTAAAACATGGAAGAAATTCGACAACTTTAATTTTTCCAATTATTGTATCAACTGCAAAAGATTTCAGTGAACAACATGGCTCCGTCAACCAACATGCGTTCTAAATCTCAATGCCAAACTCGGAAACAGTGGTGACGTTGCTTCGCTAAACTATCATTAAAGTCAACGTAGCGTAGTAAAGAGGACGTAACCGCTGTTTCGTAGTTCGTCTCAATGCAACACTTTACACCATTTTTTATATTTCATATGAATAAAAGTTTGTTGTTTATAAATTAGGAAGAAATCTAACAGTGCTTCGGGATTTTTTTTGCTTATACTACTATAGTATGGGTTTTGGGTTTCTTTTCCAAAGTCTCCCAATTACTGACTTGATTGAGCAATTTATTCTTTTGTCATTCTTATATCATTTGCATATCTATAAATACTTGAATTGGATTGGTCAGTTAGAATTTTTCACTTGTTTATACTTCGATAAACTATGTTTCTAAAACTACTTTCGTAATCTATAAATGCGCGATACACATTCTTGCAGGATTTTCAGCAAATTGAGATTAAAAAAGCGAATGAATAACAGTTGTTTCTATTTTAATACATATATAACAACAACAAAAAAGAAATAAAAGAAATGTACTAAAGCTTCGAAAATGTATAAAAATGAAATCCAAAATAAAATTTTGCGAAATTCATGAAGGATTTGGCGAATTTACGTTTTGGCAAAACACGACGTCATACGAATGAAAATTTTCAGGGGAAAGATTATTTCGTTACGTGTACTCTTCAGATTCGGATTATGCTTTTGATGATGAATATAGCAGCCATCAAACAAATGATGTAAATTTATAATCGCGTATGTTTGGCTGAAGAGTCATAACTGCATACGGAAAACATGTCACTGAAAAGTATATGTAAATACGTGGAATAGTAAAAGGTAGTCATTTAGTTATTAAGCACATTCATTATTATTCTTATTTGAGGTTTCGTTTGACTTTAAAGCAATAACATTAAAAGGTGTAATACTACCAACTATAGTACGTCACATCTAGTTGAATATGAAAGAGGGTCGTAAACCCTATTTCCTTGAAATTGATAGCGGACACCCCTCTCTCTCTTTTTGTCTCCATATAAGTATATTCCTACCTTTGGTCGCTTTCGCTTTCGTCTTCGTATGCACTTTAAAAATAAAAATCATTATCGTATAACAATAATTATAATAATAATAAGAAGAAGAAGAAGAAGAAGAAGAAGAAGAAGAAGAAGAAGAAGAAGAAGAAGAAGAAGAAGAAGAAGAAGAAGAAGAAGCAGAAGAAGAAGCAGAAGAAGAAGAAGAAGAAGAAGAAGAAGAAGAAGAAGAAGAAGAAGAAGAAGAAGAAGAAGAAGAAGAAGAAGAAGAAGAAGAAGAAGAAGAAGAAATTATTGATATTTTCACTGAATGGATAGTTTTCAAACAACTAATTTATTTTAAACATTTTAAAGACATGGGTTTTGTTTACTTTTTCCAGAAATTTATATGGTTAGCAGTACTATCAACTGATTGTAAAACGGATATTTTAAGGAAACATATGATCCAATTATTCCGTCATAAAATGTGACAAGCCGGCCAAATAGTGCAAAAGTTATGCCTAAAATTTTAATGTCAGTATAAGGAACTATTATACTGAATTCCAACTCACGTTGCTTCCCGGAAAGATCTCACTCTAAACAAATCTGACAAAAACATGTTTAATATCTTGTACAAACTATATTAAATCTGACAATAGTTATCTTTTAGAAATAATTGAAAATTTCTGTGATAATAAAAGGGTTGATATCTCAAAAACATGTTTAAACTCACCGCATTTTTGCGCATGTTCCAAGTCAGGAGCCTCTGGCCTTTGTAAGTCTTAAGTTTTTTTTATTTTAGTTTCTTGTGTATAATTTGGAGTTTAGTATAGCATTTTCACTGAAACAGTATATATATTTATTTAGGGGCCAGCTGAAGGACGCCTTAGGGTGCGGGAATTTCTCGCTGCATTGGAGACATATTGTATTATCTATTTTTCTATGAATTTGTTACGACATTGCTCTGGTTTATCAACAAATAAGGACTAATTGCGATACGGACTCGACCTATTTCGGATAATTATTTTCATCGTTTCCTGAATGAAATCCAGCATTAGTTTAACAATTTAATTTAGTACGATACAAATATAAGATTATAACATTGAAAATGTCTTCATTACAGCTTTTGTTGACGAAATGAAGATACAGTTAACAAATTTTAATCCTAGTATTGCTGATGAGTTCATTCAATACAACTTACCGGATAAACGTTGCTTGCATTCATCGGAAAATATTTTGTATATCTTAAAGAACTGGAAACCTGA
This sequence comes from Mytilus edulis, assembly GCF_963676685.1. Taxonomy (NCBI): domain Eukaryota; kingdom Metazoa; phylum Mollusca; class Bivalvia; order Mytilida; family Mytilidae; genus Mytilus; species Mytilus edulis. Next base: position 23,640,254 of record NC_092350.1, on the reverse strand, counting down.
AATGGAAATTATACAATTACAGAATTATAATGTATAGTTGCAAATTAACCACAGATGTTCAAAAAAGCAATATTGGTTGAACATATATTTTGTAAATAATCGTGTGTAGAGTTTAACAATATTTCAAGGACGTTATTTGTGATTTCTATAATAGTCATATATTTGGTCATTTACACAAAACGTTTCGTGAATTGACTACAATGTAAACATTACGGATGATGACTATAGAGAATGTATTCTTCTGAATTTTCAGTCTAGTTGAAATCTTGTTCTAAAATTGTTTCCAAAACATGTGATACAAGTGGAAAATAAAATGTGTTCTCAAATCGTCAGTTTAGTTGTGATACTGTTTTTTCATGATAATAACCCAAGAATTGTTTTACAGTCATATAAACCGAAATTCAGATTAAGATAAAACTTTAATTCTAGGAATTTTGGCTCCTTATTTGTGAACATCATTAATAGGAGAGGGCGAAAGATAACTCAGAGACATTCAAACTCAAAGAAAAAAAAATAAATAGACAAAGCACCAATATTTGACCCCGAATAATAACCGGACCACAGGTAAAAACCGCTTCAAGAAAGAACAAGTACAGACACCTACGGCCAATCTTTCTTCCCGAGGACAATCAGGGACTGGAACAACCTACCAACAACAGTTACAGCGACCAACACCGTTGAGGGATTCAGAGCTGCCCTGAAGGCATGCTCTGAAAGGAAGAAGGAAAAACCAGTTTTAATTGTATATTTTTGCGAACGTTTTAAATGTAATTTGTAAATAGCCAAGAGAAATCATTCTGTGTTGCCCGACACTGCGTAAGAAGAAGAAAGCAATGTTGATATTAAAAATGTTTTATTCTGAAGTTATCATTATTGTGTCTTAGATATAATGAGAGAAACAGATTATATTAATAAAGCAGTTAATACGAATTTGATCTATTTTGTTGTTGCCTCTCTTGTGCATCAAATATAAAAAAAAATAGATATTGACGCTGATTAAAATACAATTTGCATCATAATGTGTGGAGGTATAGGTAGAACAGAATCTTAAATTATGTGACGGATATGTTTTCCTTAGAAAACTTGGTAGATACTTAGTCAGCCGTAAGCGGTTGAATTTTGGAAGTACTTCTTTAGCGCAGTCGGTTAACGCGCTACCTTGTAACACAGAGGTCCCGGGTTCGAGTCCCGGTGGAAGCAAGTAATTTTGTAATTAAATTCATGCTCTCCGGTTACATAGGCGCCCAACAATAAAAACCAACGGTAAGAAAAAATACCTAGCCAGGTTAAAATATAAATATGAAATAGAAGAAGATATCATCATTATAGAGTTTAATGACTCTTGAGGTGGGGTACGTGTGACGGGATTGCTTCCCTCAGAAAACTTGGTAGATACTTAGTCAGCAGTAAGCGGTTGAGCCAAGAAAGTACTTCTTTAGAACTTTTTACAACTAAGTAACATCTTCGTCGTTAAAAGGATTGCTGCTCACAAGAAAGCTCTAAAAATGTTTTGGTCAGAACCATAAATCCAAATCAGTTTGTAATACAAAGACATATATGGACGAGATTCACATCCTAACAAAAATCATGATGGTCCTTGTATGTTGTCAATGTCGTTTAAAGCAAAAACAGCTAATTAATGTTGCATCTGATGTCATAAGATTTTTCCTGTTATTACTTTATTGAAATTTCATAGAACCATGGGGCATACTAGTTATATTTGTTAGCCTTCTCTTTCACGACTAAGGATTAAAAAATTATATCACAGCAGAATATTTCAATGCATTTTCAGAAACCTTTTAATATTTAGGATCAAATCAGGTTTGTTAAAAGGAATAATGTGATGCAATTGATGGGATGAAATGTATATGTATACTATTAAAATTTAACTGCTGGACGACAAGCTGCTGTGTATTCTTGTGATATATACAAAATCCTGAATTCTATGTTAAAGTTGGGTTTTTTTCGTCTCAATTATCGCAAGTATTTGTACTTATATTGATATAAGATTGTTAATGTTCTTTTTAAAGACTATACCTTCATATTAAGAACATTGTCTGATGCTCTGTTGGAAGTCATTGCTCAGCTTCTATGTCACTATTTTTATCTGAATCACCGTGAAATGAATTCTCTGTATCTGTAAATCATTGTGAATGTTGCATTATTTTTTAAAACAAATATTCGGCTATTAAACACATTTTCCCTTCAAACATATCTTCTCAAGCGTTAAGTATTCTTTTTACTTGAACGAAACCTTTGTAAGAGAGAAAGTTAATTCAAATTCTTTGACCTGAAAACACAGCAATCTGAAAACAGAAAACATAAACAAAATATTCTCAATGATTAAAAAATTTCAAAATAATTTTCAAATAGGAAGTTCTGTACTTCATTTTATTACGTGTTTTTGTATGTTCTTGTTGTTATGCATTTCCCCGAAGTTTAGAGACAAAGTTTCTTATTTTGTTGTGGAACAAGCATTTCTTTCTTTTTTCTAATTTGAAAGCGTTTTACTAGAGCTATCTTCTAATATTTTATCTTTAAATTCAATGTTGCAGTTTTCTTTTGATCACACACAGTTTGCTTTTCCATGCAAAATATATACCCTTCCGGATCACCTGCGATCACCCCTAGTTTTTGATGTGGTTCGTGTTGTCTATTCTTAAGTTTTCTATGTTGTGTCATGTGTACTATTGTTTTGTCTGTTTGTCTTTTTTTCATTTTTAGCCATGGCGTTGTCAGTTTATTTTCGATATATGAGTTTGACTGTCTCTCTGTTATATTGCGTCCCTCTGCTATATAAAATCTGACAAGTTTGTACAACCTGTAGCAAAAAAAGTCCGGTGGCCCGTACTTTTTATTATATTGTTGAAAAAAGCATGATAAAACCATATTTTGATAAATAATTAAAAATTCTACCTAAATGATTTCTTTTCTTCAATTTAAATATACATATATATATATATATAGCTTTTTTTTTATAAATTATCTGCTATAATGGAATTCATTCTAGTCACATATAAAAATATTGTTGTATTTTTTCGCAAATCATTGAAATATTTCACCGAAACATTGACTACAGCATTGAAATATATATCATGTTTTTATGGGAATATTTGGAAAAATTATTATATTTTATTGTCTTTCTAAAAGAGAACACTCTTCCCTATTCAAGACGCAGTCACAGATGAGTTCAGCCCTACCATTACACAAAAAGAACGCAAATGTAGTGTCTCGTCCACAAATATTCAGAAATAAACGTTACACATTTAGATATTTACATTCACTCATTCTGAAAAAAACCCACAAAAGGACGAAGAAGTAAATAAATACTGATACCCTTTCGAATCTATAATTTGATAAAGCAAACATTACATTTTTATCCCAAATATACAGTTTCAGCTTCAACCATGGTTACTAATGTAGATTTCACTTTCCCTAAAAATTGCAGACGGAATAGAAGACACCTGTTTATTTTCTACATCATTCTGCCAGGATAAATTTTGGAAATGAAGTCTTGAATGATATAGTTTTGTTCTTTTTAATTGCTATAAATGTAAGAGCGCTGAATAGCTAGTTTCTGTTATGTGTAATGTTTTGTGGACATGTCATATATAGATAAGTCGTAACGTATAATTTTACACTGTATAATTGTTTATCTTATCTCATATGCATTTCTAGGAATATGATTGATTAAAAGCAACCGCGTGGAGATATTGATTTATTTCAATACACGATTAGTAGCGGTGTTACGTCCCTTTATAATAACATGACTGTGCTGTGGAAAAGTCTGAAAGATTTCAATTGAACAAGAAAATTGATGATTTAAAATGATTGAAATAGCTTTACAAAACACATTCAAAGCTTACTATTTGCTATTGTTTTTGTATGGACCAATGCGTAGAAGGGTTATTAAAAAATTGCAGAACATATTTTATGTTATTTCAAACAGACAGAAAAAATATTACAGTTATTTCTTGTATTTTAATTCCAAATCCTTTTAAATCGGAGAAAACTATGAAAAAACGTTGATAACGTCACGGTCACATGACTAAATTATGTCTATTGGCCGATAAACAAAACAACGTCAGCCAATAAAAAAACGCATTACATCCAAAATTAAATTATTTTCAAATAATATCATTTTAAAACTTGTTATTTGAAACATTCTTGATCAAAGCCGAACGGACATGCCGTGTCAGTTCATAAGACCCATTGAACGACAACAGCAAACACAAAAACATTTCATTCACATACAAAATAATTTTTAGAATAAAATAAAATAAAATCATTCCTTACATATTAAAAATCAATACCTTGCCTTCATAAACAGAAAAAAAAATGATTTGGAGTCACAGTATCAAGATTATTATATGTAAATCTTTATAAAGAATGAATTATTCAGAAAAAAACCCATTATAAATAATACATGCATAACAAATTAGTACTACTGATCAACCTCTAAAAATCATACAACTACAGAATAATCGAGCCAATAGGTGCAACGCGTGTCCGTTCTTATATCATTGACCTATGATTGATACTAAGATAAGATCTTTGTATAGTAGAATTTTGCTATACATAACTTAGATTGAATTTACATACAAATGATGTATGTGTAACCGGAGAGCATGTATCTACTCTACAAATTTACATCGTCACAACCGGGATTCGAACCCCGGTCGCCTGCGTGACAGTCAGTTAACCCACTGAGCCAAAGAATCGATTCCCTAGCTCAGTTGATTAAGACTGGCTTTATATGTTCAAACTGAAGTAAGGAAGGAAGCAACGCCGCTACACTATTCCCCGCCACAAGAGTCATCATATCTTTATATATGACTCTAAACAACACAAACCCTAGCTATACTCCAGATAACCATCGTGGATTTTTTAGTCGGGCGCCAAATGTAACCGGAGAGCATGTATCTACTCTTCAAACTTACATCGTCACCACCAGGATTCGAACCCCGGTCGCCTGAGTGACAGACAGTGCGTTAACCCACTGAACCAAATAATCTATTCCCTAGCACAGTTGATTAAGACTGGCTTTATATGTTATACCTGTACTAAGGAGGGGAAGCAACCCCGCTACATATGTTATACGTAATGCATTACAAAGGAGATGCCAGGATTGCGCGAACAAACGCACACAGGATAATACATTTATTTTTAAAATAAATTTGTAACAACTTAAGGACAGACGTTCTTAATCGTACATATATGCAATATGAATACATAGGGATAAAACCATAATTACATTATAATCTTTTGTGTGTTAATTTTTAAGTATTGATGTATGTGAGTAAATGTCACATATATCTAAACGATCTGTCCCTTTCTCACTACACAAATAATACATAACTATAAAATGAACCTTTGGTGTTAATGACTGAACCAGCTGAGTAAGTACACAACGTTTAGAGGGTATAATGATGGAGATTTAAAATGTATATCTAATACATTTGATTTATTCTATTTTTTCAAATTATCTTATTTTATTTTCTTATATTTGTTATGTTTACGCTAAAAAATATTTTTGCTAGCTTAGATTCTAGCACATATATATATACCTTTATTCCTTCTATTATAGAGATTTGGTGTACATGAAACAAATAGATCAGAAAATTAAAAAAACAAAGAATTAAAGTTACTCGTTTAAGTTAATATCATCTTTCATCATGTTCAAAATGTATCAATTGTGTTGTGAATGCTTCAATGTGACAGTCAATTTATTTAATAAGGAATGTTTTACTTTATGATATAAAGTCAGAGCTTTGGTGGCATGTTCTTAACCATTCATATAAGGGATGTTCATGAAACAGTGTTAAAAACTTTCTGTTTTGTGATGTTACACTTTTGTTTCAGGTGAGGATGAATGTTGGTACCTATTCAAACGTTTAACCCCGCTGCATTTGTTTGTAGCTGTTCGAAGTCAGGAACCTGATATTCAGTAGTTTGTTGATGCGGTTCATTAGTTTTTATCGTTTCTCGTTTTTTATACATGAATAGATAAGACCGTTGGTTTTTAAGCTTAAATGTTTTACACTAGTCCTTTTTGGGGCCCTTTATAGCTTGCTGTTCCGTGTGTGCCAATTGCAAGGCTACGTGTTCAAGACCATGCTTTGAACTATATAAAAAAGAAGATGTGGTATGATTGCCAATGAGACAACTATCCACAAAAGACCAAAATGACACAGCCATTAACAACTATAGGTCACAGTACGGCCTTCAACAATGAGCAAAGCCCATACCGCATAGTCAGCTATAATAGGCCCCGATAAGACAATGTATATGATGGTTTTCTTTTACAAATTGTGACTTGGATTGAGAGTTATTTCATTGGTACTCATCATGCTCATACAACACCTTCACATATCTATTTATCATTCAACTTTATAGTGTTTACATATACATCATGTCATTCATATGACTACTGCATTTTATTGCTGTGTTGATCAAATATTCAAATGTTACGGAACCACTGTTCAGACGCATGTTACTTTCTGCGAATATTACAATAAGATATTAAGATAAAATATATGTCTTCTGAATGCTTACTATAATCATAAACTAAATATTGAATAATACTCGGTATTTATGTTGAAATTTAAAAAAGAGAAATGGTGTACTTCCACATGTTCCAACTTCTAAAATTTTGTATTTAACTTTAACTATATTGATGTCCAAAAAAATATAAAGGATATAAAAGGAATATTATCTCAACTGAATCTTCTCTCTGAGCTTGAGGGGAAAATACCAATTAATTATATCAAATGTATTTTAAATAAAAATCATACTTTAAAATCATAAAATATCAGACTAAAAATAAAGTTGAACACGGTATCTTTATTAAATCATTGGTGTTAACATATCTTTAATCGATTAAGAAGAGACCAATCAAAGTAACCAACAAACACTGAGGAAACAATTGCACTCAAAAGTAGCTGAACCAGATATGTCTAGAATGTAATCTTTTACTGCTAGACATCAAACACGAATCAAATTCACAACCAATAAAAATCTAACAATAGGAAAAAGGACACCACCTGTAAAATATAAGGTCGGCATTAATACTTGAAATGAAAGATCTCTGAACTGCGCAAACATGTCGACAATGAGTGATGACATCGACACATTGTATTGGAAAACAATTTTGCGATCATTGTCGTAAATCTTATGCAGTGCCGGTTGCAGTCGTTCCTCATGTTGGAGCATTTCTGCTACGGTAAAACATCAAAATTAAAAATCTTTTTTCAAATTTTAAACATTTTGCTTTCATGAAGAGTCAAATTTATGAAAAAAAATATTTTCAGAAAATGAAAACTAATTACCTTAGCCTAGATAATACACACTTTTTTATTTTTAAGTTATGCATAAAAAAGAGACACAAGTAAAGTCTGTCGTCACGAGCTTTTAATAAAAAAAGGTTTTTCACCGAATACTTTTAATTTTTTTTGGTAATATTACTTTTTTTATGATATTACACCAAACTGTAACCTAATTTTATATGATTATTTTAATTGGAAGCTATATGATGTATGAAATGTTTATGCCTCATATGTAGTAAAGACATAGCAGTCAACTAAAACACACTAAACATTTAAGGTTGCACTCGACTTTCTCTGTTACCGGGGGCGAAAATTCAAATTTTGCTTTAAAAAGACCTATATTTTATCTTGTTATTCGCCTATGCACACACAAGATCAACATGTATTTGAACCCACCACAATCTCGTATTTGGTGAAAGTTTTTCTTTAATTAGAAAATTTACCAATGTCTCGAAAGTCCATGCTATAACTTTTGCATAACCACGTCTATCAGATACATATCGCATGAAACTTTTAAAGCCGACTGAAATGGATGTACACAATTCTGATTAATCAACTTTTACATTTAACCTCTTCTTATAAAGAGTTCAATTTGCTTTGTTGAATTAAACTGAATATCTGCCTTTACATGGTCCAATTAATATCATGTGCTTCATATAATACCAGATATATGCGAGGCAAACTGAACTTCACAAACATAGACAGTATTCCGGTTCACGCATTTCTGTTTTCTTTATTAAGTTTTCAACGCCTTATACGTATAGAATAAAATATAAAACATACCCAAAAAAGGAACAAAATTATCAGAAGAATCAGTCTGGTTATTGATTTAAATCTAAAAAAAAAAAGCAGTGACAATCACAATAAAGGTGATGCAATCTGGTAGAATCAATCCCCTTGTATTCGTTTAGTGGAGTAACATAAAATATAAATTACTAATTTTTCGAATTATTCTCTTTTGTCGATATCTTTTGTTTTCGACTAATAATTAAAATAAATAATTTAAAGGTTGTTTTCGATAAAAATATCATAGATTAAACCAAAATGAAAAAGGAGGGGTTACAAAATGAAAGTAGTATGTAATCATTCTAGTCATTTTTATCTAAAGTATCGTTTTGATATCTGTACTTAAACTTACCGATTGACAGTTTCACAAATGTGGCTGATCATAAATTAATTGTCTGGTGTTTCTCCTTTGTTCTATCGATACTGATATCCTTGCAATAAAAAAAAAAAACACACACACGAGGAAAAATAATGTTTTTAGATTCTTTAAGTCAATATATCATGCCCCGACAATCATTATTTAACAAGTAAACAAAACATAAGACAAATATTTAAATGATTATTACCACATTAACTATTTTAATTTACAGTAGACAAATCTTTTCCCAATGTTATTAATTAGACACTGGAGTTGATTGTTTAATTTTTATTGTCCTTTTAGAAATTATCAATATAAGAATCTAAATATTTATAACTAAAGTGCAGTTGTATATTGCATAGTATGTGCCTTGCTTGGCTACAGATAAATTGTCTACGTTAGAGAGATTAGTTCAATAAGAACATAGCAGAAAAGTTAAGAACATTTATGTAGAATTGTGCATTGTTTTAACGAGTAGGTCCAATGATACCCTAATTTGGTAATATTTCTGTAAATATCTAAAGTTTAGTAACTTAAAACAATGAATCGTAAGAAAATATGTCCTTAAAGAACATTTATGTATCAGTGTTCATTTGTTTATTTGACAAGTAGGATTAATTTCAGTTTTTCATTAAACTCACAGAAGACATGATGGTAATTTCCTTCTTTCAAAATAGAAACAAAACCTAGAAAATGAATTTTAGTCTGAAAAGATAATTTTGATCTAAATGCCATCAAAACTTTCTAAACAATAAAATTCCTAAGTCATGTTCTATCTTATACATGTAGTCAATCCCGAGACTTGTACATATCGTTAGTTCAGTGCTGTCCACTAAAAGCGCCTGCAGTCCATTTAGTACTGGTGACACATTGCAGGAATGACTGTTATATTTGTTCTTTCTATGAGGAAATAACATCAAAAATGGGGTGCATACTGCATAACCCGTGTATCTGTCTATTTGAAAGTGTGCACCACAAATTGTTTTATGTTATTTTCGAAAAGACAGAAAAATTGATACAGTCATTTTAATTTAATTCTAAATTCCATTTTAAACCGTGTGAAGTATGGTAAGATGTTTTAAAAGAATGTTCATAAATAAAAACTAAATAAGTAATATTAACGTTCGGGCAATAACGTTTTATTTAAGAATTGAAACCTTCTTTTTGTAACTTCATTGGGGTGTAAAAGTGTTGACAGAAGAACATTTTGTATGAAGCGCGGAATAAAATGTCCGCACGGTCAACACTTTTACAACCCTATAAAGTTACAAAACTTATAATTACATATTTAGCTAGGATCATGTTTTTATTCAATTTACCTGTGAACTTTATTGAGTGACTTCATGTCATCATGAATGATAAATTTTATTGTGAAATGAAGTTGCTTAAGGAATAACGCGATAGTGCATAGTATCCAATCTGAATCTAGTATTATAATGAAACATACATCTAATGTTATTATATTGAAGTGAAACATTGAATAAAACCTAGCCTCTATTACGTACAAATCTTTCAGTCAGGATAACTTCAAAAAGTTCTTGCACTGACTGTGGTAAAACCTTCCTAAATATGTATGACACAAATCATTTACAGTTTTATTTAGGATTTGTAGCTCACTTACATGACATAGGCTATCGCTCTCGAAAAGAAATATTTAGATATAGCGCAAACACCATGGTAAAATCGTTATATATTCAAGCCCTATAAATTATTTCTTAAATTTCTTTTATTTATATCTACGTTTAAATAGTGCCTTCGAATTAAAAAATATATATATACATGTATACAACGTAGTCGGTCCGACAAATACTGATACACTTGCAATCTCGTGTAGATAGGAATAATATTGTTCATGTGTATTGTTCGTATTTAATTTAACTCTTTGCTACCAAGTAGATTTTGTGCATCTCCTCAAAAATCCGTTCGTGACGACGGGTATGTTTGACTCCGAGCTTGATTAACAAGGATAATCAGTTTTCGTTCACAGATCGATTGTTGTCTCTGGATATTACAACTTTAAACTTAACAATTTGTTTTACTTTTACCCACCTACTTTTAACAGTGGCAAGGTATTACACATTTGCATATTTACAATTTTGTGTGACTAAATAAATTTAAATAAAAACGATGATTGCATCTAAAACATTGACTGGAAAGAAGCGAGTTATAAATCGATAGATACCATACTTCTTTTTTAAGGCGAAACAACGGAATAATAGTTTTATGTTTTTATTTCAAAATTACTGCAATCGATCTGATTTTGTTTACATTTTTGTTGGTGAAAACACGATACTATATTACAGTGACAAAAGGAGCTGGACAATTTTAGTTGTGCTTCATATCTTGCTGGTAAATCATAACAAATATATTCCTTGTATTTTGGGGGTTAATACGAAATCACTCGAGAACTGAATACTGTTTATGGTGTTTGGTCTTTAGACATTGAACCTTGGAAAAGATATAGCCAAAATCTCCTTTTTAAGAATAAAAAAAAAGGATGTATTACTATCTTCCTTAATCCATTTACACCTCAGTATGTTGTAAAGAAAAAAATGAAGTTTTTAATGTTTCACGACAATTGCTGTATTCCTTTTAGAACTGGATATCAAAAGTTTAGGCGATAATACTATAACGTCATGAAAAGTATATTCAAATTATCTGTCGCTCTAAGTTGCTATGATAAACAATTCGTATGAGTGATAGTATATGCATACCCACGCACCCACATTATATAAAATAAGGAGATATAAGGTAGCTGACTGGTTATTACCTCTCCTACTGAAACCTCAGTCACACCTTACCGGAAAGCTAGAACGGACAACTGTTTTTCAATCCGTTCATGTCCGATAGACGTCCGTTCTCATCCGTTAAACGTCCGTCCATATCCGTTTCATGTCCGTTAAGTGTAAGTTTTATCCGTTGACGTCCGGTCGAAAATTTTGAGCATGTTCAAAACTTTGAACGGACGTCCAACGGATAAAGTGTCCGTTGAACGTCCGTTAGGCGTCCGTTTTGTACGGTACTCGTCCGTTTCGTTTCCGTTTTGTATCCGTTACGTGTCCGTTATACATCCGTTGAAGGTCTGGAAGATAAATTCACCAACGGACTTCTACCGGATGTTTAACGGATAAAACGGATGTTGAACGGATGAGAAATGGACTTCTACCGGACGTATAATGGATAAAACGGATGATGAACGGATCTGAAACGGATAAATGCCAATTGAAAATTTGGCGTCAGAAATGCCTATTATTGTTATGTCAGATTTCTTAAGGTTCATGAATTCTTATTATTCTTAATCGATCTTAGAGTTTAGGCACGTCTTCACAATCAAGCAGTTCTTATTCAGGCCAGACACTGCCCTTTGACGGAATTTTGAAGACCAAACCAAAACCAGTTACACAGAAACATTTTGAATATTTATACGATTTACATGTATTATTATTGTCGCCTTTGACTTTTCCGTATATCTTGTTCATCTGTTTTATCCGGTACGCTTCCGTTAGGTGTCCGTTTTATGCGGTTCTCTTCCGTTGGATGTACGTTCGACATCCGTTCTGTCCGGTACGTGTCCGTTTCTCGTACGTTGCATATCCGGTGTGTGTCCGTTATGTATCCGTTACACGTCCGTTTTAAACGGTCAGTACATCAACGGACTCCCAACGGATAACAATTTTGTCAACGGACAACTTTTATTTTCATCCGTTAGGCGTCCGTTCGTGCTATCCGGTAAGGTGTGACTGTGGCTTTAGGAACATGGATTCCGGCTATTCTTGGGTGATCTTTATATGTTAGTTATTTGATGATATATTTATGGAATCAAACGACTTTTAAAGAACCAAGAATGAGAAGTAAATTAGTCTCCAACATTTCAAAAACGTTATATATGTATATATGTATTTATATATTTTATATAAGCGTTTCCTGAACCTTCATTACAAACGTTTACGAAATACAGAAATGTATATATAACATCTTAATATTCCAAGTCTACATGCACTAAGGTTGATTTATCTAATAGCCGAACATGTTTTACGTCCTATGTTGAAAAAAAAAGGATATGAATAGTACATACGATGACGAATGTCGATCAAAGGAAGAAGTATGCTTTAAGCTACCAGAATAAGTGGGTAACCTTTTGAAGAATCAGAATATATTTACAAACGATAAACTGGACATGGATTCTTGTTCCGACATTACACATTAAATAGATACTGCAGGGGCAAAACCAAATAGGTCAACCTTTAGATATACACCTAAATATATTTGAAGGAGAAGAAAGGACGTATTTGAAAGACCAATTGGAAAGTGGGTTCATTACACCTTTTTCGTCAGCATAGAGGTAAATAAACTCATCATAAATACCAGGACTAAATTTTATATACGCCAGACGCGCGTTTCGTCTACAAAAGACTCATCAGTGACGCTCCAATCCCAAAAAGTTTTTTAAAAAAGCCAAATAAAGTACGAAGCTGAAGAGCACTGAGATCCAAAGTTGCTAAAAGTGTTGCCAAATACAGCTAAGGTAATCAAATGTATGTTTGGTTCATAAAAAAGACGGATCGATTAGAAGGTGTATAGATTACAGGAAACTAAATGAGAAAACTATCAAGGATGCATACCCTAAACCAAATATATCTATGTGCCTAGATTGTCTATCCAGCTCTAGCTTATTTTCAGACATGGACCTTCAGTCTTGTTATTGGCAACTGGAAATGACTCCAGTAGATCCACATAAAACTGCATTTATAACGAAATATTGTCGTTTGAGTACACGAAGATGCCTTTTCAGTCTCTGTTATGCTCCTGCACCTTTTCAAAGATGTATGGAGTTTATTTTTCGTGGAATGCAATGAAAAACCCTTTTATTATTTCGGATGATATTATAATTAATAGTCCAAATTTAGAAGACCTTATTAATAAATCAAATGAAGTATAATACAAAATGTTAGTCTGAACTTTAACCTGCTAAGTGTGAGTTTATTAAAGATCAAGTCCTTTTTCTGCCAAACTGTAAGTAAAAAGTACATTAGTCCAAATCAGAAAAACTGTAGAATCAGTTAGTAAATGGCAGGTTCCGAATTCAGTCAAGGAAGTTCAGCATTTTTGGGATGTTTGTAACTATTATCGACACTTTGTTCACAAGTTAAGTGATACAGCATCTCCTGTGAGTAGATTAACTAGAAAAGATGTTTCTCACCTGTTCAACTAAATGTCACAGATCATTTGAAATATTACGGAAAGCTTTGTGTGAAGCTTCAATTTTGAAATATCCTTTACCAGAAGGTCAGTTTCTTTTAAATACTGATGTGTCTAATACTGGTATTGTGTCAGTACTATCTCAACTTCTAAATGAGAAGGAAAAGGTGATTGCATATGGGTAAAAAAGATAGATAAACTGCAACAACGATAAAGTGTAACCAGACGCGAGCTTTTAGTAGTCGTTATATTTATTCACTAGTTTTGCCATTACTTAGTTTGTCGACAATTTTTGCAAAGGTCCGACCATGCATCCTTGAGATGGAAGTATATCTAGAAGCAACAGTCTGCAGTATATATATATATATATATATATAGGAAAACGATAAATCATAACATCTTTTTATGATCAAGATCAAGACGGATATTAGAAATAATAAAATCACCAGAATTTCTACGTTACATAAAAAAGTGACAACTTCCTGTTTTCCTCTTGACACTTCTTCATTGTTCTTGACAAATTCAAATAAAAAATTATGTACCACATACTGAATTGAGGAAGACTATACGTACACGTCAAATGAATCATACTTTGGACAGCCTATTTCTATTATATGGCTGTCCTTATACCCCAAACTTATCCCTGCTTATTACAACCCTCTTGAAATACTTGCCACTGTAATTCAAGCAACCAACCAACGATCAATAAATTACAAACTGAACACATGCTTCAACTGAACAATGTTTAACGACATTTGATTAAAACAAAGAGGTGAAAAGGCGAGTTTATTTTATTGTGCGTAATTGGTTTTTGAAAATTAAATTTTTAATATTTTTTCCTTTGTCAATTTTCTACGTTGAACAATTTACCCCTAACCAAATACAATAAAACATGATTCAACTTCAGACCATATTTAAGGAAGTGCTATAAAAAAAAAATAACCCGCTCAACTAAACATGTCTCAAAAGAGGGACGAAAGATACAGTCAAACTCATAGATCGAAAATAAACTGACAACACCATGGCTAAACATAAAAAGACAAACAGACAAATCAAATAATAGTACAGAAGACACAACATATAATCAAAGTACTGAAGTACTGAACATCAGAGGACCTCAAGTTGTGTTGAATTATTGATAAATGACAGGTGTTTATATTATACCTACCAGACAGATATGTTCACCATACAATATAGTACAAATATTAAATATAATATGCTATCATATCTGAGATACTGACTTGAACTAGGAAACTTAACTTTGTGAATTATCAATGATTACTTGGTCAAATGAGAACTGTTAGATTGGCATTATGACCATATAGTTGCACACATACAAAAATCGTTAGCGTATAACTTATACATGTAATAGAGAATCAACACAGCAAACAATTCTTCAAGTAGCTATATAATCACTCACTGAACTATGAAAAAGAGGTTCAAGACAATCATATCAAAACAGATAAATTGTAATATTGTGGCTAATTAAAAAATAAAGTGGGGAAAAATATATTGTTTTGGCGAAAGAGGTGGCGAAAAAAATAATTGACCCAGGGGAAACTTTGGGGCTAAAGATACCAGATGAACAGCAAACTCATAAATGGAAAATAAACTTACAATTCCATGACTAAAACTGAAAAAGACATGCATACAAATAAAAGTACACTAGAAACAACATAGAAAACTAATGACTGAGCAACACGAACCCCACCAAAACAGGTGATCTCAGTGCTCTGGATGGGTAAGCAGATCCTGCTCTACAAATGGCATTAAGGTAGCACAATACAAAGATTTTATAACTCCAACTCCCAAGTTTTAAAATGCTGTAACTTTCTTAATAAAGCTTGAAAATTTATAAAAGTGGTAGTTTTGGATAGCTAACAGATTACTCTTTCAAATAAATGCAATGTTAGTATTATGCAACAATTATGTAACCAATTATAATGTTAACTGTGTCTAAAATATTTTTCACCAAATTTCCACTTTCAAATGAAATTAGCTTCTGCATAGGTATCCCTAGAGGGTTGATTTTATTATATGTTGTTCCTATGGCCATTATCTACAAAAGGGTGTCTCAGATTTCAGATAGAATGTATAGAACAAATTTTACACCTAATTATCATTATCTTCTTTTATGTGGTTAGGATGTTTACACTAATTAGAGATTTATGAGAGAATGGAATACCATAGAGACAATCTGAGACACCCTTTTGAAGCCTAAAATGTGTTGATTAAGATTTCGTTAAAATTTTCTGTATAGTTAAAGAGATGATAGAGCTAAATTCATTCAAGTGAACTAACCCAGATTTTGCCACTTATTACATAATAATTGATTACATAATGATTGCATAATAAAAATATTGCATTCATTTAAAAGATAAATCTTTTATCTATCTATATATACATCTTTTATTATTTTCTATGCATTCATAAGAAAGTTACAGCATTTCAAAGGTTAGTGATTGGAAGTAAAAAAATCTTTGTATTGTGCTACCTTAATTAACAATGTTTGTACATGTAGTATCCAGGTCTTTTTTCTGAAACATTTAGCTTTTGGATCAATTGCTAATTAAATGGATGTTAACACAGCAAGATTACTATCCCTTATTCTAGATTTTTGTTGCAGTCAACACAAACTCTTTAAATGTTCATAAATAGCTTCACTGAGTTACATTTGTATCTTGGTTTTATTGTAACACAGTCAATCATTTATCCATTATATATTTTTTTTTTAAATTAGCAGCTATACATGTACATTGTAGGTTCTGTTTTCTAATTAGGTCTTTCCACCTTTCCGTGGAAAGACCTATTGATTTTGTTCTGATTATTATTTTTTTTTTCTTCCGCCTAATTTTTTTTCTTGCGTAATTTTGTTGTTTCAAAAGATGTCGCTTAGATATTTGGAATATGATATCGTATAGTTTATACGCTTTAAAACTGACAACCGCGCAGTAAGAGTTATCTCCCCAAACACTGTTTTTCTTGTGGCCACTACTCCTTCGCAACCGTAAAAGATTACGACAAATTTATTTTACCAAATTGCTCGTTACATCTTCAGGATTCGGAGTTTAGTTTTAACCGAAGCTATCCTGATACTCCATATGAGAGTTATTCCCCCTTATGTATTTGATATAAGTGATTTGCATTTCTAACTGGTAAACCATAAGTGATAGAGACCTAGGGTCTTTTAATTTGAGATCCTTGGTCCAAAAAAAATGAAAATTAGGTCAAGGTCAAGGGTCAAGGTCATATTCTAAATTTTTCATTTTGGCTTATTTTTACTTATTTTCAAAACCTTATAACATATCTACATCTTATTTTCACTAAATGGTTAGTTGGGACATGCCGTTACTTATAAATTTTGGTTGAAAGGGTGCATAAACAAAAAATAGGAGTTTTTGCCCATCTTATATTTAGAATTATGCGTAAAGTCATATAACTCATTAACCATACATAATAAAGACCTAGGGTCTTTTGATTTGAGATCCTTAGTTTATGACCTTGAAATTGAGGTCAAGGTCATAGGTAATTTGCACGTTCTAGATTTTGACCTTTGCTTTAAATTCATATTTATATATTATAAAGCCATAGGAACTGACATTTTAGATTGATTTTTAATATTTTGATAATAAAATAGATCTTCACTTGTGGAAAGACCTTCAATTGTTCTTTGAACAATTGGTTTTTAATTATTAAATGGTTCATTGTAAATATTACAATGTATTATATGTAGATAGCCATTTGCTTATGATGGTATTTTTGTTAATTGAATATCACAACATTTGGATAGTTTTTCAACTGTTAGGTTTTTTTTACTTTGTTCTGGATTTAATACTTTGGATACCACTGGTTTAGCAATGAGAACATTTTGCACTATACATATAGAACACAACTACCATATGAATGTGTCGGTCCTTTGTAAGAAACCTGTAAAACAGGCCTTGTAATTTTTTGGTGTATATCTTGATTTCCCAATTGTACATTGATGTGGCCATTAGTTTTCTTGTATATATTGTTTAACATTTGACATTTCATGGCTATTTCTAACTGATTTATGTATAGTTTTTTTCTGATTGTAAAAATGTTGTATGGTTATAAGCTTTATTTCTTTTTCATCATTTTGTCTAGAGCTGGTGTCTGATTTATACCAATCATACCTCCCTTTTCTTTTTTTATGAATAATGACAACAGTTTGGTTTTAATTTTCATTTATGTATGTACATGTAACAATATAAAACAGTATATATACATGTATAATCTCATTCCATCATTAATATTGGTCATTGTCGGTATATATTTATCTTTAAGTTTAACAATGTACTGTGAAAGAGCTATCTTCTAACAGATACTTAGTATATAATGGTTATTGTGAAACCACTGATTCAAAGGACAAGTTTCACTTATTGCCCAAAATTGCCTAAACTATAAAACTCCAAAAAGTTCTCAATTTGGTTCGTAATTTGGGTCTATTTCAAAAGTCTTAACACTCAATAAATCAGTTCTTTTCATAAAAGTACATTTTATGTTCCAAATTTGTCAAAATGTGATGATTTTGGGCAATTTTCAGACCTGAAAGCTCTAAGCCTTTAGGAATAAAGATTTGGCTGCTACCTACATGTACCATCCAAAATGTTTTGTAACCAAAAGAATCCAAATCTGATATATAATTCATCAATATAAAAACGTTTTAGATCTTGGATGGCAGCCAAGTTTAATTATGCCAAAAACAATTAAAGTTTTACCATAGTTATCTGTGGTATAATTTTCACAATTATTCAATGGTTTTGTCATGTTTGTTGTGTCTGATTTTCGAATAGAAAAATAAAGATGGCAAGACCTGAACGATGCCGCCTAATTTTTTTAAGTAACATATATGAACAACAGAGTCAGTGTGGGGCCACTAAGCTAAACTGCCCGCTTTGCACCAGCCAATATAAATGAATGCCTAGGGTGGGAATCGAACCCACATACACCAACTCTGTTGTCCCTATATTTTTTTAAAAAATGAACAAAAAATTGTCAAGAACAAATTTAAAAATATAGCGCTCATAGGTTTGTCTCAATAAAGATTTGCTTAGTTTGCTCATGCAGTATCCCAATATTGCTCTCAATAGTATAAATAGGCTCATGTGTGCTCAAATAACCATTTAGATTAGTGTCAATATTGATATATATCTAACTCAATTGAGTAGATCTAGCTCAAATTTTACTCAACATATAACTGATCATATTTGCTCAATTTAAGATCTCATGGGTGCTCATAGATAAAGTTAACTGATTGTATTTCTCATAGATATAACTAATCATATTTGCTCAATTCAAGTTCTCATATGCACATATGCATGTATGTGTGAACAAATGTCTAATATATTTGACATGGATATGGTTACACATTTGAATTAAATAATGCTGTAGAGAATGATAAGCACAAGTATGTCATCAAATTATCATATAATTTTGGCGATACATGTCATATATGAGGGCCCTCATGGGGTTTTTGATTATGTGATTACTTGGCCGTTTTTTTAATGATTATTTGATTATTAAGCCAAATATTTCATGATTATTTGATTACCTAGGACCGTATTTTTAGTTTATGATTATTTGATTACTAAAGATAAGCAAATATTTAATGATTATGTGATTATATTGGCAAAAAAATGGTGATTATGTGATTACTAGGACCCCCCCATGAGGGGCCTCATATATGGTCAAAATAATACAATACTACAAGCTAAGAAAGACTTAAAAAACAGGACAGTTAATCTATATTTATATCTCCAAAACTGTAAGGTTTCTCCCAATATATCTATAGTAATTCAGTAAATGTGACTAACCCAAATTCTGACATTTCAGTGTAAAGTAAGACTTGATTTTACGAGCAAGAGTCTTTATACACTCAAAAAGAGTCCAACTCTATAGGAAGAAGAAAAAGTCTTCTCTGAATATTATATAAACAATAAATTCAACCAATAATTATATATTAGAATTACTTACATAGACATAGTCAAAGTCATTACAAATTCCGAGTATTTTCCAGTCAAGGGGACATATTCACATATACTAATGCAACAAACTAAGTCGGAGAAGGAGCGAAAATCCGAAACAGTATCTTAAAAAACAGAAAATAGTTCCGTGTGTGTGTCCAAGTGATCAATCTACTTGTTTAATATTTACGAAGAAAAGAAATTTAAATCAAAAAATTGTTGAGATCTTTATAAAAACAAATTGTTGTTATAAAAAATACACAAATAGTAACCTTATCTTTAAAGGCCTTGCAGGTTCTTGTTACTCCTACCCAATCTGCTGGTATTTTCAAAATGGCTGCGGGGGACGTGACCTGATAATTTATTTTAATATTATGACAGATTAAATTTTCCTGGTTTTGCTACGTTAATATTATAGACAAATATATGCTACAAACGGTTTAAAAAGGTTACTCCAAATCAAATAATTGAAATATAATTACCTTTCTGTGTATAAATGTGTGAATTGATTTCCTCTCGATTTTCTACACACTCGCTCTTGCCCTCTTGCGCACTCGTGGTATTCATCCGCAACAACAATTTTTTGATATTGAAGATCGTTTGATTAAAATACAAATATTTCTAACGACAAAACATTTTCATATTATAAATTTTGCATTAAGAAAAATAAAAAAAACTGAGTATCCATTGAAAACATGAATTTAAAAGAAGTGATACGGAATTTTATTCTGCACTATATAGGTCCGCGGGTCTATAATGTCGGTTATTATTCCAAAACTAATTATATATGCATCTCTTTGATCTTTGCGCGAATTGAAAAGTAGGCGATGGCAATACACCCGAGGCCCCTCAGGGGCCTCTGATGTAAAAATAAAGAACCTAGAGGTGATCTCATGTGCTCCGGAAGGGTAAGCAGATCCTGCTCTACATGTGGCACCCGTCGTGTTGCTTGTGTTATTACAAATCCGGTAAATAGTCTTATTCGGTAGGTCACATTCATGAAAAGGGAAGGATATTGTAGTTACGACATAAGGAACAAGGAACCTATATGATCAATTATTGTAAAACGTTTGATAAATTTGATATTACATCATTATACTTTAAAAGTTTAATGAATGTCCTTATTTTAATACATATAGTAAAAAACAAGAACATACTTACTTGTAATGTTTTCCTACATACAAGATGTCACCTAAGTTTTATACTTTTAAAATACAAAACTATTGTATTGCATAATGTGTCTACGTGTTTATTAGTTCCAATGGTATAATAATGTACTCTAGTTAAAGTACCTTGCCGTAAAAGACTATACGTATTGTTAATTTTTTTTTATTGAATCTTATAAATACTTTAAAAAAAAACATATTGTTGCAGACACTGCAGCTGAAACCTCTCTACCCGTCTTTATTTCTATACATACTTGCTAGATTTTTTATTATTATTTTGAAGTGAAGTATAAACGTTATGTTTGTACGTGTGAATGTTGCGACATTAAATCGTTTGGAAACTTTAATTGGTTTACAATGTTAAGTGATACGGCTTCAAATGAAGACAAAACTATTCCTAAATAAATTGACGAAGATGTGAACAATTACAGGTCATCGTACGGCATTAAACAATGTGAAGAATTTATACAGTTTACTAACCAGGCAAACAGCATGCTAATGACAAAACTATTGAAATCATGCAAACCAGAACAATAATAGACTGAATAAAAGTACAACAATAACGAAAAAATAGATATGTAGGACAGCAACAAGCTACAATCTCTGTATCTCATGGTATTGGTCTTGGATTGGCACATGTGTGATTGCTGAACACCCTCTAGTTTAGAAAGTGGTGTAATAACACAACACAAAACAAATTGTTTGCATAAGTTGGCAAGGAGTTAACTTATATAATTTAAAACAAAAAAGACAAAACATATCAATCTGAGAGTACTTGCATTTACTGAAAGCTAGTTAGAGAATTATTTCCAATAATATACATCCGAATAATTGAATGTTAAAACAGTAGTTTCTGAATAGAATTGGACTATTCCTGTTCAATTGACATGTTAAAATGAATAATCGGATGCACAATGATTAACTTATCGCTTAAACACACGGTGATCTTCGAGGTCATATCAAAATACTACATAAATAATAATAATAAATTCTCAACTAAATCACCTAATTATTAAATTAAAAAAATAAACTAATCTAATAATAAAAACAATTAACAATTGTTTGTGTAAATAAGGTTTAGAATAACTCTCATAAGTGATGGTTGATTTTTCAGAATTATGAAACTCTTTATACATTTGTAAATGGATGCTGATAAAAACTGTTGATTTGAAACCTGGCTTTATTTTGGACAGAATTTTTCAATTCTTTTGAACTTTTTAACAGAATTCAGATTTTCAGTTCCAACTTACTTCGTTTTTACATTGACCTTGATAATGTTATATACAATCAGGTGGGCAATTGAACATGAAATATCAAGATTTTTAAGATAATCTGTTCATAAATGATTTGAACAAGGTTTGTAAATTAATGTGCCTATTGTCTATGATTTAAAAAATAAATCATACATGTAACCTATAGTGAATGTCATATTATATAAATGTTTGGCTTGGCTTATGGAAACTTAGAACAATTGAAAGGGAGCTCATGTCAATAGATATAAGCAATTCAA
This sequence comes from Mytilus edulis, assembly GCF_963676685.1. Lineage (NCBI taxonomy): Eukaryota > Metazoa > Mollusca > Bivalvia > Mytilida > Mytilidae > Mytilus > Mytilus edulis. The sequence goes on along the minus strand of NC_092350.1, from coordinate 23,617,923 downwards.
CAAAATTTCTTGCAAGTTTGGTGAAAGCATTCTTGAGTTGTTGTCCGAAAATTAGAAAATCATCCTTTTTTAATGAATAAAACCCAATAAATTGGAAATGTAAATTTTAAAATTGATACAAAACGAAAGGGAGTGTATGTCAAAAGATAAACAATTCAACAAAGGTTGTGCAAATTGATTACATCGTTTTTGAGTTAATTTCGACATGTTGACGACAGCCGGACAGACGAACAACGGTATAGAATATGTCCCTTAAACGGGCGTATACAAATAATATGTCTTTAACAGATGGGTATTGTCAATAGTGTATCACTTGTGTAAATCGTTAAGTGGCTCAATATTTCAATCATGATAATTTGATAAAACTTTAGGCCCTTAAGTATTGGCTTTATTAATATAAATATTCGTCAAAGAGTCTCCAATTGAACTAAATGTGTGTCTTCAGCATTCTAATAATATTTCAATATTCTTGTTAACACGCCCACAGTTTATGCATTAGTTTGAACTTTGTGGTAATGGAGATTACAATATTTAAGGGCGTTTCTGGCCTTGATGAATGTAGCAGTATATGCATTCCCGTCACATTAAGTATTTTTATTTCATCTCTCTTTTAACTTCCGTATAAATATCATTTTGGAAGAAAAGATAAAATAAAAGGGAAAAACATAAAATCCTGCAAACAAATATAGATCAAACGGTTTTGAAAGCTAAAACTATATTTGTACATCAGCAAGACTCAATCATTTTAAACATTTTAACTTAAAGATGAAAAATGAGACATTTTAGCTTTTTCCGTTGGACACCAAAAACAAACAATTTTATTTTAAATTAATTTAATACATGTTGCCAATAATGTTACATTATTATTTTACGTAATATTTTCATAATTATATTTAATGTGACATATTGTGTGTAGAGAACAACCAAAAGAAATCAAACAGTTATGTTTTACAGATAAAAATATATAAACATAAATTAAAATCTTAAAGTACAAACATGTAAGCATTGGGTTAACGAACGTTTACAATAGAGAAAACTTGCTAAAAGTTTGAAAAATTTAACAGTACATGCAGTTTTGTCTAATACATGAAAATCGCTGTTTGTAAATTTCATTTGTAATATACAGCAGGTAGTTTAGAAGAAAGGATTCCGAATGCACGTTTTTCATCACGATAGATCAACATCAATAAGTTGACCTCCACATAAAATCCTCATTTAAAGATTTTGTTATTTGTGATGAATGAAAACATTGCCATACTTAAATAAAAGTTCCTAAATACTTCATATTTATTTAAAATAAGATCAGAATTAGTAAACCAACATACCAAAGCGTGTAAGATATAATATAAAAGCCGTATTATGAATATTATTGGAACTGTACTATGCCTACATGTAAATAATCTCATCAAACGTTTTATTCACGTTTTAAAAAGCAACGTTCATTAATGTTAATAGCAGTGCGTGGTCCGAATTCGAACTTGAGATGAAAGTAAAAACAGTAAAATCAAATAGACCTGTGTTTAAATCGTTTTTAAATCTTAGCTATAGTTGAAAGTTTTTTTTGCATTGTCAATTACGTCTTCAAGATTCTGATAACATTCGGAATAGTTCATCAAATGCGCAATGCTTGCAGATTATTCTGACATCAATTTAGTTTAGAATGACAATCATACAAAAAAAAATGAATAGAAAAATAATCCAACAAATCCCTTACCTCGGTTACATATAAATAAGAATGGTCTTTTCAAGTGATTTAAGAATGTTGAAAATTTGGAAAAATACCAGATTGATATTCATAAATTAGTTTATTCCTGTGTTCTAGTATATATTTGTTTAAACACAATGCGTTCCATGATTACCTACGCAGCGTATTAAAAAGAGTCTGGTTTAATTGTAAAGACGAATCGCCTATATATTCGTCAAAGAGTCTCCAACTGAACTAAATATGTGTCTTCAGCTCTTCAGCATTCTAATTAGTATTTCAATATTCTTGTTTACACGCCCACAGTTTATACATTAGTTTTAACTTTGTGGTAATGGAGATTACAATATTTAAGTGCGTTTCTGGCCTTGATGAATGTAGCAGTATATGCATTCCCGTCACATTAAGTATTTTTATTTCATCTCTCTTTTAACTTCCGTATAAATATCATTTTGGAAGAAAAGATAAAATAAAAGGGAAAAACATAAAATCCTGCAAACAAATATAGATCAAACGGTTTTGAAAGCTAAAACTATATTTGTACATCAGCAAGACTCAATCATTTTAAACATTTTAACTTAAAGATGAAAAATGAGACATTTTAGCTTTTTCCGTTGGACACCAAAAAACAAACAATTTTATTTTAAATTAATTTAATACATGTTGCCAATAATGTTACATTATTATTTTACGTAATATTTTCATAATTATATTTAATGTGACATATTGTGTGTAGAGAACAACCAAAAGAAATCAAACAGTTATGTTTTACAGATAAAAAATATATAAACATAAATTAAAATCTTAAAGTACAAACATGTAAGCATTGGGTTAACGAACCTTTACAATAGAGAAAACTTGCTAAACGTTTGAAAAATTTAACAGTACATGCAGTTTTGTCTGATACATGAAAATCGCTGTTTGTAAATTTCATTTGTAATATACAGCAGGTAGTTTAGAAGAAAGGATTCCGAATGCACGTTTTTCACCACGATAGATCAACATCAATAAGTTGACCTCCACATAGAATCCTCATTTAAAGATTTTGTTATTTGTGATGAAAGAAAACATTGCCATACGTAAATAAAAGTTTCTAAATACTTCATATTTATTTAAAATAAGATCAGAATTAGTAAACCAACATACCAAAGCGTGTAAGATATAATATAAAAGCCGTATTATGAATATTATTGGAACTGTACTATGCCTACATGTAAATAATCTCATCAAACGTTTTATTCACGTTTTAAAAAGCAACGTTCATTAATGTTAATAGCAGTGCGTGGTCCGAATTCGAACTTGAGATGAAAGTAAAAACAGTAAAATCAAATAGACCTGTGTTTAAATCGTTTTTAAATCTTAGCTATAGTTGAAAGTTTTTTTTGCATTGTCAATTACGTCTTCAAGATTCTGATAACATTCGGAATAGTTCATCAAATGCGCAATGCTTGCAGATTATTCTGACATCAATTTAGTTTAGAATGACAATCATACAAAAAAAAATGAATAGAAAAATAATCCAACAAATCCCTTACCTCGGTTACATATAAATAAGAATGGTCTTTTCAAGTGAGTTAAGAATGTTGAAAATTTGGGAAAATACCAGATTGATATTCATAAATTAGTTTATTCCTGTGTTCTAGTATATATTTGTTTAAACACAATGCGTTCCATGATTACCTACGCAGCGTATTAAAAAGAGTCTGGTTTAATTGTAAAGACGAATCGCCTATATCAAAAATAGAAATGAAATTTGCAAGCTCACAGCTATATAAATACTTGAATTATTACAGATATTATTTGTAAAGGAATCTCCACTTTCTAAATGCAGATTTTCAACTTTCTGTGACTAATCAAATCTTGATCTTGTCCCGATGCCTATTTTTGGATCAATATGGTTTTTTGTTTTAATATCGACTATTTAATTCTGATTTATACATATATTTTGAATATCAATATTAATTTGAACATTTAACTCTGGAACAGGAACATTTTCTAACATGAGTTTGGATATTAAACGATTTTATTTAAGTTTTCTTAACCAATGTCAACTGGTAAATTTTTATCGACTTACTGACAAATTTTATGTTCAAAACAAGATGTAACAGCTTCAACAACATACCACGCACTGCGTAGATGAATATTTGTATATATACCTGGTTCGTCATATCATCATATCATTACAGATGAGGTAGATATGACGACGAAACTTGAATTTCAATTTTGAAATTTCAAAACAGGTTTGTTTAGTTATGAATTATATTTCTATTTTGAAGAAATTTGTCTTAAATGATGTCCAATTTGATATCACAATTATATCAAAAAAGGGGAAGTTTTTGACGGCCACAAAAATCGAAAAAAAGAATTTTTTATACAAATATTAGCTGTTAGCTTTATAATTATAAATTTTGATATAGATTAGACTGATTTGATGAAGATAGAAGATTGCAATAAGGTTTGGGCATTTGATATGGATTTTGTCTTATTTGTATACAAAAATATAAAGATTATTTACTACAAAGAATTGCGAGAGACTGATAATCACTAAGTTACTGATTTAAAATTTCAACAAAATACATCCAATCCCCTATATTTGATCATTAAAATAATTTATAATATGAGACGAGAAAGATTTTACCTTGCAAACATATGTGGTCTTCTGAAATCGTAGAATTTGAAGTCTGCAAAAAACCTACTTTGTGGATATATGGTATTTCAAAGAGTTATCTTTCCTAAGTTAATGGAGTGTCTTCACTTTGATACATAATCGAAGTTACTACAAAGCCAAACCAAAATAATTAAAAAATATCTGGGTTATTAACTATTATCATCAATTAAAACCAAAACGTAAAGAGGCGGTCTGTTAACAAGACACCAACTATCTACGACATAAGTTCCTCGGTGAATATACCACCTTCACATGGGATATTGTAGTGAGATGAAAATTATCAAAAGATGCCTAAATCCGTAGCATTGTATAGAGTTTTTACCAAATTTTGTTTTAGATTATACTGAGATATCACTTTTAGGCTTTTTAACTATTTTGATCTGAGCGTCACTGATGAGTCTTATGTAGACGAAACGCGCGTCTGGCGAATAAAATTATAATACTGGTACTTTTGATAACTAATTAGATTATGAGATTTCTGAAGGAAAAAAACACAGATTAAATGATGCCTCATGTCTAGGGGTAATAAGTCATAAGAGGCATGTTAAAGATATTGTAAGTTTTATGTTCGATTTCAGAAGTGTGATTGTTTCGAAACATAAAGATGTATCGAGTGTTCATTGTCAGTGCATTTGTTGGTAAGTTGATAATGTTACTAATAAATGAAATTTTTTTTCATAAAATTCCAATATATTGACAACGATGTGTGAACAAAACAAACAGACATAATAGGTAAAAAAGTCAGAATAGGGGTTCAACAGTCAACATTGTGATATAATCTTAATCACTATAAAAACAAAAACAATTGCATCAAAGAAACACAAAAAGGCATATAGACAAATCATATACTAGTAGCCAAAACTGAAAAACAAGAATACAATGACGGGATGTACAAGTACCGAGCCACGACAAATGGATATCACCAACACTAGAATAAACAGTAAAAGTGATATTCAAAAAAACAAATAAAAGAATACTATAAAACGTTATTAAGATAGAAAACAACGTCAGTATCCAGAATCTATACGTCAAGACTATCGTGTATTATTTGTGAAGTTGATACAGAATATTTATCAACAATTTCTTGGTACCTTTCGGTGAACCTTTTTTTAGAAAATGGACGAGACGTTCCTTGATATACCCTTGGTTCATCAACTTTCTGCTCAGACACTGGTGACGTTTTACAAAGTCTGAGTAGCAGCTGCAAGCTCTTGAATGCATCACACAAGTAAATGAACTTGAGTCTCGAACAGTCATTTTAGTCCTGAAATCTATGAATTTTGCACAATCAAATATTCAAGTATATTCAAGCGTTCTGCGATTTTTCAGACATACCTACTGCGATAAATTCAGTACTGGTCAGACCATTCGCTTTCAGCCAATTTCAAAAGACAGGCGATAAATAAATACCCTTCATTTTCAAAGGTAAAAAAATAACTGTCAACGCCCTGGAAAATAAAGAAAAGACCAAAATAAAAACAACAATATACATTCCACAAAAATATATAGACCAATCAACACGTAGCCCAACAAAGACGTCAGTGCAATATCGATGACAATTAATATTCAAACTAATACATTGTAATAATAGTAATGAAAATGATATATTTTATTAATTATAATAATGATATTAATTCAAAACATTCTTATGTGTTTGTAGTAGTAAGTATTTAAATATTATTCCCATATATGATGCAATTTTTACAATGATTAAAAGTGTTCCTTATTAATGAACATCAATGTGTTTTAACTTACATCGGTTTTCAAAGCAACACAGTAAATGTTCTCGATAATTGAGTGAAGGCGATTGCTGTGCTATATAAGGAAATCGCTTATATTGGTGATTTTATAATCGTTATAAGGAAACTGATTTGACCTCAAGACTTGATAATGATAATTGTACAATAGAAATAAGCGAACTCTTTTTACTAGGTAATTTGATGATGTGCATTGTACAATCGCTATAAGCTGTCTTTATTCGGTGATTTCATGATGACAATTGTATTATCGTTAATAGAGAACTGTTCTAAATGATGATTTAAGGATGACAATTTTAGTGGTATTTTTAACATTGCCATATAAACAGGTTCAAACCACAATTATTTTCTTAAAATGTCCTGTCCCAAGTCAGGAATATGGCAGTTGTTATCACATTATCCGTTTCTATGTATGTTGGCGTTTGTTTTTGTAGCAGTTCCGTGTTTCTGTTGGTGCGTTTTATTTCCTCTTATAGTTGATGAGTTTCCCTCAGTTTTGTTTTGTGACCCGGATTTGTTTCAGTTAAATCGATTAATCACTATTGAACAGCGGTCTACTACTATTGCTTTTATTTATCATCGCTATAAGGAAACAATCTTGGAGATTTATTGTTGACGACAGTAGCATTTCCTAAACTTGATGTAATTTACCTGGGACTTTATAACAAATATATATTTTAATACTTTAGGTTTGTTTGGCTGATACAAGTGTAAAGATTGTTAATGGTGACAATGCCAACATAGAAGATCATCCATGGATGGTCAATGTTCAGTTGAGAAAAAAAGGAAATAATAATTTTACCAAATATTGTGGAGGAGTAATTATTGACAAAAGTTGGGTTCTGTCAGCGGCACATTGTAATAGGTTCAATGTTGGAGGACCGTGAGCTATCTTATTTACAGTTACATTGTTAGGTTGATTTTCTAGGCACTTTATATATATTTGGCAATGTTTTAACTTTTCTTGCTAATTAATTAATAATGTAATCTGTATCAGAAACTAAATATATATATAATTAACCATGGTAGACCATCGTACTTTAACCAGACAGCTAACAATGCAACTTTAAGCATCACACTTTGCGGATCACACCATCCATCGTAAGCGACAACCATCACACTTTATAGTATAATGTTATATATTGTCCATTCGTTTTTGATGCGTTTTGTTATTTGATTTTGCCATGTGATTATGGACTTTCCCAATTGATCTTCCTCAAAGTTCAGTATTTTTGTGATTTTACTTTTTACATATTATATCGTAAATGTGTTTTATAGCGAAGTCTTTTCTATCCGGTATGGCTAACATGTGCTAACTGTTTAAATCTTTAGTCCATAATATAACATGTGTAAGTATATATATATAAGTTTATGTCGGTTAATATAATTAGAAAAACACTTTCATGTTTTGGTCATTTGTTTTTTTAAGACACAGAATGTATCAGAACCTTTTCATGTCATAGCATTTACCGATTTGACCAAATTGAGACACATCTTTGAGGGTCTTGATGGGGTTTACAGATTATCTCCCTCATTTTAATGGTTGAACTATATATTTTGGGGATTAGTGGAAACTAAGCTGTTAGTTGACACCGGAAGTCACTATTTAGGTGTCAGACCACCAATTAAAAATCCCTATCTGTTCAACCAAATTTTGCAATTTTCACAGCTTTCTAAATATTTTACCTTAAGTTTAACTTCAAGGAAACCAGGTATATCCTGAATTGTACATGTATCACCTTCCTACATGCCAATTTTCAACCAATGTTTAAAGTCTTGTAACAAATTTCTGATTTTGAAAAGACAGGTACTACCAAAATAACTCCCGGTTTTCTGGAAATCTTAAATTAGTGTACTATGTAGCGCATTAATCCTGAATTTTTAATGCAAACTCATAGACAAGTGAATTTTGGCTCAAAATGGTCTAAATACATTTCCCTTTCACCAAAAGTTTCATTTCTGCAAATTGGTTAGTTAGTTTAAGTAAACAATGACATCAAAAGCACTATTTTGTGTCAAAGTAGGACTACTTTTACATACGTTCTAAATTGGAGGCAGTAATTGGTGGTCTGACACCTAAAGAGCCAAAAAAGTTGCTCAGAAATCTTTGCTTTGCTTTATTCTTAATCCTTAGTCAATTTGAAGTCAGAAACATCCTATCTGAGCATAATGTGACTTATATTACAAATTTCACAGCTCAATTTAAACTGACTGTAATGTATGACTTTGATAGAAAATACTTGAAAATTTCATTTTGGACTACAGGAACATAAACTTTCAATATCAAGATCAGTTTTGTTGATTTTTTTCTTGTTTGTTTTACTTCTTAAAAGACTTTCCACAAATTTTACAATGGGTTAAGTAAAAAATTCAAGGTATTACAGAGTCAAGGAATATTGACCCCCCTTTTTTACACCTGGTGTAAGTAATGGGACTATTAAATGATCAAAAGTGCAGTCATGGTCATTTAACTGTTTTTATTTTCTAACAGTTGATACAACTTAAGGCATAAAACTTTCATTTGAGATAATAAATGGGATTTTTGTGAGTTTTTGCAATGTTTACATCAGGCTATGTTATCTGTCAAATACATGCTATGACGCAATGATATAAGGGATAAAAATCAAATAATTTCATTAAATCTTGATGACAAGAACTTTTTTTGGTGGTAAAATAACCATGTTTTAATGTTAATACCACAGAAACAACTTGCTGTGCATTTATAACAATTTGGGACATTTTTTTATGTGAAAGCATATTGTCAGGGTGGGAAAAGCTAAAAATAGCACAAATTCAGGTCTAAGGCTCTAAATTTGCAATATGTGACTTTTTGCCCCCAAAAAGATTGAAATGTGACTACTATCACTTCATATGATCAGTTAAGTAAAAAAAATCAATTGTTTTCTGAATTTGGGGTTTCACCGCATTTCCCTTAAAGGTGTCAGACCACCAATTAAAAATCCCTATCTGTTCAACCAAATTTTGCAATTTTCACAGCTTTCTAAATATTTTACCTTAAGTTTAACTTCAAGGAAACCAGGTATATCCTGAATTGTACATGTATCACCTTCCTACATGCCAATTTTCAACCAATGTTTAAAGTCTTGTAACAAATTTCTGATTTTGAAAAGACAGGTACTACCAAAATAACTCCCGGTTTTCTGGAAATCTTAAATTAGTGTACTATGTAGCGCATTAATCCTGAATTTTTAATGCAAACTCATAGACAAGTGAATTTTGGCTCAAAATGGTCTAAATACATTTCCCTTTCACCAAAAGTTTCATTTCTGCAAATTGGTTAGTTAGTTTAAGTAAACAATGACATCAAAAGCACTATTTTGTGTCAAAGTAGGACTACTTTTACATACGTTCTAAATTGGAGGCAGTAATTGGTGGTCTGACACCTTTAAACCGGCCGTAGCTGGTGATTTTTTTAAAAGACAAAAACTACAAATGTATATTTTTTCCAAACAAAGGGTACCTGACGGGTTTAAAAAGGAGGTATGGATCGTTATACAAACATATTCTAATTTATTAAAACCGCTATGTTTTCTTCCATAAGACACCTGATTGAATCATTTCAATTTGATGGGCAGGAAATTTACAAGTCTTTAACCATAAGTTATAAAAATCAATGCTTTTGATAATGATGTAACACTGCTCAATTACCTAATATTAACACAACACTATAGCTAAGAAAGTAGTCCTTCTACTTTAAAGAACTTTGAAATAAGAAGATGCTTTATATTAATTATAGACATTATAGTCTTAATGCTTTTGTCAGTCAATTCAAGAGATTCTCTCATAAAACTCGATTCTGTATAACTCTTCATTTGGATCTTTTGTTCATTTTAGGGCTAAAAATATAAGAGTAGCTGTTGGAAGCTCTTTTTTGAGTCAGATGAAAGTAATAATACCAGTGAAAAAGTATTACGTGGTATGCACTTTTCGAGAAATATATTATACCCAATTATATATAAGAATTGAGACAATATTGCATCATTTATAAAAAATATAAGTTTATGTCGGTCAATTTGATTAGAAAAGATTTATTTTGTAAATATTTGTTTGTTACTGCCCTAACTTTTATGCGACAAGAAAAACCTTAAAATATGCATTATCCGACTTAAATACCGTCAACAAATATTATTTCCTTCGAAAATTTGCAGGATTTCTATCCTATTTTACCGACCACACTAAAGGGGAATATTCGTTTCTGATGTGTTCTGGTTTTAATACGCCCCACGGAACATTTGTAACGTGAAATTAAACTCACTAATTGATCTAGATTTAAGCTTAAGCAATCATTATCCAGTTGCAATAGAAATATTACGTTAACTGCTTGAAGCAAGACACAAATGAATTGTTACGGTGTATGAAGCCACTTTGTAAGGAATATAAATATAAATTTTTTTTCGTGATATTTTCATCGAGGAAAAGCAGATTATTTTGTTTATCAGTTTTTAAAGAGCTGTTCAGAATTATTGATTTCTTCACTTTTGAAAGGCAATACATTTTTTTAAATTAGAATTTAGTCAATATTAAATATTAAATCCCCTCCCCAAACCAAACCCTATCACAAAGTAGGTGATAATCTATAGAAATTTAAATATTTGGTAATTTAATCATTTGATAGAGTAAAAGGTACAGGTATATATAGATGTAATAAATTCAGAGCCGACACAAAATATGGCACGAAATCGTGATATATGTATAAATAACGCGAACAACGAATATCCATTACGATAGGTCATTGTATGATTTCAAATACACATAAAGTGCGACTCAATAAGATTTTTAAAATCCTACTCACGAATATGTTAAATCTGGCTTGTTTTAACAGTGTTATGAAGAAGAGTTTTGCATTTTCAAATTTATCTCAAATATTGTCCATCGGTTGAAGCAATAAATTAATCCAAAAAAAAAATTGACAGTATTTGTCTCGAAAGGTAAAATGTGCGTCCACGACGATTTTGTAATTCAATCTAAAAAACGGAAGAGAGGATTATTTATGCCTTTATCCACAGCACACGAAAACTATTAAAGGAATTAAATGCTTATGTAAATCATAGTCTGCATTTTAATCAAGGAAAATAATGATCTTAAACAGGTCATAATGTTATGCCTTGAAGCAAATTTCATTGAAACTTGGTATCGTCTGGGTTGATTTTTCAAAAGAAGGACCTGTCGTTCTGAAAGAAAAAAAAACCCACATAGGTAAATAATTTTATATATATAAGCCTGTAAAAGACAATACTTAATACAAACTAACCCTGTGAATAGTTATCAAAGGTACCAGGATTATAATTTAATACGCCAGACGCGCGTTTCGTCTACATAAGACTCATCAGTGACGCTCAGATGAAAACAGTTAAAAAGCCAAACAAATAAATTTTGAACAATATTGGTTCCTGGAAGACGAAAATCACCAACTTAGTGCATTTATTAATATATTGTAAGCAGGTTAATTACATCGTTAATATATACTGATTAGTTGAATTGTATTCAATTACTTTTAGCACGAAAACTGGAATACATACACAGTTGAAAATGACATTATGTTACTACAGCTTCAGAAACCGCTTAAATTTGGGTCTACAATCAATAAAATCGACCTTGACACTGATATAGGCAAAAATTATACAGGAGACTTGTGCACAGTAACAGGATGGGGCGATACAGATTTATTCTCAAGTATGTCTTATCAAACATTAAAACTTATTTCTATGTCATTCCCTCCTGCATTACTAAGATATTGTTCTTCAAAATTCAACTTTAAAATAGTTGCAGTGATTAATCATTTGTAGCTGATTTGGTATTGCTACTCATTTATAGAAATTCATTATTTTGAACTGTACGCAGGCCTAAACAATAGGACAACTTCTTACTACGAAAATGATCTACATTCATCACGCAATTAGGGAACATTAAATTCTACAATTCAATTGATCGAGAGCACTTGGCTATATTTTAAAAACTGTAAATGAAACAACCTCGCAACAAATAACAACTAAAGGTAATTAAAAATAATGCGTTTTTAAATTATTATGTACAGTAAGTTTAATTGTCGTTTTGAAATGTATTTATGAATAATTACTCAGAATTGGAGTATTTGCATGAAAGTTTAAAAATACAATTTTTGTTTTCTCTAATGCACTACTGAATTTGTTTTCTAAAATTAATAAATTAATAAAGAGTAAAAGATTGCAAAAAAATTTATGCAATTCCATGTTCACCCCTCCCAATGATAATCTTAACAACTGTAAACTGGGCATTTCGTTGTGAAGGTTTTAGCCATTCGTCGCTCAAATTGTTGTTGATGTCATACTATGTAATACAAAATGACTTCTTCACAATTCTAAAGGGGAGTTAAAAAGAACGACACAAACCGGATTAGTCTATGCATGATAAAACTCTGTTTATACTAAATTTGAATAGATTCCAAACAGGCTATTTAGGTTTTTAAAGAACCTCTGGCAGGCAATAACATTGAGAATGGAAATGGTGAATTTGTCAAAGAGACAACATCCCGACCATAGAAAAGACACCATTTATATCAAAAAAAGATGTGGTATGACTGCCAATGTGACAACAATCCACCGTTGTGAGGATGGCGTAAATTGGTCATCTTTTAAACTTAAATAATGAGAAAACAACAATACCTTATAGTCAGCTATAAAAGGCCCGACAGGAAAAATGTGACACAATTCAAACGAGAGAAAAAACCAACGGTATAATTCTTTAACAATTGGAAACAAATCCGACAGACATAAATCAACGACAACCACTGAATTACAGGCTTCTTGAAAGAGGCACATGAAGAATTGGCAAAGTTTCCCATGTATTTCAGCATTCAACTATCAGCTTATCTCGAACATGGGTCTTACAGAACAATCTCTAAATCATTCGTTCAAAAATAAGTAAATGTCACAACCTTTCATTTCTAGGTTATTCATAATTTTGACTATTAAACCTTATCTGGTTACAGGAGGCGATTATCCTGATCGTTTACAAGTTGTGTCTTTGTCTGCTGCCTCTAATGAACACTGTGGAATTAAATATAGTATTCGAAAGACGTATTGGAACAACATACTTTGTCTGCAAGAAAAGGATAAGGATTCTTGTGAGGTAACTACATTTCATTTGGCTCATACCTTACAATCATTGTGACCAACGCAAATTTTCAAAATCTAATAATAGATAAATTTCAGGCGAAGAAAATATTTTGATTAATAACATAATCCGCTCATTGATATTTGCCAAAACTTTACTTTAATCTAGTTTAGCCACTTAGAAAATTGTACCCCAATAGAAGGTTTACTTGGAGAGAAAAAATTTCGTTTACACTTTTTTCTAATTTCTGAAAATATCTTTCAATTTGCTAGCATTGATATTAGTTACAGGTCTGATCATTCGCTACTGATCTTTTCTTTCAAGATTATTGAATTTATAATAGGCAGAGGCCTTTGAAAATTTAATAATTAACAACTCTAAAAATGAATTTACCATAAATGACTAGTTATTTTATAAAACAAAAGAGGAAGTGTAAAAAAAGAAAATGAGATTATTTTTAAATTAAAACAGTTAGAAAAAAAATCTGGCAGAGATTGACCAGAAAAAGGCAGAACTAAAAATGTATATACAACAGAAGGTTCAGGAACAATATATCAGGTCTAGAAATCAGTGGAATGAAGAAAAGGAAAACCTATCAATTTTTTTTAAATATAGAGACTAGAAATTACATTAATAAGACTATTTTAAGTTTAGAAATTGGGGGTGTAGTGGAAGAAAAAAAAAGAATTCTTAAGTCAGACAAAAGTGTTTTATGATAAACTTCATAAAAAACAAGATTGTTTGAAAAGGGTTGATTTAGCGCGGGACATTTTTATGATGATATAACGAATCTAAGCGAGAATGAAAAGCAGTTATTGGAGGGAAATATAAGATTTTCTGAATTAACTGCTGCATTAAAGAGAATTAAAAATAACAAGAGCTCCAGGATCTGATGGTTACACTGCAGAATTTATAAAAAAAAGATTTTTGATTGATATTGGTAAATTTGTTCTTAGATCTATAAATTTGGGATATTTAAGGGTTAAATGTCAGTCACCTAGAGGCAAAGGGTGATTTCTTGTATTTCAAAAGAAGGTAAATCAAAACATTATCTTAAAAATTGGAGACCTATTACTCTTCTAAATTCTACATACAAATTGGCATAAAGCTGTATAGCAGAGATAATAAAATCTGTTTTGTCAAAACTAATAAGTTCTGATCAAACCGGTTTTATTCCAGGTAGATAGGAAAAGCTGTCCATTGATATACGATATTCTTCATTTTACAGAAGAAAATAATAGTCTAGCAATTCTCTTCTTGATTGATTTTGAGAAGGAATTTGATTCCATATCTTTGTCCTTTCTTTTTTATACATTAAGATATTTTCATTTTGGCGATTCAGTTGTATCCAGAGTTTAGAATTTCTATAATAATATAACAGTTGAATTGACACAAAACAGTTTTCTATCAGAATTCTTCACTGTAGAGAGAGGCTGTAGACAAGGGGATACTTTATCCCCTCATATGTTCTTGCTATGTGCAGAAATATTAGGCATTTTAGTAAGAAATATTAAGGAGATAAAGGGCATACTATAGGTAATAATATTTTTTTTACTTTCTAAATATGCAGACGATACATCATTGATATTAGATGGCTCGCCAGAACCACTCGATGCATCTCTTCGTGTTCTCCAATTTTACGCTGAAATCTCGGGACTATATATTAATATAAATGTTATTTGGATAGGAAGCATTACACATAGCCAAGATCAAATTTGTGTTAAGTGGGGATTGAAATTGGGCTCCAGTACATTTAACCTCCTTGGAATGACCTTTACAGTTGACCTAGATAAAATGATTAATTTGAATTATAGGTCAGTGTTAAAAAATATAGACAACACTTTGAAAAAGTGGTCAAAACAATATCTCGCCCCTTAGGAAAGATAACCATTTAAAAACACTTTGGTCATATCTAAATGAAATCATCTGTTTCTATCTATCCCTAGTACAGATGACAATATGTTACGTAATTAAACAGATAAAAAGATGCTTTTATCTGGGATAAAAACCATATAAGGTCAAGCGAGATATTTTATGTCAAGATTATTATATTGGTCAATATTATTATATTGGTTGTTTAAACAGATAAGTCCCTATTGTTGATCAAATTACTTTTATTGAACTAAGTCACATTGGTTATATGAAAAGGCCATCAAACTTTTGGAAAGAGGTTTTTGAATGATGCTTGGAAAATCCTTAATCAAATTAGAAAACCAAGACGCATTGATGAAGTTCTGTCTTACCCATTAGCGGAGGGAAAAGACATTAAGATTGGTGGTTCAAGTATCTACTATAAAAACTGGACTAAAGCTGGAATTTGGACTGTACATGACTTATAAGATAAATAGGGCAAAATTAAGTCATTTCAAAATTTCCAAAAATAAGATCAATTCAGGCCATTTTTTTTTACATTATTATGGAATAGCTCATTCGCTTAAACAGTGGTTAAATTCTATCAATATTGATGTAAAGAATAAACAATTCAAGCAATGCTCCCTTTTAATATAAGTATTTTTTTTGAATCAAAGAAAGGTTCAAAGGACATGTACAAAATATCGAATGAGAATTATATTACTTTTGCTGCAAAGGATAAATGGGAAAACCATCTAAATATGACTGGTCATAACTGGAAAAAAATTAACACTTCATGTACAAAATATATAAGAAGCACTAAGCTTTGCTGGTTCTAATATAGAATTATTCCTTGAATCTTGGAACCAATACACTACTTTGCAAGTTAAAATAAATAGTAGCAACATATGTGAATTTGGCAATAGAACATCTATTTTTGAGCTGTCATATGGTCTCCAGTCTTTGGTTTGAACTCATCTTCGCTAGCCAAGGGTTACGATCCACTTCCGTTCTCTTCACCCTTGGCGGATTGAGCTAACATTTCGGAGACACAAGGTAAGGATTTTTATTGGTTGCAGTAGAAGCTCGCTGCATCCAATCAAAAAGCGCCTATAACATGATCACGTGTAAATGTAGAAAGTGTTTGTAAACAATTGCCACGTGTTTATTGTGCAACAAGTCTTTACCGAACTAAACATATGACTATATTTAGTGACAACTCGAATATTTTTAATCAACTAATAGAGGTTCCTGTGTATGTTTCATGCACAAATGCATGAATGTTGACGTATATTTTCGTTTCCGGCTTTACCAAGTGTGTAGAATCTAGACGTTACCGTGATTTTACCTCCAAATTGAAGAGTTCAAGTGCTACCATTGGTCAAGAATAATGTATTCGGAATGGGCGTGACTTTAATCTTCCGATAGATGGCGCAACATTGATATCACAAATGTTAGCTCAATCCGCCAAGGGTGAAGAGAACGGGAGTGGATCGTAACCCTTGGCTAGCGAAGATGGTTTGAACTAAACAACTGGATTTTTGAAATGACAAATATTGAAATTCCTTTGAATATTAAAATTATTCTATTTGTTAACTACGAAAATATTAAATTGAACTTTGATAAAAATAAGATTAATTTGTTAACAAAATACTATATTTACGGAGCAAAATTACAAGAAGTACTGCCAAATTTAAATGCTTTAAAAGATTATTTAAAGGAACACATGAACTGAGAGAAATACATTTCTTTTAAAACCTCTCCGGAGAAGAATATAACAAATACCGGAGCCCCTGGGTCTCTTTTATTTATTAATTAATAAATCTCGAATTTTGGTTAATCAATTTTGATTTAAACACCACAAATAGATATTCCAAGAACGAATTAAGATTCCATTGCAATTAGATAATTATTTATGTTTAACCTTATGTTGCACCATTATATATTCAATTGTTGTTTTGATTTAAAACATCTTTGCTGTGAAAATACCATTATGTATACCTTTGTTTATAAATGTGCTAGTCTATTGTTTACAATAAAGCAAGATCATTATAAAAAATACCATTCTCCGGTTATATTCGCATTTAAAACATGTACAAATGATGCCAAAACTATCAAACGTTTTGTCGTAGAAGCCTGAATATTTATCACATATGTATATCTCAAAAACCTCAAAGTTATCATAGCATTTCAACACTTCTCGTCGCATGTTTCCGTACATGAATGGATGTTATTTCAAAGTGATATATTAAAACTCATAAGATGAAACAAATGAAAACGCCATGACAAGAAACGTAACACAATGAAAACTCCATGGCTTCATCAGTAGAAGACCAAAGATAAACAACAGTTGCATAATGCTTCGTTATCTGGAATGGTAATCTACATGGAAATACACGAAATAAGCAATGCAAAATCATTGATCAATTGACACTGGGGATTTTTTAACAACTAATAAAATAATCACATTTCTCATAGCATAACTGGAAGTTTAATCAGGCACATTTTATAACCTATTTTATGCTTACAGGGTAAATCACAATATTAACGCAAACCAAGTTGCTAGTATACTTCTATGAAACAGTTACTAACAATAAAACAAAATTCATTATTACATAAATATTAGATTTGAAAAAAAGAAGAAAATGTGCCCTGTGTCACACTTTAGAATTCCGAGGTTTAGAAGAAAACGAGTGAGTGAGCCTTTTAAGATCTTTTATGAAAAATCCACTAAATTTCGTTAACAAATATGACAAAGATAACGATTAATAAGTTTCTCACCATATACTTAAAAAATGGATTAACATGAATAAACAGTGGTGTGCTCATAACAAATGTATTATATCTGTGCCAAATCATTTACGCAGAGTTTACTTAGAGTCATCGATAAAAGTTAGACTGACCAAATGAGCATAAATTTTTGATTGTGGCTATTATTTAAAGTTACTTTTATTCTTTTAGAATGATAGTGGTGGACCCGCGGTTTGCGGTAAAAAGCTTGTAGGAATAGTTTCATATGGATACATAGGCCCTTGTAATGGAGTTTTTCCAAGTGTGCATACAAGAATTTCTGCTTACCTAGACTGGATTAAAGATAAAATGAATACGAAGAATAAGAAAAATAAGAAAAAAAACAAAGATAAGAAAAAGAAGTCCAATACGAAAAGAAAGGGAAAGAAGAAAAACTAAAAAAAATAACAGAAATTAAAATTGTTACTACAATAATGTTAAATAAAGAACGTACGTAATTCATAAGGTTGCTGTTAACTTGTTTATCGGATATTTTTGAATTTCTTTTAATGAGGTGAAAAACTAAAAAGCACTTAAACACAGACAGACACACAAATCAATGAATGTGTATGTAGAGAGATGTGTTTGTGTTCTCTTAAATTGTTCCTTTTAAAATTGTTATACGATGATGCCTGATGTACCCATATTTTGACTATTTTATTTATTGTGTCTGTTTAGTTAACGCATCAATGTAAATATAACGGAATTTGTCATCAAAGTGAGAGGGTTAGCGCTATAAAACCAGGTTTAATCCACCATTTTCTACAATTGAAAATGCCTGTACCAAGTCAGGAATATGACAGTTCTTGTCCATTCGTTTTTGATGCGTTTTGTTATTTGATTTTGCCATGTGATTATGGACTTTCCGAATTGATTCTTCCTCTAAGTTCAGTATTTTTGTGATTTTACTTTTTAAACAACAGAAACTACCCGACTACATTGTGAAGGATGTGCGAAGTTTTGAACATTTATATTATTCGCACCTTAAATATTTTCATATATGGATAAACCTTTAGTTTCTAAACAGATGATATGTTATAAGTAAAAGTCCGTAAACATTTTGGG
Source organism: Mytilus edulis (assembly GCF_963676685.1). Classification (NCBI taxonomy): domain Eukaryota; kingdom Metazoa; phylum Mollusca; class Bivalvia; order Mytilida; family Mytilidae; genus Mytilus; species Mytilus edulis. The sequence goes on along the minus strand of NC_092350.1, from coordinate 23,598,977 downwards.
TGGCTTTTTTATCAGTTTGATCTTTTTGTAAATGTGGGGACAAGTATGATACACATACCAAAGTAATTATACTTTTATATAAAAGAGGGACGAAAGATACCAAAGGGACCGTCAAACTCATAAATCGAAAACAAACCGACAACGACATGGCCAAAAATTAAAAGACAAACAGACAAAATATAGCACACATGACACAACAAAGAAAACTAAAGAATAAACAACACGAACCCCGCAAAAACTAGGGGTGATTTCAGGTGATCCGGAAGGGTAGGCAGATCATGCTCCACATGTGGCACCCGTCATGTTGCTTATGTGATAACAAATCCGGTAAATAGTCTAATTTGGTAGGTCACATTCATGAAAAGGATGGGAATTGTAGTTACAACGTAAGGAACATATCCGATATCATTTGTGAAACGGTTATTCCATAACGGTCAACCAACTCGTGATGGCGTCCGTAAAATTTACAAAAGGATGATTTCAACTTAACCATTTGGAACTCTTGGTTTAATAGCTTCCTTGTGAGCAGCAACCCTCTATCAAGAAAATCATGATAGGAAATGCAAGCACGGGAATATCGTATCAATTGGGAGATATATACCCCGTATGCAGATGCTGCTAGAATGTTGCTACTTAGAAATGGAAAGTTCACAATTGGAAAGCTGAAATCATCTCTTTTGTCGTAAAGTTTTGTTTTCAACCGACCCTCATTGTCAATTTCTAGATGTAAGTCAAGATATGAGGCCGACTTAACTGTAACTGTAGTATCCTTTATCTCTAGTTCGATGGGATAGATGCGTTCCAGATAGTCACCAAATTTTGAATTATTTAGTGAAAGAACATCATCTATGTAGCGGAAAGTATAGTTAAAGGATATCGTTAACTTCTTATCATTCTTCCTGAGAAGTTCCTGCATGAAGTCAGCCTCATAATAAAAAAGAAACAAGTCGGCAAGTAGAGGGGCACAATTTGTTCCCATTGGAATGCCGACAGTCTGTTGAAAAACACGTCCTCCAAACGGAACAAATATGTTGTAACTATGTCTTCTATCAACATATTCATTTTTGTTCATAGTAAAGATCTCGAAATCACAATGTATTTAAAATGTCAGAAATGTTTGTTTACATCTACAACCTGTTAGATTATAAATTTATATTTGTGAATACTTATGGTCAAGATGGAACTTAAATCGTAAGGTAATTCAATATTTTTTATTTCATCAATTATCTTTATTTGTGATAAATACGCGTCTAATAGTTATCAAAGATACCAGGATTATAATTAAGTACGCCAGACGCGCGTTTCGTCTACAAAAGACTCATCAGTGACGCTGATATCAAAATATGTATAAAGCCAAACAAGTACAAAGTTGAAGAGCATTGAGGATCCAAAATTCCAAAAAGTTGTGCCAAATACGGCCAAGGTAATAAAATCTTTAGTTTTTCGAAAAATTCAAAGTTTTGTAACGGGAAATTTATTAAAATGACCCCATTATTGATATTCATGTCAACACCGAAGTTGTCAACACCGAAGTGTTGACTACTGGGCTGGTGATACTAAATAATTCTCTTTAATATACGGAATCAATCCGTGATCTAATTCCTTTGACAAAATTACCATTACAAATTTTATTGTAAGCAACGTTATTTAGTATTTAAAGAAAGGTTAATTATTATTTGGGGACTCTTTGGATATGCCAACAAGAGCACATGAGCTGCGATAAGATTTTCGAATTACTGATTCGTAATACTGTTTCATTTCATATTTTGACTCAACATACGAAAAGAATTTAGACTTTACAAATTCGTTTATTTTTCATTGATTGGACTGCGGACTTGGATGTGAATAAACTGTGATCTAGACTCCAATTCATTAACTAAACCCAATATATCATATTTTGGTAACAAATCATCCTACCTGATGTTACAATTGTTTGATCTTGTCGTATAATACCAGCCGACTACAGAAACAAAAGCTAGTTTCCCCAGCATCTACATCCCCACAGACGGAATCCCACTCAAAGCCGTTATCAAATTGTTTCTTCATATGAGAATTGAAGGGGCTAAACAAATATATATGAAACTGAAATGAAAAAGTAAAATCAAAAGCCAATTGAAAAAGTTCTAGAAAACGTCATGTAAAAGAAAACCGATATCAACATCGTATAGTTAGCTCCAAATTTAGGTTACGCAAAAGTTAAACAATATTTTAATATACAAGGTTAGTAGGAGTGAAAACGAGGCCATCAATCTAATGGTTAATTGATGTCTTTCAAATCCTAAGGGGACAATTATGATATGCAAACTCAATGAGATTACATCTTGATATAAATATGCTGTGTTTCGTTTGATTTGCTTAGTCAGATTTTTGTTTTCATATTAAAATTATTGTTCTAGTTGTCTGAAACTAGTAGTATATTATCAACAACGATATAGGTCAAGGTTCGAACTTATTCTTGTAAGGCAAACACTATCTACACTTAGGATATCAAAGGGTTGATAAAGAGTTGGTCGTTCTTGCTTGCAATTTTGTAAAAATGAAATAATAAAAATACCAAAATCAGAGGTAAATTTATAATGAGGAGGTCAATAAAAACTTACAGAACTATATTAACTAACGATACGACTGCTAAAAAACTCTCTTACTTCTCTAGATACCACCATTTCTAATTTTAACGAATCAAAGTGCATTTGATTGATTATCTCTAGTATAAAATCATACGGCATTACAGTGTTCAGTTAATTGAGAACATCCTGTCCAAAGCCTACAAAATTATAGAAATGGTATTTGCTGTGCTAATGTAAAATAAGTAAACATCTTTTTACTTATAAACATATGGAGTATGAAGTATAATTGCCAACGGAACATCTATCCAGCAAAGTTCAAATGAAATGGATGTTACATGTTAAGGTGGCCGTTATCATTATGAATAGTTTCCTTCTTTTTGGCATGTGTCTAATGTGTAGAGAAACAGAGGGGCATAGAAGCTTGTCTTACGATAAAGGTCAAGTACCGAACTTATTCCTGCAAGGTAAACATTCATACTTGTTGCCTCTTTCCAACTTCCAATCTTATTCAAGTAACTATGTTTTCCAACGTCTGTTTTCGGTTGACCGACTTTATTTGCATTTCGTCCTGAATATGCATGAAATATTTGCAATTATTTGAATCAACTAGATTTCCACTTTTCAGATATTTGATTGTTGAATTTTAAGCGAAAATTTAAGATGTATGACATGTCTGAGTTTCCTTTACATAGAGAGGTCTTCTATTTCTATTATAACAATTTGTGTCAACTGTATCAAAATGATTGGCTACTTAACTTTCAGGTTAAGATAACATACAACTTTGTTTCGGATATTAAATTGTTCTTGTACTAAAATACAGCAACATATAATGGGACTTATTTCTTTGCAGGTGGTTGAGGCCTAGTAATGTGGATCATACATGTAATTAAATCGAAGCAGATGCAGACGTTCTATGCGTGAGCAATATAGTCTCTTGATTAGAATACAACATGCCACCATAATTTGCATATTATACATTTTGTTACAACTTAAAACACTATTCGAATTTTGTTTATTAGTTCATATATTTCTATTAAAGAGATTATTGTCCTTTTTTGTAATTGTTTTTTATGTGTCAATAACGCTTTGAAAGTTTAGTATGACAATTATCGCTTTCAACACTTTTAACATTCACGCAATCTCATCAAGCATTATTTTATTCATTTAGTTAATGGTCCTTCAAAAACTCTGATTGCAAATGTGTTTCCTGCAGATCTTATAAAGCCTTATTCTGTATTGATTAAGAGGTATATAGTTGATATACTTATTGGAAATATGACGCGATGATTTGAGCTGTATATTTTTCTTTGACAACATCTACATATGTTTATACACTATCACATTATTGAAAGGTTGTATGCATATCCATGGTCACCAATTCTAATGCAATTTGTATGTAACAATTTTTTTCATTGGCTAAAAGTTGCCGTCAAATCCACAGTTGACCAGGCGTAACTAAGGAGGGACAACCATTTTGAAATGATTGAATCAACAAATGTTCGATTACTACTACATAATCGAAAATAAAACAACACCTACATCGAATTCGCAGTTTTTATGTAAATTTATCTGAATTTAAAGCGTACATATAACGTAATAACCTCCAGTTTGTAAGTTTTCATTTGTATGACGTCACGTTTACCTATGACGTTCATCGTTCATGAAGTTTCGCGGATTTTTTTTTATTTGTCAAGTTTAGACATTTTTCCAAGTTTTATCGTATTATTTCTTTTTGTAATGCATTAGAATCGGAATAACAGTACTGTAGTTGAAGAGTTGCCACCGTCAATTTTGATTTGACGGTCGCAAATCTCCGTACATGTCTCATACATGTCTGTTCAGCTACGCGTCGCCAGTAAAACTGCATTTGCGACCGTCAAATCTACAATTGACGGTGGCAACGCTTCAACTACAGTACTGTTATTCCTTAATTGTACCCCTTAAATAACAGATTTTGTCTTTTTGTTGCTATTAGTATTAATCACAGTGTATGACCAAACTCAGTAAAGATCTATGTAACTTAAATATAATTGATAAATTTTATAAAAAACACTTACCATTACCTTGAAAATGTCATGCTATAAAAATAATAATCAAACGAACTTAGTGCTAAAATAGACAGCAATAATTGTCCTTTTCGAAATTTGTATTATATCAGTTTCAAACAAACTTACGAGGATGCAATTTGTTTTTGGCTGTACTTTTAGAGTTGTTGTTGAAATCGGGATATCACATTTTTATATTCACAATAAAGTTGTTTATAAAACCCGTAAATTCATTGATCATTCGAATTAAACACTGCAGTAAAATCTTTAATACATTATTGGTTTTTTTTAACACTTGAATATAAATTTATTGCACTAAAGCTATTAACAATGACCTTACTGCTACAACTTTAACTGTAAGGTACCCCTGAAATGGTTAGTCATATTAATACATTGTTTTATCGGTACTGATATTGAAAAAGTACATTTCTAACCCTATATTGCTGTTTTAGTAGGTAGGAGTGCTCATGATCATACACTCTGTCGATATAGCTACTTATAATTTGGTATTGTACAAGGTCATGTGTTTCTCGTTGATGTTTTTCGTTGTTGAAGGCCGTGCGGTAATATATAGTTACTGATCTCCACGTCATTTGAACTTTGGTGGATAATTGTCACCTTGACAATCGTATCACATCTCCTTATTTTTATATACTCAGATACACTATTCACTGTTGTCGTATCATTCCCCCCTATATTAGCTTTTTTACATTGAAATCAATATATTAGAATGAAGCTATGTACACAAAACCCACAGATCAGCTATTCAAAATAATAGAGTTGATAATATATATGATAGACCTCTTGATATGTACGTCTTTTCTGTACTCGGGCGGACTAAATGATTGACCTTTTACACATCTCTTTAGTTAAATAACGTATGTTGACGCCCAGGTTTCTTTTTAAAATGTTGATCATTTGATTAATTATAAAGTTTGTCTTCTACAAATAAGTTTAACTATCTCTTTGGTATCTTTTGCATTTATTTTATATATGCTTACATTATATTTTGAACCATATCTTTTTGGGACAGTGTTCTTTACAATCGTTAAGAATTTATGCTATCAAATATTTTAACATCGATAATTATATAATACCTCTATTAACTATTTTCCGGTGCATTTAACTTTTCCTATTATTCTTTAATGTTGATAGCTTATTTTCATTGGCGTCCGTTAAATTCAGTTTTGCACTGGAGACTTATCATTTATTTTCTACTCCGTCATATAATTTAACAAATCAATTATCCTATATGTTTTTTAATTGTAAAAGATACCGAGAGTGCAATCTTTAGTCAGAGCAGAAAAAACAATGACAAAGAATAATCCATAAAACATTTCATACATGTAGAAACTATGACAGAACATCATAAAAAATACAATTCCAGGGGTGATCATATGCACTCCTTGATTTTAAAAGTCCCTGCTTCTCTTATCTCGTTCGTCGTTGCTTATAAGAATTATTTCGGTTATGTCGTAAATAAAGAAAACAGTAGTATACTGTTGTTAAAAAATGGCGTTCATTATCACTGAACTAGTATATTTTTGTTTAGGCGCAATCTGAAGGACGCCTCCGGGTGCGGGAATTTCTCGCTACATTGAAGATCTGTTGGTGACCTTCTGCTGTTGTTTTTTTCTGTGATCGGGTTGCTGTTTCTTTGACACACTCCCCATTTCCATTCTCAATTTTATTCCATTCTCAATTTTATATAAATTGATTGAGAGAAAACAAATCTGGGTTACAAACTCAACCCGAGGGAAACACATAAACTATAAGGGGAAAACAAAAGAAAAACAAAACAACTGAAGTGCGACAAAAAACAAACGCCAACATACATAGAAACGAAAAATTTTATAACAACTGCCATATTCCTGACTTGGTACAGGCCATTTTGACATGGTTTAATGGCTAGCCAAACCTCCCGCTTTAAATGACAATGGTTAAAATATCGCTACTATAATAACACATCACAGACACGCAAGAACAAAACAACGCACAAACAAATAATTTACTAGTCTACACAACATGCCAACTGCAGAACAAAAACGAACATCTTCAATCAATGACAGACACCACAAAAAGTGACGCCCGTACTTACGTAACTAACATGCAATCTCGAGCGTTGTTCAATTATTTTGACAAAACCAGTCAAAACAATGTTCATGTCAAAGTTAATACGTGAACCTTATTCCTATTTTATACTAATTATTAATTCAATTGAATTAGAAATTATATCTCAGTGTTTTCATGACCATGCGTGTAAAGGATACCATTTACTTTTATTGTAAATTGTGACAGTTTATGAATGTTGAGAGCGGTCTTCAATTTAAAGTGATGAGATAGACTATTGTAATTTCAATATTCATTTAAGGCTGGTGTAAGCTTTCATTATTTTTTCCCAGTGTGAAAGGTCAAACTGCTACTACGGATTTTATTGGAACAGTTAGTATATCACTAAGAATTCCTCGGTTATTTTATTTTATTTTATTTTCAAAAAAAATATATCAGACTAAATAAAATATTTTGTTTCATGTAATGTGGTCATTTAGTTTACTTTGCTAAGACTCCACGGCATTCAACGCCATAATGTGACTAAGATTGCTTACATACTAGTGTATGACATTTGGCAAGTATACAAAATATCATATAATCATATCAGTTGCAGGATAATTCTGACTACTGGGCTGGTGATACCCTCGGGAACGAAACGTCAACCAGCAGTGGCATCGACCCAGTGGTGTAAATATTTATCAAAGGTACCAGGATTATAATTTAGTACGCCAGTCCATTTTTTGAATATAGTTGGTATAATATGATTTGAAAATGAGAATGTTATGATAGATGTTAAAACGTAAGAGAGAGTTTTCCCACCAAATTTTAAATGTTCACAGGTTAATCTATAGGCATCAGGTGCCTTTCCATTCTTAAGTGAATTTATAATTTGTACCACCTCCTTTTCTGAGACTGGGGCCAAAGTATCACTATTCTCAGTATAAAGTATCGGTCAAGGCTGATATGTCCTGTTCCACAATATGTTTATATGTATTATCAAAGTCCGGGTTATCGACCGGAGTGGCTAACTTTTCATAATACTAGAACACACCCGTGATATCACGGGTCCGTGACTGAATTAAAGTATATAACTATGCGCAAGCCTTATTTTAGTATTAGTATTGTCATCTGATAAAGTCATGCCGATTATAGTCATTATAAGATACACAGTTTTTCTCTGCTTTCAAGTCTTTCTGTTTGAACCCGTCGAACTGAAACAGTAATATTAATTATTTGGAAAACAAAAGGTCCTGGAATGGGGTATTTTTTAATCAACACATTGTCCTACATAAGTTATAAATAAAGTTGAATTCATTGCTTCGCTGTTTTACGTCATGCCCACTAACAAATTGAAAACTGTACCTATACGCCTTATTTTTAGTCCAGATCTTTAGTATTCGTATTGTTATCGTAGAAAGTCTTACTGATTAAAATACTACAATAGGTAACAATTTGACAATTTAGTAGTGTCAACCCTGTGGTTATGACCCGTGTATATAGCATATTAATCCTGAATACAACGTTTGGTGGTGCGCCTGTCAGATGCGGAACGTACAGATAAGGTAGTAGGTAACAGGTGAATATACTATTGGTATCAGTAGCGGACTCGACCCGGAACTTCTTAATTATTTAGCTGTTCCCCTAATGGATCGGTAGTTTCTTTCCGAGATCCTTTATTATAGGATTTTCGGCTTTCATTTTTGAGGATGAGCGAGTCAGGTGAGTGGGTGTGTTCGTATGCTTTATTACATTGTACTTATTGTTTTGGGGAAGGTTAACTTTCTGGTAGTAAGACCCGTCACGGCCAGGCTGGGAGACTGGATAGGCAAATGCTCACATTAAATCTGTACCGATACAGTGTGTTAAATGTCTTCCTTTTTACACCATAACCCATGGTGGTGCTCCTACTAAAGGAGGGAGATACGGAACATACATACATACATACATTGGCAATATTAATTACGTGGAAAACAAAAGGGCCTGGAGTGGTGTAATTTTTAATCTACACCTTTGTACTATATTAGTTATATATAAAGTTGAATTCTGTTATTCGTCGTTTTTACGTGATGACGGCTGACAAATTGGACCTCGTAATTTTAGTATTATAGATGTATCTTAAATTTTAAATGTTCACAGGTTACTCTAGGTATCTAAAATTTCTTCCTTAGTATTAATTACTTTATTGTCATATTCTTAAATAGATGTTACAGAAGAGCGCAAGTTTCGCTGGTTGTTTATTAAAGTATAGAATTTTTTATCATTTCTGTCAGATAGCGACATGACATCTGTAAATTTAGACTGTCTCTTAGCAGATTCTATTTTCCTTTGTTCTGATCTAAGTTTCTTTTTAAGTACTCTCATTTGTTGATAATGAATGCTTAATTTATCTGATGTTCCCTCTTGTTTCTACATCTAATAATGATATTTACTACGATTTAAAATTTCTGTCATATTAGGAGTCCAGTATCTACTATTTTCCCACGTTTTCTACTATTAGGAGGTTGATGCGAATCAGCAGTTTGAGTTATTATCTCACATGCAGAGATCACAAATTCATCACAAGTTTTCAATTGATAGATTATCTATTTCAGTTATGTTTTACTGAAAATTTAATTCCATTAATCTCTGATATTCACATTTTTCAAGTTTATTCCAGTTAATACGCTGCAAATGTTTGCTTTTTGGAATAGCATTTGGTTTATCTGAAGTTTTTATTAAAACTGATACCATTATCGGATCATGAGTAGAAGCGTTAGCTGATTCGCGGCTATAAGAACGGCATGTATTAATAATATCAAAATTCTAAATGAAATAGTCAATTTGTGACTATCATGATTGTTAAAATGATAAAATGTACTACACTCTACACAGTTGTCAGGTATACGTAGATTATTATTACGTAGAAAGTTTTTAAAATCATTATCTCTAGGATGATTCCTGAAAATTGAGGCATTCATATCACCACCTTTGTCCTGACAAACTTCGTATTAACTCGAATTATCATTTTAAGATTATGAAAAAGTTTGATTGATACAGCGTAAGATCCGTTTAACCTATTACGAAAATTTTAAAGCAGTTGTTAATTAAGATAATTTTACTGATGATATAATTAAATTATACACGAATGCAGTGTAAGACTATGCTGTAAAGTCGAAAGTCAATAACACAACGTTTAAAGGAGGAGGCTTTGCTAAGACCCATTCGGTATCTGAAGTTAGTTCTGCAACCCCACTGTTCTACTAATAAATAAACTCATCATAGATACCAGGACTAAATTTAGTATATACACCAGACGCGAGTTTTGTCTACAAGACTCATCAGTGACGCTTGAATCCCAAAAAGTTGAAAAAGCTCAAATAAAGTACGAAGTTGAAGAGCATTGAGGACCAAAATTCCCAGAATTTGTAAACAGTAAATTTATAAATATAACCATATCAATGACAAATCATGTCAGCACAAAAAGTGCTGACTACTGGGCTTATGATAATGAGAGAGGATTTAATCTTGAATCTAAAAAGATAATTGCGATGTCGCTGCTACGTCATAATCATGTTGAAATTGATATTTTTTATAGCCTTATACATGACACAAATGCACAGGGCACAATTCATAATATAATAATGACGACTGCCATGCCTTCTAAACATCTTGGAGCGGTTATTCTTTGGTTTTTTAATATTTTTTAATTTTTTTAATTTTAAAAGCTAAAAAAGGGATGGAGAGAAGGAAGATACCACACGGATGTTCAAATCATTCAACAACGCCTTGACAAAAAACGACAAATGTACAAAACACAACATCAAAAACTAAAGACTGCGTAAAACGAAACCAACAATATCCTGCTCCACAAGTGTCACATTTCGTTAAGCTTATATTATACTGTTTCCTTTATGAAGAAAAACTGTCTCGCCGTCGAATAATGCAAACCCTCTATCCTCCATAACTTCCGTTATTTGATTTATTGACAAATATCTAGGTGCAGTCTTTTATTAGAAACATACATTGACAACGTGAGTCAAAGGGAGGTATAACAAAGGGACGAAAGATACCAAAGGGACAGTCAAACTCATAAATCTAAAACAAACTGACAACGCCATGGCTAAAAATGAAAAAGACAAACAGAAAAACAATAGCACACATGACACAACATAGAAAACTAAAGAATAAACAACACGAACCCCACCAAAAACTAGGGGTGATCTGAGGTGCTCCGGCAGGGTAAGCAGATCCTGCTCCACATGTGGCACCCGTCGTGTTGCTTATGTGATTACAAATCCGGTAAATAGTCTAATTCGGTAGGTCACATTCATGAAAGGGAAGTGGATTGTAGTTACGACGTAAGGAACATATCCGATATCATTTGTGAAACGGTTATTCCATAACGGTCAACCAACTCGTGATGGAGTCCGTAAAATTTACGAAGGGATGATTTCAACTTCACCATTTGGAAATCTTGGTTTAATAGCTTCCTTGTGAGCAGTAACCCTCTATCAAGAAAATCATGATAGGAAATGCAAGCACGGGAATATCGTATCAATTGGGAGATATATACCCCGTATGCAGGTGCTGCTGGAATGTTGCTACTTAGAAATGGAAAGTTCACAATTGGAAAGCTGAAATCATCTCTTTTGTCGTAAAGTTTTCAACCGACCCTCATTGTCAATTTCTAGATAAATTATAATTTATTAAATAAATTATTAATATGAATCAGTATTCCAAATTCTAAACAACATCGTAAACTTTATTTAACATTAAATATAAGTTCTGAGATTTAGTCCATTTCAAAAAGTTCTTTTAGATAAAAGCCTGTTCCCAAACGGAACCAGTATTCCATAAAAAGAAATTAGCGAGAGGATGATTCAACGTGCACTAATATCTTTGGTTTTGAATCGAAATCCATCTTTGTTAGAACACGTGTATTATAAAATAAAGAGGGTCCGTTTTTAAAGTCTATTATAAGCCATCTGTTACGCTTCAAAAGTTTTTACTGTTCTTCATTAATTGTCGTTTCTTCCCTCAAAAGATTGTCCTGATATATTTTCCGGAATATTTACTCCAGCTGGCACAATGACGATTGCTATCGTTGTACTTTTGGGTTTATCAACCTCTGCTGTCGCTCCCGATCGATCATCTTCAGATTCCTTAGACTCATCCAACTGTTCGTCAAGTTCACTGTACCTTGGTTTATTTAATTGAATTTGCAGATTGGCTTATCTTTTTTCCGTCAGGTCTGTTTAATAGTCCTTGAAGATCTAGTCGTACAAGATCTCCTTTCACTAATGTTCTCAGTCTACTGTTTTATCTATATAAGTTGGTGCTTTCTCTCCAATAATTTTCCAAGCTTTGACCGATTCTTTTTACTTGGCATTGACTATGACCGATGATGCTTCAAACCTTATTTCGTAAACCATAACTGTGCTTGATTTTGAACACATATAAAGGAAGTATTGTGAAACCTCGTCCTTCGTAATAACACATTTATCAAAATGCCCATATTTATATACTTTATATGCACTGTCATGTAGACGTTGTAATGGAAAAGGATCATCTAAACATCTAGAGTATCTCTGTGTAAAGTTATAATTATTTTTTGGTTGATGTAAATATAACTCGTTCATTTCTTGAAAATCAGCTGAACTCTATTGTCTTTATGTATACTTCTGAATAGTAAAATTACAAAAATACTGAACTCCGCGGAAAATTCAAAACGGAAAGTCCCTAATCAAATGGCAAAATCAAATGATAAAACACATCAAACGAATGAACAACTCCCATATTCGTAGGTACAGGCATTTCCAAATGTAGAAAAGGGTGGATTGAACCTGGTTGTATAGCGTTAAACTCATTATTGTATGACAGTCGCATCAAATTCCATTATATTTACAACGATGCATGAACAAAATTGACATAACAGATAAAATTGTCAAAATAGAGGTACTGCAGTCATCACCGTGTCACAATCTCAAATGACTTATGAAACTCTGCAAAAGGACTTTTGGTCCTCGATGGTATCACTATCCCAGTAGTTAATACTAACATCCACATATGATTATTTGTTGAAATTTGCCACTTCTAACTTTTGAAAATAATTTAAATATACATACACATCTCCATCACTAACTACTGCATGCAATTGGACAGTTAGTTGGTAAGTTATTGCCTATAGATATGAAATGTTAACAATAGGTAAGCTTTATCGTCACGTTTTTCTTGAATTATTATGTCTGATGGATGTTTGATTGACTTCACAAAGAAGTACAACTGAATTATTTACCTAGAAATTTGTTCGATTGTAAAACATGGCTTTAAAACATTAACAAAAATAGTCCAAAGTTTCTGACGCCAGACGTTCTTTTCGAGGACGGATTGTCGATTGAAGCTTGGAGACTGTGTAGTACAGTTCATATAGAAAACGTGGAATGAACTTGAGGCACTCGTTTCCACACGCCAAGTAGTCAGGGTTTAAATGAAACAGTATTTCTAAAATTGTGTTGATAGATTACGTTAAATTACTTGAAGCAAAAGCTGTGCTTCAATCGACAATGTTAAGCTTAGACGTTTTTTTTTATGTTTTGGTATAGAATTTTTAATTCATCACACGCATACATTTTATACTTATATTTTTTCCTCTAAACTTTCAAAATTGGTTGAACAGGAAATCAGGTACGTCTAATTTTATGACTTCTGGGTTGTTGTGACCATTAACTAAAGTTGCACTGATATCTATGGATAACCAGTACCTGTCTGACATTACGTGAGAAAAACGTTTTGCCAACAAACTTTCAGTGAAAAGATTATGGATTTTAATTTTGAATTTAATTTTATCCCCTACCACAAAAAAATCTTTTAATATTTGTATCTAAGATGATAGTCCTTTAGATAGGGCAAACCCAACCCTTTATAGCAGAACATAAGACTGTATCCCCTCGGCGAAAAGCATCTGTTTAAACCTTGACATATGGTTAACCCCTCAAGCAGAGTATAATATTTGTTCATGAACGTTGTCAATATAATATATTTGATGCAACTGTCATACAAGTGCAAGGGCTTAGCTGCCGACTTATGCGAGAGGTTGAGCTAGCTATAAAATCCGGTTAATCCACCATTTTCTACGTAAGAGAATGCTTGTCAGGAATATGACAGTTGTTATCCATTCGGTTGATGTGTTTGAGATTTTTGATTTTGCTATTTGATTAGGAACTTTCCGTTTTTAATTTTCCTCGGATTTCAGTATTTTTGTGATTTCAGTGTTTTCTAGTAATAAAGGTTATTCCTGAAACATGTGTCATGTAAAGGGAAATCTGCAGTTAGACATTTCCTATTTTTCTGTCTTTTCCAAATTTATAGACAGTTTGAAAACTCTGGGTTGAAAGCTTTTAGGTACAGGAGTTGGTTATACGAACAGGTACACACATTTTCGACATAATTGGTTTTTTTTTGGAATTGAAATGGGCATTATTGTAAACGGCAATCATCAAACATCTATTTATAAAAAAAAGACCTATGTATGTTAGTCTTACTCCCAATAAAAATTATTTTAAACAAAATAATACATTGATACGTTGCTTCGTATTCCCGGGTTCAATATACATATGGTATAACGGTGGACTAGCTGGACGATTAATATTAAGACAAAATAATTTTCATTACACTTTATTGTTTTCAATCCCATTCACCGATCATCTTTTGTCTTTATAACAGGTACTCTGTAAAAAATAAAAGAAGTCTCAAACATTATTTCAATATTCAAACAAACAAGAAGGTGTAATAAAAATATGTTTGTTCTTGTATAAGATAACTATTTAGAGAAAATATTAAAATCAGTTACATTGGTTTTTTATTCTTATTTTGTATTCGAATTTGTAATTTGATTCATAGAAAAATACCTAGGCACAACATTGACCCAAAACATTTCTGTTTAGTTGTTATAATAATTGCAATATCTTAAGCTTTCTTTCAAGTGCTTAAAGGCGCACTAGCTGTTCGTGTTCATCGATTCGACCTACGTTCTATTATGTTGTTTTTTTGTACCTTTAAGTCAAGCCAATTGCTACTGAATTTTTTACAGTTTGTTTTTGAGAGGGTTGATCGTTCATAAACATGTTTAACCCCGCAACATTATGTATGCGTCTGTATTAAATCAGGAGCCTGTAGATTGTATGGACTCTATGAAATATTCACGATTTAATTATCTTTGTGTTTAGATTTCTCTGACAGACTTGATCACATTCAGGCGAGGTATTTACTGTTAAGGTTATAAACCATATACAAATTCGTCTTGTTTTATTGAAATTCATTTTTTAGTACCATGCAGATTGCATTAATTCTAAATTTGCATTCAAATTTTAATTATAACATAAAAATCAGTGTCCCATTGGTTAATTAAGTCTACAAACCCCATTACATCCACCACCTTGCTGACAAGCAGTAAACTGACACTGGAATTTTATATACGGATTTCCTCGCATTCTAAAAGCTTTAAAAAATGGACTGAAAGTAACACTTCCTGTTGTTGTAAAACCATTATTTTTCTTGAAAATAAGCCCATCGCCGCATCTACAATTGTAATCAGTTCACAATGTGCATACCATGATTGTCACTGGACATCTACATTCTGTAACGGTTACACGCTATAAAGTTTTATAAAATAATGTAGTAGCTAGTTAAACCTGCACATGTTTTTATTCATAGTTCTAGACTCTGGTAATATAGAATTTGTCAAATGGGTATTGCATGATCGTGTATAAACAAACGTTTGTCTATGGCAAAAACCCCTCTAGATGGCTTATACTTAATGGCGTACGGTTGTCATGTTTTCCCATATACGTAATTCAACATCGTGTAATTTTTAAATCATCATGTTATAGGGGATATTTTCGGTGGCGTTGTACCTTTTATTCATTTGTTTGTCAATTTGGTTAAAATTCTGATCCATGTCAACTCGCGTGGTCGTACATATGTATAGATTTTAGTATAACGAAATCAGAGAACTATATTGTTATCAAATTGTTTATTTAACTATTTTGTACTGATTTTTTTCCATACAGGTCAAATGCATTCGTAAGATTTAACTCACCCGCCTATTAAAATGTTGAATGTCTCAATTCCATCGTATGATATAGCTTGGCAGCTGAAAGCTCTAAAGGAAGTCTCGTTACTTGTAGCTGAAATCAACACAAACCAGAGTATTATTTTGGGATTTAAGTACAAAAACATGGATCGTATAGCACGTACAATCTACTGATCGCAGAGGCGGATCCAGAACTTTTTATAATGGGGAGGGGTCTCTTATTACCATAAGAGGGGTCCGCTAGTCATGCTTCAATGATTCCCTACATAATGAACAAAATTTCCAACACCACTGAAAGCCTATGAATCTAAATTTCCATTTGTAAAGTCGTCACCTCATCAATGGTATTGCATCGGTGTTATTTTCTGTTGGTTTTATACACAAGATTAAAAAAAAACGTAGTATCTTTTTCTTCTATTCAAGCTAAATAAAAAAATGTGCTCAAACGTAAGCTAGCACTAAGTCTTGTGTTTTGGGGTTGATAGAAAACAAACTCCTAATAAGGCTCATATGGCTTAATGACAATGATAAACTAAATACATAAGTTAACAAGATTCGATTCGCCATCTGTATTACATACCATCGACCCAAATGTATACAAAGCAAGAATGATATAGAACATGATCTGGATCAATCTATAATAGATAAGGCGATTTAAGTCATTTGACTTTCATGTCTCACTTAAACAAACAATCATCTCAATATACCTAGGTTTCGTTCCTACTTCTAACGAATAGAAAGGAAGGAACTTATTCACCCGTAGATTGCCGAGTAACGAGCTTATTCACCCGCAGATTGCCGATTCGCGAGCTTAATCATCCGCATATTGCCGATTAACGAGCTTATTCACCCGCAGATTGCAGATTTCCGAGCTTATTCGCCCGCAGATTGCCGATTCTCGAGCTTATTCACCCACAGATTGCCGATTAACGAACTTATCCATCCGCATATTGCCGATTAACGAGCTTATTCACCTGCAGATTGCCGATTGTCGAGCTCATTCACCCACAGATGGTCAATTGTCAATAAATGAGCTTATTCATCTGCAGATTGCCGATTAACGAGCTTATTCACCAACAGATTGCCGATTGTCGAGCTTATTCATCCGAAAATTGTCGATAAATGAAATTTTTCACCCGCAAATTGCCGACTGTTGAGCTTATTCACCCGCAGATTGCCAATTGTCGAGCTTATTGACCCGCAGATTGCCGATAAACGAGCTTATTCACCCACAGATTACCGATTGTCAAGCTTATTCACCCGCAGATTGCCGATTATTGAGCTTGTTCACCCGCAGATTGCAGATTATTAAGCTTATTCACCCGCAGATTGTCGAATAACGATCTTATTCACCCACAGATTGCCGATTGTCGAGCTAATTCACACGCAGACTGGCGATTAACGAGCTTGTTTACCCGCAGATTGCCAATTATTGAGCTTGTTCACCCACAGATTGACGATAAACCAGCTTATTCACTCACAGATTGCCGATTGTCAAGCTTATTCACCCGCAGATTGCCGATTATTGAGTTTATTCACCCGCAGATTGCAGATTATTCAGCTTATTCACCCGCAGATTGCCGATAAACGAGTTAATCCACCCGCAGATTGCCGAATGTTAAACTGATTATAAAAATGTTATACACTGACCTGATATTTCACCTTTTAGTCGAATATTTTTTCCGAGTGGTATTAATTTCCCTGTTAATGAAACTCCACCGTAGTCGACGACATCAAGTGTCAGATTAGTAGTAATGTTTCTAGATTTTATATCAGTTAAAGCTTTAGGAGGAAAGTGACTGAAAAAGAAGTTTGTATGAAATTTATATCATAGGTACATTGTTTTGGTTTTGAATTTCTACTTGTGTGCACAATGTTTTGTAGTCAGGGCAAGTTGAAATTTGTCGAGAAAATTTATTGTAAGGATTGTGTGCACTTGTGTTGATTCAATGTTAAACATATGGATATTTTATAGAAAATCCACAGCATTTCCCCTTGTTCTTTCAATTTTGACAATTCGGTGCTTGATAGACAGAGGATAAGTGCATGCCGTGCTAGCAAGGGTTTCCTTAAAACAAGTTTATAAACTTAAAATATTGGTCAAAACAAATATAAATATGGACCAAATTATGTACACCTTCTAGAGTGCGCTCGGCTTAAAAGGGATTCAGCACAAGTTGTTTGGGAAATCAAATGTTGTTATCACTTTTGTAAACAATAATGCTAGCACATCATGAGTAACTCACATACCAAAAATCAGCCCAATATCTGAAAGAGTTTAGAAAAAAGTCTGTAGAACTGTGATTTTCAACAATTATCAAAGTCCAAAGCCCGTTATTTCGGCAAAAATTAGCGGAGCGGTACGAAACTTAAACTTGATCTGTAACTCATCATGGTAAACTCACAAACCAAAAATCAGCCCAACATCTGAAGGAGTTTAGAAAAACAGTTCTTATAACTGTGATATTCAACAATTTATCAAAGTCCAAAGCCCGTAATTTCGGTCAAAATTAGCAGAGCGGAACGAAACTTAAACTTGATCTGTAACTCATCATGGTTAACTCACATACAAAAAATCAGCCCAATATTTGAAGGGGTTTAGAAAAAAACTCCGGATAATGGTTTGTTGCGGAATGACGGAATGACGGAATTACGGAATTTCGGACAGGGGTAAAACTATATGGCACCGACAACTTCGTTACAGGGCCATACAAATCTTTGTAGTAAAGTCTGGATTATGTACAAAAAATCTTGGTATTATTTGCCACATTATCGCCATTTTCGATTAAATGTAACAAAACAATACATAATAATGATTTGCACGAAATTTTTCCTTGATATATGTACAAAATGGCCCATCTCTGTTATTCATTATCTTTGCTGTTTTGATACTATTGCAGTTTGAAAGTTTTGCAATTCACATGGCTACCTGAGAAGGGCTCATAAACTTTAACTTCGTAGATGATCGGAGGAATACTTTTATGAAACAGTATTGATGACCGAAGAGAGTAGTTTCTGTTTTTTTTTGGTTTAGATTAGTCATTAATTATATTTTTTTCTGGATAAATGTTAAGAAGTATGATACCTGTCATCGATTTTCCTTGCATCAGCATGTCCATCTATTTCATCTCCAAACGAACATGTTAAAGAATATACATCGTCAGCATTTTGTATGAGAGTACCATTTACGTTGTGAGCAACTTCAATGTTCACGCTATAGACATCTATTCCAGGTCCGTAAGTTCTCTAATAAAAAAAAATAGTGCGGTTACTATTGTATGTACAAGAAGAAATTATTGCATCGATTTAATAACCATGTCAGGGTTGTTTTCAGCTGTGTTTTATTTTTCCAGTCATTTACACCCTACATATAAGAACAGCATTCGTTGCACATATTGATCTGCTGAAATTCACCCACTCAAACAAAAATGTTTTTACTTCTAATGAATGTCTCACAAGAAACGTAGGCGTGGGATCGCTAACATTTGTATCTTTATTTTCAATGAGCATATACATATAGGGAAAACGGTAGTATTTAATTTTCCCAGCATTAGGTTGGCCTTTTGTGTACCCAAGGCAGGTGAAGGAAGTCAAATTAGGAGCGCTGTGATTGGATGTAAGGGTACAATATATTTTTTATTTATCTATGAATAACTGCAGTGTGTATATTTACAACATAAATTTTGAAACCTATTGAAATATTTTCTAGAGAATTATTTGAAAAGACTTGCAAAATTTCACAAATTTGGTGCAAAATGACGGTGGGCATGGATAACATAAACAAGCTCCGTTGGAAGTTAGTCATGATACTATTTGGCTTTAATTTTTAAAACACAATAATAAAGTACTAACACAACATATAACTGTTTTATCCAGGTTTTTATCTTAAAAAGTTGTAAATTTAGAAAATGTTAATATTGTCGCCTATGGCAGAATAAATAGTACCGTTTTCCCTATAACTTCTGTAATAATAGAAATTAAGGTGTGGGTGTGCATACAATGCAATATAAATTACATTACATTTCAATAAGACAAAAACTCCTGTCAAAATAATAGCCAACGGCGATTTTTGAACTCGAACAATACATTGCTGAATTATTCTTCTGATCTAGATCCCATAACAATCCAACAAGTAATGTAGATGTGAGTGTGCTTAAAATGCAATTTTCTACATAAATATAAATTGGTATCTCAGGGGGGCATAACTCTTTTAAAAACAATTAATCATCACTGATTTTCAAACATGTCAAAGCATTACTGGTATGCCCTTGTGATATAAATTTCATAACACTCTACAAGAAATGAAGGCATGAAAGTGTTAAATAAAACTTCATTTTCTATACAATTAATATTTCCAAGGGGCACAATCCCTTTAAAATAGTTTTAACAGCGTGGCAGTTTTTGAACATGCCCAATGCATTGCTAATTTTATTCTTTCAAAGATTTTTTTTTCATATTTGACACACTTGCGAACACTTGAAAGTGCGTTTAATGCAGTGTTCTACAGAATTAACAAATCTATAGGCAACGGTCACGTTATCGTATTTAATTTTGAGTAATAAGTACATATATTTACGTTTACATAAAAACCAAGTCGACTCAGTTTTAGTGTAGATATAATTCTCCGTCAACCTAGCGGCATTTAGCATGTTTAAGATGTTGCAATTGTATCTGCGTATTGCTACTATATATGTGTCACTGAACAAGCACGTCAAATAATTCTACTTTCCGTGTCAGTGTGTTTTTTAGAAGTTAATTTTGGAAGAAACTGATGAATGACGAACTCGCAACGCCGATAAAAGCACACATGATCCTTTAAGTAAGGAGCATATCCAAATAAATTTATAGAGCCTTTGTATGCCCACATCCCTAAAGATCACTCTGTAGTAAACAATTTACCAAAAATATACATCCGACATCTGGTCCTCCTGGGTAGCTGGCATTGATTGTTGATCTAAAATCATCGATAGGGGTCAGTATTACTTCCGTCCCATTACATAATGCGACAGGTGTAATGTAATCCACGTCGGTTAGAAAGGTGATATTAGCTGTATCATTTATGTTTTCTCCGCACTCTATATCAACTGCAATTAGATTATGCAGGAAATGTTATCTATTTTCTTTATAACTACACAATCATTTATTATGAAGTAAAGACGATGGGTAAAGAAAAATAAAATTTAATAAAAAAACTTGTAAAAATTATACACTCGTCATGTTAAGTTGATAAAAGCAGAGACATATAATACATATTATATGTCTCTGATAAAAGCAAGGACAGGGTGAAATAAAAGCAAGTGGAGACAACCTTCAATATTGCACTGTAGTGGCCCCTTTTCACCAAGTTAGAATGGTTTAAGGATAAAATTGGTCCTACAATTTAAAAAAAAGGGTTTTGAACAGATGAAAAAGAAAAAGTCGTATCGTATAAGTATAGTAGGTTTTAGATTATTTCAGATTCAGATGAATACACAATATTGTCTTGTAAATTTTGTCAACTAAAATGATGTGTGAGCTTTTCACTGTGACTTGTAGAAAGAACAGCAATGAAAGTCCTGTCCTTTTTGGTCGTTAAGTGCGTGTATAACTTATGTGCAACAAATATAAAATAGATTTTTCTATAATCGTTTATTCCTGGACGATGGATCATTGTAAACACAGGGCCCATTGTGTATACTACAGTGGATTATACAAGGTACATTATATTCAGGTGATTTTCAATAAATGTATTTCAAGTCTTAAAAAAAGAAAAGTGCGTGTAGGACATTGTGTAATTCTAATGACTTTTAAATTTTCTATTGAAGACCTGTTGGTGACCTTCTGCTGTTGTCTGTTCTATGGTTGGGTTGTTGTCTCTTTGACACATTCCCCATTTTCATTCTCAATTTTATATCCCTCAGTTTGATTAAAAATTTGCATTATTAAGGAACTTTACCACTAAAATAAACGATATTGTGATTTTTTTTATATACAAACCAGACTCCCAACTATTAAGAAAAAAAACCAGCTTTCAACCTTAAAAGGGTATACCACCGAATTGCAACCTATTTGATGCAAAACTGCGAACAAAAATTGTATCATCAGATGTTTAGCTTGCAACTGGTGACAACATGGTGTAATTTTATTTTTTTCCAGATTTGTTTAACTTTCATGACTTTTGACCTATTCATTGATGAAATGATTTTTTTTAAACCCTGACAAACGTATGGAAAATCTAGACAGAATCCTTTCCTCAAAATTTCAAATGGTTTATATCTTTAGTTCCGTTATTTATTTCTATATACTAGCATTTTATCATAGTATTTTACAAAGCTTGTTGTTTAGACACTCACACAGAGCATCGATCCTCTTTAGATAAAGCTGGTTTAGTGCAAAACAGATACTACAAGTGAGGTTTTAACGTTCTTAAAAAAAAAAGCGAAGAAGTACATACGATATCTTCTTTATTCTCAATTGTTTTTCGGTTTCAAAGTTATACAATTTCCCATTTTCCAGAAAGCAGAGTTTTTGATACTTTCTCAAATATATTTGTTTAACTCTAGTATACCAGGCCGTCATTTTTCCTCATTTGCCCTTCTCAAACAGTTGGAAAACGCAACTTGAACTTAATATTTGAAAACAGTTGGAAACACGATATTGACTTCCAGTAGATAAACAAAATTTACAGTTAAACCTGGCTAAACCGAATCCTGTATAAACAGAAAACCAGTATAAACCAAACATGTTCTTAAGCACCGTCATATCAGTCAATTTTAATGCACTGTGAACCTGATAAAACCGAACATCAGCCAATACCGAACATTTTTTAAGTCCCGAAGAGGTTAGGTTTAAACAGGTTTAACTGTATATGAATAATTGAATATCATGTTAGAAAATTTAGACATATCATAGCGCATAAACGTCCATCAAAAACATAAAGGATCTTTCAAACATAGCCTGTACAGAGGTTGGTTAAAAGTTAATGCCATCTTATTCATTGAATTCTGAAAGTTTTGTATTGTTGTTATCAGTAAATGTGTTTGCTCATTGATGAATTGACTGTCGCTGATAGATCTTTTGAGTTATAAATACATGTAGACGGTTGTTTGATATTTAACGGACAGTCGATCATTAATTATCTATACTCGAGTTTGACATGTAAAAAGTAAAATAACAAAAATACCGAACTCCTAGGGAAATTCAAAACGGAAAGTCACTAATAAAAAGGCAAAATCAAAAGCTCAGATACACCAAACGAATGGATAACAACTGTCATATGCCTCACGTGGTACATGCATTTTCTTATGTCGAAAACGGGGGGTTGAACCTGGTAACGATTTCTATACTCGGCCGGGTCTGACATTTAAGCGATTGTCTGCTATTACTAGGGTTTGACATTTAGAAATTTTCTATAGACGGGTTTGACATGTAGACGATTGTCTAAACGGGTTTCACATGTAGATGATTTTCTAAACAGATTTGACATGTAGATGATTTTCTAGACGGATTTGACATGAAGATGATTTTCTAAACGGGTTTGACATGTAGATGATTTTCTAGACGGATTTGACATGTAGATGATTTTCTAAACGGGTTTGACATGTAGATGATTTTCTTAACTGTTTGACATGTAGATGATTTTCTAGACAATTTGACATATTCACGATTGTCAAGTTTGATTTGACATGCAGACGATTGTCTATACTCGGGTTTGACTTGTAGGCGATTGATTTTACTCGGGTTTTACATGGAGACGATTGTGTTTAGATGGGTTTGACATTTAATCGATTCTCGACACTCGAATTTGACATTTAGCGATTTCCTATAGACGGGGTTAACATGTAGACGATTGTCTAAATGGGTTTGACATGAAAAAAATAGGGAGGTGAGAGGTAAATACATTTGATAAAATCAACTTACAATCGACCACAATGCCCTGGGGTAGACTTTCTATCTGCAATGAATAGAAGATAATTTTGAACAATAAGGAAGATTTGTTGCCGATACATATATAAAGGTTTTGTCTTGAACAATAGGAATAAGTCAGAACTACAATTCAAAATATCAAGAAATTATTTAAAATTGATGAATTGTCACATGATTTGATTTCTATTTAACGTTCAGCAGCAAATAACAAATACCATGTATGTCATAAAGTAATATAAATAGGAACCTTTTATTCTGCTAAATCCGACGCGATTTTCAACGTGCTTGTTCAGTATTCTACATACCTGTGACCTGATGAAGAAGACAAACAGGACACACATCAAAGTTGAGAAGGGCTGAAATTAAATAATAAAAAAATGTTCAGTTGTCCATTTAAAGACCACAAGGGCTGAAATGCAAGATTTAAAAAAATGCCATTTGTTATTTGGTGTATAGATAACAAATGTAATGCATCTTACATCTTAGAAAATTATAATTTAAAGCATAATCCTTTATTTCATGAATGACAACTTTTATCAAATCTATAAGAATCGTTCTATAGTTCTACTAGAGATGAACAACATTTTTACATGCAGTTGCTGTTGTGATTTCTGTGAGTATCTATATATATTTAGATATAGGAAGATATGGTATGACTGCCAATGAGACAAATCTCCATCCAAGTAACAGTTTATAAAAGTAAACCATTATAGGTCAAGATACAGCCTTCAACATGGGGCCTTGGCTCACACCGAACAGCAAGCTATAAATGACCCCAAAAATTACTAGTGTAAAACCATTATCTATATATTTGATAACATTACATGTGGAATAATTATGGTTTTGGTGGGTGTGTTTATTTACGTTAAAGACAGTGCATTATAAATCCCTTTAAAGGTATTAATCTAGTGGTAAACTCGATTTTGCTAGGATTTTCCAATAATCTACTATTTGATAAATAGTCATTTTGGGGCATTTATAGCTTGCTGTTCGGTGGGAGCTAAGGCTACGTGTTGAAGTCCGTACTTTGGCCTATATTGGTTTACTTTTACAAATTGACACTTTGATAGTTGTCTCATTGGATGTCGTACCACATCTTCTTATATCCATCTATGAATTTGTCGTGTAAGATGACTTGACATGTCCATTATTCATATTAAGTATTGACATATAATTTCTGCTCATTTATTGACCATTTACAAAATATACAATTTGATTTTATGGTATTTATAGTTGTAAAGATTACACGCATTTATTACTTCATCATAAGAATGACGAACTTACCATCCTGTAACGTCCACCTGGATAATCGAGTACACCTTAGGTTTCAAATCACGTGATTACATGTATATGTGAGGCACTGACGTATAACGAGGAGCTATATTATGAGTGACTAAAGAAATAACTCAATTGAATTGTTTATTAGTAAACACAGGACCGTAACTACATTGAGGCAAATGAGGCAAATGCCTCATGGTGGAGATTTCAAAAAACAAAAACAAAAAATGAAACAAAAGATTGCCTTCATATCAAATTGTTTTCACGGAAAGTGTCTTGCAAAAAGCAAGTTCTCTTCACTCTCTAATGACATCATGTCGCCCCTGCATGTTTTTCGTGATCAATGTTTCTATTTTACTTTTAGTTTTCAGAGTTTATGGTCTATTGTTTGTACTTCTGTGTCTCGGGTTTATCTTTTGTTCATTTTTTCTCTCTGTATGAATATAGTCTGAGTGTTGATTTTCATTTGTAAACGTGGTTAGTAACACTTAAGATGTTGAAAATTAACAAACTTATAAATTATGTCCACCATTTAGCAAATTTGTACTTAACATCATCATGCACCAAGGGGCGACGAAAAATAGTTATTTTTTACTGGATAAAGGTCAATGTCCAAGCAGTTATTGATACATTTAGACTAAAATTTGACAAAAAGATATGTGGTTCACGGTAGCTATAATTTATACCTTCCACTTTACCAAATTTGATTGTAATGGTGATTGTGGTAAATAACTGTTTAACGTCTAACGGCAAATTAAATGTATTTTCAGGACAAGAACATGTTAAGGCAACTAATTATTACTCTAATAATTACAAGACAGACAAACTGAGAAGGACTTGCTTGTTGACAAGGTAAATAAACTCATCATAGATATCAGGACTAAATTTTGTATATACGTCGACGCGCGTTTCGTCTACAAAAGACTCATCAGTGACGCTCGAATCCAAAAAAGTTAAAAAGGCCAAATAAAGTACGAAGTTGAAGAGCATTGAGGACCAAAATTCCTAAAAGTTTTGCCAAATCCAGCTAAGGTAATCTATGCCTGAGGTAGAAAAGCCTTAGTACTTCAACAGTCCGCATGAAGACATGTCACCATACCAGGACAAATTGTGCACCAGTCTTTGCTCTTACTCTTAAATGTCGTGTGCTTCGCAGATAAGAGGTAAAGACCAATTTTAAAGTCTTTGGTTTGATCCAACCGAGATTCAAACCTGACCCCTCACGCTTGGTGCGAAAACGCTTTCACGAAACCACCGAATGGTATAATTAAATTCGGAAACGCTCCTTGATAAGAAAAACACCTGCCTTTTGGTGTTGGTATCATTTAAGGTTGAAGACTGACGTTGCAGTACCAACAAGTGAAACTGCGAGCTACTGCTCACTGATGATACCCCCGCCGCAAGTGGATAATATTAATAGTGTAAAAATATGCAAGTGTTCTGTAAACAGGAAGTTGTCGAGTGATGAATTTGAAAACGCATCACACGGTATAGCTGACTTATAAAAATCCTGAAACCAAATTTCAGAAATCCTTGTATTGTAGTTCCTGAGAAAAATGTGACGAAAATTTTTAACTTGGTTATCATGTGTAAAATCATACAAGTGTTCGGTAAACAGGAAGTTGTCGAAAACGCATCACACGGTATAGCTGACTTATATAAATCCTGAAACCAAATTTCAGAAATCCTTGTATTGTAGTTCCTGAGAAAAATGTGACGAAAATTTTCAACTTGGCTATCATGTGTAAAATCAGACAAGTGTTCGGTAAACAGGAAGTTGTCAAGTGATGAATCTGAAAACGCATCACACGGTATGGCTGACATATATAAATGTTGATACCAAATTACAGAAAGGGTGGATGTGTAGTTCCTGAGAAAAATGTGACGAAAGTTTCATGGGACGGACTGACTGACGGACGGACTGATGGACGGACGGACTGACGGACGGACTGACAGACAGAGGTAAAACAGTATACCCCTCTTTTTTTAAAGCGGGGGTATAATTAGTAGAATTGTAGCAGATATTTTGTTTTGGTCTTTTGAACCATATGTTGAAATCTTCAGTATTCACCAAACACTGAGCTTGAGTGTGGCACTTGGAAGTAAGAAGTCTTATATATTTAAGTCAGTAGGTCAAAAGTCAAGGTTACAGACATTACAAGTAGACTGAAACTTTATTTTCCGCCATTTAGGTCAAAGGAAAATGTTACAGTAGCAAGTCCACAGCCTGAATTTTGATCAAATGTTTAATTTCTCGCCATTTGAACCTTAACTGTGGGTAGTCTTTACATCTTCCTATGTTTCCTCTACTACAAACCCGTTCTAGATCTATGATTTCACCTTATGCAGGTTATATAGCAAATGGGTGTACACCCCAAAATAAACATAGTTTGGCATCCACTCAACTGGAAACAAATTGTCTTGTGAAGAAAATGTTAAACTCTTTAGAGTAACTATAGATTGGGAATTAATTATATATGGCAATAATATATCTGAAAAATGTAAAAAGGCAACAAGACAATAAAAACGAATGGTCAAATATTTACAAAGGCTAGGCAGTTTAACAGCATATCATTAATTAATTCTCTTGAATTAAGATATGGTTCAGTAATTTTGCACGACAGTTACAAAAAAAAATGTTTTGAAATTTGAAAAGAATATAGAAAGAGCTCTTGTATTCATCTAGGAAGACAAGGATAGTTAATAAATACGAAAAACTGCTAAAAATTCAAATATTTCGACTTTAAAATATATATATTTAAGAAGAATATAGAACTATTGCAACAGAAACATTTGAAATAATTCATTAAAAATTCCAAGTTATTTTCATGATTTAATTAATATTGAATTCATAAGTATAATTTTAGTTCACATGAAACAACAGTACTCCCGAGAGTCAGGACTACCAGGTTTGTTGCGAGAATGCTACACGTCTGGACTATGTCCCAAGTCAGGAGCCTGTAATTCAGTGATCGTCGTTTGTGTATGCGTTACATATTTGTTTTTCGTAAATGTTTTGTACATAAATAAGGCCGTTAGTTTTTTCGTTTGAATTGTTTTGCATTTTCATTTTGGGGCCTATTATAGCTGACTATGCGGTATGAGTTTTGCTCTTTGTTGAAGGCTGTACGGTGACCTAATGTTGTTAATTTCTGTGTCATTTTGGTCTCATTTGGAGAGTTGTCTCATTGGCAATCATATCACATCTTTTTTTTATACTTATATTTAACATTGTCGCACGAACACATCTTTTGACCAATTAAAAAAAGGTACATAAATGGGATCCAAATAACAGCTCATGCCAGTTCAGTGTATGCATATAGTGCTTTTGTTCTGTGCACTTTTGTTTTCTATTTTGTAAGACTACTTGCTTTGTTTAGTGTTTTTTTTACTATTATCTGATGTGATTGATATTCTTACTTATGTTTTATGTTGTTTTTTTTTTAATTTTGCATGCAAATTTCAAAAAACTTCTTTTAGCTTTCATATTTCTTTCAAAACAAACATTTATAAAATGCCGATACATATTATCGAGCCCATGCATTGTAAATCGTTTATTTTAGACTTTTGTATGGTTTGGATATACGTTTTAGTATGTTATAAATCAAATATGAGAATTTGAGTCAAATCGATGAACATGTATTTGACAGCTAGTACCCCTTTAATAAATTATGTTTGGTAATGTTTTACATTAAATTTTGAATTGTTAGCTCCATTTTAGTGCTTTACTTAATTATTTCATAGTATATATGTTGTGTACAAGTTATCATTTTGTACAAATTATAATTTGTACCAAAAAATTGTACAAATTATAATTTGTATTTTTACTTTGTACAAATTGTAATTTGTACAAAAAGTGCTTGTACAAATTACAATTTGTACAAAAATTGACAAAAATTCACTTATAACTTGTACAATAATTTATAATATGAGTTTTGGTTAAAAAAAAAAAAAAAAAAAAGCATTGATACACATTAAACAATGGCTATTAAATGACCACACAGTACATCTTAAATAAAATAGTTCTTTATCATTCGTTTGATCAGGTCATCGAGTGATTTATGGAATTGGGTATTGCACAACATCTTTTGACTCTCACATCTAAGTTTAGAAGTGCTGTACCTGTTTTCAAGGCATTTTAACTGCTTCACGTAGCGAATGTTGAAGATCATGAACCGTTGCTGTGAATTAGACAAATAAATGTCTTAGAAAGAAAGCGAGTTTAATATCATCATTTGCTGAGGAATATGGCTATGCTAAAGTCAGGAATATGTCAGTTGTTTTTCTGCTGTACTATGCATAAAACTTAATGAAATCAGTTGAGACAATCTAAACTTAAAAAACAACATAAAACGTACACAGAACGGACAGACGGACTTTAATTGTTATACGAAAACTAGTTAGTGTAGTATTATTAAGTTATCAGACCCAATGACATTGAATCATCAACCTTTTAACAAACACAAGTAAAGCAGAATAAGTCATGAAAATCCAATCATTTGATATACGATCAAAAATATAAATCATTACTTGTTTAAAGAAAGACTTGATTATTTTCATGGACTTTTTGAAATAATTTTTCGAGATCCTTTTCACGATCATCAAAATGCTGAACACGATCTTTAACGATCCGAAATGTCAAATCTTACAAATGTTACAGTTTTTGCAAAGTTTCTGAATAAAGAAAAATCATCAAAATAACGATAATAACTAATTAAGAAGTCATATTGAATGATATAAAAAAAAATTAAGAAAAAGGAGTTTGTGCATTAAATTTTTTTTTTAAATCCTGCAAATTTACTTTTTTCTTTCTAAAAAAAAAATTGAAAATCAGTCTGCCTTTTGTAATTTTGTAAAAAAAACAGTATATTCTGTTAATAAGGTTTAATGTGTGGTCAGTTAATTAAAATTCTACCGTTTGATTCAATGCTGATTTCACCAAAACCCACATTATAAATTATTGTACAAGTTATAAGTGAATTTTGTACAAATTGTAATTTGTACAAAGTCAAAATACAAATTATAATTTGTACAATATTTTTGTACAAATTATAATTTGTACAAAATGATAACTTGTACACAACATATATATAGGAACATTACATATTACATATACAAGAAAGTGTTGGAGTACGAATGAATTTTTTATTTTTTAAATAATAAAAAATCTCTAAGAGATGGACGAGTACAGCCAACAAATTATCAGTATCATATCATGGTCTTTAGAAAAATAAATGTGAGAAGATGTGGTATGATTGTCAATGGGACAGCAGTTACTGTCCACCAGAGTCCAAACGACGTAAGTGTTAAAATAATTATAGAGTACTGGATGTGCAGCCTTCTACAACTAGCAAACCCCATCCAAAATGATAACCTTTAAAATATCTGGCATAAAATCAAAAATTACAGTAGGCATCTGTTCCTAGTGTCTTTTTGTTGTTGGGATGTACAAGTACCCGGCCACGTCCACTTGTATTTTTGTCCATCTGATGAGTTAAGCCTTTTTCAACTGAGTCTTATGTTGTACTGTTATACCACTGTCCCAGGTTAAGGGGAGGGTTGGGATCCCGCTAACATGTTTAAACCCGCAACATATGTATGTATGTGCCTGTCTGAAGTCAGGAGCCTGTAATTCAGTGGTTGTCGTTTGTTTATGTGTTACATATTTGTTTTTCGTTCATTTTTTGAAATAAATAAGGCCGTTAGTTTTCTTGTTTGAATTGTTTTACGTTGTCATTTCGGGGCCTTTTATAGCTGACTATGCGGTATGGGCTTTGCTCATTATTGAAGGCCGTACGGTGACCTATGCATGATCCAAGAAAATGAAGATACGATCAGATTAACCAAACAAGAAATACATCTACACCTTATAATATTTCAATACACTTAATATAGCTGACCTACTGCTTATAGTTTCTGAGATACAGACTTAATCAAGAAAGCTATATTGTGACCAATGAACCATGAAAATGAGGTCAAGGTCAGATGAACAACAGCAGGCAGACATGTACACCTTACAATTAATCGTTATGCATTAAATATAGTTGACCTATTGCTTATAGTATCTAAGAAACAAACTTAACCATGAAAACTTCACATTGACCAATGAACCACCAAAATGAGGTCTTGACTTTTTTCAAGTAGTCACTGAACCATGAAAATGAGGTCAATGACAATGGACATGTGACACACGGAAACTTCGTAACATCAGGCATCTATATATGTTGAGGGCCTCAGGGAAGATTAGTTATATAGCTAACTGTGTAACCCTCTTAAAATAAAGTATTTTTGTTGTTGTTGTTGTTGTTTTTGTTGTTGTTGTTGTTATATACAAAGTATATGAAGCAACCAGGTCTTCCACCTTCTAAAATATAAAGCTTTTAACAAGTTAGTTACCGCCATCGCCACCGCCGCCGCCGCCGGATCACTATCCCTATGTCGAGCTTTCTGCGACAACAGTCGCAGGCTCGACAAAAATTATGCACCTACGATTAAATCATCAGTCAGTTCATATCCAACATCCAATGGTTGTATTGTAAAAGCGTTATAAAGAGTCAGAGAAAAACATGACATTGTGCAATGCCAAGATACAAGAGTCGACAGATTGTAGATCCGCGAAAGTGCAAACAAATAAAAGACACAAATAACCGACCTAAGAGTACTGAAAGTTAGTTCATAGCAACTTACAAATGATGAATAAATCAGGTAATCCCAGACTAAAGTATCAATCAGTATACAGGCATCCGATGGATTTTGTATAAAGACGTCACGCCAAGACAGGCAGACACGGCCGACACTCGGCTAACCGAGAGATTGGTCGGTTAATCTATATTGAGTATGCGGCTATATGGGCGATTGGTCTCATAGCCAGAAATTAGTAGTGGTTTTGCTAATTAATATTCATAATATGTAAAGAGAATTGTACCACGTGATAGTACTTTGAACTGGACTGGCTTGATAGGCTTGATATCATTAAAATCTTTAAAACACGGATATTATAAGTTGCCCGTCACAGAGTCCTTATTTACAATCACTTTGATATTTCCGTAAAGTTGTCAGGCGGTCAAAATCAAAACAATGAACGCGAATTTAGTGAATTTTTCGTGCTTTCGTGAGTTTATTCTTCTTGAAATAGTGACATTTTAATTTTACGTGGGAACCTAGAGTTCAACGACTACAAATACAAGGTTTGGACTTGCTTATTCTTTGGGAATTCAAGTTTCATATTTCACCCCGGCAACCTGTTTTTGTATTGACCTTGTAAGCCAATTTTCAACACGAAGTTTGCAAATTTGACGTTTCAGCCATTTCAGCCTGTATTTTACACTGCAATGTTAAAAGCCTCTCGCTTCGATTTTTAAAATAGCTCAGGAACCTGTATTTTTGCAGCAACAGTCATTATGTTTCGTTTAAATGGTGTATATTGTTGTGTATCTTCATTTTCTGCCCCGGCAACCTGTCTATCACTTAAATTAAAATTAAAACAGACATTTTTTCAAAATTCCCTATCATTTTAATGTAATTTCCGTGACCCGTATCCGATTTCTTTAGTATAATATTCAAATAAGCAAAGTGGCGTTGATTTCTGGATATGTGCTAATCGGGTTGGTTATACGTCTGTTAAGAGTAAAACGCTTAATTTAATGTTAAACTCTATTAAATATACAGATTTTTGGCATGTTATAAGAAGCAAATCAAAAAATGAAAGGTGTCTGACAAAATGATATCTATCATAGAACATTTTGCACTTGTAAAAACATTTCTTAGTCTGCGCAGTTTTCAGTAAAACTAAAAGGCGTCGCACAAGTATGTAGTATTTATGCTTATACGCATAGCAATTTTTTTAATAAAGGCGAAACAAACAAATTTAGATATCACTTAAAGGACAAAAAATAGTACGGTCCCTTATGGAAATGTAAGCTTAAGAGTGACACGGACCTTGGGTGATTTTGGTGAATAAAATATTCTGTTCTATTCTATAATCTTGCGTGCAGATATTTTTTTAAGGATTTTTAAAAATAACAAACTTTAACTCTGTAAAGTTCTTTCTCGACAATCAAGCGTTTTGTGTAGTCCTAGTTAAAAATTTATCCTTGCTTCGGAATACCTGTTTCTAATTATAGAATTCATTTTATTACTCAGATAGAAAGCATGTGCTTATGACGTCAATTCACAGTGCGTCAATCATCCCCGTTTACTACCAGTCTAATTATAGTACAAAGAAATATCGGAATCCCTTAATTATCGAGTTCGTTTATGCATTGTAGGTCAACTCAGTCATCAATTCAACAACACAATGTGCATTTTAATTGTACTTGTTCAAAATATTACAATTAACGGGCATCTTCCCTTCTTAAGCGAAAGCTGATGCAATAAAGCACTGACCGTCACATTTTATGAATCTAAAAATAAATAATAGATTATTACGCTTTTGGAAAATTTTGCTCTTTTGGAATATTTTTTTAATTCTTGTCATATATAAAATGTTACTTGAACTATTTGAAATGATTTTCATTACATTTTGAATTTGTAGTTTGTGTGTTAATTGAGATATTGAAATATAATTTCATGCAAATCGGAGAACTATATTATGCGAACGAACCGGACTGTGGAAATTCTCGAACTTCCGGGAATTATCCATGTCGAAAAATATAAGACAACATGTTTACCGTTACACAGATCATTTTTAAAGCAACACACAAAGAAGATAATAATTAAATAGTTCAAAATGTATGGGATAGTTGAAAACAGAATTTGGAATTTATATAAACAATACAATACTGTGAATTGTGATTCTGATAACCAAGAACAATCTGGCTGGATATTTTGCGGAGTAAGTCGTAATTCTGATCCCAGCTCACAAGAAATTGTAAGAACACTTATTGACAGTTCTTTAAAGGAGTATTACTTTGCCAACAATCCTTTGTCAGACGGTTGGAACCATTATTCAACAAAGATTGCAAGAGAAGCCGCTGGATAAGTAGTTTCATTTAAAATTATGCCATATGGGAAACGATTTGACCCTAATCACGTAACACGGGTACCTTTCATGAGACTCGACAGTACGGGTGAAATTTCGTCAGAAAGTTCGGACATTGACACTATGATTGACCATAGTTCCAGGAAGAGTGGTAATAATAAACAATCATTTAATAGTAAAGGGGTTGACCTCAGGAACATGTTTAATAGAAAGTATACCAACTTAGGTGGGTACAGAAATAATTTGACTGCTGAGGATAGCCATAATTCATGTAAAATATTGAAGGATATTGTAAACAAAACAATTATAGACGATTCTAAACCAATAATGACTGAATCAAGAGGAAAATCTTATTGTCCGCTCACATCCCAGAGGCAGAGCAATATGTGGAACAACAAACCAATGGCAATGTTCCATCCTGCGGTAGTGGCTTCAACGATTGGCATAACAGCACCATCGAATACAACATCGGAAAGATCATACATTCCAAAAATGACTTATTGTAATTTGAATCAGTGCTATAAAAATAAATTCAAGCAAAACTATTTAGCAAAGATTTCTTGCAAATCTGCTGGTGCTACAGGTAGTGTAAATCAGACAAAGCATTCCAATAATCCTTCCAGAAAAAACTGTGATAAAGACAGAATTTTAAATGATGTAAAAACTAATAATATAGAATCTGTTACTTCTAGTCCAGATACAGAAAGAGTGCAATCAAATCCAAAGCGTTGTGATGAAGAAAAATGTGAACCGAAAAATGGCAGCAAAAAAACACTTTCAGAGAATCCTAAAGAAAGGGAAAAAAGCAGCCGATTGGAACAACAAAAAAAGGATAGTGAAGACAGTTGTGAAATACCTGACAACAATGGCGAAGTTGTAAACAGTTGGTTAGATTTATGTACAGATGATGAATGTGATGAACTGAAGACTCGGGTTGTACCTGATTCCTCAAATTATGAAGTTGTGGAAGTAGAGGAAAGTGGCAAAAATATAACGTGTGAAAAGAAGTCCAATATTGACAAAATTGGAGGCAATGAAATGAATGACAATTGCAAGAGCTTCAATTTCAGGAAATTAGATGGAAAATCTTCACAGTTTCAAATTCAAATTAATGCAACCAACTCTCAACAATCTCCTAGTAGCATAAGTAGTGAAACAGATAAAAACAGTGAAGAAAATACATTAGAAGATAAATCTTTTATACTTTTTATAAGGAAAGAAAATAAAAAATGTAGACCCTCAGCTAAAAGGCGACGAAGATCCAAAGCTAAAAAGGAAGATTCTACAGACATGACAGAGGAGACAAGTCAATCAGACATTTCTTTCCAAAAGTGCCAAAATCCAGCCGTTGCTTTCATGTTAGGTTTTAGTCCAGACAGTAACACTAGTGAATCACAAAATCAACCTTCACATTCTTTTTTTATGACTTTTGAAGATGATGAAGACTTCAGCGATTGGTCAGATGATGAAGATGATGATGATGATCAAATTGATGGAAACTGTTTAGGTTCCGATTTTCTTGACTCTGCATTTAGCATGCCTTTAAATTTGAATGTTATTTGCTCTGTGAAACAACCAGAAACAGATGAACATTCCAAAAATTTAAAAGACATAAACCATGCGTGGGAAGTTCAAATTAGAAGACATCCTTCAACAGCCAAGATTGAGGATCCAAAAAAATCTAAGAAAAAGGACAAAAAGGTATATATATTTCTAGATACATGTACATGTACTGTACAATCATGTATGTTAGATATTGTTGGAATGACAATTTACATGTACATAATCATGATAATAAGAAGTGAATATTATGAATACTAATCGTTAAAAAGAAACCTAACAACACTAACATGACTTATAAGGTTACACCAATGCAAGTAAAAAACAGTCACTACTAAAAAAAAAAACTGGTTGGTAAAGAAACACCCCCCAATTTAAATTTTTTTTTTTTTTAATATTTCACACAATTTATCCAAGGTCTTTAGGACTGTATGTTCCTTAACATACCCTATATATTTATAAAAAGATGTAATACAAATGTATGATTGCCAATGAGACAAGTTTTCACAAGAGACCAAATGACATAGAAATTAACAACAATAGGTCACCTTCAACAATGAGCAAGCCTATACTGCATAGTTGGCTATAGCATGTAAAGTACTAAATATAGTTGCATACATCTTTAACCTTTTGTCTTTGGTGAAAAGTTTTCTGATAGTCTATCTGTATCATGTGACATCTCCTTATGTTTATGTTAGCAATTAAAGGACTGATAAGTTGGTGTTAACCAAAATTTACAAATTAATTTTGCTTCAATTTTATGTATTTATATAATTATTAATATGTATAATGTATATTTATGGTGTTTATATATACTTCAGGTACACTTTCCAGAGGATGCAACGATTGCCAAAGTACACCACATGATTACATGGGCACATGCATATCAGGCAGCAAGAAAAGGCCAGTGGCGGGAAAATGCACTTGATCATGAACGTTTTCAAAGACGCATAGATGACACAGAAAAAATTCTTACTCCAGTATTATTAACAGAACATAGAAATAAAATGTACAAATTACTATCAGAATCTTAGATGTAAACAAAAAACAAATTTGTAACAGATATGTTAAAAAAGGAGGTTAAAATGCAAAATATGAAAAATGGTAAAAATACAGGTAGCCTGAAAATATGGATTCAATTTTTGTTCCTAAATTATTTCACAGTCCCAATTATCCATTCTAAAATTTGAACTTTATATGGTTCTAAAATGTTTTGTAGGCAATTACATGAATTAGTTTCAAATTATAGTTGTGATATTTTTTTCAAGATATTATACATGTAAATGACTTGATATTATGATATTTATATGATATATACAACATTTAGACTTGGCAATTGAAAGTGATATACCTCAAGATTACAGAAATAATTTCAATATAACTGTTCTGCTGTTACCTTCTGTCTTGACTGTCATGTGTGGTTTTTTTTTACAATTGTAGACTTGAATGAATAAAAGAGGTTAAATTTATTAATTAATGCAGAGTATTATCTCCTTAACAAAAATGATTTCTCTCACTTGTGCTGGGTATTCATACAGAAAAAATAATAAATTGTTTTGAATTTGGTGATGGTTATTTCATCATGCTCATTACTTTTAATTGCAGAATTAAATTTACTATTAATGTTTCCAAACATTTACTTTAAACTTAGAATGGAGAAAAATGCTAGACAGATTTTTCTAAATAATTAATGGAGAAAAGTCCAAAATATTATTTCAGTCTTCCAAGATCATGAAGATAGGAACTGGATTGTAAAAATATATATTTGATAATTTCTTTTTCTGTATGCATGTTAGATATAAACAGGGTTTGTTCAAAGTTACACTATGTATATCATTTATATGTAAATAAGTGGCGGCAAAAATCTGTGATAGTAAAGGCTGTGCTTAAATAGCAGTTGAAATTTGTTTTCTTTAAGAAGACATTTGTAAAAGTTTCTTAACTGTTGAGCGATTTGGAAGTATATAACCAATTTTCTCAAATGATTAGGTACATTAGATATACATGCCTTAGTCCTGTAATGGTTTGAAAAGTGGTTCAGACTCCAGTCTCCAGAGTTTGATATGCAATCATGACAATGTTGTTAGGCTATTTTATATTTTTACTTTCCATCATTATTGCTTCATTGTTTGTATATATAATTATGCCATATTCATGATAGTTACCCAATTTTACATTGTAATGTTTGGGATAAATCTTCACTGCTCATCTGGGTTTTTACATGGAAGTTTTGTCAGTGAAAAACAAATACACTTACAATTAAAATTGAAACAAAGGATAATATTTGTATTGTTTTTGTTAAATTTGACAATCTTTAAAAATGTAAATTCTTTAGTGGATTAACCTTAAGAAGTTAATTAAAAAAATACATTTAGATACATGTATGCATGTATACACATCTGAAAAAAATAAAAACCTACCCAAATTCTTAAAATTTTGTAAGGTCAAAATATGTTTCGAGCCCATCAGCTGTGGCAAACTGCTAATTGTTATGTTTGCCCAATGATATTCATCTAACATCATGCTTATGGGAAAATGGCTTAGAACTTGTCAGTACTTTATATATCCTGTAATTTCTAGTATAGATGTATTTTGTTTTATTTGTGCAATTGTCTTTTTCATGTTAATTTTAGTCGAAACAAATTTTTGTTCACTCTGACAATGTTATCATTTATGAATGAATAGTGGTTGATATTTTATTGAAATCCTGTTGAGTGTTGTAGTAATGATTTTTTCTGTCAGAAGATGTAATTGACTTTAGGACCTATCTTGAACTTTAGTGTTGTGTGAGCTTTGTTCTTTCAAAGGCTTCACTGTTGAATTTATAATGTATGAAAATTATTATAAATTTAAAAATGACAAATTTGATCAAAAGAAAATATATTAATCTTTTATGAATTTTTTATTTGATACCTAATTATGTACATTCTAGGTGAAACATGCTCAATTCAAACACTGAAAATATTATAATCTGTGCAAATTGTTGATTATTTTTAAACTATGAATGATTAAATATATATATAAAGATTATAGATTGTTGTTTTATCTTTTAGCATATATAAAAATAATGAGATGTGGTTTGATTGGCAATGAGATTATAATGATCTACTAAAAACAAAGATCATAGATGTAAAGTAAAGTAAAGTAAAGTAATCTTTATTTAAAGTCGGGGTTTCATATATACATAATAACAAGGAACATGAGCTCTTAAGAGCTCTTTAACCGACTGATATTAAAGGGAAACTTCGCAAAAAAATCAAAAATTGATATGTTCATTCTGTATAAAAATGCTCAAATTCATAGATATTAAAGTTTTATTCCGCTAGATAAGCGATCACCATCGATTTTAAATTTAGAGTATCAATTCTCTGCGATCCGCCATTTTGTCTTCTTTCCCCGATTAATAAAAACGATATGTCTATAAACCACAAAGAAACAAAACTACAGTAACCGATGTAGTCGTAATTGCGTGTCGATATCTTGTCAATCGTACGGTTGTTTTATCCGACTAACTAACTTGATACGAAAAATATTTTTACTTTTTTTAAATTACCATGGTCTGTTGTTTTTAAACTGTTGATATTGGAATTAGGTGAAAAGTCAAAGTTGAAATCATAAATAAGTGTTCCGTGAAAATTGTTTTCGAAAATCTAGTTTGTTCATAATTCTTTAAAGTAATAAACAAATATATGTTGATCTTCCCTCATCTGATCACCAGCATGGCTAAAGGTATAACTTCCAAAGGTATTGTGAGGTGACACGTCCAGGTATTCAAGCGATTTCCTGTCGGGCTTGCAAGTTCATGCATCGTTTCACTTCTGCAGGTATTGATCAGTGTACAAGGCTGATAACTTATAACTTATAACTTTCCATTTTGAACTATCAGATGAATAATATACAACTCTGTCTAACTCTTACTTGTCATTACTAAACTCATACGCTTGTTTATAAATAACATTTCTGGTGTAAAGAATATAATTCATAAACATATAAATAATACCCAAAAAATAAGATTTGATGAAATTAAAATCTATTTAAATATTTTTTCCAAGGGTGAATTTGGGAAAATGTAATATATAGTCATTGTCAATAGTGAAGGACAGATTGGAACAGACCAGAAATATTGATTTAAAAAAATGTACGCACTTGCCGACGATTCGTTTATACGACTGGATAGAAAGTTACGGAACTATAGCGCAATTTAAAATATATACATGTATACATTGAACATAAGAAAAAAACATATATTTTGAATAAATAGGGGTAAAAGTGTTGTAAATAGACTAGTCCACGTATGCCAACAGTATGTAATCATCGAATGTCGATAGACTATTGTATACCAGAAGAAGAAGAGAACCAATTTGATTTAAATACAGGTCCATGTATACCTTTTGCTTTGGTTCATTGAAGCTGTGGACCTAGTAAAATCACAGATTTATATTTCAATAAGATTGTTCTCGAACAAAGGAAGTAATTCGTCATCACAATTGTTATGTATGCCACTGGACGAACACTAATTATACCCAGGGAATGTGAATATTTTGCTGGGAAACTTTTGAGTATCAAAGTTTCAAATTAATTTCGGGATTTATTTTCTTTCTTGGTATTCAATAACAGAAAAAAGAATAAATTACTTGTTCGCTAAATAGGGGTATTCTTGTCAGATAAAAGACTTTTAGTTATATTTAAAAAATAGGGAAATATGACATTAAACTGGTTCTGTCTTTTTTTTTAAACATCGTTAAAAAGATGTGTGTCTAAGGTGAACGCCACAAGAACCCTGTAATACTAGTACGAGAGTATAGCATGTAAACATTCCTTCTCAATAATATGGTTGTATTGGAAATCTTTTCATACAGATTGACAACTCATTGTCCGATATGCATGTACTATTTGCCACATGACGCCCATAGTTCTTTCTACCATCATCATCTTATTCTGTGATATTGCTGTAAACATCGATGGTTCACACCCAAACAAAATGGGAGTAATGGACCTTCAGAGCTTCTCCGTGTTATACACTTGTGAAATATATAGACGAAATTTCTGTATTGAAATGAATCTACATCTCACAAACAGGATTTTCAAATAACGATTGTGAGTAATCACCTTACAAACCAATATAAACGTATGGCAAGATATAACCATGAAGGAATTTAGTTTTTGTCAGACGCAAGAACTCATCACTATATATATCATAAACGTATACGTATATATATGCATACAGTTTCAAATATTAAGAACAAGCGGTCGATGTCGATAGTCTGTTTTCTAACTGTTCAGAGTTAGACATGTCACTTGTTCATTCTTGGAAGCCTTCATATTCCCCGTCTAACGATGGGAACTCTTTCTGATTGTGTTGACTACAAATGCTTGTATGGTAATTCTGTCGTTTATCTGTACAAGCGGTTGCATTTCCTCTCCTTTCCCAACAAACAAACGAACGAAACGCCACTAGTCTGATTTCTCTGGAGCTCATCCTCAATGGCTCTTATACGTCAGGAAACTTACATGTATACTAATAATGATTGTTTCAAGAACAACGATGTATGGACGAACTATTATAAATTCGTCAATATCAGTTATGCATGACTAAAATATAACTTTTATTACAACTACTGTATTTATTATTTGGATTAATGACGGCTATCATGTTCAACATTGCACAAATATTATCATAGAATTTAAAAAAAAATCCTCAAAAATCCTCAAAAGAAATAATGCCTTAGCTTAGATAATTGATATTCTTTTCACAAAAAGTTCGTGTAAATGATTGTGAAATGAATTTAATTATGTAAGAATAAAATGTTAAAAAGAAACTAAAAAAAAATCATGCATGTTGTATGTTGTATTTTTTTGTTAATTAAAAACTTTAAAATTGCAATAGTTTTATTAGCATTTAAACACAGCCAGATTTGAATACAAGTTAAGAAATTCCGGTAAAGTCAATGATATCAAACAGATGTACAATGGTATATCAAATTGGGTAATATTGCATTTAGTTTTTATAAAAGATTAAAACTACTATGTTTTGCTTCATATTTGAATCTTTACGCCAATCGCCGCTAAGAAAGTAATCAAAAATTGTTTCCTTTTATTTTTATACACTTTCGGAATTACGAATATGAATTTTATTTTCAATTAATTTACACAATTTAATTATTGTATCTTTATTCTCATCGTGTATTAAATCTTAGTGTATTAACATCGTGACAGCATACTCTTTCTAATCCTTTCTGTTTATCCTTTCCAAATAACAACATTTATACCTGTGTACGCTTGAACTCACACCTGTGGCTAAATAGCTACAAGGTAAACGAATTGACCTCAAGCCGAGAAATATACAGTGACCTTTACAAAATAATATACACACTCTGCTCACACATTAGTTGCATTGAAATGATTATCAAAACAATAACGGTAAATAGAACTGAAATATTTTCAGTTCAATATCAGTAAAAATGTTCAATAAATATTTTATGAAAAAAATCTCAACAATAATTAATTAAATTTATTCAAAAACATTTACTAGAGATAATTTTATAGGAGTTTAATTCAATCAATACAAAACGGTATATGCATATTCATTTTCGTTCATTCTTATATTGTGGTTCATAACTTCGACCATTCGTCAGCTGTGCGCTTTTAATTACGTATATTGTCGATAAGCTATAAGAGTTAAACATCCATAATATGGCACGCGGGAACCACATAAATGAGATAATCACAATTTATCGGGGATAATGATAGATTATCGGTCGACCATTATAGATGTACGGCGTAAAGTATACTTTACGGTTGTAAATGCATTTACGAAATTATCGTCGACAATCTATCATTATCGATCATAAATGCATTAACAGTCGACAATCTATAATAAAGGAACGCGGGAACCACATTATTGGATAATTACAGTTTAACGGGCGATTCGTAAATGCATTTACGCCCTGTTTTCGATAGCAATTCATATGTACCCAATCACAATAGGTTATCGACAATGCTAATTAATTTTGTCCAATCATATCCATCGATTCAAATGACAACGCGTTTAAGTCAAATTGATCGTCTAGCTAGATCTCAACAACCGGCAATTAATAGTATTTTAGAATACTGTTTATCTGTAAAAATTGAGACGAAATTATATTACATGCAAGTTTACAGTTATTAATTATTATACTTATAATAATTTTACCGTGACAAAGTTAATAAGTTATAACTGGTACTAATTTCATATACATGGCAAGTCGTTGTAGAATAATTTACTTTCTAATTTCTATATTAATGCATCATTTATCATTTTTAATATAACAAAATATTTTTTTTTATATCAAATATTTTATATTAAAAAATCGTGCATTTTTTTTTTTATCATTAACAGAGACACACATATATATAATATATATGTACCGTGACATATATTGTTTTTCCGGATTGAATACCATAGTATTGCCCAGTGCTTCTGTTTAAATAAAGTAATTTGTTTAGTTGTAAAAACAATTACCAAGTGATAATCC
The DNA here is from genome assembly GCF_963676685.1 of Mytilus edulis. Taxonomy (NCBI): domain Eukaryota; kingdom Metazoa; phylum Mollusca; class Bivalvia; order Mytilida; family Mytilidae; genus Mytilus; species Mytilus edulis. The sequence continues at coordinate 23,556,006 of NC_092350.1, read as the reverse complement.
ATTTAGAACTTCACCTCCAGCTTAATTTCAGGTGATTAATTGGAGGGCAATAAATTGCGCAATCGCACACCTGTAAATCCAGTCACAACTCGGGCTACAGAACTAATTATTGGAAAATCGGACACATATAATTTTACTGTGTAATTAAGAAGCAAACCTTAGCAAATAAATGCGGTACAGAAAAGTTTCTTGCAATATCAACTGATCATTACCAGATTTTAATTTTTAAATTAAAAGAAATGCCGAGAAAGTAGCTTTTTATTTGTTTGGTGTATATAATAACCATAAATCCACTTATTCATGGTATGGCATCAATATTTCTGACCTGACACTACGTACTTTATATTGCTTAATTCTATAGAATTTAATATGCAATGTTTCGGGTTCTTTCAGGAATATTCCAAGGTAAACCCTCATCAGAGGCCGACAAATACTGTCTAGTGAATATCTAATTGTACATAATTAAATAAAGTTTATCAAGAGAAACAAAAAAGAATCATATAGACGGTGAAACATTTGTAAAAGAAAGGCAGACAGCTTAATCTGAAAGAATCAAAATATTTTAATTTGGCAGAACTATAACCAATGAATATCTATAGACAGAATATATTCAGAAACAAATTTTGTACATGTTGCTATTGTTTCTAATAATTCTCGCAATTTGTAAAGGAATTAAATTCAAATAGTTTTTGTTCACCGTCTTCTTTGAATATATTAAATCCATTATTTCTCGTTCTTTTGTGCAATTTGATATTATTTTTGTAAGATATTGCTTTATTTTATTGTTTATTATTATGGTCATTGTCAAATATAGCAATATAAAATATTTCCAGGAAGGCAACTCCGCCCATTAAAACGCCAACGATCTGTTGTATTATAATAGCATTACTTCCATAGGTAGCTCATTGACAATCATATTATTTGTAATCAGGTTGCATGGTAACTTCTAAGGTTTGATACGATTGGCGAAGAATTATATATTGTTGATTGCTTAAAACCCAGTGGCAAGTATCTCATGTATGTGTATGATGATGGTATAGTGATGATATAAGGTTGTTTGCTTTTTTAGTAGTATAACTTCTATAGTTCACTGACAATCATATTAGTTTCCATGTTACCTTCAATGGTTTGAAATAGTGATGAAATATTGACTGTTGGTTGCTTAACGTTCAGTGGAACATATTTCATGTATGTTTAGGACGATGAAATAGCTATATATATATGTATAGTGATGACCTAAGGTTATTTGCTAGTATAATAGTATAACATCTATATTTCATCGACAATCATGTTAATTTGTATTTATTTTCCATGTTTCCAACTAAGGTTTGACTTGAAATAACGACGAATTATTGATTGTGATTGTTTTAATGCCAGTGAAAAATATTTCATGTATGTGTAGGACGATGATATAGTGATGGCCGAAGGTTGTTTGCTAGTATTATAGTATAACTTCCATAGTTCATTGACGGTCATATTGATTTATAACTAGTTTTCATGTTCTGTATAAGGTTTGAAATGATATAGCGATGAAATCTTGATTGTGGTCGCTTAACATCTAGTGGCACATATTTCATGTTTTTTTAGGGCTATAATATAGAGACAAGGCTGTTTGGTAGTATAATAGTATAAGTTTTATGGTTCATTGACAATCATACTAGTTTGTACGTAGTTTCCATGTTACCTTCAATGGTTTGACATATTAATGAATTATCGATTATTGGTTGATTAACGTTCAGAGGCAAATATTTCATATATTTTTAGGACGATGATATAGGCACGGAGATGACATAAGGTTATTTGCTAGAATAATAGTAAAACTTTCATAGTTCATTGACAATCATATTACTTAGGTCTTTCTACCTTTCCGTGGAAAGACCTATTGATTTTGTTCTGATTATTAGGTCTTTCCACCTCTCCGTGGAAAGACCCATTTATTTGGTTTTGATTATTATATATATAGTCATAGCAGTAACTTGATGGATACTATTGTCAAAGCATGTACTTGATGAATATCCTATTGCCATAGCAGTTACTTGTTGAATATCCTATATTCAAATAAGGGAATTGATGAATATCCTATAGTCAAAGCAGGGACTTTGTGAATATCCGATCGTCATAGTAGTTCCTTGATGAATATCCTATTGTCATAGCAGGTACTTGATGACTATCCTATAGTCATAGCAGTTACTAGATGGATATCATATTGGCAAAGCATATACTTGATGAATATTATATTGTCAAAGTAGGTTACTTGATGAATATCCTATAGTCAAAGCAGTTCATGATGCATATCCTATTGCTATATCAGGTACTTGATAAATATCATATACTCACTCAAAGCAGGTATTTGTTGAATATCATATTGTCATAGGAGTAACTTGACGAATATCATATAGGCAAAGCAGTTGCTTGTTGATTATCATATAGTTATAACAGGTTCTTTTTTAATGTTCTATTGTCATAGCAGTTACTTGATGAATATCTTGCAATCATTGCAGTTACTTAATGAATATCCTATTGTGATAGCAGTTACTTGAGAAATATAATATTGTCATAGCAGGTACTTTATGAATATCCTATTGTCAAAGTAGGTACTTGATGAATATCATACTGTCATAGCAGTTTAATGACGAATATTCTATAGTCAAAGCAGGTACTTGTTGAATAACCTATAGTCATAACATGTACTGGATGGATATCCGATAGTCATAGCAACTACTTGTTGGATATCCTACATTAAAATAAGAAAATTGATGAATATCGTATAGTCGAAGCAGGTACATGATGAATATCCTATAATCATATCAGTTACTTGAAGATATCCTATTGTCATCGCAGATGCTGGATGAATAATCTGCAGTCATAGCAGTTACTTTATGAATATTCTGCAATCATAGCAGTTACTTGATGAAAGTCCTATTAAGATAGCAGTTACTTGAGAAATATCTTTTTGTCATAGTAGGTACTTTATGAATATCCTATAGTCAAAGTAGGTACTTGATGAATATCATACTGTCATAGCAGTTTAATGAAGAATATTCTATAGTCAAAGCAGGTACTTGTTCAACATCATATTGTCATAGCAGTAACTTGATGAATACCCTTTAGTCATAGCAGGTACTGGATGGATATCCTATATTCTTAGCAGCTACTTGTTGGATATCCTACATTCAAATTAGAGAATTGATGAATATCCTTTAGTCAAAGCAGGTGCTTTTTGAATTTCCTACATTCAAATGCGAGAAAGGATGAATATCCTATAGTCATAGCAGTTACTTGATGAATAGCATACTGTCATATCAGTTTAATGAAGAATATTCTATAGTCAAAGCAGGTACTTGTTCAACATCATATTGTCATAGGAGTAACTTGACGAATATCATATAGGTAAGGCAGTTGCTTGTTGATTATCATATAGTTATAACAGGTTCTTTTTTAATGTTCTATTGTCATAGCAGTTACTTGATGAATATCCTGCAATCATTGCAGTTACTTAATGAATATCCTATTGTGATAGCAGTTACTTGAGAAATATAATATTGTCATAGCAGGTACTTTATGAATATCCTATTGTCAAAGTAGGTACTTGATGAATATCATACTGTCATAGCAGTTTAATGACGAATATTCTATAGTCAAAGCAGGTACTTGTTGAATAACCTATAGTCATAACATGTACTGGATGGATATCCGATAGTCATAGCAACTACTTGTTGGATATCCTACATTAGAATAAGAAAATTGATGAATATCGTATAGTCGAATCAGGTACATGATGAACATCCTATAGTCATATCAGTTACTTGAAGATATCCTATTGTCATCGCAGATGCTGGATGAATAATCTGCAGTCATAGCAGTTACTTGATGAATATCCTGCAATCATAGCAGTTACTTGATGAAAGTCCTCTTAAGATAGCAGTTACTTGAGAAATATCTTTTTGTCATAGTAAGTACTTTATGAATATCCTATAGTCAAAGTAGGTACTTGGTGAATATCATACTGTCATAGCAGTTTAATGAAGAATATTCTATTGTCAAAGCAGGTACTTGTTCAACATCATATTGTCATAGCAGTAACTTGATGAATACCCTTTAGTCATAGCAGGTACTGGATGGATATCCTATATTCTTAGCAGCTACTTGTTGGATATCCTACATTCAAATTAGGGAATTGATGAATATCCTTTAGTCTCTTACATTCAAATACGAGAAAGGATGAATATCCTATAGTCATAGCAGTTACTTGAGGAATATCATATTGTCATATCAAGTTCTTGATGAATATCCTATTGTCATAGAAGTTACTAGATAAATATCTTATAGTCATAGCAGCTTCTTGTTGAATATCCTACATTCAAATACGAGAATGGATGAATATACTATAGTCATAGCAGTTACTTGATGAATATAATATTGTCATATCAGGTACTTGATGAATATGCTATAGTCATAGCAGTTATTTGATGGATATCCTATTGTCATAGCATGTACTTGATGAATATTCTATTGTCATAGCAGTTACGTGTTGAATATTCTATATTCAAATAAGGGAATTAATAAATATTCTATAGTCAAAGCAGGGACTTGGTAAATATCCGATCGTCATAATAGTTCCTTGATGAATACCCTATTGTCATAGCAGGTACTTGAAGATTATCATATAGTCATAGCAGTTACTTGAAAGAAATCCTTTTGCCAAAGCATGTACTTGATGAATATCCTATAGTCGTAGCAGTTACTTGATGGATATCCTATTGTCATAGCATGTACTTGATGAATATCATATTGTCATAGCAGTTACTTGTTGAATATCCTATATTTTAAATAAGGGAATTGATGAATATTCTATTGTCATAGCAGGTACTTGATGAATATGCTATAGTCATAGCAGTTATTTGATGGATATCCTATTGTCATAGCATGTACTTGATGAATATTCTATTGTCATAGCAGTTACGTGTTGATTATTCTATATTCAAATAAGGGAATTAATAAATATTCTATAGTCAAAGCAGGGACTTGGTAAATATCCGATCGTCATAATAGTTCCTTGATGAATATCCTATTGTCATAGCAGGTACTTGAAAGATATCCTATTGCCAAAGCATGTACTTGATGAATATCCTATAGTCGTAGCAGTTACTTGATGGATATCATATTGGCAAAGCATGTACTTGATGAATATTATATTGTCAAAGCAGTTACTTGATGAATATCCTATAGTCAAAGCAGTTCATGATGAATATCCTATTGCTATATCATGTACTTGATAAATATCATATACTAACTCAAAGCAGGTACTTGTTGAATATCAAATTGTCATAGGAGTTACTTGACGAATATTATATAGGCAAAGCAGTTACTTGTTGATTATCATATAGTCATAACAGGTTCTTTTTGAATGTTCTATCGTCATAGCAATTGCTTGATGAATATCCTGCAATCATTGCAGTTACTTAATGAATATCCTATTGTGATAGCAGTTTCACAAGAAATATAATATTGTCATAGCAGGTACTTTATGAATATCCTATTGTCAAAGTAGGTACTTGATGAATATCGTAGTGTCATCGCAGTTTAATGACGAATATTCTATAGTAACCTTTAATCATAACAATTACTTTGATTTAAATCATATAGTAGAAACAGTTACTTGATGAATATCATGAATATTCTTTAGTCAAAGCAGTTACGTGAAGAATAACCTACAAGCATAGCAGTCACTTGATTAATATCCTATAGTCATAGCACTCTGTGTTTTTTGGTTTGTTAGATGTATTTTTGTTTGTACCCAACTGATGATATAAGCTTTTTTCCACTAAATTTAATAGTTTATTCTTATGTTGTACTGTTTTATCACTGTCACAGGATATTAGGAGGGTTAGTGTCTTCGAATAAGTTTTAACCCACCACATTCTATATGTGCCTGTCCCAAGTCAGGATCCATTCAGTGGTTGTCGTTTGTTGCTGTAAAATATATTTGTTTTCATTATTCCGTGCATAAATTGTTTTTACATTTGTCATTTTGGGGCCTTTTATAGCTATGCGGTATGGACTTTGCTCCTTATTGAAGGCCATATGGTAACATACAGTTGTTAATTTCTGTGTCATTTGGTCTATTTTGGAGTTGAATCATTGGCGATCATACTACATCTTCTTAATTTTTTTTATGAAAGTCTGGTTCTTCTTTTTAGTTATCGAAGAGTCATGCACAAACAACGGGAATATTGGAAAATAACCTTTAATACTTATTTTTTTTTATTCATTTTTGAAGAATGTAAATGAATTTTCCTTTTTTCTAAATTGCACTCATTAATTCTATATCTATTTAAAAATTTACTGAGAAAAAAGTAATCAAAATTACGGTATATAGCTCTAAGGCAGATTTGAATTTCGGGGGAGGGGGCAAGGATTTTTTTTTCTGGACAAACTTTTTTTTGGCGAAAAGACGAAAACAATTTTTTTCTTTCAATTTTAGAATTACATATAGTGGCAGCTGAGGATGAAACAAACACTTTTTTTTCTCAGGGACAAAAACAAATATTTTTTTTCTCCAAAACCTGGAAACAAACTTTTTTCCCAAAAAAAATCCATAGCACACCCCCCCCCCCCCCCCCCCCAAAAAATCAAATGCTACATATTAAAATAGGTCATTTCTATAATTGTAAAAATACTTTATCTGAGTTATCTCCACTAATTTGGCAAAGCTGAAAACAAATTACAGCCGTAAAAATGAGAAAACACATACCAACAATCGATCAAATGTTGCTTTAAAAATGAATTAAACAATACAAGCCACAATTGTATTCAAGACAGCAAGTCTGTTGTCTGTTTTTATAGTAAACATTTACTGAATTCGTTTTTGTTCACTGAGAATATATTCCTAAGACGAGCTCAAGTATGTCAATTAAGTCATAGGGCATCATGTGATAGTTGAAATTTCCCAGTGCAATCATTTTGTGTCCAACTGTGTCTTTAAAACATATCAAATGTTGTATCCACTGTCTGCTGTTCTGTAGTCTGTTAGGTCGCGGTTTTTTTTTAAACTTTAGCCTCCCACTTCGGCAATACCAAATCATAGAGGGGGAGGGCGGTTACCCGGGACAAACTTTTTTTTGTCAATTCATAAAAATATCGTTATAAGTAACAACTTTCTGTATTCTAAGATCTGCTATGACATCACAACATTGAATTCACCAAGGTACACTTAAGCTTTTATCTATAGATGTCTTATTAAAAATAATAATCACGGAATCTTAAAGTATTTTCTATGTTAAACATATATAATGTCTGAGATATTTTCTTATGCAAATAAGTTTAAAATTTTCATTTTTTTTAAGATAATAGAGTAATCAGATATGTAATTTGACCCATATCTTGCGGTTCATCGATTTTCGGTAAAATCAAAGAAAAACCGGCAAGATTAACATTGTTAAATACTTCATTTATTTGTTATTCTGTTTATTTTATTATTTTGAGTTTATGCATTAAATATCAATTTCTAACATAACATGATTTTTTTTTTACATTTAATAGTACTCCTTCTTGTCAAGAGTGTCATATTATAAGTTTTTAGTGCACTTAGGAGTCCTAATCAGTGTTAAGACACACTAACTTCATAAAATATTATTATATGAAATGATATATAGATTTCTGAACAAAAGAACAACCCAAATAATTACACACAAAAAAAGAACCATAGAGCATAAATCTTTAAAGATTTCTTGTTTATGAATGTTGAAAATTTGTTTCTTACTGTCAAACAGTCTCGAATTAATTTATTGATTATAAAATTCTTAAAAAAAACACTTTTTCCCTGTTATGTCAACGTTTATTGGGGCCAGTTGTTATAGAAATTTAACTTCTGACACCTCTTAGCAATATTACAGGTAAACATGTGATCATCTAGCCACCTGTAATATGCATTTACCTGTAAAAATCAAACCTTTTAGAGAAAAAATACAAATATACATGTATATGATAATAAAAGGTATTTTACTTTGTAAACGATAAAGAAAACAAAACATTATTTATGTGTGGAACTTTTAAATTTTACAAGAAGCTTCAATTCTCAGATCTGCAGTGACATCACAACATGTAACTGACCAATCAATGATTAGCATTTTTGTTATGTAAACAATGTTGAGAGGTGATGCGGATAAGATTCCTCTAGATTTTCCATAGACTTATTGCAAATTAATTTAATTGATATATATCGTAACCAGTTGAATATAGTAATTTTACTCTTTTAATACTGTTAAAGACACTATATAATATCTCTATTTTGATTTTTAACATACTATAACATCTCGTTAAAAAATTATCGGCAATATAAATAATCAGTAATCCCCTTCAAATAGATGAAAAATCTAGAGGATTCCGGATGGCATCACCTCCTGACAAATGTAAATGCCAGGATGTCCGGATCTGAGAATATTAATACAAGGATGTGAAGTCCGAAATTTATTTTTTACAACACCTGTTGAACATGTTTTAGAAAGGGTAACTTTTGCTTTAAGGAATTAACTTCAAGGAATTAACTTCCAAAGAAAAAAGTTGACCGCCAATCAAAATCGATTTTACAATTGGCTAGCATTTCCGGTTTTATCTAAAATTATCGAATTTACGACTTGTGTTTTAATTCACTTGGTCGAGGTTAACTATCATTGTCGAAACAATTCACCTTGTCGACTGTAAATGCATTATCAAAGAAGTAACTATCATTGTCTGCGCGCGAGTCACATTAATTAGACCATCTATGATGGTCGACCGTAAAGTATACTTTACGCCGTACATCTATAATGGTCGACCGATAATCTATCATTGTCGCCGATAAACTGTGATTATCTATTAATGTGCTTTACGCGTTCCATATAAACAGATTTTATTTTTTCCCAGAATTCAATAAATCGGGCTAATACGTCACGACCCACTCGAGAATTCAACCAAAAAAGTTACAAATTAAATACTTGATTTTCTCCGTTATTAGAAGGAATATAAATTTAAAACTTTGCAAATGTGTTTTTTATGTTAAGATGAACATAATTAGATGATAAGTAAAAAAATCGCGGAATTTCCCTTTAATAAACAAAACATACATGTAATAACATCAGATACACATACAACACAAACATACAGACATCACATATATATATTAATACATAGATAGCACATGCAGAATAAAAGCTAAGCAAGATATATTAAAACAAATGTCTAATATCAGCACATATATAGTAGCACATAGTATTTATATAAGAGTAGCACATGCAAACTTAAACACTTTAAGCACAAACAAAAGACTGCATGCAGCTATAGCAAAGGTAATGCATAAGCAAAAGAAATAAATGGCTAAATAAAAAATAAAAATAACTGCAAAAAGATAAAACATAAAAAAAGCAAACAAACAGATGTATTATGTAAGCAGCTATACGTTTTATAGGTAACTGTAAGACCTTCAAGCATGAGCAAAATCCATACTATAGAATAAGCTACCATATATATAACCATAAAAATGACAAACAATGACACAAACAAACTTTGTCTTTATCTTGCTGTCAGAAGTGGACTTCAGTAGAATCAATAAACCTGGGTCCTTCTTAATAAAACTTTACTCAGTGCAAAATTTGTGCTCGAAACACCAAATCCAGTATGTGGGGGGATGATCACTGAGTCTGAGTACAAAAATCATACTTAAAAGTTTTATGACTAAGTCCAAAGTGGCTTTTGTAGTATTCTTGGCCTATAATTAATTTCATCCATGTTCAAGAAATTTGAGAAACAATATGGAATGAATATGTTTTGTTCTGCATCCCCTAATAGAAAGAGGGATTTATCTTTATTTTATATAGGGACTTTTAGTGTTGATACTATCATAAATTTCTACAATTCTAATAGATGTCAGCTGTGCAGTTGTTAGTTAAATGTTCTGACATAATGATCACTTACATGCTAAATATATGTATCAAACTGTAAGATTAAGGATCATCTGTACTTTGGGAACTCTTGTCTAGACACACAATTCTCAGTAAGGATTTTCAAAGTCCATCAGTGAGAAGATTGAATTTTGCTGCTGTATGGTTTATTATTTCAATCCCTATGACAAAAAAGGGCATGGAATGACATTATTTTTATACTACTGCAAAAATTGAAAAAAAAAATATATTTTGTTTAAGATTTTCTCATAAAATTTGATTTGTGCCCAATTGATACAACATTTTACAATCTTGATGCATCTTTGGACATGCCAGTTTTAAAAATGCTGACTGCATGACTCATGGACTTGCCTTATCGAAATCCTGAATGCAATAGTAGGGGTATTTTCACAGGCATTCTGAGTCTGTATGTGTTTTACCAACCTATATAATACTGACTTTGATTCAAGTTTAATATACATATAAGTTCATTAGTCTTGTGTACTGGGATAAACTTGATACAGTACACACAAAGTGATTCTGTTAAACATCCATCACTGTTGAGTGACGTGAAGGTTTAGTTTCATTATACTGATTACAACCCTGCCATATGTATCTTATATGAACCAGTGGCGGATCCAGAACTTTTCCTAAGGGGGGGCCCGCTGACTGACCTAAGGGGGGGCCCGCTCCAGTCATGCTTCAATGATTCCCTATATAATCAACCAAATTTTTCCCACAAAGGGGGGGCCCGGGCCCCCCCCTGGATCCGCCTATGTGAACTTCCTCTTTTACTGTTTTGTGATATTTTCTCTGCAGTGTAGGGTCTTCTCTCTTAGTTTAACACGATGTCAATGACAATTTATGCCAGACCAAATCTTCAGAACATATATCCAGATCGTTTTAAAAATATATAGCTTTATGCCAAGAGCCAACACAGCATGAAGTCAAAGACCGATGAATCCTGCTGGATGCATACAATGTGTGTACACAATATTTCAGATCACTAAATGAAGTTGTTCTTATGTTGTACTGTTACATCACTGTCTCGAGTTAGGAGGGTTGCCACCTTCAAACTAGTTTTACCAAGCCACATTCTGTACATGACTGTCCCAAGTCAGGAGCCTGTAATTCAGCAGTTGTCGTTTGATGCTGTGTAACATATTTGCTTTTCGTTCATTATAATTTTGTACATAAATTAGGCCTTTAGTATTCTTGTTTGAATTGTTTTACATTTGTCATTTTGGACCTTGTATAGGCGACTTATTCAGAGTGGGCTTTTCGCGTTGTTGAAGGCTGTATAGTTACCTACAGTTGTTAATTTCTTTGTCAAATGGTCTCTTGTGAAGAGTTGTCTCCTTGGCAATCTTTCCTTATCTTTTTATATTTACATTGATTATATTATCTGAGAAACCAACATAGTAAAAAGAATGTGTCCAAAGTACACAGATGCCCTATCCGCACTATCATTTTCTATGTTCAATGGACCGTGGAAAAATTTCTAATTTGGCATTAAATTAGAAAGATCATATCATAGGGAACATTTTTACTAAGTTTCAAGTAGATTGGACTACAACTTCATCAAAAACTACCTTGACCAAAATTTTTTAACCTGAAGAGGGACAGACAGACGGAAGCAGACTAGAAAACATCATGCCCATAAATTGGGCATAAAAAAATCACCTTAAATACTGATCCCTGAAAATAGTGTCATGGTCAAATGAAATCTCCAAGGTAGACATGTTCATTCAAATTCACAAGTCAAAAATAAACTGATAACGCCATGGCAGAAATGGTTATTATCGATTACCAATGATCCATAAAAATGAGGTCAAGGACAACAGACATTTGCTAAACAAAATCTACAGAATATACGGTATCTGTATATACGATATAAAGTATTTTCTTAAATATAACACTTGATGTAGAGAACTAACACTGCCAACAGATAAGTATCCCTATGTCTCTCATTCTGCAACATTTATAGAGACCAGTTAAAAATGTTGGCTGATTTCAAAGATTAAACTTTTGAATGAAAGAAAATATTATTTTTACTTCCTTAATGAAGCACCAATTTATCACAGACATTTAGCCTTGGGTTGTCTCTTTGACACATTCCCCATTTTCATTCTTGGTTTTATTAGAATCTAATAATTTATAGAATAAAAAAACCAACAAATGCCCCCACACAAAATCAATCGACTAAGCCGAAAATATATATTTTCAACAAACAATTGAAGAAAACAATCTTAAACCTGTTACAGGGTGGATGCAGACCAGAAAACATAATGGTCACGATTTTGTAGTTTGAGATTACTCTAACGTCCAACTGCTGTTTTCACCAGACAAGCTTGGCAGTGGAAATCCCTTGCCCAGCTTGTCTTGCAAACCAGCCGTTGGTCGTCAGAGTAATCTCAGACTATTTATTTTGTAGATTGGGCATGAAACAATAGTAACGCAAATTTAATATTTTTTATTTCTCATATATATAAAACTCATGGCTTATTTTTCTGAATTAATCTCAAAGATCTGCATCTATATATTTTTACAATGGTGACAATATTTGACTCTTTACCTTTCTTATATGTATGATATATAAACAATCTAATTGAGTTTTCATTGAGTCTCATCTATATTTGAAAAAAATTATACAATTTCTCACCATTAACAATATAATTGAGTTTCCTTTAAAATCTCCTCATCTCCATTGAAAAAAAATATATGATTTCTCTACAAATATCTTTGCTGATGGCAGCTAACAATAGATGATCATTACCTTTGTCCATGATGTTGAAGTAACATTACTACAATCGTGACTTTTATAACATAAAAAACATTACAATCTAATGTCAAATTGTGTAAGTATCAACTGAATGATGTATATCGTCCATAAAAATTTCACAAATTATTTATTCTTTCATTTGACCAATTTTTTTCTCCATTTTGTACATCAATACACCACACAGTAAAGGTTAAATGCTGACTGGGAGTTCATTTTTGAAAAAAAAAGTCAAAAATCAAAAATACTTGTACTTATATTTGTTTCAGGCTTGTATTATTTGAAAACAAGATTCTAACTCTAAGACAACCTTTTTAATATTATTCTTGTACTTATTCCTTATTACAATGAATAAGTGCACATAGTGAAATGAATATGTTTAAAAAATATTTCATTTAAAATAATTTGTATTGGATTTGGTCATTTGCCAAGCTTATGAAAGCCCTCTCCACAATATTAATGTTAAAATTCTTTAAAAAAGTTTTACTACAAGGATCACAAAAACTTTACAGTACCTATGATTTTAGAAATGAGGTCAAGGTCAGATGATTGCTGCTATACAGACATGTACATCATTCAACAAGTATATATTGAAAACATCAGCAAATCAGAAAATCTATGACTAGTGGTATAAAAAGCAGATATACATGTACTGTTATAATGTGTGTTGCATCACCTGAAGTTTTGAAACCTTGCCTTTCAGAGAAGATTTTTGTAAAAGATTACTAAGATTTAAGAAAAATGGTTAAAATTGACTATAAAGGGCAATAACTCCTAAAGGGGTCAACTGACCATTTCAGTCATGTTGACTTATTTGTAAATCTTACTTTGCTGAACATTATTGCTGTTTTTAGTTTACATTGTATCTCTATCTATAACAATATTCAAGATAATAACCAAAACTCTAAAATTTTCTGAAAATTACCAATTCAGGGGCAGCAACCAAACAACGGGTTGCCTGATTGGTCTGAAAATTTCAGGGCAGATAGACTTTGACCCATCAAACAAATTTATCCTGTCAGATTTGCTTTAAATGCTTTGGTTTCTGAGATTTTAGCCAAAAACTGCATTTTACCCTATGTACTATTATTAGTCATGTCGGCCATCATAACAAAGCTTTACGAAAAATTGACAAAAAATTACTATAATGGGCAATAACTCCTTAAGGGGTCGACTGACCATTTTGGTCATGTTGACTTTTTTGTAGATCTTACTTTGCTGAACATTATTGCTTTTTACAGTTTTTCTTTATCTATAATTA